>NC_092048.1:37734178-38934178 GCF_003086295.3 Arachis hypogaea | reverse complement strand
GGACAAGTCCTCTCCTTTGGCAAGGTTAGCCTTCCCTCATCTTATTTGTCACCTTTGCAATTCGGTTGGAATTGACATAGAGGGAGACATTCTCATTGATGAGGACAAACCCATCACTAAGAAAAGGATGGAGAAAACAAGAGAACCTCATCAAGAGCATGAGGAAATTCCTCATCATGAAATCCCCGAGATGCCTCAAGGAATGCAATTTCCTCCACAAAACTATTGGGAGCAAATCAACACCTCCCTAGGAGAATTAAGTTCCAACATGGGACAACTAAGGGTGGAGCACCAAGAACATTCCATCCTTCTCCATGAAATTAGAGAAGACCAAAGAACCATGAGAGAGGAGCAACAAAGGCAAGGAAGAGACATTGCGAACTCAAGCACTCCATAAGATCTTCAAGAGGAAGAACAAGCCGCCATCACTAAGGTGGACCCGTTCTTTAATTTCCTTGTTCTTTATTTTCTGTTTTTCGAAAATTGTGCTTTATGTTTATTTATGTTTGTGTCTTTATCACATGATCATTAGTGTCTAAGTGTCTATGCCTTAAAGCTATGAAAATGAATCCATCACCTTTCTTAAATGAAAAAATGTTTTTAATTGAAAAAGAAAAAGAAGTGCACGAATTCCAAATTTTAAAACAGTTTAATTATTTTGATGTGGTGGCAATACTATTGTTTTTCTGAATGAATGCTTGAACAGTGCATATTTTTGAATTTGTTGTTTAAAGAATGTTAAAATTGTTGGCTCTTGAAAGAATGATGGAAAAGGAGAAATGTTATCTGATAATCTGAAAAATCATAAAATTGATTCTTGAAGCAAGAAAAAGCAGTGAAAAGCTTGCATGAAAAAAAAAGAGAGGCAAAAAAAAAGAGAGAAAAGAAAAAGAAAGAAGAAGAAAAGCAAGCAGAAAAAGCCAATACCCCTTTAAACCAAAAGTCAAGGGTGATAAAAAGGATCCAAGGCTTTGAGCATCAGTGGATAGGAGGGCCCACAGGAATAAAATCCTGACCCAAGCTGTCCCTAACCATGTGCTTGTGGTGTGAAGGTATCAAGTGAAAACTTGAGACTGAGCGGTTAAAGTCGAGGTCCAAAGCAAAAAGAAGAGTGTGCTTAAGAACCCTGGACACCTCTAATTGGAGACTCTAGCAAAGCTGAGTCACAATCTGAAAAGGTTCACCCAGTTATGTGTCTGTGGCATTTATGTATCCGGTGGTAATACTGGAAAACAAAGTGCTTAGGGCCACGGCCAAGACTCATAAAGTAGCTGTGTTCAAGAATCAACATACTTAACTAGGAGAATCAATAACACTATCTGGATTCTGAGTTCCTATAGATGCCAATCATGCTGAACTTCAAGGAATAAAGTGAGATGCCAAAACTGTTTAGAAGCAAAAAGCTAAAAGCCCCGCTCATCTAATTAATACTGATCTTCATAGATGTTTTTGGAATTCATTGTATATTCTCTTCTTTTTATCCTATTTGATTTTCAGTTGCTTGGGGACAAGCAACAATTTAAGTTTGGTGTTGTGATGAGCAGATAATTTATACGCTTTTTGGCATTGTTTTTAGTATGTTTTTAGTATATTTTAATTAGTTTTTATTATATTTTTATTAGTTTTTAAATAAAAATCACTCTTCTGGACTTTACTATGAGTTTGTGTGTTTTTCTATGATTTCAGGTATTTTCTGGCTGAAATTGAGGTACCTAAGCAAAAATCTGATTCAGAGGCTGAAAAAGGACTGCAGATACTGTTGGATTCTGATCTCCCTGCACTCAAAGTAGACTTTCTGGAGCTACAAAAGCCCAATTGGCGCGCTCTCAATTGCGTTGGAAAGTAGACATCCTGGGCTTTCCAGCAATATATAATAGTTCATACTTTGCCCGAGATTTGATGGTCCAAACAGGCGTTCCAAGACAGCTCAAGAATTCTAGCGTTTAACTCCAGAACTGGCACAAAAGTTAGAGTTAAATGCCCAAACTGGCACAAAAGCTGGCGTTTAACTCCAAGAAAAGTCTCTACACGAAAATGCTTCAATGCTCAGCCCAAGCACACACCAAGTGGGCCCGGAAGAAGATTTCTGCATTAATTACTGATTTCTGTAACCCTAGGCTACTAATTTTCTATAAATAGGACCTTTTGCCATTGTATTTTCAATACTATCTATCTTTTACTCATACTTGGATAGACCTTTTCACATTTGGTGGCTAGCTTCACAGCCATGCCTAGATCTTGTTCTTATGTATTTTCAACGGTGGAGTTTCTATACACCATAGATTAAGGTGTGGAGCTCTACTGTTCTTCATGAATTAATACAAGTACTATTGTTTTTCTAATCAACTCAAGTCTATTTCTTCTCCAAGATATTCATTCATTCTTCAACTTGATGAATGTGATGATCCGTGACACTCATCATCATTCTCACCTATGAATGTGTGACTGACAACCACTTCTGTTCTACATGCAAACAAGCTTGAATGCGTATCTCTTGGGTTTTTAATTTAAGATTGGAACTTTCGTGGTATAGGCTAGAATCATTGGCGGCCATTCTTGAGATCCGGAACATCTAAACCTTGTCTGTGGTATTCTGAGTAGGATCTGGGAATGGATGACTGTGACGAGCTTCAAACTCGCGATTGTGGGGCGTGTGACAGACGCAAAAGGATCAATGGATCCTATTCCGACATGATCGAGAACCGACAGCTGATTAGCTGATGTTGTGACAGAGCATCAGGACCATTTTCACTGAGAGGACGGGATGTAGCCATTGACAACGGTGATGCCCAACATAAAGCTTGCCATGGAAAGGAGTATGAATGATTGGAAGAAGGCAATAGGAAAGCAGAGGTTCAAGGGGAACAAAGCATCTTCATACGCTTATCTAAAATCCACCAATGAATTACAAAAGTATCTCTATCTTTATTTTATGTTTATTTTCATCACCTTAAACTCCATAACCATTTGAATTCGCCTGACTGAGATTTACAAGGTGACCATAGCTTGCTTCAAGCCAACAATCTCCGTGGGATCGACCCTTACTCACATAAGGTTTATTACTTGGATGACCCAGTGCACTTGCTGGTTAGTTGTGCGGAATTGTGACAAAGTGTGATTCACGTTTGAGAGCTCCAAGTCTTTCGCGCCATTGTTGATGATCACAATTTCGTGCACCATAGGGACTCTACACGGTTCACTAACTGTTACTGTGAGCAGATGTTCCCCATCCTGGCTGAGAGAAACTACAACAATGAGCCCCTACTCATTGTTCTAACACACTTTGTTGATTTTGTGGAGCCCCGCATTGAGAGGAGATAGTGGGGATTCTTGAGAAGACAGCTGCGGGATGCTAATTTGTCATGGGTAGTCGAATTCTACTCTAACTTCCACCCACCTACCCTGCAGTCTGTTTATTTTCGTCAGAAGTAAGTACCCGTCTCCGAAGGGGCCATTCAGCGAGTATTGGATCTTCCACCTAGCCCAGAGGGATGGGATGCCTATCAAGAGGCCTCTTTCAAGCTCCAGACATACCAGTTTTACTGGAATAGCGTCCTGGGCGTCATTGCACAACCTGGCAGCACATGGATCTATAGACAACATCGGACTTGACCTAAGAGCATCTCAGCTCCTGCACTCACCTTGGAGGCTCGCGTGTGGGCACAGATTATATCCCACTTTGTCTTTCTGAGCACTCACGAGTCCACCTTCACTGCTGACATGGCTGTCCTCATCTGGTGCATTCTTACAGAGCAGCCCCTCAACTTACCCAGACACATCCGGCAGGCCATAGGACACGTACAGATTGTGGGTAACCTACCCTTCCCCGCCTTAGTTTCAGATCTTGTCTCTGCAGCAGGAGTCTTTTATAGGGCTGAGGATACCAAGGAAATGATCCCAAGAGCTGATCAATATATCCCGAATGGGAAGTACATCAGACCCCCAGTACCCTCTGCTAGCCGACATCCCGGCCCATCTTCAGACACTCCTCTTATGTCCGCCCAACCATCACCCACACCTCCTACACCATCTACTACTCAGATATTCCTTCAGATTCTTCAGAGATTGGACCAGCAAGACCGGCAGATGGAGCGAATGGAGCACCGTAACAAGCGCCGATACACCTATCTGAAGGAGCTCATTGCTAGTGCTCATCCACCTCTAGAAGAGAAGGATACCCCGGACTCCACTTCACCTACCAGCACTGGAAGCCATGACGAGCCCGACAGTGGAGGTGACACTACTAGCCCCACCTTGTTCCTTACTGATGGCACAGAGGACTGTGCCAAGCCTTAAATATGGGGAGGTCAGTACCTGACTTCCGGAGGTAATCTCTCTCTCTTAACACTAATATGCTATTTTTTTCTTTTGTTAGATAGGATAGATTGCATGATAATAATTGCTTGCATGTATGTTCTGCTTGGTTGAAATAATGAGTTTCTTTTCAAGACCCTATTTTAGATATAATAAATAAATAAATAGGGGACAAAAATACCCCAATGTTAAGTGCAATAAAGAGATCAATGCACATGTGGTGAAATTAAAGGAAATTTGATACATGAGTATGTGAAATATACAAAAGTGAGATTATGGGTAGCTAAAAATTATATAGAGTTTGTGTATGTTAGGTGAGAACTTAGGTTAGTCAAAGATTCAATTTACAGCTCACTTAGTCATACATATATCCTCACCCTTACCTTAGCCCCATTACAACCTTGAAAAGACCTCATGATGTTTGCATTTGTACACTAGATATTTGTTGATTGGTTAGATGAAGAACAAAGTTTTAAAAAGCATGACTAAAGGAGGTTAGAGTGGATTAATCCTATACACCTGAGCGATTAGAGTGCATTTACACTTTCAGTGAGGGTTCAATGCTTGACTCTATGTTCCCGGCTTTCATGAGCTATCTTCTTACAAGTTTACTTGTCTCTTATTGTGTGATTTGAATTAGTGGAATCTGATTTTTTTTGTCTTGGAGAACTTGTTTACTTTTAACCAAGTAGGTAGAAACATCCTAGCATATAGTTGCATTCATAGGTTGCATTGCATTGCATGAGTCTTACTTTTCCCCATTCATTCTTTTGGTTTCCATGAGCTTAGCATAAGGACATGCTAATGTTTAAGTGTGGGGAGATTGATAAACCACTATTTTATGGTTTATCTTGTGCTAAATTGAGTGGTTTTTATCAACTCTTTGCATACTTATTCATACAATTTGCATGGTTTTACAATTCCTTCCCAATTTTGTTATATGATTGAAAACTTGCTTCCTAAGCCTTTAAATTGTCAATTTTTAATTCCCCTTTATACCATTCGATGCCGTGATCTGTATGTTAAGTATTTTCATGCTTTATAGGGTAGGAATGGCTTAGAGGATGGAAAGGAAGCTTGCAAAAATGGAAGGAACACAAGAAACTAAGGAGCTGACCAGCGAGGATCGACGCGCACGCATGGCTCATGCGTACGTGTATGGTGCACGAAATTGTGATCTCTAGCAACGGCGCCAAAAACTCAGTACGCACGTTCATAATCTCAAATTCTTTTTCACAACTCTGATACAACAAACCAGCAAGTGCACTGGGTCGTCCAAGTAATAAACTTTACGTGAGTAAGGGTCGATCCCACGGAGATTGTCGGCTTGAAGCAAGCTATAGTCATCTTGTAAATCTCAGTCAGGTAGATTCAAATGGTTATGGGATTTTGGTAATTAAAATATAAATAACAGAAAATAAGATAGAGATACTTATGTAATTCATTGGTGAGAATTTCAGATAAGCGTATGGAGATGCTTTGTTCCTTCTGAACCTCTGCTTTCCTATTGCCTTCATCCAATCATTCATACTCCTTTCCATGGCAAGCTGTATGTTGGGCATCACCGTTGTCAATGGCTACTTCCCGTCCTCTCAGTGAAAATGGTCCAAATACACTGTCACCGCACAGCTAATCATCTGTCGGTTCTCGATCATGTTGGAATAGGATCCAGTGATCCTTTTGCGTCTGTCACTACGCCCAACACTCGCGATTTTTAAGCTCGTCACAGTCATCCCTTCCCAGATCCTACTCGGAATACCACAGACAAGGTTTAGACTTTTCGGATCTCAAGAATGGCCGCCAATAATTCTAGCTTATACCACGAAGACTCCGATCTTTCGGAATGGAGGCTAAGAGATAAACGCTCAATCCAAGGTAGAACGGAAGTAGTTGTCAGGCACGCGTTCATAGGTTGAGAATAGTGATGAGTGTCACGGATCATAATATTTATCATGGTTGAAGTGCAAGCGAATATCTTAGAATAGGAATAAGCTTGAATTGAATAAGAAAACAATAGTACTTTGAATTAATTCATGAGGAACAGCAGAGCTCCACAGCTTGATCTATAGTGTGTAGAAACTCTACCGTTGAAAATACATAAGTGATGAAGGTCCACGCATGGCTGAATGGCCAGCCCCCTAAACATGATCTCTGAACGTAAAATTATTCAAAGACTAAACAGAGATCCAGCGATATAAAATAAATCACTAAAAGTAGTTTTTATACTAAACTAGTAGCTAGGGTTACATAAGATAAGTAAATGATGTAAAAATACACTTCCGGGCCCACTTGGTGTGTGCTTGGGATGAGCATTGAGCTTTCATGTGTAGTGACTCTTTTTGGAGTTAAACGCCAGATTGTAGCCTGTTTCTGGCATTTAACTCTGATTTGCAACCTGTTTCTGGCATTTAACTTCAGAATAGGGCAGGAGGTTGGCGTTTGAACGCCAGTTTGCATCGTCAAAACTCGGGAAAAGTATGGACTATTATATATTTCTGAAAAGTCCTGGATGTCTACTTTCCAACGCAATTGAGAGTGTACCAATTAGGTTTCTGTAGCTCCAGAAAATTCATTTCGAGTGTAGGGAGGTCAGAATCCAACAGCATCTGCAGTCCTTCTTCAGCCTCTGAATCAGATTTTTGCTCAAGTCCCTCAATTTCAGCCAGAAAATACCTGAAATCATAGAAAAACACACAAACTCATAGTAAAGTCCATAAATGTAATTTTTATTTAAAAACTAATAAAAAATAGTAAAAACTAACTAAATCATACTAAAAACTATGTAAAAACAATGCCAAAAAGCGTATAAATTATCTGCTCATCAGCGTACCTAACGCGTACGCGTGACATGCGTCACGTGTAGAAATCGCAGAAGACGCTGGGAGCGATTTTGAGCTGAGTTTGGACCCATTTTTCGGCCCAGAAACACATACTAGAGCCAGGGGACAGCGGTGACTCAAGACACATTTACATTACGCTTAGTTTCAGTTTTAGTTTTGAATCTTAGAGAGAAAATCACTACTTCTTCTAGGGTTCTTCACATTCATAGATTTTCAGTTTTATGTTTTTGATTTGGATATTGAGAAGAGTTACTACCTCCGTTGAAGTCTTTATTATTCTAGTTTGTTTCCTTATTTCCTTATTCTTTATCTTCCATTAACCCTGTTCAGATGTTACATATGGATATCTTTGATTTTGGAATTTATTAATGCAAAGAACTATTTTTACCTTTAATTAATTTTCAGTTATTATTTCATTTAATTTATCATGTCTTCTTTTTATTCCCTTTATATATCTATAAGAATGGTATTCATATCAAAGGAGTAGACTCCTAACTTGACTTTGGAGTTGATTAATAGGAGACCCTTGAGTTGGAATACTCAAGTGTTAATTTTAACTGGAAGTTGTTGGCTGGCTCTCTAGTCTCTCACTTTAATCCTTCCTTAGGAGAGGATTAGGACTTGAGGTTCAGAGTTGGTTAGTTAGTTACTTGACTTTCCTTTATCAGGTAAGGGATGACTAAGTAGAACAACAACTTCTTACTATTACACTTGGAAAAATCCAACAAGGATAGAACTTCCAATTAATCTTCTCCAGGTCAAGGATTTTTATTTCAATTACATAAAACCTCTTGTTAATTTTCATTGCTTTAAATTATAATCGTTTATTTTTCTGTTCTCCAACTCTAAATTTTCTCGGAAAACTCCTGACCAATAAATTGCACTCTTTTGTCAACTCGTTGGGAGACGACCTGAGATTTCTACTCCCAGTATTTTTATTCTCAATTTGTGACAAATTTTTCTAAATTGATAAGCAGAATTTTCGTCGGTTAAGAACTGTAATTGCAACGCTATTTCTACTATAAATTCTTAATTGGCAATTTTTCGCCCGTCAATCTTTCCGGGCCATCCAAGGTCAGAGAGTCTTTACCATTTTTGTTGAATCTTTCCATGATTTCAAAAACTTATTTTTTAAAGTTCAAGCCATAGAGGGTCACCATCCCTTTTTTCTGGATGAAAATTCTTCTCCTCGCTTTCCTTTACACTGGTCGGAGGCTTCTCTTGTGGAGAAGTATGGTCTGGACGACTTAGACGAGGTCGAAGAGGCTGTTGTGGCGTTCCTCCGAGAAGTTTGGGGGAGGGCCCCCTTATCTGGACACAAAGAAGTTTCTTCAAGGGTCTCCGAGCTTCGTTCGGGCCCAGATAGGTAGTTTTGGTGTTGCTAATTTCCGACATGATTTTGTTGCTTCCGACTTTGTTATTTTGATTTATTATTTGAAGACTTTTGCTTTCCTCCAACTTGATAACTTATCTTTCTGTTTTCTTTTCAGAGATGGGAAAGAAAAATTCTAGCTTCTCCTACCAGAAAGTACAGGACGCCAAGAAGAGGTCTCGGCCTGAGTTGACGCTGCCAGGGCCGCTGGTACTCTGCCTCCCCCTCTCCCTCCTCCTCCTCATAATTTGGGGACCTTCTCTCATCCCATTATAGTATCTTCTTCTTCTGGTTCTTCTCTTCCTTCTCCTCCGCCACGATCTTCTCCTGAACCCGAGAAGAAGAAGTGCAAGACTTCAAAGTCTGGCTCTTCTTTTACTGGGGAATCTAATTTTGATGGTCCCAAATTCGTTCGGAATCACATCTATCCTTATACTAGAATTAATATGGATGATATTTCCATTCGAAACCATCTTAATTTCTTAGTTCAGAGGAGTGTTCGGGCGGCTGGAGTGTGTACCAAATTACTTGATATTTTTGAAAAGACTCCCCTCAGCTCTTTGGGTTCTTCCCAAAAGGTTGAGGAGCTAGAGGGGAGAATTTTCTTATATCAAGAAAAAGATAAGAGGCTGAAGGAGGAGGTCACTGAGTTGAAAGAGGAGAAGGTTCGTCTCCAGGAGAGGGGGAAGAGGTTGATGGGCCAGTGTGCCATGGTGAAGGGCCTTAAGGAGAAGGCGGAGCAGAACTACGTTAGGATTTTCGGGGAGAACCTAGACTTAAAGAAGGAGCTAGCAGGATGTCGGGAGGCCTTCTAAGAGTTGGAGGACTCAGTGGCTGAAGGTTCCGAGAAAGCGTGGAGGGTCTTCAAGGAACAGGTCGGGGTTATTGCCCCCGACCTAGATCTTTCTCCGCTGGACCCTGACAAGATCGTGGTTGATGGGGCCATTGTCTCTCCTTCCCAACCTGAGACCGATTCCGACTTGAAGACGAGGGGACAGAGGATAGTGGAGTCCCCTCCTCGAGGAGACCTACCGAGTTCCTCTAGAGTTCCCTCTCAAGGTCCTGACCAGCCTGCTCCGTCCTCCCTTGGTGCTGTTCCGGCTTCTCTCCCTGTAGATCCCTCTTCTGGTGATGGTGACATTCCTTCTGGCAATGCTGATCCTACTGCAAATTAAAATTCGGTTACTGGGGCCCGACCTGTGGGCCCCTTATTTTTAAACAATTTTATATTTTGTTTTGTTGTGGTGGTTGGTCCTTGACATTTTCCGGCCTTTTATGGCCGTTAACAAAATATTTTGCTTAAAAATACCCTTTTTTTGTCAAGGGTTTAGGATATTTTTGGTGTGTGCATGCTTTCTGTTTAAAACTTTTTGATCTTCTTAAAAAATCTTTTGCTTTGGCTGGCTATCTTTTGTCTAAGTCATTTTGGATTTTTCAAAGACTTGGGACAGCCTCTACCTTTGATGGATTTTCCTATCTCTTTTATATTCCCTATACCCAATTTTTGTTTTATTGAGTTTCCATGACTTAAGTTATTTTCGTGATGCATTTCCTTTCTTCTCGGTTTTTTCAACTTGTAGGTCGATAAATTTCTGAGTTTATGATGATCTAATTTTATAATCTCTTTACACCGACTTGTACCTCGTTGTTTTATCCTGACGACCTTCTAGGTCGATTCATGGGATTTTCACGTTTTGTTGAGTTTAAGTCGGTGCGTTTCGTAGAAAGAATAATAACAGCATAAAAGGAATTTATAAAGAGATGTGGAAGAAAGATCTTTATATATTCACAAAGGTACTTCTTGCTACTAAGGGTTTTGACAATTTGTAGCCCCTTAGCCTCCACTTTGATACCTTGTTAAAAACCCCCTTTAGGAAAACCCTTTCTTTGGGAAAAAATTATGAAGTTGAGAAAAGAGTACATCAGGGAATGGAGTTTGCTTTTAACTATAGTACCTTTTCATATTACAAGCATGCCACGACCTAGGTAGCTCGGTGCCGTTTAAGTCGATCACCTTGTAGTAGCCTTTTCCTAAGACCTCACTTATTTTGTATGGTCCCTTCCAATTGGCAGCAAGCTTTCCATCCCCAGATTTATTGACTCCAATGTCATTTCTAATCAAAATCAAGTCGTCTGGGGTGAAACTTCTTCGAATGACTTTTTTGTTATATCTATTTGTCATCCTTTGTTTCAATGCTGCTTCTCTTATCTGGGCTTGTTCTCGGACTTTAGGGAGTAATTCAAGTTCTTCTTTGTGTCCCTGTATGTTTCCAACCTCGTCGTAGAAGCTCACCCTTGGACTTTGCTCGTTGATTTCAATTGGTATCATGGCTTCTATGCCATAAGCAAGTTGGAAGGGTGTTTCCCCTGTGGCAGACTGAGGTGTAGTCCGATAAGCACATAGTACTTGAGGAAGCTCTTCAGCCCAAGCTCCCTTTGCATCTTGCAACCTTTTCTTCAACCCTACCAATATGACTTTATTGGCTGCCTCAGCTTGTCCATTCGCTTGTGGATGTTCTACCGAGGTGAACTGATGCTTGATCTTCATGCTGGCTACCAGGTTTTTAAAAGTAGAGTCGGTAAACTGGGTACCATTATCAGTGGTGATGGAGTGGGGCACTCCATATCTTGTGATAATGTTCTTATAGAGAAATTTCCAACTTTTTTGGGCGGTGATGGTGGCCAATGGTTCTGCTTCGATCCACTTTGTGAAGTAGTCTACTCCCACTATTAAGTATTTTACTTGTCCAGGTGCTTGGAAAAAGGGTCCTAATAGGTCCAATCCCCATTTAGCAAAAGGCCATGGAGAAGTTATACTTATGAGCTCCTCGGGGGGAGCGACATGGAAGTTTGCATGCATTTAGCATGGCTGACACTTCTTTACGAACTCGGTGGCATCTTTCTGCAAAGTCAGCCAGTAGAACCCGGCTCGGATGACTT
Organism: Arachis hypogaea; assembly: GCF_003086295.3. NCBI lineage: Eukaryota > Viridiplantae > Streptophyta > Magnoliopsida > Fabales > Fabaceae > Arachis > Arachis hypogaea. Next base: position 38,922,712 of record NC_092048.1, on the reverse strand, counting down.
TTCTAGCAAGGGACCTTGCTCTGAGATGATTTCTGCAGATACCGTTGTGGACCTCTTCTAAGACTTCTGTCGTCCTTAAGGTCGGAACGCACGTCAACAATGGTGTTGATATCCACCTTTTGTAGAGGATATTTTTCACCAAAGTGTAGTTTTGTGCTTCCCTCTGTATTTTCTTGGCCTCTTTTTCCTCTTTGGGTAGGATGTCAAAGTTTAGGTATTCGATTAAAGGGTTCATCCATCCGAGGTCTAATCCGGAGACTTCAAGGACGTCTTGCTTGGTCTCTGTTTTTGCCACAGAGGGTTCTTGGAGAATTTTTTGGATCAGGCTTCTATTATTCCCTCCTGGTTTAGTACTTGCTAGCTTGGAGAGGGCGTCTGCTCTGCTGTTGAGATCCCGAGTTATGTGCTTGACCTCGGTTTCTGCAAAGCACCTAAAATACTCCAAGATTTTGTCCAAGTACCTCTTCATATTGGGGTCTTTAGCCTGATACTCTCCATTTATCTGGGAGGTCACCACTTGAGAGTCGCTGAACATGACTACTTTGATTGCACCGACTTCTTCTGCCAGCTTTAATCCTGCAATTAAGGCTTCATATTCTGCCTGATTATTAGAAGCTGGAAAGTCGAATTTGAGGGATACTTCTATTTGCGTTCCCCTTTGATTGACTAGTATTATGCCTGCACCACTTCCTACTTTGTTTGATGATTCATCTACATATAGTTCCCATGTAGTGGATTCTTCCTCTTGGTCTCCTACATAATCGGCTACGAAGTCGGTGAGGCATTGGGCTTTTATCGTCGTCCGAGTTTCGTACTTTAAGTCGAACTCGGATAGCTCTATTTCCCTTTGAACCATTCTACCCGCAATATCCGTCTTCTGGAGAATTTGCTTCATGGGCTGGTTCGTTCGAACTCTTATTGTGTGAGCTTGAAAGTAAGGCCGTAACCTTCGAGAGGCTACTATTAAGGCATATGCAAACTTCTCAAGTTTTTGATACCTTAATTCAGGGCCTTGTAGAACTTTGCTGGTGAAGTATACAGGATGTTGCCCGACCTCATCTTCCCGTATTAGAGCTGATGCCATAGTTTTGTTTGTTACGGACAAATACAGGACGAGTTTTTCCCAACTTTAGGTCGGGTCAGAATGGGAGGTTAGCTTAAAAACCTTTTGAACTCCTGGAATGCTTCTTCGCACTCAAAAGTCCATTCGAACTGGCATCCTTTTCTTAGTAGAGAGAAGAGTGGTAGGGATCTTAATGCTGATCCCGCCAAGAATCTGGAGAGGGCGGCAAGTCGGCCGTTCAGCTGTTGGACCTCTTTTAAGCAAGTCAGGCTTTTCATTTCTAGGACCGCTTTACACTTGTCGGGATTAGCTTCGATTCCCCTTTGTGTAAGCATGAATCCTAAAAACTTTCCTGCCTCCACCGCTAAGGTGCATTTTGCGGGATTTAGCCTCATCACATGCATCCTTATGGTGCTGAAAACTTGCGAAAGGTCAGGTAGGAGGTCAGCCTCATCCATGATTTTTACTAGCATGTCGTCTACGTAGACTTCCATTAATCCCCCAAGGTGAGGTGCAAACACCTTATTCATCAGCCTTTAATATGTGGCTCCAGCATTTTTCAGCCCAAAGGGCATGACCACATAGCAATAGTTTGCTCTAAGCGTGATGAATGATGTTTTCTCTTGATCCGGCTTGTATATCGGGATTTGATTGTATCCCGAGTATGCATCCATAAACGACAAGTACTGATACCCTGAGCTGGAGTCTACTAGGGTATCAATCCTTGGGAGTGGATATGGGTCTTTGGGACACGCCTTGTTTAGGTCAGTGTAATCGACTCACATCCTCCACTTGCCGTTTTGTTTTTTGACTAGCACCACATTTGCTAGCCACGCCGAATATTTGACCTCTTTGATGAACCCGGCTTCTAGGAGTGCTTGTACTTGCTCTTCCACTACTTGAGCTCGTTCAGGTCCGAGCTTCTTTCTTCTTTGCTGAACAGGTCGCGAACCGGGGTACACCGATAGCTTGTGCGACATGAGCTCGGGGTCTATCCCTGGCATGTAGGAAGCTTTCCAGGCGAAGAGATCGAAATTTTCTTGTAGGAGCCTTATAACATTTTTCTTCAAATCTTCTTTCAGGTTGGCTCCTATGTTGGTGTTTTTTCCTTCCTCTTCTCCGACCTGTACTTCCTCAGTTTTTCCCCCTGGTTGTGGTCGTAACTCTTCCTTGGCTCTGACTCCCCCGAGCTCAATTGTGTGCACCTCCTTGCCATTTCCTCTCAGGTTTAGGCTTTCATTGTAGCATTTTCTCGTCAATTTCTGATCTCCCCTGATGGTTGCTATTCCCTCTGGTGTTGAGAATTTCATGCAAAGATGGGGGTGGATACCACTGCTTCGAGTCGATTTAGAGTAGTCCTGCCGATTAGAGCATTGTAGGCTGGCCCCACATCGACGACTATGAAGTTGATGCTCAGAGTTTTGGATTTTTCCCCTTTTTCAAAAGTTGTGTGAAGGGGTATGAATCCTAGTGGTTTTATTGGTGTATCCCCCAGTCCATACAGGGTGTCAGGATAAGCTCTTAACTCCTTTTCATCCAACCCCAGCTTGTCGAATGCTGTTTTGAAAAGGATGTCAGCTGAGCTCCCCTGATCTACTAGGGTTCTGTGAAGATGGGCATTGGCAAAGATCATAGTTATCACTACTGAATCATCATGTCCAGGAATGATTCCTTGCCCATCTTCTTTGGTAAATGAGATGGTTGGAAGGTCGGGAGCCTCGCCCCCGACCTGGTAGACTTCCTTCAAGTGCCTCTTGTGAGATGACTTTGTGAGGCCGCCTCCACCGAACCCTCCTGAGATCATATGTATATGTCTTTCCGGGGTCTGCGGTGGTGGAGCTCTTCGGTCCTTGTTGTCTCGCTTTCTTTTTCCATAATGGTCCGACCTTTTCATGAGATATCTATCGAGCCGACCTTCTCTGGCCAACTTTTCTATCACGTTTTTAAGGTCGTAACAATCATTCGTTGAGTGACCATATATTTTATGGTACTCATAGTAGTCACCACGACTCCCTCCCCCCCCCCTCCTTTTTTTTATGGGTCTAGGGGGTGGTAGCCTTTCAGTATGGCAGATTTTCCTGCATACATCATCTAAGAAAAATCTTAGAGGAGTATAGGAGTGATATCTCCTAGACCTTTCGGGGCCGACTTCCTCTTTTTTCTTGGGCTCTCTTTCTTTCTCTTTTGAGGAGTGAGAATGCCCAGGCCACCAACTCGGCTCTCGCAGTCTGGCATTTTCCTCCATGTTGATGTACTTCTCAGCTCTCTCTTGTACATCGCTCAGGGAGGTCGGGTGCCTTTTGGATATGGACTGGGAGAATGGACCTTCTCGAAGTCCATTTACTAGGCCCATAATTACCGCCTCCGTGGGTAGGTCTTGGATCTCCAGGAACACTTTGTTGAACCTTTCCATGTAGTCCCTTAAAGGTTCTCCAACCTCTTGTTTTACTCCTGAGAGGCTCGGTGCGTGCTTGACTTTGTTCTTCTGGATGGAGAACCGCATCAGGAACTTTCGCGAGAGGTCGTCGAAGCTAGCGACTGACCTTGGAGGAAGACTATCGAACCACTTCATCACTGCTTTCATCAGGGTGGTCGGGAAAGCCTTGCAGCGAGTAGCATCAGAAGCGTCGGCCAGGTACATCCGACTTTTAAAATTGCTTAAATGATGCTTCGGATCCGTGGTTCCATCGTAGAGGTCCATATCAGGGCTTTTAAAGTTCCTTGGAACTTTTGCCCTTATTATGTCCTTGCTAAATAGGTCTTCTCCTCCCAAGGGAGAATCTTCTCGGTCGCTACGGAAACTTTGACTCTTGAGAGTGGACTCCAACCTTAAGAGCTTTTCTTCTGGCTCTTTTCGTCGTTCTATCTCATTCCTCAAGTTTCTCTCTGCCTCTCGCTGCCGTTCCAGTTCTTGTTCCAACTGTTCCAAGCGCCCTTGGTGGCCGTGGAACAAACTCATGAAATCAACTGCATGAGGTTGTCCTTATTTTCCTGACTCGTGCCCTTTAGAAGAGTTTGCCTTTGGGTCTTTCAACCCAGAGGTACCCTCTCTATGCTGATTAGTCACCCCTTGGTGGACAGCTATATCTGCATCGTTGTTCCCAAGGTCCAAATTCTCTTGCTCGGAATCAGACGCTGTGTGGCTATCTTCGGGTGAATTGTCCGTCATTACTGGTTGATCTCTTGGGTCCCCGGCAACGGCGCCAATGTTACGATGGGTAACTGGAGATTAATGAGCTAGACTCGTCGGGTGGCCCAATCGTCTAGTGGAGGAAGCCTTCGAGCAGGTTCGTGCCTGGGAGCCTCCTTCCGACTTGTGTGTGAGAGAGAATGGGGGGTGGTACCTACAAAGACACTCCGATGCCTAAGTCAGCAAGGGTCTAAGCATGTTTAGAGAGTATTGGAACTTAGTGATACCTGAGGGGTGTCAGTGTATTTATAGTGGTGAACCAATAACTACCGTTGAAGTAGTTCCACCTTTATGGAGGATAACCGTCCCTTTATCTTAGGGAAGTTGAGATATAGCTCCTGGAAGTGGGTGAGAGATTTTGGGGGCAGTTACTTATTTGAATAAGTATTATCTGCCAGTTAATCTTCACTTCCGACTTCCTTAGAGCAAGTCGTAGTTAGAACCGACTTCTTGGGGGAAGGTCGGTGTAGAGTGAGGGTCAATCTTTTGGATTGGGCCTCTCATTTGGATTTGGGCCTTAATGTTGGGTCAAGGTATGAACAATTAGTAACCTAAATAATTGAGACATAAATCTATTATACAGCGAAAAATAACACATATAAAATTACTAAATTATACAATATTTTTTATTTTTTTAAATACATATCTTATATATAAATATAGTTCCTTAAAATTTTGGGGGCCAATGCCACTATTCATATTACTATAGGCACCAGTAGATTTGACGTATTAGTAAAAGATGAGGGATGAGAAGTTCATAGCCTGCAATGTAATGTGGACAATGTGGCAAATGGTGGTGCTATACCGGATCAATTGAAAAATCAAACTACAAAGGTATATGAGGGTGTAGCTACAACGTCTACAGGGCCAACAAAAATGGTAGACTATGGTGATCAGGCAGCGATAGTTGCTACGGAGGTGCGACGGAAGGAGGTTGAAGATGAGGGTAGATTCGTAAATTCAGAGTCGATTTTGAACGAGTGGAGTTATGACCATTCAAGCCACTATCAACAAAAACTGATACCGTATTAGCCAATTGATGGCAATAATGAATACTCGGCAGATTTGGGGGATGTGATTGTAGCAACGAGGTGGATTCAGAGGCTACCATTCCTTGGAGCTATATGGGTAACCATAATGGGCTGGGTAAGGTGCAAAAATATGCTACATATAATAAGGTGGGCTGGGCCAGCAGTGCTATTAACTATAGTAGGTGTGCAATGGGCCACGAGGGACCACGAACTGATCCTAATATGAAGGAGCACGTTGCTGAGATCTCTGTTGGGCAAGGTCTGCGTGGGCTGGGTCGGGTCAGCGAACACCAAATGGAAGGAACCGGGTCTGGCATTGATTCACGGCTGCCAGGGACTTCTTGTGCATTGGGGAGCGATGGTGATATGGCTTGCGTGGAAGTCCCTTGCGCTGGATGCAGGTAACACGGTCAATTGGAGGGTGGTGGCTCGCATCAGGAGCTCTGCTTGGTGGACGCTATCCGGATGCAGGGAGTCCGTGCAGCCTGCGGAGAGGCCCGACATGCGCATGGTGATGGAGGCAGAGTGCAGCGGCCATTAATTATCAACGAAGCCATTCTCCAGCCAGTTGATGGTGGGCAGTGGGTAACCGGAGCTGTCGGTGGCATGAAAGATGGAAGAGGGAGCCGAGCGGTGGTAGCGGGAGACCAAAATAGTAGAAAACAAGCACAAAGGGTTGATGGGCCTAAGATGAGGGATGAAGGGCTACTAGGGGTTGAGGCTGTAAATGAAGGTGTGGACACTGTACTAGATAACGATTCTAATTCTAGATGTCGCGGTGGAGATAAGGAAGAATCAGCTAATAAAGGTCTTGGATTAGGCTCCTTGGGGGACAGAAAGCTCTCGGATCAGTATGGTGGACAGGGTTTGGGTGACGGACAGGACCACTTGGGAAAAGAAGAGCATGACCATTATGACGACGGCAGAAACTCAGAGCATCCAGGACTGGAGGAGCAGATGATGGAAAATAAAATGACTTGGGAACTAGCCAAAGAATCAGGAGCCATGCTGTATAATGAGGAAGATGACATCATGGTTATTCTTCAAGAACAGAATGAGGAAATTGCAAAAAAGAAAAGACTGGCAAAACAGAAGGCTAAAGCAAGAAAGAGTAGGCCCAAAATTCACAAAAAGGTGTGTAATACAATTTTAAGATGATTTTGAGTTCTTGGAATGTTAGGGGGTTAAGGGGCGATGGGAAGTTGAGGATGGTGAAGGACTTAAAGAGAAAATATAAGTTGAATTTGTTAGGCCTGGTAGAGACTAAAAGACAAATAGTGACCAGATTTGATGTCTTAAAAATTTGGGGGAATGGTGCGGGATGGGAATATGTGGGGTCTGATGGTGCATCTGGTGGACTTTTGTTAGTATGGGATGATGGTTTCTTTAATATGAGAAATTTCTATAAAGGGGAGAGGTGGTTGTGCGTCGAAGGGATATTGTCAGAAAATAGTGTTAACTGTGCTTTCTTCTTGGTTTATGGTGCGCATTCAAGAGATGAAAAACTTGTTGTGCGGGAGGAATTGAGCTACATAGCCGGTTTGTATCAGGGTCCATGTTGCTTCTTGGGGGACTTTAATGAGATACTACAGGTGGAGGAAAGGCGAAGCAATGATAGGCTACCTCTATCGGCAAAAGACTTCAAGGATTGGATAAATGACATGGGCCTGGTGGACTTGCCGCTAACGGACCGTAGGTTTACATGGTTTAGAGGGCGATCTTGTAGCCGTATTGATAGAGCTCTGGTTAGCCTGGAATGGCTTGAGATGTTCCCTGAAACTCGTCTAAGAGGGGGGCCACGGGGCTTGTCAGATCATTGTCCTATTATAGTAGAAGATAAGAGGCCAAGGGACGGTCCGAGACCATTTCAAAGTCTAGATTCATGGTTCACGCATGAAGGGTTTCTGAGGATGGTCAAAAAGGAATGGAGGGGGCTAGGAGAGATGCAGCTCACTGAGAAATTGAAGGCATTGACGGGTCCATTGGGAAGATGGCATAGAGCTAATTTTGGGGACATGGACAAGAAAATTACGAAGTTTGAGGAAGAGATAAAAAAGTTAGATGACATGGTGAGCAATGGTGTTTATGATGGAACAGTGGAGGCAAGAAGAAAGGCATTAGTTGTATGCTGTGAGAAATGGTATGTGAGGAAAGAATTACATTGGAAGCAGATGTCAAGATCTATGCATGCGAGGGACATGGATAAAAATACAAGATACTTCCATAACCTAGCTTCTGCAAGAAGGAGGAATAATAGGATTGATGCATTGGTCATTAATGGACGTTTGATAAGGAATCAAGCTAGGATCAAGATAGCCATCAATGAGTTCTACAAAAACTTATATCACCAAGAGAGGTCTCCGTTGGTGGGTTTCAGAGATGGTCTGGTGGAAGTGATCAGTGAGGAGGATGCTAAGGCATTAGAGGTACTACCGACAGCCCAGGAGGTTAGAGAGGCAGTGTGGGATTGTGAATCATCCAAGGCTCCAGAAAGCGATGGATATAACATGAACTTCATAAAGAAGTGCTGGGATGAAATTGGCAATGAATTCACGGCAGCAATTTTGAATTTCTTCCAATGTTCAAAGCTACCGGCAGATTCTAATGTTACGTGGGTGGCGCTAGCCCCTAAGTTTACTGGTGCTAAGGAAATCAAGGACCTGTGACCTATTAGCATGGTGGGGTGTGTGTATAAGGTGATCTCGAAGTTGCTCGTAAGGAGAATGCAAGCAATTATGCTAGGGCTAGTAGGTGAGACACAGAGTGCTTTTGTCAAAGGCCGAAAGATTCATGATGGGGCCCTTATTGCGTGCGAAATTGTCCAATGGTTCAAGCTCAGGAAGAATGAAGCGGCAATTATAAAACTGGATTTCCAGAAAGCATATGATAGAGTTAAGTGGAGCTTTGTGGACCTTGTACTACAAAAGATGGGTTTTGAAAGAAGATAGAGGGGCTAGATAATGGAATGTGTCAGTACGTGTTCTATGTCAGTGCTGATTAACGGATCGCCTTCTAAGCCTTTCAAGATGGAAAGAGGGCTGCGACAAGGTGATCCTTTGTCCCCTTTCTTATTTGTACTTGTGGTTGACGTGCTACATAGGATGATTGGAGAGGCTATCAGGAACGGTCGTATATCTCCGTTATTGGTAGGGAGAGATCATATAGAGTTGTCACACCTTCAATTTGCAGATAATACGATACTGTTCTGCCCACCTGAGGAAGAGTCCATCAAGAATTACAGGAGGCTGCTTCATTGCTTTGAGTTGATGTTAGGTTTAAGCATTAATTTTGATAAATCTAGCTTGATTCTTATTAATTGTAACGAACAGTGGGTACAACGTATGTGTAGAGTACTGGGCTGTAAGGATGCCACTCTTCCAGTAAAATACCTGGGTATCCCACTTGGAGCTAACCCGAGGTTGGTTAAGACTTGGAAGCCAGTAATAGACAAAGTGGAGGAAAAGCTCAGCCTTTGGAAGGCCAAGGCCCTTAATAAGGCCGGCAAGTTGGTGCTTATCAAATCTATGTTGAATAGCCTCCCAGTTTATTATTTGAGCTTATATAAGATGCCCAGGACTGTTGCTGAGAAGTTGATTTCCTTGCAGAGAAGATTTCTTTGGAGTAAGGAGGACGGGAGGAACGGTATGGCTATGGTTAAGTGGGAAGTGGTACTGGCTCCTAAAAGGTTAGGCGGATTGGGAGTTGGAGATGCTGTGGTCCGCAACACAGCTCTTCTGTTTAAATGGTGGTGGCGCTTTTCGAAAGAGGAGTGTCCGTTGTGGAAGAAGGTGGTCTGCTCATGCAATAACCTGGATCCAAATGTGCCCCTAGCCAACCAAGAAATACCTGCTCGTGGGGGCCGTGGAGGGATATTGGTCAGTTACAGTTCACGAATCAAGAAGTGAGACAGATGATGATCACTGGGTTGTCTATGGAGGTGGGGGATGGGAGAGGTACTCGCTTTTGGGAAGATGTCTGGCTTGTTGGAGGTACGTTGAAAGATCGCTTTCCAAGACTCTTTTCTGTTTCAAACCAAAAGGGATCACTGATAGAGGATTGTGGGTTTTGGGATGGGTTAGAGTGGATATGGAACTTCCAATGGAGACGACAACTGTTCCAATGGGAGATAGATCTAGTGAACCAGCTACATGATGCTCTAAGGCTGGTCAGGCTTGCACATGACAGGGAGGATAGGATTGTGTGGAAATATGATAAACATGGAATTTATTCAACTAACTCCTTTGTGCAGGTAATGCAGGCGAAAATGGTCCCAGAGGATATCACAAGTTACAGTTTTACTAAAACTGTTTGGAAAGGTCTAGTCCCGCCACGAGTGGAGTTGTTTGTTTGGTTTGCTTTGACTGGTAGGATCAGTACAAAAGACAGACTGAGTCGGTTTGGGGCTATTAACCAACAAGATACCTTGTGTGTTTTATGTAACGAATGTATTGAGTCTGGTCACCACTTGTTTCTTGGCTGTAATCTTGCTTGGCAAGTTTGGTGTGCATGGTTATCATATGTTGGTAGACAAATGGTCTTGCCCAGGTACGTTGAAGGAGCATTTCTTAAGCTGGACAGAGATATCACAACAGAAGGTGGAGTGCAAGAAATTGATGGTATGTTTTTGTGCGATCACCTAGAACTTATGGCTGGAAAGGAACAGGAGGATCTTCCAAAACAAAAGAAAAGGAGTTGAGGAGATTATCAACATGTCTTTTCTGAGCTATAAGGAGTGGTTGGGTGTGGATCCCTTTTGTTGTTGATGGCAATGCCGGAGATAACAAAAGGATATATGTTATTGTAGGTTACAGAGTTTGTCTCTTTGTCTTACAGTTGGATTTTCTATGCTCCACTTTATGTGTTGAGCTCCTCTTTCAAAAAAAAAATGTCACTGTTCATTCTTTATAGATCTATTTCTATTAACAATAGATCTTTAAATGAAATTTAGATCTACAACAGATTAATTATTGACCGATTGAATTAAAAGATATGATTAATAAAAAAAATGACAAGAAAAAGATAAATTTTTTTTTCCAATTAACTGAGACGCACTATATAATGGGAGTTCCTCTTAAATACAGCACACTAATCCTAATTCTAATATCTCTCTAACTTTTTTTATTTGAGCGAGTGGTCGAAGTATTTTTGTAGGTATCACCACACTATTTTTGGTTGGAGACAATCTTTTCTCAGACACGCGGGGAACTCATCTCCTTCAAACTTCATCACCCACTCAGGTATAAGCCGTACACACTTATTGTTGTTTTTATAAGAAAAAACAGAAAATAGAATACTAGTTTAATCCAGAAATCTGTATTCATTGATAACTATTAGTTAGTACTATTTGTGATGTTTCCTTACTTATGCATGGTTGTGGGAATACGCGTCTATCTCTTTAGAAATATAGGATTGGGATTTGGGTGATATCTCTTTTTATTCTCAGCGAAAATTAAAAATTAATATACATCAAAACCTTCATTGATTAAAAGAAAAATTACAATTGCTATACTTGATAGAGGGATTTGAATTTTTCATATGACTGAGTCAAAATTCGAATCAATTTAATCAAATAATTAATCAATACTCATAATAATACCGTTGAATTTTATGTGGAGATTGATTCGAAGCTCAAATAAGTTATTATACATATTTTTTAGTGGGCGTGGCCGCGTGGGGGAGGGGGTTTTGAGTTTTTAGTCTCTTAGATTATTTTCCTTGGTTTAATTGTATATTCCACCAATATTTTTTAAAAGTAACTATTATGTGATTTTATTTTTAAAAAAAATAAGATATAGTTGAATCCAGAGGAAGAAACGCAAATGAATAACAAAAAATAAGGAACAAAGGCAGGGTGTGGGATCCCCACCACTTGTATCAATCCTCATTCCTCGGTAGAGCAACTGCCATTGATGCCAAAATTCAAAGTGCTGTTTGCCATCTCCACTTTAATTTCGATCCAATGGAATAATATACGGATATGGCTATCGCTTTAGACTTTTTAATCTCATGTATGTCCACACACACACTGCTGATATTTGTAGCTTTCTTTCCCTAATGTGATGGTTAAAAAAGACGCAGTTTGAAGGAGTCAAATACCATATTTACTATACACACATTTTAATAGAGAGTATAATTCAGGCAACGAAAGAAGTAAATCAATCAGACGTAGTACCTCGTAATTTTAATAAAATTTGAAATTATTTTATCTATGCATATTTACATATACAAAAAAGGACCTGATTCGATAATATCCCTTCTTAATATTTCTGAATTAAAGTAAAAAAGTTGGGTTCCACAAATATATACAGATAATAAAATAATAATTACTTACTAATTAGTTTTTATTTATTTAAATTTAATCTATTATAAGATTAAAAAACCAGTAATTTAATGATAATATCATTGTTCCTGTTATGAGGTAAACATTTATTAAGAAAATGATATTTTTATTATTCTTGTGTGTATTTATTTTGTATATATTTGTTATGATATAAAAAATAAAATTTTATCTTCTTTATCTGGATTTGTTTATGGGATTTTTTTAAATAAATAAAATAAATATTTGTTTATCAATATAGATCATTTATAGCGTTTTTTTACGAATTTTTATTATATTACTTATCTCGAAATAAAACTGTGTATATTTTTTCGTTTACACTGTAAACGAGATAAGACATGTGACGAAGTTCACGTATTATGTTTGCATACGTGTTATGACACTTAACATATCTCGTGTACAACATAAATGAGATATGCACATTCTTATTTCTTTTATACTATAAATGAGAAAAGGCTGAGACATACCTATATAAGTAACTAGTTCATAGTGCCTGAATTGGCACTTTCCTTTCCTCTTAACCTTCATTTCTCCTTTTGTCGAACGTTTTCTTGATATTTTTGGCGTACTCGGATATTATGATGCGCGCAAATGCATGGAAGATAATATCAACTACCTGCATGCGACTTGACACATCACGGAAGTGATCGACTTTCAGGTTAGTGTTGTTGGTTTTATCTTTTAAATAAATAAGCTTATGATTATAGTTAGGGTCCTTTTATAGATTTAGTGTTGTTATAAATGAGTAGAATAGATTATATTATGGTAACATGGAAGGAATTTTTTATTTAAATAAAATAAAAAAAGTTTAATTTACTGAAATAAATAATTTTAAAAATTATTACGAAAATACGTAGGATGGCTTATCTCGTTTACCGCGTAAACGAGATACAGTAAGATAAATTTTCAATAGCTACAAAAGGATGTGTAACTCTTGGCATTCTTCACAAGCATTTCATATCTTCTTCTCCTCCTTTTTTTTCCAAAAAATAGGAAAAATTTTCCAATAATAGTGGATATGTAGTTGTCTGTGTGTATCACAATTGTCGTATGATAAATAGTGACAATGCGGGTGATATTTAAGTGTGAGAATCCATTACTGTTGTGCCTCATAGTGGTGAATCATCGTCGCCGGGTGGGATGTCCCCGTGCTCCTCATGTTTCTCGAACTCTACCTCCCCTTTAGATTCCACGTCCAACCGCGCCCAACGAGGCCTGACCCTTTTCCTCCCAGTCCCTGCACCTACTCCGCGCTCTCTGACACCCCTCTCCCTCCTAACAGGCCGTCGGGTGTCCTTCCAAACCTCCTTGGCATGCCAACGCCGATCAGGGACGTCCTTGGGAAGGTGAAGAACGTCCCTCGACTGGCTGACAATAGGCTGGACGTCAACAGGTAAATCAAATAGCCTGTGATCATCGAGTACGTCCTGGCCCGAGAGGTTTCTAACCCAGTAACAATCCCAATACTCCTGGGTCGGCCTGTAGTCGAAGCAAGGCTGAATAAAGATCCTGCGGCCCTCTGCAAATCGTGCCTTCCAGCCGTCATACCAGTCAACAAGTATGTCAGACTCCTAGACATCCTCGCCTTGTCCTGTGGATGTCAGAAACCTGTCGACGTTCACCGGAGTCCCTGGAACTAGGGGTGGCAAGCGGGGAAGCCCACCCTGCCCCGCCTAGTGAGGCGGTCCCAAAATCCCAGCCCGCCCCGTCTAACGGCGGGCTGGTGGGCCGGTGGGCTAAGCCCGCCAAATATCCTCTTTTTTTTTTTTACTTTTAACTATTAAATAATATATATAAAGGCATAAAAATATCTCTTTTATTTTTTACTTTTAACTATTATAATTTTTAAAAGTATAAACAAATTATAATTTTTATATTCACAAACATTAAAGTCTTTATGATTATAAATATCTAATAAACATAATTATAAACCAAGTTTTCATCCAAAACATAATTATAAATATTGTTCCCAAAACAAAATAAATATAATCCAAAATATAATTATAAATATTGTCTCTAAAACAAAATAAACATAATCTAAAACACTCAATTTTCATCTTCATTCTCTTGTAAGTTGGGTTGGGAGAAGTTGGGTTTTGGCAAAAAAAAATTGTAAAACTACCCCTTGCCAAAAAATATTAAGCCCGGCGGGGAAGCCTGCCCCACCCCGCCAAAGCTCGCGGTTTAAGCGATGCGGGTTAGGTGGGCTTTTGCTATTTGGCGGTCTCAATTTTCTAGCCCAACCCGCCTTTTTTGGCAGGTTATGCGGGCCGACCCAGCGGATTTAGACCCGTTTGCCACCCCTACCTGGAACTAACTGCTCTCCATTGAACTGGCGCTTTACCCGGTCAACCTGGTGAAACTCGACGATGTTGAAGCAGATGAGGGGGACAACGGACATCCATGTCCCCCATTCTGCCTCCTCGATAAACCATGGCGGGCACATAGCCTGCAAGGCAGGGTCATCGTACGTGTCCAGACAAACTGAAATGACTGTTGTGGAACGTGTGGGTCTCTAGACGCCATCGCTCCACGACTGTCGTGATCAGGGAGTTGTTGAAGATGAAGTCCCTGAGAGGCACCGTGTCGCTGAACCCAGCCTCCCTCAGATACGAGACGATGGTATTAGGTGGTCGAAGCGCGTGACTCACTCGCCAGAGTAGAACTAGGCGAGGCCTCTGACAAAAGATAAAAATATCACAATTATTAAAAATTTGTATTGGTCCATCGATATATCAAACAGACTTAACTATTGTATACATTTGTTTAACATAAATTTATACGTATGTACTAAATTTATGTCAATACAACTTTTTACGTTGACATGGACTTACTTAACTAATAGATATTTTCTCAATACGTTAAGTAAAATAAAAATATTCGGTAAAGTAATTAATAATCTAATTATCAAACTTTAACTTAATAATCTAATTACAGTAAATAAAATATTTTTTAATTTATTTAAATACAAAATTCAAGTAATTGACAATCTAATTATCAACCTTTAATTTAATAATCTAATTATCAAACTTGGATAGTTAATAACTAAGTTAACAAATTAAAAGACATGTACCGAATAAACAAACTTCAACGGTTGAAAAATATCTACCCCAACATTTAATATCCAAATTAATAATTATGTAGTTAACAACTTAATTATAGAAAAATGATAACCACATTCCTAGAATTATTCTCTATTAGGCCCCTGTTGCTAACATTACAAATTGTATTTTAGTTCTTGACAAGTATCCTAACCATGGCTATACATATATAGGATAACATAAATGTCAAGATAATAAAACTAACCGCAAAGTCGGCTGCTCGGGCGTACTGCCATGTGGCATTCAGCCTATTGATGTCCGGATCACGAGCATCCACGCGGACCATTTTCGTCTTACTCGATAATATAGTCAGAAAATGATAGAAGAGAGAAGAAAATGGAGGAAAAGTTTAAAATGGGACCTAGATCAAGGCTGTAAACGATATCTATATATAGGCGTGACTCAATCTTATCTCGTTTATAGTGTAAATGAGATAAGTTTATATGTATCTCGTTTACACTGTAAACGAGATATACACGTGTCACGCGCACTGTCTTATCTCATTTACACTATAAATGAGATAAGTCATCCTACATATTTTCGTAATAATTTTTAAAATTATTTATTTCAGTAAATTAAATATTTTTAATTTATTTAAATAAAAAATCCCAAAAATAGATTAGTTGGCATGTTATTAACATTTATTAGGTGTGAAATGTATTGTTAATAAAAGTTAATTAATTAATTTAATTTAATTTACTTATTACTGTTTATTACATATTCTTATTTGTTGAAATCGAATTTTGTGTTTTTAATTTTAATGTTGAATATGCTAGAAAACTTATTTTATTGGATATTTATTGCAATGATGTTTGATAAATGTTTTAAATGTTTAATTTTTAAGGTTAATTATTCTGAAATGTGAAATAATTGTTTATCATTACTTTTTATCTTTTTATTTTGAAATAAAAATTTTTACAATTGAAATAGATTTATTATTGAAATATTTTTTTCTTTTAACAGAGGCAATACCTACTAGTCCCTAGGTGAGTAAGCCACACTCTTGCACCACCAGACGTCATTCTCCCTAGCTTAAGGGAGGCTAATTTTGGTAACACAGTGCAGTTCATGGACTTTGTCTTTGATAACTCATTGATTACTGCATTTGTAAAGCGTTGGTGTCTAGAGACCCACACTTTCCACCTGCATTGGGGTGAGTACACCATTACCCTACAGAACGTTGCGTACCACCTTAGCTTATGCACTGATAGAAAGCCAGTGGGTGAATGCTTGCGTGATTTTCACTCACGTATATCTGTGCAATGGCCTTTTGCTTCACCATCCAAACTTTTCTGTGTAAGGGCCTAAAGTGATAGCTTTGCCTAACTGCACCCTGTAGAACAGGGATACTGACTGATGGGTTGGACTATATGAGGGACAAAATGACACTACAAATGAGGTTGTTGTCCAACGGATAATCTTGAGACATGGTGGGAACTAAACAGGTGTGCACACCTCTAAATTTAAGCACCTCCCTAACAAAATAAAATATATACGGTAGGCATTTATAACAAAAGTAGTCATGATAAATAAGAATATATACCACAATTAAACTTGACTTCACCAATATCCGAGATTCTATTCCTAACTCAATAATTACTTATATTTCTGACTTTAGATGGGTGTATATATATGGGCATTAAAAAATCCGAATTAGGTTTCATATAGTTGGAATTTTAGAGTTTTTGTCAAATTGTATAAGATTATGTTAAATTAATAACATTATTAGCTTATATATATATATATATATATATATATATATATATATATATATATATATATATATATATTATCATTGCCTTATTTCTAGGGTTGTAGAGTTGTTGGGTATCAACAATGATTTAGTAATATAGAGTTGTTTTTGATTCATTGACACCAAATTGTAAGTAGGTTTTATATTTATAATTATTTTGAATATACTCTATAATTATTTCTATCTACATTTATGAACTTAATATTTGAAGAATATGATTTGATTATAATAATTGGCTTATTTTAATTGAATAATTACCTTATAAAAATTATATTTTTAGAAAATACACACATGAGACTATATATAATTTATTTTATGAAAATTTTGTAGCAGTAAAATATTTAATTTTATCAAACTATACGCACATTTTGAAAAATTTAAAATATTTTTGGTTTATATATTTTTTTATATGTTGTAAATTGATGAATTGTGTTAAAAAAATTTTATGATTTGAAATAAAATTATTCGAAACATTATTGATTTGATTTGGTTTAATGATCCGTGTTTGAAGAATTAAATAGTTTGTCTTACTTGAAATTAATATGACTTGAATTGGTTTGAAAGACTCAAACTAAAATATTATAGCTAATGGCGATTATGACGTTAATTTAGATGCATCTGACTCAGACCTCAGTTAGTAAGAATGTTGCTAACCTAACGTATAGACTACACATTAAATCTATTATAGCGTATGGATACATAAGAGAAAATGACTACTGTTAGAGGTAAAGCCGCCTATGTGTGTATTATTTGATTTGATTTGACTTTTAGATTGAATATTCCCTTACTTCATTCTATGATTTATAATATATTTTAAATAAAAATATACTTTTGATAATATTATTTATATGATCTCATTTGGGTTATAGATATGCTATTTATTCATTGAGTTACAAAATTTACTCTATCAATTTCTTATGTTTTTCAGTCACATGTATTAATATTAGTACTGTCTCCCAATTTTCTTAGCAAGCAATTTTAAAGATAGTGATCCCTTTTGTCAAATTCGTAGATATTTGTGTTTCATATTTCACAAATAGAGTTGTTCTGTCATATTAAACTATTTTGTATTGTCAAATAATGTATAACTTATTTTTCTTAAACTACTTTTCATACTTCTAAGGTTATTAAAAACAGTTACAATTTTATTGTTTAATTTGAATACGGACTTGTCGGGCTTGCTTAGGAACAATTTTCTTGAGCGCTGGTCATGACTCTTTTTGGGTCGGGACAACTCAGCACTTCTATAGATATTATAATTCTTCACACCTTGCAATATTGTCTCTCTACTTTTGAATCTGTGACCAATCCTAAACTCTACACTACTGTTTATGATGTAATTGTTCTCACCCATATTGGAAAATAGAGTTTTCTCGTGCATCGCATCCAGATCCAATGCATAATAGTGACTGGGTACAACTGATAAGGCTGAAATTGGTTGCGGGACAGAAAGAAGATACCGAACTAATGCGTCCACCAGAGTCTCCAGCACAAATTCCTCCTCATCATCATCCTCAGAAGAACCACTATCGTTACTATCGGCAATATACTCCTCATCAGACTCCTCACCGTCCACATCCATGTCTACCACTGGATTAGCACAGTGCAACGGTGGTGGTGCAAGAGATGGTTCATCCTAAACAAAATTCGAATAGCTAGATCAATCGCCACTAACATTACCAACCTCCGCAGAAACCTCCATCACTTGTTCCGCTATGATTCTCCCGTAGATGTCAAACATGAGGCGCACATGCTCATTGCCATGAAGTCAAAATAGACAAAACTGAAAAATCTCATTTTCTATTAGTACTAGCAACCTATACCCAACTCTTCCAACCTCTTTGATCCCGCTAGCACCGATGTTCCTCAATATTAGATTCTTTAGTTCAAACAAAGAATTTACTCTCTGAGTGCACAACAGAATAGGATTATCACACTCAAATATTACCCTAGTGTTATTGTTTCTCATATGACAATTGCGATACACACAACCACATATTCACTACCACTAGGCATTTTTTCTTAAATTTGGAAGAAAAACGGAGGAAAAGAAGAAGTAAAATATTTGTGGAGAATACAAATAGTTGCATATCCTTTTATAGCTGCTCAACATTTGGCGTACTGTATCTCGTTTATAATGAAAACGTCATAACTTTGCATTTATCTCGTTTATAATGTAAACAAAATAAGATTGTGCATATCTCATTTATAGTATAAACGAGATACGTGTTGATCATTATCCCCCACGTATCTCGCGTGCAAACGTGATACATGGATTTCGTCAGGTATCTTATCTCGTTTACACTGTAAATAAAATAAGTAATAGAATAGAAATTCGTAAAAACGCTATAACTTACCTAGATTGATAAATAAAATATTTATTTTTTTATTTAAAAAATTTCTTGTTTAACTTTTTATGAAAAGAGTTTTTTTAAGTTTTTTTTTTAAAATTATTTTTAGATATTTTATGTAAAAATATTTTTTATCTAATAATTATATTTGGGTATAACATAAAAGTATTTATTTATTTATTTATTATATTAAAAATATCTTTTTTTTTGTAAATTTTTTAAAAAAGAGATAAATTATATCTTTTTAGAAAAAATATTTTTTATTTGTTTATTTTGTATTTTATTACTAAAATTGTCAATTATACTAAAAAATAAAAAATATTTGCTTAAAAATATATTTTTCATATTTTAATGACATCCAAACAAGTTTTTTATGAGTTACTTTTAATAAAAATAAAATAAAATATATACATAAAATTAGATTTGGTGGAAGTTTATATAAAGGAAGGAAAGGAAAGGGAGATGTTAGTTGTAGATTGTAGTTAGAGGCACAATAAATGCAAGCACGTTGTGATCAACACATCTAACTGGAATCTAAGGACAATGCAATTAACACTTGCACCTGCATCTGCCTCAAGAGAAACCCAATCACAAAGGGCAAAACAGAGAAAACATGTCAAAAATACAGAAATGAGAGCATCAGCAGCACGTGTGGTGCGAATCCTATCTCCCAATAAAGTCCCCCCTCTTCTTGCTCTTATCTCCCTTCCCCTATCTATCTATCTATCAATCTTGTTCTTGTTCTCACGTTCTCAGATTTAGAGTACCTTCTTTCTTTCCGTCTCTCTACCAAGTGAAGATGATGAATAGCTGCAGGTACCAACAGAGCTACGAGGACATGACTATGGGAATGGGAGGATCACTGCTTTGCCCTAAACCTCGTCGATTGCCTCTCTTCACCTGCCCCTCCCCCACCAGGTATAGTATCTCTATCTCCCTACCCTAAGATTAAACTAAATCAGTTGCTTTTCATTTTCTAAATTCTAACCGTCGCCTCAAATATTTCAGCTACCATTCACCTGCTCGAGCTGACCTTCTGGACATCATCCTCCCCAAGGTTAGCTTATTTCCTGCCTCAATCTTGAGATTCTGTGTTTCATTTATATGGTGAAATAAAGAGAGGATTTCTTGATAGATCCACTAAATCAATCTTTAATCTGGTCATAGATTTTCCTATGTAGTGTTGTTCCTTCTGATACCAAATATCTCTTCTTCCAGGGAGGCTGCTACCCAGAAAGAACCGGGGATCTGGTGGAAGTGGCGGCGGCGTCGCCACCGTTTTTCTGCGGATCTCCACCAAGCAGGGCCTCGAACCCTGTAATACAGGATGAACAATTTGGTAATAATGGGAATTTTAGTCCATTTACCATGCCATCCTCTTCTCCATCATCTTCATCGGCGCCGAGAAGCTGTGGTCCCATGAAATTTGGCCACGCGCCGGCTGCCGTCAGGATTGTAGGTTTTGAGTCTCTTAGCAGAGATAGGAGCAACTGCAGCATCTCTGCGGTAGCGTAAACCATTTTTGAAAGGTAAAGAACAAAAAAGGAGAAAAAGGGTGATTCCAATAGTCTAATAACCAGGAAGCAGAGAAAAGGTAGAGGATTTTAAATCAACCAAGTTGAAATTAGCAGAGGAGATTCTTTTTGTTTGTTTTTTTGGAAAGAGGAGCTAATCTTTATTCAGTGTTGTTTAGTGTGAATTACATGTATATATTGGTCCATGAAAGTTTCTGTTTATTAGTAATGTCTTGTATAAATGTGAAAAGGAGGATTTTCATCTTCCTTGGATGAATAAGAAGAGGTCAATGCAGAGAGAAGAAGAAAAAGGGAAGCAAAATCCTTGTTCTTGTTCTTCTTGTTTCTTTTTCTCCCTTGTTAGGCTTTATGGAGACTCTGTAATTGGGCTGTGTCTGCGAGTCACGTCCTCCTACTTTTGTAATTGTAATTTGGAGGAAATTGAGAATTAATCTTTGAAATTTGTGTGTATATTATTATGCTTTTTGATTGTTTGGGAAAGTGTTGCCTGTTTGATATGATGACCTAACCTTAAAGAGTTGAGTTGTGTATACAAAGTAATCTACCACTGAAAAAGGTAAGAGCGCATATGATGGTCAGATTTTAGGGGGATTTGTCTTGTATTATAATGTAATGGATTTTCTGGAATGAGAGACAGGGGTAGGACGAGCCAGCTAGTGGGAATGTAATGTGCATGTGAGTATGTCGCAAACACAAGCAAAGCGTTTAGGGCAACCGACAACAAGTGTGTATATTTTTGTTTTGATGGTTAGTGGTTGAGACATCATGAATTTAAATTAGGGCCCTCGTGACCTCAGTTTTGTTCATTAATTTGCAACTTGGAAGCTTATAATAATAATAAAATCCCTGAAATAAAGGACTCCAAACCCAGCTGGGATTCGCAAGATGGCAAAATTGTCAATTCAATAAACAAAACCAAAAAAAACACACACAAAAACGAAACGAAAAGTATTGTAATTTGCTTGTCCAAGCATCTCAATTTTTTTATTTTCTTTTAAGAAATGAGTGTACGATTCAAGAGTGTAGTTATTGAAACGCCAATAATTGCGCTGTAGGACTCTCAAAGGATCAATGTGTTTTGCAAAATTGTAAGAGAAGAGGTTTTCTCCAAGATCAAGGGTGAGCAGGTTGAGAATCGAACTTGTAAGTTATTTGTCACTGGTACCGTAGCATTTTATGCTTCCCGTTTAAAGTCGCCTCTGAATTAGTCAATGGAATATATGATATAATATATAATTGGTCACTACACTCTTGAGTGTTATAGATAGATATATATTTACAATTGCAATATGCGCGTAAGATAGTGAAAAAGAATATACATATAATGGTAACTAGCGTGTGGCTGTTACTGCCACCGTTTTGAACCTGGTTGTCTTAGGTGGCCAATACTGGCGCTTTTCCTTATACCTGAAATGAAATTTGTGAATAAAGTTGAGAGACAAGTATGCGAGGAAGAAAATGGAGAGTTGCAAGTTTAGTTTGAGACTTTGAGTTTGACATACCCACCTGGAGCTGGTGACATCTTAGGAGGGTCCCTTTGTGTTTTCGTGGGAGATGGGACTCGCACTGATGCTTTCTTCATCGATTGAACGCTTCTTTGTAATGTTTTCGGTCTGCATAATAAAAACAAGAAGAAGAAATCAACACTATCATTTCTGAACTTGATATATATATAATTCTTTAGCACTACTACTCACTTGTCCATCTTATCTGATGATTTTGAGCTTTCAGAACCATAACCATAATCAGAATTATTGTTGGATCTTTCATCAAAGTCTGCATCTGTGTAACTCCAGCTTTCCCGAGGAGTTTTGTCTCCTCCAATAGAGGATTTCGTTCGTCGGAGAGATTCATCCCTCGGACTTCTGCTTGTGCTTGGTCTTTGGAGTTGCTTAAAGTGAAGTAATTGTAGCCGCTCAATCTCCTCGTCTTTTTTCGACACACTGTTCTTCAGAGAAGCCACCTGTTCCATTAATTCTTTCACATCCTTGCTCTCTTTATTACTTCGTGCAGCTCCTAACTCAATTCCAGAAACCCTTTCAGCAAACTTGAGAGTACTCATTGTTTCGGAATACGAATTCACGTCGGAGTTGATTTGGATAAACATGAGCGTCTTTGCGTGACCACCAAGAGAAGCTTGGAGTAGCTGAGTGAGCTTGCTGTTTCTATATGGCACATGAGAGCTCTTTTGGGAGAGGGCAAAGATCACATCTCCAAATGCAGACAGTGATTTGTTTATATGTTGTGCCTCCCTAAGCCTATCTCCGGTTACTTCAGACCGATCTACCCTTTCGCTTCCTGCCAAATCCACCAAATGAAGATTACCAACCAGTGTAGAACCCGAGTTCAAATCTTTCCCTCGAACATGAATCGTCACCACACTGTGTGAACGGCTACTTCTTTCATTCATGGCAGTAGCGCTTATGGCTCTATTTTTTAGTCCAATGTCCATTAGCTTAATCACATCTGAAGGCGCATTAACATGGAACATGCTTGCATCAGGCACTGCCAATCCTTCTGGCTGCGAGTGAGTAAGTATCCCAAGTGTGTGCAAATCAAGGAAACAACACTCGCATAACAAATCAAAATATATATTATTTGCGTCTTCTTTTAAATACATATGCAGCATATATATAAAGAAAAAGGATATCTTTGTCTAGGAGAATGATCATTTAATAACAAATCGCGCACTTGCTCATTGTATATCTCAACCATTTGAACTCCGATCTCATACTCAATGGAGCTCGTTCTACTCGTGGAAAGTCTGAAAAGATCATTCAGAGCCCGATAATTAACACCAAGATTCTCGCTAGTTGCTCCGGTTGGACCAGTCTAACAAAAGTTTCCATCTTATAGAATCAGAACGAAGTTCCTTCAATTATATAGCATTAAATTAACATGTGCGGGGAAGGTTCATACCATTGTGTAAGTTTTCCCTGAACCAGTTTGACCGTAAGCAAATATGCATACATTATATCCATCAAGAACTGATCTTGTAAGTGCCTGTATGTCGGCGTATACATCCGCTGCATCATTCAAACAGTATCGATCATCAGATTGTGAACAATGCAACTCAATAGAAAACCCTGAGTATACAGAATTGAACCTTGAGTTGCGTCAGGCCCGAAAACCTTGTTGAATTTGAATGACCGGAGAGCATCTTTCCCTTGCTTAGAGGGATTTGCCACAACCAAATTATCTTCTCCAATGTGTTCTATAATGGACTGTTTTTCTTTGGCCCCAGCAGTAAATGGTTTAATGCGACAATACACTCTGATGTTTCCTGCATCCAAAAAGAAAGAAATTATGTGAATTCCCTATTCACCTACATTGGATGATCCCGAATAAAAGTAGCAAAGATAATGGCACCTTTTAATTCTTGGATTTCATTGAACAATTTTCGATTTTCAGCCACAACAACCTGATAGTTCTCGGCTGCATGCGCCAGTGATTTAAGGTTTACACCTGAGCGGTTTAAAATAAAATGATTAACAGCTTCTTGTTAACCAAAGTGTAAAATAAAATAGGAAGAGTGAGCACTAACATGACATGTGAACAACAGAACATACCTAACTGATTACACTCCTCTGCATAAACCTTTTGCTCTTGCATAACATCTTGCTTAATGGACTCCCAAGATAATTTCATTATCTGCAAGTTTTCAAAAGTTTGCACACAAGATTATAATGCTTAGCATCGTGAATATCATATTTGACATCAACACATTTGTAAGCGTACCTCTAGCTTACTAGATTGAAAAGTTACAACGTTTAGCATCTGGTTCTTTTTCATGTTCCACTCGTTATATTTTGAAACATAAGAAGACTCAAGCTCTTTACACTTATTGCGCCATTCTTCTAATTGCTGCTCATATGCTTTAGTTTTCTGTTCTATTTCTGCTTTAGCTTCCATAGCCTCTACTTCTAATCGTGAGCATTTTAATTCAAGTGCTTTTTTGCTTGTTTCTAAATCTTCGGTCAATGCTGAAATTTCCAAAATTTTGTCCTCCTGCTTTTTCATGGACCTTTCAAAATCCCTGTCATCAGGCTTATTTTCTTCCACTGCGAACTTCTCAGCCTGCACTTAACACGAATATGCGAATGAAAACCTCTTTTCTAAGAGGTGTATATGTTGCTAATCACGCAAAGTAAGAAAACATTACTTTTCGCAGATGAAGCTGGCTAGCAATGATCTGTTATACAAAGTTCCCTCTGATAAATAGAAACTCTAACAAATATGGAAAGAATTTAAAAGGGATACAGTTCTGACATAACGAGTACTAGACAGAGTTACTTATGATACCTCATCCTCTTCTATATTATTTCCAACCGCAAGCGCCTCAAGTGCTCTAATTCTGGATTGATACTTTTCTTCACGAACCTTGAAAAGATTGCTTTGCTGAAGGCACAGGACAGGTCAAGAAAGTGATATGATGAAATCCATGCAGAAAGAAAAACAAGTCAAAGTAGTAATAAGTGTATTTGGCATACAGTTCTTGAATGTTCTGCTTGGGCTGACATGCGGCGCTCAAGCTCCTGGGAAACTTTTCTCAACAAGCAGGCGACGCGCTGAATAACAAACATAAATATTAATGAATGAACGAAATGAACAATGTGCAACACAAACCAGAAATCTGTTAAGGCCATACATACATAAGGCATTTCACCGTTTCGTTTTTCAACGGTTTCTTCAAGAATACCATTCACAACACCCAGAAGTGACTGAGTTGGAGCATTCTGCAACATCAGATACTGCAACATATGAATGATGCTGTATTACATTCATACCAACGTGCAAATGTGGATTGAACTCACGTCTAAACTGACTGATTTCACCATTTCTGATATTTTTGTTGGAGAAAGATCTGCGTAACTTTCTTCTTTCCCTTGAAACACCTCGTATCCCTCGTGGAACTTGTGACCCTGGTGCAGTAATGAAGTTGGTGACTCTGCAATGAGTAACACTTGATGAATTGCAGGATAGCAGATACATATCTCAGGATGGAGATTCAAGTATAGTTATCTTAATGTGAGGTTAATAGCTAAATGTGAAGTTAATAGCTAAGAACCATTCGACAATTTGACATATTTGACTAAACTGCTATCTAACGGTTTTCAACTATCAACTTTACAGGAAGACAACTGCATGCAAGTTTTATGTCTTAGGAGATATGTTTTTTCCACCTGTCAAGAATGGGCTACTCAGGGAACGATGGTGCTTTGTGGTCGTCTCGGATGATGGTGGAAATGGAACACTGGGAGCTGTAATCCCGTGAGGGCTTCCTACTTTGGAATTAGTGGTAGAAGAATTGTTATCCCAGAAAACATTCTGCAAACTCTTTGCTCGGAGTGATAACAAGCAATCCACAACGACCTTCATGGATCCCTACACAAATACCAATTACATCAACATTTATGTTGTTCTGTATATAAGATCTATACTGAGAAGTGAGAATGCATGTGTCTTATACCTTCTCCAGGTCTGATATTGAAAACTGAGGCAATCCCAATGCATCCATAGCTTTCAGAAACGATTTTAGATTTTCTTCATGATCAAATTCACTAACCTACAAGAGGGAAGCTAAGCCAAACTGAGAGAGAGGTAACATCTAAAATCAATAGTTAATGCTAATTAATTCCAGCTTAAAAAAATTAGTATTACCACCGGGACGGAACCTGGACGAAGCTTGTTCAGTATCTGACACAAAACGATACCATCCCTCAAGCATGCTCTTAAGACATCGTCCGTGATATTTATCGGTAAGTTCAGTGAAGGAAGAAGGGTAGATATCCATTGAACCAAAAGCAATCGATGTTTCGCTGAAAATAATTAATAATGTTCAAGTAATAAAACCTTGAGTTGAGGAGTACATCAAATGCAAATTATTAGTAATTACTAAGAAGGGGTTAAGTCCCATCTTCCATCGATCATACCTTCAACCTCGCCATGAATAGAGACTATAAAACCATTTTTACAAATTCCAGTAGAAATGGGCTTTGGGCTGCCCATTTCTTTGGATTCTGTATTGTGGTTCTCTGATGTGGAATTATTCATTACTAGCTATGTCCCTGGAGGAACAATCAACCTCAGATTTTCATTGAGCCATGTTTCAACCAAATTCGCAAGGAATCGTCACATTTCCTGTAAAGCTCTCCAAAGCTGAAATTAATATCCAATCCATCCCAATCGAAGTTAAAGCTAGAACTTAGAATCACGGTAGTGTAAACTAATTATATCACAGAATGCAACGCAATGTAAACAAGACGAACTATCTAATAGAGGGCATTTTATCAATCAATCAAATAAGCAGATCGAGGGCCAGAAAATGTGTCATCTATCTAACAGAAAAAGCAAAGATCTTAATGCAACTATAATTAATTGGATTGAGGGATGAGCACATGCCATCATCTTCCCAAAGAAGAAATATTGAGAAGCTGGCCACGGAAGGCCGGTGCTGAAGAAAACAAATTTATTGTGCATGCGATATGGATGCCGAAAATCCAACGCTACATGTTAAATTTCAAAGATTTCATTATGACATTAATTTAATTTTCATAACAATTTCTCATTGCCATTTAACAGGATCCCGGAGAACCAAAAAGCAAGAGAAAAAAAAAAAAGAAGAAGAGAAGAGAGTCAAAAGAGGAGATCGAGTCCATTCAATTACCAGATTTTTACAAATTAATTCATCACATATTTTTTTTTTTGTTATCTATTGTTGAGGAATGTTACGTGCGTTACGTTGGTGGGAAAGTGCGAGAAGAGAGAGCGGGAAAGAGAAGATCAGAATAGTGGCGGGAGAATAGGCGAGGAAGTCTCTCTCTGTACCAGCGCCACACGACCAACCGCCAAACCACGCAACTTATACACGCATGCCACGTGTCAAACGCTACTTTTGTGTTGTCGTTGCTAAGACTTTCTTCCTTTCCTCAAAGAAACAGTCTTCAACCTTGGACTCCATTCTTACTTGCTATTTTAACGAGTCATATGCAGAAATAAAAAAAAAATAGAAAAGAAAAAAACTGTTAATTACCTAATGCCTTTTATTGAGTCATGTGAATGCACATCTTATCTTGTATATACTATGTACCATATCATAATTCATAATCTTGGACATATGGACATTTCGTCTCCTGTTTGTTTCATTCTTTATTCTTTTTGGTTAACATTCTATCTATTATTAGCCAAATATATTTTCTTTTCAACTATTTAACTTTCATGAAATTATAACAGAATTTCTACAAATAAGTAATAATACAAGAATTTAAAAGAGTTTTACATATAAGTAATTAATTTTTATATTTAAAACTAAAAAATTATCTAACCGTTTCAATATGATTAATTTACCGTATAAAATTCTTTACGCTCCATTAAAATTAAGTTCATAATGCAATATGTTATAGTGGTTTTTTGATATTCCATCGAATTGACATTCATCAACAGCCTAAAGTTTGGGATTTTTGTTCAAAATCTAAATTTTGAGAGTAGAATATACTCTCATCTTATAGGTACCAATGAAAGAAGCGGAAAAAAAAAAGGGTTTAAAGGTATTTTTATGAGCAAACATGGTAAAGAAATATGTTGAATACATATCAAGTTGCGAAAACCGGACCCATCAATAAATTGATAAGGTTATTGGTTTATTAGTTCGATCAGAGTTTAACTAGAATTTAATCGGTTTAATTAAATATTAAATAAAATTATTTTTAATTCAATATATAATTTTAAATATATAAATTCAATAATTTTTAACTTAATAAAATTTAAAATTTTACAATTGTACATAATAAATTATCCATAATTTAATATTAGAAGTTCACAAACAATTTTAAACATCAAAGTTCATAACTAAAAACAATCAAAACGCACATACTATTCTACTATCAAAAGAAATATTAACAAATAAGTTTTTAAAAGATAAAATTAGTGCTAAGCAGCTTACTAGAGAGATTTAACTTATCAATTTGATATGTTTGTACTCAAAAGAAAAAGGCTAATGAACAAAAGAATTAGATATATACTCCGAGTCTATTCACTTATCAATTATTAACAATTGTTTCAAATTTGTACACAATATGATGATGATAATGATGATATATATATAAAAGATAGGAGACTTTTAAATATTATCTAAAGACCAATTAATACATTTATTATCTGAGCGCATAGAATCCAAAACTGTGTCCCAAGAGATAATGCATTAAATTATAACATAAGATTAGAAGTTCTACTTTAACAATGACCGGAAAAACTATCATCTTCAATGGTTTCATTACCTCCTTTCAAATTGAGATTCCTGGTAATGTGGATCTAAATATTCTTTTGGGGATCTCTTTGTCATGTTAGCATTCACTTTTCCACTACTAATAAGCTCCCTTAGGTTGTCCACTTTCTTTTCCCTACCAGTCCCACTAGCTCTCTTCTCAGCTTCTTTCATCTTTTGCTTGAACCTCAATTTTCGGTTTGGTGGATTTGTCTCTTGTTTTGATTGTGAAGGAGGGGCTCCGTGTGGTCCGAAATATATGTTCTCTTCTTTCTTAACCTATACAAACAAATACAATTATTTAGCTTAAAACATTCTATCCAAGTAGTTCCATCCAAAGCAAAAAACTTATGAAATTTTCACAATAAAAAATAACACTTTGAGATGACCTTTGTGGTAGAATTTAAGGATTCTATGTTTGGAATATGCGGTTTATTTTGATCCGAGTCAATTCCCAAACTTGGAATCACAAACCCCCTCGGTGTCTACGAGTCAAAAATCACTCATTGAATATCAGAAATAGAAAATCTATGTGTTTAGATGCATGTAACTTTAAGAGCAGAGAGACAGCATTTACTTACCGGCAGCAAGAGACAGACGACGGTCGAAGATAGAGAGAGGGAGAGCTCGAACAAAGGAGACTACGACGGCGACAAAGCTTCCATGCGACGGCGACGCAGCTTCTTAGGATGGTGACACAGCTTTCACACGCACACGCACACGCGCGCGCACATACACAGAGTTTGAACAGAGGAGACGACTGATAAATCACTATTTAATAGTAAATTTTGGGTTGAATTGAGTGGATTTTATCAACTTATCTTGCATTTATTCACTGAAATAGCATGGTTTTTTGAATTTCTCCTAATTGTGCTTAATAGTTAAAAACATGCTTTTTAGGCTCTTAAAACCTAAATTTAATTCACTTCTATTTCATTCGATGCCTTGATGTGTTTCTTGAGTGATTTTAGGCTTAGAAGACAAGGATGGCTTGAAGAAGTGAATAAAAAACATGTAAAAGTGGAGAATTTATGAAGAAATGAAGTTTTGGAAGTCTGCCCATTTGCGCGTACGCATGCCTCATGCGTATGCATAACTGTCAGCACGTGATTTACTTAAGTAAACACTTGGGTTGCGATTTCAGGCCAATTTTGGGCCCAATCCAACTCATTTCTGAAGTATTTGATGTAATTCTCAAGGAGGATCAAGGAGAGAGCAATTAGGATAGATTTTAAAACCATGTTTTAGGTCATTTTCTAGAGAGAGAAGCTCTCTCTTCTCTCTAGAATTTAGGGTTTAGATTAGTTCTCTCCATACATTTAGGTTTTAATTCTTGTTTTGATTTAGTTTTTCTTACAATTCCTTGTTATTGCATCTTTGTTTTCTTAGTTTTATTTGTTATTTCCTTTATTTTGTTGCTTTTGACCTTATGAATTCTTGTTGATTTTGATTTTCATTTAATGCAATTTTATGTTTTTATATCCTTTGATGTTTGCCTTAGTTATTGTTATTGTTATCTTGCATTTGGTAGCTTTAGATTTTATTGTTATTGTAATTTTACCATACTTTTATTTTATACCTTCCAAGTGTTTGTGAAAATATTTCTCTTAGTTTTAGGGTAGATTTTCACATTATTGGCTAGGATTTGAGCAATAAAGGTGACCTTGATATCATTAATGTCCGAATTGAGTGACAATTAGAATATTTAATTAATCTTATTTCCATTAATGAGTAAGACCTATGGATTGAGATTGATTAAGCCCGGTTGACTTATCTCACCATTAGAGATTGACTAATTGGGTTTGCTCTTATAATTGTCATGTCATGGTTAGTGATGCAAAAGTCGTTGATATCCAATATTGATTAGTGATATAGAGTTGTTAGTTGTTCTTATTTTCATTGATGAGTAAGACCTATGGATTAAGACTGACCATGCCTATTTGATTTTCTCCCGATGGCGGAGATGACTAAATGGGATTAACTCTAGGTAATCACCAAGTTTATGGTCCATGACTCGGATAGGAAGCTTTGATTCTCAATCCTAGCCAGGAATGTCTTTTAGCATTTACATTTCCTTTAGTTGTTAATTTTATTTTCTTGTCATTTATTTTCCTGCCTGTTTATCTACAAACCCCACCCCTTATACTCATAACCGATAATATGCGCATCTCACTGTAATTCCTTTGAAAGACGACTCAAGGTTTAAATATTCTCAGTTTTTATTGGTTTACATTGTGACAAATAAATTAAACTTTGATCGAGAGTCAATTGCTGGTATGGAACTATACTTGCAACAGAATTATTTTTGTGAAATTTCGAACCGACATTAATTCTCGTATCAAGTTTTTGGCGCCGTTGCCAGGGAATTGCAATGTGTGCTTGTTATTGGTTATTGTATATATGTTAATATTGTGAATATGTTTGCTTTTTGTTTCTCGTCTAGTTTTTGTTAGTTTTAGGAGTTTGTTTTCTTTATTTCTTAATAGTTTTTATCTTGTTACTTTCTATTTCCACTATAAATTCTCACCCTTTTGATTATAAGTTTAGTTACAACTATGTTGCAGGAAATGCGAACTTTAATGATGGTAGGCACTATGGGAATAAAAGTCAATTGAGAGAGGAATCGCATTCTTCTGAACGGACTTCTGGGTATCCGTATCAATTTTCTCCATTCGACAATGATCATAATCCACCCCATAATGCACACCAATATGAACCGACTCCTCAACATTGTTCTCAACCTTACTCACAAGCCCCATCTTACCAAACACCTTCCCATAACCCATATCTACCGCCAACCTCATGTACCACACCTTTGTGACCATTATGAACGAAAACCCGTAGAACTACCACCATTCCAATACCAATACCCCAAGAGCCACCAATTCCATATACACCACCTCACTATTCTAACTAATATGAGCACCTTCTAATTATGAAACCTTTCTCCCAAACAACGAACCCTCCTCTCCACCTCAAGGACTCATGGATGACACTCTCATTTCATTTCTTCAAGAGCAACGTGAAGCTCGAAAAAGGTAAGAACAAGTCATGGCTACCTTGACCGAGGTAGTAAGCAACTTAGCCTCACAATGCTTGTGCAATCAAGGCACTCCCATTGTCGAATATGGAGAATCAATTAAAGAGCGTAGTATAAAAGAGAGGTTAGAATCTTAAGTGGAGAATGAGGAATGGACTTATGTATTAGAACAAGTGGAGAAAGCCGAAATTATTGAAGAGGAAGAAGTGGTTGAAGACTTAGGAGATGTTGAGTGTAAGCCGAATGGAATTTTGATGATCAACTTGAAGACGGGTGTGAAAACAAGATTTAGGATCCTAGATTACAAAGGGAGGATTAATTTTGGGAGCTCCTAGCTTGTTGTGAACTTCATCAAGGCTTGGTGGACATCAATTGGAGTGTTGGAGCATACTTGAAGTCCAAGCATTGGTGGAAGTTCAAGGATGAATACAAGCACAAGCCACCATAACAAAGAGCTTCCCAAATATCCAACTTAAGGACTATAACTAAAAGTGTTACGTGGAAAACACCCCACCATGGTAAACTCTTTCTATTTTTCTCTTTTGTATATATTGGTGAATAAGTTTGATTTCCATTTAGTTTAATTAGTTAAGCTTTCTTAGTAGTTTAACATGTTTAATAAGGTTTGGCAATGTTTTAGTAACTTGTTGGATGTTTGGAATGCTTAGTTTGGTGCAAAGAGATGGAAATTTTTTTTTGAAAAATAGAGCACCAGTCATGCATACGCATGACCCCCACGAGTTCACCAAATCATGCGTACGCATGCCTTTTGCGTACGCATGATCCTCTTTCCTGAACCAAAAGGGAATTGTGTGAGAATCATGTGAGTATCATGCGTACGCATAACCTAAAAAAAATTCGCATTCGTGCGTATGCACACTCTGTTATTTTTCCCATGTCATGCGTACGCATGCCTTCCGCATACGCATGATTCCCCTGTTTCACATACTTTTCTTTTCTTTTCTTCTCTTCTCTCCACTTCTTTTCTTCTTCTCTCTTCTCTTCTATTCTTTCCCTCCTTTAACTACCATCCACCACCATTCACCATCCACCACCATCTCCATTAGTTAGTTAGCTAGTTTAATTCTCTATTTTAGTAGATTAGGTGGTTAGGATAGGTTAGATTAGGTGAAAAGTGTTGGATTATTAATCTAATTTGCTTTGATTAAATGGGATTATCTAGGTAATCACCAGGTTTGTAGTCAATGACTCGGATAGGAAGCTTTGATTCTCAATTCTAGCCAGAAATGTCTTTTAGCATTTACATTTCCTTTAGTTGTTAATTTTATTTTCTTGTCATTCATTTTCTTGTCTGTTTATCTGCAAACCCCACCCCTTATACTCATAACTGATAATATGCGTATCTCACTGCAATTCCTTTGAGAGACGACCTGAGGTTTAAATACTGTCAGTTTTTATTGGTTTGTATTGTGACAAACAAATTAAACTTTGATCGAGAGTCAATTGCCAGTTTGAAACTATACTTGCAACGGAATTATTTTTGTGAAATTTTGAACCGACATTAATTCTTGTATCAACGATGACGGAGCTTCCACACGCCACAGATCTTCCACACGCGACGCCTATACCCAATGGAGAAGAGTGGCGATGAAACGAGTTGGGTTGCGGTGCTAGGGTTCTTCACTTTGTTTTTTCAATTTCCAAATTTCCCTTTTCAGTTTTAGAGAGAAGAGGAGTGGGAATGGGGTTGGGGCTGCGTTAGGGTATTAGATTTTAGAGTTTTCTTTTTTTTTTTCCAGCCCATAAAACGACGCTGTTTGATGGGGTAGTATAAACTGAAAACCCTTTAAAAAACTATCCGGTTCTGCCAATTTATTGGTTAACCGTCAGTTTGACCAATTTTTTTTATCAATTTTTTGCCAGGCGATTTTTGAGGCTAACCGAATTGACTTGGTGACCGATTCCCGGTTAACCCGGTTGAATCTTTCAGTCCGGTTCAGTTTTCAGAACTATGATACATATACATATAAAGTGAAATTGAAGTATTTTTCTAAATCTTGAGAGTGGAGATTAAATCAAGATAACATAAGAATATTACTCCTTTTCATCCCAAGTGCAATGAACAAACTGCACAATATTTTTTTTTTTACATTTTACCTCATATTGTACAAAAATAAAATAGGGAAAGGTTAAAAGAATAACACAATTATATATTTTGGTTCAACCTTCAAGTACAATGAGACCTACATTTCGTCTCCACTACAAATTATGATAAAATTTTGACTATAATTAAACTAATTACAACCACCGATTTTAATGAATTAAAACCTAACTCATCAGCAACCAATAAGTTCAAATCAAGTCTATAAACCAACAAATTCACACCAAGTTTATCAAACTAGTGAATTTAAACCAAAATTACTGAACCAACATACTCAACCTAGCTAATCATGCAAAACTACTAAACTCAAACCAAGTTTAGCAACCTCCTAATTAAGCGTTGATCCAGATTAGAAAATGGGGACAATATAAACTCAAAGCAAGTTCATACCTCTAAAAATATCATTACAATGAATATAAAATTTCTAGATTTTTCTCAACCTATCCCTCCTATTTTTTTAAATTTATGGCTTTTATTGATTCTTCACATATTTAGCAACTTAGTTTTTTTTATTTTACAGAAAGAGAGAGATACAAAGAGTTAAAATTTTCTAATTAGAGAAAATAAAAGATATTTCTATGTAACCATGAGGTGAGAAAAGTAAAAATCTTTAAGAGAAAAAATGTTGCTGAAGATGCTTTCTTTTTTTGTCTTCAATTCTAGAAAATACAAGCTACATAATAAATGCCAATTTTCCAAAATTCTAGAACCTTATCATGATCGTTTCTGGTTTTTCTCCAGCTATACCACTATTGTTGTAGGTTGTCTTTGCTCCATTCTGACTTTGCCAAGTGAGTTGTTGTGATTGCCCTTTCTCCTTCTAATCATTTGTACTAGAATGTGGTAATTCTTTCTTTTCTTTGATTCCAAGTAACAATAATTAAGCAAATAAATGTTGCTCAAAATCTAATGTAGTGAGCTTGGACATTATTCTACCCAGCTTCAACATTAATGATACCTTGTGATTGTGATAGGATGACATCAGAAACCTTTTTGCCTTTGTCCTTAGGACTAGGACTTCGACTCTTTGCACGTACACTTGCTTTCATCTAGCTTTGGCTTGATAGCAGTCTCACACTTGTCATTTTGTCAATACACATACATCTCTAGATGACCTTGGCAAGTCAATGGTTCTAAAATATCCTTGGCAAGGACACATAATCATTAGTATTATGCCCATACTTATGATGGAAAGCACAATATTTGGTGTTGTCTATGGATTTTAAATCTTGATAAGTACCAACTTTAGCAGGTGACTTGATGAGTTTTTCATGTAAGCTTTCCTTGACAATGTCCTCCCTTTTCGTGTTGAATTTTATGTAACTATCATAATGTGGGAACATCCAAAATGGTCAATAATGATCCTTGATATCAAGAGACCTGTCTTGCCATACCTTCATTGATCATGTTGAGTTTGGGAAGATAAGATGGGTTGTCTTTTGGGTCGCTGAGTAAGACAAAGCTCTCCTATCTCCTATACCCCAACAATCTTTTCACGAAACTCAGCCAAAGTCTTTGGCTTAACCACTACTATAACCTCTTGAAACCTTCTTAGTTTTAAACCACTCTTGATAGCGTGAGAAATTGTGTTCGACAAGTAAAGAACCAAAGGAAGAACATAAGATCTTATAAAAGAGATGAAATAAGAACAAAAGAATGATTAGGGAATCAAAGAAAAAAAAAGGGAATACATATGGCAGAATATAATTTCATAATGGTGAATCACACATCATACATTACTAACTAGTGCTCAATATATACTAAGCTAACTCAAACTAGCTAATTATTTGCCTAACTAACTAGATAAATATCAGGAAACAGAAAGTTGTTAGGTCAGCAAACTTTCTTGAATAATTCTTCTTCTCAACTAACTTTTTGGCAAATTTTGAATCTTCCTCAGGTCTCACATCCTCTCGCAAGTTTGATACATGAGCATCTTTAGTTGTTTTCTTTAGTATTTCTTTCTATAAAGTTAGTGAATTTGTTATTTTTAATTGAAATTTTTAGTGCTTTAATTAATGTTTTTTGGAGTTGCTTTGAGCTTTGGTATGTATAAAAAAGTGTTGGAAATAAACAAGAATAAGGGTAAAAAGAAGCAAGCAAGAGATACACTAGGAGCAAAAATGGAAAGAGCCAAACAGAGAAGCTTCTATTCAAAGCTAAACCACAAAACCAACTTCTAGTAAGCTTAACGATATTATCAACTCTGACCTCTCTATGATCTAGCGAGCATAACTTGAGCTACAAAGGTCTAAAAGAAGTGGTTTCAGTTGCGTTAGAAAGCTAACATCCAGATCTTTCCAACGATACATAATAGTTTATATTGGACGTTCAGTTTGGGCCTTAAACTACCTTCTCCTTTCAGCATCTGAAAAATAGCTCACGTTCAACGTGAGGCATCCTGCGTCCAACATGCACTAACCTCTCCACACTCCATCAAGCATAACATGAGTTATAGAGGTCCAAATAAAATGGTTCTAGTAGTGTTAAAAAGCTAACATTCAGAGCTTTCTAACAATATATATATGCTGGACCTGAGTCTAACACCACCTTTTTCCGCTTTGAAAGTAGCCACACTCACTCCACGTCCAACTTAAGAAGCCTCACGTTGAACGTGCCACCAAGTTTCACCTCCAGGGGCTACTCCAAGTCCTTGCGTTCAACACATGGACTCTTGCGTCCAACGTATGGGCCAGCCAACCTCCCAGGGATACTCCAATCCTTCACTAATCTCTTTAACTTCAAGTGCTTATTTTGTTGGCCCAAGATTTAGTTTCAAGCCCATGATTTCAACAAAGCATCTCATATCAAGTTTTAAATTTCAACTACAAGGAAGATCACTAGAGTTAATAGAGTAGATTTGATTTAATTAGATTTGATTATGTTTTGATTTAGTTTGGAATTTAAATTATTAAAGTTTTGTTTAGGTTTTAAAACAAGTGAAGAACATTATCCAGGGAGATCACACTCCGGAACATCATTATACACTACACTTTATAGTTTTGTTTTCATTTCACCATGAGCAACTAATCTCCTTTGTTAAGGTTAAGAGCTCTGTTCATCTTTTTATGGATTATTAATCTAAATGTCTTACTTTATTTGAGGTTTATGCTTTGATCTAATTCATGATTGAGTTTTCCTTCTTCATCCCTAAAGATTTATAATTGTTGAAAAATATTCTAACTCCGATTTAGATTCTAAATATTGTTTTGAGAAAAAGTAATATTTGAATTAGCTTGAAAACTCTTTCTCACTACTTTTTTATTTAACTAGGAATAGTGTTTCAAAGAGTGTGTGACACTTTGTAAGTTTCAATTGTTTAGGATTAGCTTGGATAAGTGACATAAAATTCAACGTAAGGGCTATTCTTGAATCTTACTTGAAATTAAATTGGTTTTATGCTTATTCTCTTTTCTTAAATAATTGACTAAGGAATTAGCGATTAATTAGGTTAAAGAAAAATTGAATTACCAAGGAATTGTGATCTGATTATTTATGATTTGTCGTGACCGATAATTGCATGCCTCAATTAAATGAACACAAGAATTATTTTCCTAAGGAGTGAATATCTCTAAAACCTTAATATTCTCACCATCATTGTCTTCACACTCACTATTTGCTATTTATTACTTTGCTTCTTTACACGTTTGAACTCTCATCTCTTTGATTTTGGTTTGTTTAATTAGAATAATCAATTAATCATTGTTGCTTAGTCCTTTAATTCTTGTGGGAATGATAACTCACTCACTGTGATATTACTTGATACGATTCGGTGTATTTGTCGAGTTGTGGTTTTGCAAAATTTCACATCAAAGTTGTACTTATAGAGATTCATAAGTGCCAATTTGGAATGACATACAACAAAGGGACTTGGAGCCTGTGATAGGGAGCAATTTGGTGACCTTTGCCAGAGCTTTGTCTCGTGTAACATGGCAATCGATCTCTATATGATTGGTCTGTTCATGAAAGACCAGATTGGCTGCTATATAGTAAGTGGATTGATTATCATAATAAATTGGCAAGGGATGCATGACTAGTACCCTAAAATCCTGTAGAAGATAGACTAACCATTGAGCATCACATGTGGCTAGACCTAACGTTCTATACTCTGCTTCAAATGAAGAACGAGAAATAGTAGTTTGTTTTTTACTTTTCTAGGATACAAGGGATGATCCAACGAAGAAGAAAAATCTAGATACCAATCTCCTAGGGTCAGGACACGTGCCACAGTCGTTGTCCAAGTAACCCTATGGAGACAAACTCGAAGACACATCAAAGAATAGACCAAGATCAGGTGTTGTCTTGAGGTATTCCAAGATACGAAGTCCAGCCTCAAAAAGAACATTAGTGGGTGAGTCCAAATATTGACTAAGCTTCCCAACAGCATAGTTAATATTTGGACAAGTGCTTGTCAAGTATACAAGCCTTCCAATTAGTTTTCTATACTCCGTACATGACGGTAATGGATGACTAGTGTCCTTGGTCAGCTTCATGATGTAGTCCATGGGGGCGGTTGCAAGTTGGGCACCAAGCATACCATATGATGCATTTACATCTTTAGTTATTTTTCCTTTAAGATTTCATTCAATAAAGTAATCATTCTTGTTAGATAAGCAATGACTTCATAGTTAAATGAGCAATACTTTGAGTTAGTTGAATTAATTTATTACAGGAGAAATTGGAAGAGAATTGGCAAAGATCAAAGAAGAAGTAGAGGTTAGGACTCATCATGAACAAGAAGCATATGAAAGGAAATCAAATAGAGAGCTCTCTAGGCCAAACAGAGAGCTCTTTGGACAAATAATTGGAAATAAAGAAGACTGGCCATGGGACGTGGCACCCTAGGCATGGCACAGCTAGAAAGAACAGAGGGTGTCATGCGTACGCATCTGACATGGGTACGCATAATTGGCGAGATTAGGCACATCATGTGTACACACAATAACACCAGCCGTTGCATGCAAGAACTTAGCCGTGCAATGTGAAGAGAGAAACAGAAGCTAATGGGAGCAATCAAAGGGAGTCATGTGTACGCATCTAGCATACGTACGCACAACTAGCACCACAAGAAAAATCATGCGTACGCATGACCGGCCGTGGGATGTGGAAAATAGCCGTGCGATGCCTAGGGAGAAACAAAGAGCAACTTGAGGCCAAATCCACTAAAGAAAGGATCACGTATAATGTGATATGCTTCACGTATGACATGAGGAATGGACAAAGAGCAAATGGGATCAATTTTGAAGCCCACGTTATATGTGAGTCATGGTGCATGTAATGTGAGACATGGTTCACTCCTAGGGGCCTCAATTCTTTCACCAAAGCTCTCCAATTCCTTAATATTTTAAGTGATTAACTCAAGGCTCAACATAAGCTCATAAATTCTAGCATTGATTGAGGATCATGGGGAGAAATATCTAAAGCTTGACATGAGGAGGAAAAGATCAACTAGTTAGATTTGATTTTGTTTTAAGTTGATTTTGTTTTAAGTTTTGAATTTAGGTTTGTTTTAGGGTCAGTATAAAAAGGAGATAAGTCACATATGTGTTCTCTTCTTCGGCAGTTTTGACAATTGATAATTTCTAGGTTTTTTCTTGAAACATGAGCCTCTAATATCCTTGGTTAATGTTAGGAGCTCTGTTGATTCCTATGAACTAATATTCTAGCTTTTTTACCTTTGATTAATGCATTGATGTTTTCCTAAGAAAAAGTTTTTGTTCTTCATCCAAAGGATTTGAATGTGTTAGGAAACAATTCTTCTCTGACTTGAATTCTTTTAATATCTTGAAAAAGTTGATTAATTAATTAAGCTTGAAAACTTCTTCTCACAATTTGTAAGTTTGAAAACTAGACTTGATAAATGACATTAAATCAACTGGGAATAATTCTTGTGAATTGTGTGGCTCTTGAATCTGTGAAAGCGCTCCACCTTTTTTTTTAAATAATTGACTAAAGGGAATAGCGATTAATTAGGTTAAAGAGAAATTGAATTACCAAGGGATTCAAATTTGATTACTAATGATTTTTCATAGATACATCATTGCATGATCAAGGTGGAAAGTGAAAAGTATTTTTTCGGAAGTCTCAACATCTCTAAAACCTTAACTCTCTTAATCATATTACTTTCTCAACCTATTTCAGTTTGCTCTTGTTTATTAATTATCTATTTTCATGCTATTTGCTATTGAAACCCTAAGTTTGTGCTTGTCTGACTAGAATAATCAATTGATCATTGCTTATTTAATCTGTTAATCCTCATAGAAATGATAAACCACTCCTGTGGTATTACTTGGTACGACTTGATGTACTTGCTGATCGTTTGTGGTTTTCTAAAATTTGCATCACCATACTCTTCTAATAATTCAAAGCAGTATTTTCCTGACACATAGCAATGCCTCGGCTGCTCCTAGCAAGTTCGAATCCCAGAAAGTACTTAAATTTTCCAATGTCATTGATTTTGAAGGCATTGTCTAAAGAAAGTTTTAACTAGTTGATTTCTTGAAAATCCTCTCCTTCCAAAATAAGATCATTGACATATACTAACACAACAGGAAAAACTGTGAAACTAAATTTAGTAAACAATCCATAATTATACATAGCCATGAGAAAATAGAGTAGCAATGAGCTTAGCATGTCATTGTTGGCTTGCCTGCTTAAGTCCATAAAGGGACTTTTGCAACTTACAAATAATTGAAGGGTCTAAAATGACAAGACCAGGAGGAGCCTTCATATACACCTCTTCCAAAAAATCTCCATGCAAAAAGGCTATGCTAACATCTAATTGGTAAACAAATCAATTCTTATAAGCTGCAATTGACAATAGAGTGTGAAGTGTAACCACTGGACTAAAGGTGTCAAAGAAGTTAAATCCTAGTTTTTGACTAAAGCCCTTGGCAACAAGGCGAGCCTTATGCCGCTCACCAGAGCCATCATCCTTAAGTTTGACTTTGAATACCCATCTGCACCCAATTGCCCTTTTACCAGCAAGTAGAGTAGTTAAAGTCCAAGTCTTATTTTCCTTGAGAGCCCTTAATTCCTCATTGATGGCTTCTTTCTAGAAAGGATGGTTAATGGCCTCAACATAGCTACTGGGTTTTATATTTGTACTAACTGCCAGTGAAAAAGTTTTATATTTGGGAGATAATGACTTATATGACAAAACCTTTGACAATGGATATTTATAAGAAACAATAAGGGTAGGAGCAGATTTTGCTAAAAAAAGGTGAAAATCTTGTAAATATGAAGGTTTTCATCTCTTTAGTGGATTTTCTTAATGCTATTTTAATGGGCTGATATAAAGATGCAGTAAGTAGTGGCAATTCAGTGTTTTGTTGAATGGATAAATGAGGTGCATTATCAGGTCTAATTGTAGAATGTAAATCTCTTTTCTCTATATGAAGATGCATTTTAGAATTATTTGGGGTGTAATGTGAAGAGTAGGTATTTGGATGCATGTATCTAGAATCAAAATTTAAGAAAAGATCATCATATGTGTATGGTATAATAGGTGCAGCATGCTCAGCAAATTGTGCTTGATGTGAAGATTCTATTTCAACTTGTCCAAAAGGAAAAATATGTTCATAAAACTTAACATTTTGAGATAGAAAAATTTCCCTTGAGGTTATGTCATACATGACGTAGCCTTTAGTTCCAAATTTGTGGCCTAAAAATACACATTTTCGGGATTTAGTATCCAATTTTTTCTGCTTGCAGTTAATTGGAGGCATATACTAAACAACTAAACACTCTAAAATAAAAAAATATTGGGCAATTTGTTGAATAAAATTTGAAAAGGTGAAGCATCTTTGAGTAATTTTCTTGGCAACCTATTAATCAAATGAATTGAGTGTGTTGCAGCATATTGCCATAGACACTTTGGTAATTTGGCTTGAAACATTAATGCCCATATAACCTCTAAATGTGTTGGTATTTTTCATCAACAATACTATTTTGTTGGGAAGTTTTAACAAAAGATGTTTGATGTCTTATTCCCTTTGAAGCATAAAAATCTGTTTGTTTGAATTTTAAGCCATTGTCAAATCTTATTATTTGAACATTTTTGCTGAATTGAGTTGAAACAAATTGTAAAAAAATTTTAATAAGAGATATAGTTTCTTATTTATGCTTCATAGGTAGCGTTTGTTTTGAGGTACTGAGACAGAGACTGAGAGACTGAGACTCAGTATCGTGTTTGTTAGATCAGAGACTGGTACTAAAATTTCTGTCTCTGTCTCTAAAATTTCAGTATTTCAGTACCTCCAAAAAGTAGGGACACAGGGGACTGAAATTTTTAGAGATAGAGACTGAAACTTTAATAACATTTTATACCAAAAATACTTTTATTTCAATTAATTAATTCCAATTTTATCCTTTGTACAAATTAAATTAGAGTTTCATTCTTGTTTCAATTCCTGTCTCCCATTTTGCACCAAACAGAATACTGAGATTGATTTCAATCCCTGTCTCTTAGTCTTAGTCTCTCAGTCTCAGTCTTTCCGTCTCTGTCTCTCTACCAAACGCTACCATAAAGAATAACCATGTAAATTTACTTTTGTTATCCACTATTGTGAGAAAATATTTGTGGCCACTAGTAGAAGGAGTTGCAATCGGCCCCTAAATATCCATGTGCAACAAATCGAATCACTATAAGAAAACAGTGAGTACCGTCAGATTTACCGTCGGAT
The DNA here is from genome assembly GCF_003086295.3 of Arachis hypogaea. Taxonomy (NCBI): domain Eukaryota; kingdom Viridiplantae; phylum Streptophyta; class Magnoliopsida; order Fabales; family Fabaceae; genus Arachis; species Arachis hypogaea. Next base: position 38,880,242 of record NC_092048.1, on the reverse strand, counting down.
TTACCATCATCCTAGAGTTGATGGTATAAACGACACCGAAAACTATTTATCGGAAGATTATTTTTGTCCAATGCTAATTACCAGTGGATTTTTTGTTAGTTTTTTTCGATGAATTTGTCGAGACTGAATTGTTGATTACCGTCGGATTATTCTAATAGTAACTTTAGTGCCATATCACGTGTTTTGGCGCCCAATTACCGTCATATTTGTCCATCGGTAAATCCTACAAAAGTTTTTTTTGGCACAGTTAAGCCACAATTAGTAATCAAACTAAAACTCTTATTAACGAAATTGTTAGCAACAACTCAAAATTACCAGAAATCAACAACTTATTTTATTAAAAATAAATGGTCTGAATATAATAAAATGTTACAGAAGTAGAATATAATGAAGTAGACATAAAAAAAATAAATCTCTAAACCATACAGATCTCAGTAATCGTTATCGTCGTCGTCTTCCCCCTACTGAGACGGCGGAGTAGGTGCTGATGTCAGTGCCCCACCAGTAGTGTTGCTACCTCCAACGCACATCTACTAGTTGTACACCTCCATCTGCTCTCGTAAATGATGTAGCTGCTCCAGCTTTTCCATCAGGTTCGAGCTGATGGCAACAACTCCTCTAACATGTGCAAAAACGTCGTTGTACCTCTGCTCAGACTACTCCGATTGTTGGTGAAGCTCCTGTGTCAGCCTCTGCACCTCCTCCCTCATATTGACAACTTCCTGTGAATTGGCAGGATTGGTGGCAAAGGCAGAGGTAGAGAAAGCCGCCAATGTGGAGGAGTGGAGGCCACTGGCAAAGAATGACCCCAATCTGAAGTGGTGATTTTTATGGGGTTCAGAGGCGGTCTCGCTCTAAACCCTATCAGGAGTCGGCTTCGTCATTCGCACTAAGCCTCCAACCTATGTGTCTAATCTCCCTGTATCACACACGTTGTGATTAATATAACATTTAATTAACTTTAAACCAAATAAATTTGAAAATTAAGAATTAATTGAAACTCATATATTGGGCTGCAGACCGCTCGTCATCAAATCTCTCTTTGTTGGCCTTCAAGGTATGGGTGTACTTGAAGGTCTCTGCCAGTGTTGCCTCACAATCCAATGACTTAGACTACAAATATTCAAATCAACCAATAAAATAAATTAAGAAATAACTAATTCAAGTAACTACTAACAAACATTACCAAACTACTTACCAGTTTTCTCTTCATCTTCATAAAGGTCACTGACCTACCCATATACTTAGACGACCTCAGCGAAGCCCTGTTAGTGACATTCGTCAGACGGCAACGCTTGAACCCCTTATCATTTCTAAAATGGGCCTCCAATTCCTTCTTGATAGATGGATGGATAGATCCAGGTGGTTAGGTAGTCGTGCCCCTGACGAGCGTCACTCATTATATGCTAAAGTCGTTTAGCTGCCCGATGGTCATAGATCTTCCTGATCATGAGATTATGTTCCGCATCTCATACAAATTTCAACTGCACAAAGTGATTCAACAACATTAGTCAATTAAATTAAAATACAGTTTACTAATTCAACATTATTGGGTTCTTACTACCCACTTTTGAAATCATCGCTCTCTGGTCTCAGCAGGAATCTTCATGTAGCTCGGCCACGGCTGGTCGTACACTGACTTAATGACCTTGAAGATCTCTTGTGTGCAAGCATTATTGTTTGGGAAAATCTATAAGAGGAAAAATATAACACTAACAAATACATAGAAACACATAAAGTTATGATTAACAAACTTAAGATTAAAAAATAATATGTACTCACGCCTGTATGCCATCGGGCCAAATCCTCAGTCGGATGACAGGTGGTGGTGGAGTGGCATCCTGCTAGGAGGCATTGAAGGAATCACCCACTACGGGCTCTGTTATTGGATCTGTAGGGGGTATAGCAGAAGGAGGCAGATAGTTTGGGTTTGGGACCATGATGAACTACTGGTCTGCTAGACCCACCTGTGACGTCACAGGGGTTGACGGGGTAGTCAGGGTAGAGGGCGATGATTGAACAATACCTGGGAATCCAGTGGAAACCTTCCTTCTACCACAACTCTGAGACCCATTCGATCTACCCAACTACCTGTCATCATGTCTGCAAAGAGAATATATTATCAACACTAATTAGCATATATACTACACGAATCATTCAACAAAATTCCCCGAAAAAATTGGACAAAACTTTCCCTAAAATTGGACATATATCGACCTTTACAGTTCCCACAAATCCAACCAATCTCAACCCACAACATTAGTCAATACTCAATTAATTTCATAAGAATTAACCTCAACTAAACAAGGAGCGCTCATGATTCAAATCCAAAGCAATAAGATATGATATGCATAAATCCAAAGAAAAATGAGGTAAATACCAAATTGGTACCTGAAAGATTCTACTGCTGACAAAATAGTACCTGACTTTTATTATTGACAAAATAGCCCTTGAAAGGTTTTAAAATTTGACAAAATCACTTAACCGTGAAATGATGATGTCACAGTGAACGGAAAACGCTAATGTGGTCGTCGGAAGAGAACTCCGATTATGACAGAGAGCTCCGGCGACATTTCCAGCGATCTCTTCAACACGCTACTGCATCCCCTTCTGCCATGGCAGCTGGAGAAGAAGACTGCCATGCATGCTGCTGCACCTCACTGCATTCTTCGTATTCGCCGCTACTTCTTCATCAACACGCCTCTGCGTCCCTTTTCGCGTCCCCTTCCGCCATGGCAGTACCTCGCCACATTCTCGGGTTCGGCGCTTCTTCTTCTTCAACATGTCGTTGCGTCCTTCCGCATCCCCTTCTGCCATAGCAAAGAGAAGAAGCGTCTCCTCCGCCATGGTAGCACCTCGCCGCTACATCTCCTTCTGCCATGGCAAAGAACACCGAAAACCGTCACCGAAACTCTCTTCCATCATCGGAGCTCTCTTCCAATGGCCACATCAGCATTTTTCGTTCACTGTGACGTCATCTTTTTATAGTTGGGTGATTTTGTCAAATTTTAAAATCTTTCAGGGGCTATTTTGTCAATAACAAAAGTCAGGTACCATGTTTTCAACGCCAGAATCTTTCGGGTACCGATTTGGTATTTACCTAAAAAAAAATCTTTTTCTGGTATCATTCAAATCTCTCTCATGTTAACTAAAAAATAACAATTATTAACTTATATTTTGCGGTTGTCATTAAAATCTCTCTCATGTAGATATATTTTTATGATATTATTCAGTCATTCATGGAACTAGAACTATTAGAAGATTCAAGATTACATAAAGTAGAACTAAATATGCCCACACACAAAAATTAACAAACTTTCCATTCAAGAAATTCAAAATTAGCAAACGCAAACAAAATCAGCAGTCAGTAGCATAACTAAATCAATTATTAGCAAGATTTTCGTTAAACAAATTTAGGTCTTCCATTTCACAAATTGACAAATTCAAGTCTCATTATAAATTGATAACCATCCAATTAGTTAATTACATTATATACATAGCATCATTGGAGATTAGAGGTCACAAACACACACAAAATTAACTAATTGTTTTTAGCTAAATCATTCTCAACACGTTGTAAACTAAATTAACCAAATCGTAATTTTTTTTAATGAAAAATAGGTTAAAAACAAAAAAAAAAAGCAAGAAATCATTACTAACCTGGAACTGGCGTTTGGCGACGAAGATGGACATGGTGGTGTAAAGAATGGCTACCCATCGGTGGTGACAAAAAGGGCAACTAAAATGGAGGCTAGAGTTTGCAACGGCGGTTGCAATGGAGATGTCGCGAAGAAGGGTCAGTGCAAGGAGAGGAGGGAGGCGGCTAGAGAGAGAAAGGAAGAAAAGAGGTTGGAGAGAGAGAGAGAGAGAGAGAGAGAGAATAGATTTCGAATTAAAGGGGGAGAGATGTAACACCCTACCACACAGAGTCTTATGCTTAAGTCATAAGACAGAGGTGGCGAGGTATTACAACCTCTAAAAACAAAATTTAGTACATATAGTATTGCAAGAATTTTTATAACTAGGAGCCCTTGAAGAAAAAGGAGTAAATCAAAACTGTTAAATCAAAATGCGCAACACTCCAATCGATAATGTAAACGAAACAGATAAGGAGTAAACTAACGCGAGGAGATATACAAAGGAGTGCCAAAATACACATGTCAAGACTCAGGACTCGGTTTGCGAAGATAACCGGTCCGAGCATATAAATATATATACATATATAAAGGAAATGCCCAAAAGACACCAAAAGACAAAAAAATACAAAACCTGTTTCTCCAAAATAACCTCTAAGAGGAGTTAATACAAAATACATATACAGTGGAGAATGTAAGTATCTAAACAAGTATATAATGACCAAAATAAAATCCTAAGATACAAGGATCTCCTCCAAAAGGAAGTCTCCAGCATGCCTCAACGAGGAGCCTCACGTCCTGCATCTGAAAATTGCAAAATCTGCATGGGTAAGAACCGGAGGTTCTCAGCATGGTAACAGTGCCCAAATATCTAACATGTAATGTCCTGGGAAAGCCGAAGGCAATCCTAGCACTTCCAGATCATAATCAAAGCGTATAAACAATGCTAAACCATGAGAAAAGTAAATAGGCGGCTAACTTAAGGATATTCAGACTAATTAGATATCCCTTTTCCAAATCCTGCAAACCTCCCAACCGCCAACAGAAATTGAAATGCAAACACAAGTATACCAAACAAAGGGATGCACAAGTAGGAAGCAAATAAGACAATTAGGCAATTAGCAAGTAATGATGCATTCAATTAGGCAATCCAGACAATTCACGTATAATGCATATGATGCATGCCTGTCTTAGTGGCTAATGAGTCTCATCTGTCGGTTATAAAGCTAACCCGACAAGTCCTGGTAGCTAACCATTGGACTGTCCCTCTGTTGTGCATCCCCAACTCGAGTTATTCTCAACATAAATCATAATTTCATATATATATATATATATATATATATATATATATATATCCAACACCCTCACTGGTGTATATTTACGAGGGCGAGCTCATCCGAAACTTTCACAGTGTCCGGCCACACTTACGACATAGGGTCAGCAGAGTATTGAGTCTCCACTTGGAGCACGTGGTAGCTAGCCACTGCTTTCACCCAGGGAAACTCGTATCTCAGATAGGTGGAGTGTAACAAATCACAATTCAGCATAAATGCATATAAATTACAGCCATATATTAACATTCATCTCAGCCATCCGGCTTACAAATCATAATCCGTAATCAGCCGTAATCATCATTTCACACAGCCATTCGGCTCACATCATATACAGCACTCCACCATCCTCCTCAACAACTCATATCATCATCATTCATCATACTCATCATAACATCCCCTTCTTCCTCCACAAGTTACCCTCTTCCCTAGCTTACTCTAATTCACTAGGCATTTTACATCAATTTAAGATTTAGGAGATGAAATTGGGGGTTTATAAGTGTGAAATAACATCTTGAAAGTTTACAAGCTTGTTGGGAATGTGAAAGACTAAAAAAATAGCTTTAGAAAAGAACTGGGTCGCGTGCGTACGCACAGGGGTGTATGTGCGCACGCCCAGTAGCATTTTTAAACGTGTGCGTACGCATAGAAAGCAAAATCTCCAGACTCCAGGGTTGTGTGCACGCACAAGGTGTGCCAGCGCCACCAACAGCAAGCCATTCCCCACGTGTGCGTGCGCACAAGGCTGTGTGCACGCACAGCTCGAAATCCTTCGTTGGTTGTGTATGCGCACAGGGCGTGCTAGCGCTCCCAGCAGCAGCCCCATTCCCGCGTGTGCGTATGCACAAGGCTGTGCGTGCGCACAGGTCCAAATTTTCGCGGGGTGTGCGTGCGCACACAAACCAGAAATCACAAATTCTGCAGAATTTGCAGAATTTAGCTTTTTGGCTCAAACTTCCAACGATCATATCTCCTTCCACAAAATTCAGATTTTAACCAAATGTAAACCAATTTAAAGCTTATGAAATTATCTTTCTTTTGATATAAAAATCATCAAATTCCGAAAACAATTGCTCAAGATATGATCCGTTGAAGTTCATCAAAATTCCATTTTTTACCAAAACTTATAAGCTCCCCATTTTAAAACATACACTTACCAAACTCATTCAAAACCAGCCAAACTCAGTTATTCAATACCAAATACTTCCATCCACCCATTCAATCATCAACCCCCCCCCCCCCCCCGCCCCCCAAGTTGTCCTTCATTTAACCAAATCTCAATTCAACAAATCCCACATCATAATCAACATTTCATACTTCAATTTCCAATCAACGTTCAAATTCACCAATTACCATATATTCTCACATATCAATTTTTATATTCCCACCATGCTCATCAACAAGAGCCTCCACATAATTATCAATTAAACACATTAATGCACATCACATACAACATTACATGCTCGCCAACCATTATCATCCTAAATTCATATATCCAATCCAAATCCAAATCACCCCACAATTACATAAACATTTCATAATCCACCGAATACATACATAACCACACAACATATATCATTCATCAACCACATCAATAGCTCCAAAAATCTTATCCTAGGGCCACTAGCCTACGTTTTCACAACCACATTACATTTTAGATACAGGAAACCGAAACCATACCTTGGCCATTCCCGCTCAACCCGGAACACTCTTTAATTCAACCCCTAAGGTCTCCAAAACCTCACCAACATATTTCCAAGCACAAAAGCTCCTTTCCAAGTTCTTCAAAATCACCAACCAAGCTCCAAGACACATATATAATGCCTAAGCCACAATATCACAACAAAACACAATAACTCAATACCCAATACCTCAAATTCAACACTTTCACTAGGGTTTGAGATCTCTTACCTTACCCAAGGGTCAAGAGAGCAAGAACAAGCCTTCTCTTCAAGTTAATTTGATCCTATAACACAAAGGAGCTTAAAAATCTCAACATTTTTGCCTATGAAACTCAAAACTAAGGGCTGGAATTCAAAGAAGAAAATGTGGCTTACCTCAAGATTGATTGTATAGGTTTTGTAGAGCTTAACGCCGCGGTCGCGTGGCCGCAAACGATGCATCAATCGGAACTCCGGATCAAAAGATATGATCAAAGGAAGGTTGAGGTGAATAGGAGCAATGGTTTTATGTCCCCCCCTGTGTGTTCAGCGTGTGTTTTTGTTTAAGGGAGAGAGAGAGTGCTGAACTCTCTTAATTAGGAGAGGCTTGGCTGGGCTTTGGACCCAACTTGGGTCCGATTTATTCGATTTGGTCTGTTCGGCCCAATCTTGGGCCGATTTCTTTAAAATTGGTGTCGAAATTCTCGTTTTAAATTTCTCTATCACATTAAGCAATAAAAACCTCATTCTCTCCTTTTCTAGAATATATTTTAATTTATTAGTTAATTAGTCATTAATTAACCGGGTTTTACAAGAGAGTTTGCACTTTGAATTTTAGGGCTCATTACCATCGGATTTACTTGCGGATAAATCCGATGGTAACTAGTTTTGGGTCACCACAACGTAGCATTTCACTAAAATAGGTCTACCGGTGGAATGTTCCAACAGTAAATCTCTCGCTAACTTTTGAGCCTATTTCCCCTTTTTTTCCTCCAAGTATTACCGGCGAATTTACCGTAAAAAACGTGAATCCGCTAGTAACGATTTGACCTAATGAATTCCACATCAAAACCATTGGTAAAGCCAACGCTAATATGCGATGCTAAATCTGACTGTAAATCCTATGGTACTCAACATTTTTCTTGTAGTGAATACATTTTGTGATATTGAAGTGCTTGAAGTAAAGGCTAATTTTTTTTGTTATGCAAAGTGCATGGATCACAAGGTTCTACACAATCATTGTTGGGTAAAAAATTGTAACATCTTTTCATCACATCAATTTTATGTGCTAGTGCATGGCCTAACCTATATGCCAAAGTGAAAATGAAGTTGCAGCTCTTGATTGTGTGTGTAGAATGTATCAGATGATGGATGATGCTGATGCAGAAACTGGTGTCTCCATACAAGATTTTCAAAGGCATACAATCCTTTTTCTTTGCTCAGCTACACCAATCTTCTTCATTGTATGGAATTCCTGAATCTTACAATGTTTATCATCAAATAGAAATTGACATTTAAGAGCAGCAGTTAGTTTTGAAACTGACATGAGGTGGAACTTAAAACTGGGAATATACAAGACATTATTGAGATAAAAGACATCTGAAAATTATATAGTACCAGCAGTTTGAGTAATTGTGTGAGTGCCATTAGGTAGCCTAACTGGTACTGGATTAATTTGGTGAAAGGAATAAAAGAACTTGATGGAAAAGCAAACATGATCACTAGCTCCAGAATCAACTACCCAAGAATTTGGTTTAAAAACTGACTAAGACATGACATGAACAATACCTTAATTAGAGGGTAAGATTGTGATGGTTAGCTGATTTGTGCTATACAGAGGTTTTGGCACATCTGACTATTGAATGAGGACCAACAATGCATTTTTTGCTCTAAGGTGAAGAAAATCTCGGCTTTACTGTCCTCATCCTACGGATAAGCATCATTGCTGATTTCATCTTCAATACCATCAGCTAGTGTGTTACTGACATTGTTGCTGTCAAAATTCCTTCTCAAATGTGGAGGGAACCTGTGTTTTCAGTAACAAGTATCAACTAAGTGACCATTTTTAACACAAAGAGAGCATAGGGGCTGTGCTTTAGATCCTCTACCTCTTCCACCATTTTGTCCTTCCCTTCCTCTCCCCTTTCCTTTAGTTGGAGTAGCAAACTGTGTGGAACTTAGCATTGCTCTTCTTTCTAGAGGCTTAGCAATATGAAATTGCCTTTCTTGCTGCAAAAGCCAAAAGAAGGTAGATCTATATCTGGCAGGGGTTTTAGCAACATAAGTTGAGATCTAACAGCAGGGAATTGTTCATTTCGACCTCTCAAGAAACGAACCACATAGGTATCTTTGAGGTAGCCTTGCGTTGTTTCCAAGCCACAAATACAAGAAGTAGTGCAAGAAACACAGGGAGGAACGGGTCTAAAATTTTGCAATTCTTCCCAAACTGCCTTTAGCATAGTGAAATATTCAGTGATGAATAAAGCTCCTTGTCTCATTGAGAAGAGTTCTTCTTCAATTTCAGCAATTTGAAATATATCACCTTGATAGTAGAGGTGCTTAAGGTCTTGCCACAAATCAATTGCATTATTGTGCCACATTACACTTTGAGAGATATCCAAACTTAATGACAGATGAATCCAAGAAATTACATGAGTATTACAATGATCCCACGCCTCAAACATAGAATCATGTAGTTCAGGTTTTAGAATGGATTGATCGATGAATTTGTGTTTGTTTTTGGACTTGAGAGTCCTCCACATAGCTTTCTCCCAATTATGGTAAATTGGTAATGTCTATTAACTAATTTTATAGAAATCAATGAAAAACCACAAATCTCACTAGGATGAATAAATATGGACTGGTTGGATCAGAAACGGGATTTATGTTCGTTTGGAATTTGAGCTTGAAGTGCATTGATCTGACTTATCAGACTTTCCAATGCACTTAGATCGAGGTTTGTGACTGGTGAACCTTCTTCCATGGCAGCAAAACTGGAATCTGGATTCACCATATTCTCTCTTGAATAAAAGTCTTGCAAGTTTGATTAACCCATTCACCGCACCATGCAAAATTGTGTTTGGCAAGTAAAGAACCAAAGGAAGAACTTAAGATCTTGTAGAAGAGATGAAAGAAGAACGAAAGAAAGATTAAGGAATCAAAGAAGAAAAAAAGGGAATACATATGGCAGTAATCTAATTTCATAATGGTGAATCACACACTGTACATCACTAACTGGTGCTCAATATATACTAGCTAACTCAAGCTAGCTAATTATTTTCCTAACTAACTAGATAAATATCAAGAAACAGAAAGTTGTTAGGTCAGCAAACTTTCTTGACTAATTCTTCTTCTCAACTAACTTTGGGGTAGATTTTGAATTTTTCTCAGGTCTCATATAGCGTGAAGATGAACTTATGGGTGCAAGTTAGAGAGATATCTATAGTGACACCATTAAAACGAGTAAAATACTCCCTTAAAGTTTATTGTGGTCCTTGCTTTAGAGTGCTCAAATAATTGAAACCATTCATTCATACACACAAGATGAAGAGAAATGTTTGGTGAAGAGAATACTGGACAATTCTTGTAAAGTAGAAACAAAACTTGCATGTAAAGTAGAAAATAAAAGTAAAACAGCACACTGACAGAGTATAGGATCAGAATACCATTCAAAAGCATCATATATTGAAATTTGGTAATGTGCAACTTCTAGTCATCCATGCCATCATAAAGCTTCAAAATACGTGGTAACCTAAAATTAACAGGAAAAGGGGAAGCCATGATTTCTAAATACCCTAGTCCAAAAGAAACAGTGTTCGTAGGCAAAATTAGCATTGAAAATGTGTCCAGCCAACTGAGAAAAGCTTTGGTTTAGATGAGTCTGACTTGTGTTGTAGATGTACGATCTAAGTCTAAGCCTATTATTTTTTATAAGATTTTTTTAGGCTCGAGATTGACCTATTTAAAAGCATGACAAACCTATGAGGCCATTTAAAATCTTATTTCATGAATTGTAACTCAAAATAATAAGCTTTAAAAATTTAAATTGGCATTAGATATATTCTAAAATTTATAATTCATAATTAATTTATATATCAACTGTTGCTATAAAAGTCGGTCCTTTTTCTATCTTGACGAGGTGTTTAAGAATACGAATTAATCACTAAAGATTTTTTTTACGAGTTATAACAATTGGAACATATGTTATACTATATTATATTAATAGTAAAAATAATTATTTTATATCACTTAAAATAATTTAAATGAAAAGAAATTGATTATTAATTAATAATGTGTCATAAAAAGGAAATAATACTAATAGTATAAAACAAATTTTATACTATATTTGGAATAAATTTTTTAAACCTTTTTGGATCGATGTTATCAAATATTACTTTTTTAATCACATAATATATTTTTTGGGTAAAGTATTAAATTGGTTTCCTACATTTGGGCGTAATCCTGTTTTGATCCTTAAGGTCTAAAGTGTCCTATTTGATTCTAAAAAAGTTTCATTTAGCTTCAATGTAGTCTCACCGTGAAGTCAAAGTTAAATAATTAATGGAATGTCCTACATGACAACAGTACAAGAACAAAGTCGATAATCCGGAGAACAAGTATAAATTCCAGAGGCACAAAATAACCATGGATGTATCAATACATTTATTTATCATTCTCGTTAATTTTATAGAAAATAGTTCATTTAAATTGTAAATAAATAAATAAATAAATGTGGATCTTGTACTTGTTCTCCAGATTATCGGCTTTGTTCTTGTAATGCTGTCATATAGGATATTCCCTTAATTATTTAACTTTGACCTTACGGTGAGACAACATTGAAGCTAAATGAAATTTTGTTGGATTCAAATAGGACACTTTAAACCTTAAGGACCAAAATAGAATTACGTCCAAATGTAAAGAACCAATTTAGTGCTTTACCCAATATTTTTTTGTACATTTTTTATTTACTCCCATTTTAAAAGTGAATAACAATACAAGGCTATTTAAAATTCCATTTCACAAACTCTACTAGAAAAATCACTTTTAGCGGCTATTTATTTTGTTTTTAGCGACAATAAAAATAGCCACTGATACATTTATCAGAAATTAGACATTAACCGTCTTATTCTTTATTGCTAAAAGGTTTCAGCGACAATTATACAATTGCTGATAACGACCTTTTTAATGGCCGTTAAAAGTTATATTTTTTGTAGCCATTTTCTCGACAATTTATATGGCCACTAAAAGTAAATTTAAGATTATAATGTTATTCCTTTTTAGTTGTCATTGTAATTTCGCTAAAACTTTAAGTCATTTTTCAATTATATTATACTCAATTTATTAGAACTAACAACCTATTTTTTTCTAAAATCTCAAATTATTTTTTAAGACAATTATTATTATTATTTGTACATAATATAAATATACTAAAATTAATTCCTACAAAATAAAATATTTTATTAAACACAATATCATAACAAGTCTACATATCTAATCTAACGAATAGGTATTAAAATGTAAAAAATTAAAATAGTAATATCCAACAAAATATGTCTTATGATTGCAAAGCTACAATTATATGTGATTGCATATAATATTTAAGTTATAAGCACTAGCATTTACATTGCACATAATTCTACAAATACGTATTTTCACTATTCTATAATGATAATAAAACCTATCACAAAACTTTAGAGAAAAACAATGATAGAAAAGCATGTTATCTTCACTATTCAAGCTTCCTCGTGAAGAAGTCTTTGATCAAAATGCCACATACTTACAAGAAGTTTCTTATTATCTATATGCCAATAATGACTAAAGACTTTTTTTTTAGTTTTCCATGGTATCCCCCAATCCGACAGATCAATGACTAATCTGTCGTGGATCTGAGCTCCATTTAAGGGTTTGCCGCTGGCCAATGGGTTACTACATGCACAAGGCGGGATTCGAATCCCCACACTTACTTAAGCAGACGAATCAGCTGATTTTATTAGATAGAAAAGTACAAATTCAAACCTAATTTCAAAGGTTATATGGTGTTGGTTCATAGCTAGCTACTATTAGCATCAGGAATCTAATAATAAATACAACGATGTCAAATGAAAAAAACTTTATAATAAACAAATTTAAAGTATAAAATTTACCTACATAAAAGAATTTTTATTAAAATCTTGAGGCATAAATGAACTTGTTCAAACAAACTTACATAAAACTTGTCTCATAGAAGATAATTCAGTCAATATCTTATTTTGATTTTCTTTTATCAACTTCATTTCTTCCTCATGTTCTTCTTTTAGCACTTTGATTTTTTGTTATAATTTTCTTTCATCAACTTCTTATGTTTGCTTTTGATGCATCCATATCTTATAAAGTCAATAGAATTTAAAGTATACATTAATAGTAGAAGTATACCGTAATTTTTAAGTAGTTTAACGCATCACAAAAAAAATTATGAATATCATCAGATTTGCCGTCGGATTTACCGATGGACAGTACCAATAGATTTGACGTCATTTTTTCCGACAGTCATGACTAAAAATTTGTTCCCAAATAACTTATCATCGGAATCCATAGTCCGTCCCTAATTTTGACAGTAATAAAGGATGCGAAAATTTCCTTTATAAGCACCAATTTTACCATAAAAAATTTTCAACGGTAATATGAATTAGTGAAATGCGTTGTTTTGGAAAGCAAACGAGACCTTACTGTTAGATATATCTGGTAGTAAATTCGTCAGTAAAAATTGAATAAAATTCGAATTCAGAAGCCCTTCCCCCTCACTTGTGCAACTTCACCCTCTCATCTATCCTTCTCTCTCACCTTGGTTCTCCCTCTCAGCTCCCTTGTAACATCGCCGGTGTTGCCAGGGGTTCCATCACCGTTGCTGCCAGGGGTTCCATCGCCGTCGTTGCTGACTCGTCGTCACTGCTGCCTCGTCTTGGGTTGTTGTCACTGTCTTGGGTTCCATCACCGCTGTCGATGCTCCCTCGTGTTAGGTTGCCGTCACTGGCTCTGGTTCCATTGCCACCATCACTGCTGCCTCGTGGGTTGTTGTTGTTGTTGTCTCCTACTAGTCCTTCTTCTAAGTGCTACTGAGTCTTTTTCCTGCAGGTTCTTGAACCAAGTTTTCTTTTAATTCCATTAACTTTAGGTTAATTTAGTTTATGTTTGATTAGAATTTTAGTTTTAAATTTTGAATCATTTTTATGGTTGGTTCAATTTAGTTTTATAATTTTTGTGATTTAGGTTGTTAAGATAGGTTAGATTTAAGGTATTAGGTTTTAAGTTGTTTGGATATTTTCCTGAAAATGTTGCAAATTGCTGCTGCTAGCTAGGATATTGTACTTATTAATTGATGTTGAGAAAATGCTTAGTTTTTCTACTTGATGTGTTTCATGATTTTGCACGCCAAGTCTTTGAAAAATGCCTCAAAGAGCTCTTAATAAAATTTTGTTATTATGCATTGATGATTGAATGTGATGTGTTTTTAATTTTTTGAATGATTAAGGCTTTGTGCAATAGTACAAGATTAATAAAATTGGCCTTATGTAACTTAATTATGTCAACTTTGTATGTTTAATTGTCTGTAGCTACCATGTGATTTACATTAGTTGATTATGTTAGGCATATTAAATAGTGTTGATGTTAGATTGCTTGAGATGCTACTATTTGTAATAATTGAATTGTTGGTGTATATGTCATGATATAGTGCCATATTGGTTTAAGTTTTGATAATGATTGTTGTAATAATTGTTTTTGTGACCTATGTGTTTGCTGGTATGTTCTTTGCAGGCATGCCTACAAGCAGAGGTCTCACGAATCGGCCTCGTTGTCGAGGTAGAGGGAGTGTGTCTACTGGTATCCCTGTTTCTTTTGGGTCATTGCCCTCTACTCCGACTATCCCTGGGATGCCACAAGCAATGGGAACACTGGATCAACTGTTCATCAGGTCCCTAACCCCAACTACATGCCTCCTTCTACTGCGCCACCCCTGCCACCACCTCTATCTGCTCAGCAGCCCACAACATCAACGACAATGACACCTCCAGTGACAGAAACCATAGTGTTGGATTCGTCTCACGGATCCAAGCCAAATGCCCCTCCACCACCGCCCATCGTACAAATGACAATTTGGCCTGATGGTTTGAGGACATGAGTACTCTTTTAATGTCTTTCAAATGCAATGTAGTTAGTTTAGTTTAATTAGATTCATTTTTTTGCTTTTAGTAGATTTAGGTTGTTCAGATAGGTTTGATTTGGGTTGGTATGTTTGAACTGCTGAAACTATTTGCGAATTCCTGATTGTTGATAGATATTGTTGCTGATTTTGTATTGTATATTACCATAATGGTTTGTATGTTAATTGTTTAAGCGAATTATTGATGGATAGAGTTTTATGTGCCTTCTAATTATAGATGAAACTCTGTCAAAATTTCTAAACATCCTAAATATAGGTTTGAACTCCTGAAAGTGTTTGAGAATTCTTTATTGTTGATGGATGTTGCTGCTTAAGTCATATAATTCCATATTGGTTACTTCAAATAATTTTTTAGTAAACTATTAATCTTAAATTTTTCATTGATAGGTTTGTACCAAATAACAATGCATGTACACAGGAGTGTATTAATGTCATCAAGTTGAGGTACGACCACCCATGATCGAGCTACAAGAAGATCCTTGCTGACACGGTGACACCAGAGAGCAATGGATTTAGAAGTGGGCGGAAAAAAATCAACATATTCAAACTTTAGTTTATGTATTCAATTTTGTTTAATTATGTATTTAATTTTGATTAACTAGTGCTTAATATTCTTTGTACAGGAGAAATTTATATGGGACAAGACACATGATGTCATGATCAGAAAGATCTTCGACCATCGGAAGGTTAGGCGGCTCCAGTAGATGATGGACATCAAGAAGGCATTATATATCCATTGGGAGACTTGATAAACCACTATTTTATTGTTTATCTTGTGCTCAATTGAGTGGATTTTATCAATCTTTCATACACTTATTCATACTATTTGCATGGTTTTACATTCTCCTTCCTGATTTTGTGCTATGATTGAAAACATGTTTCTATTGGCCTTTAAATTACTAACTTTAATCCTCTCTTATTATCATTCGATGCCGTGATATGTGTGTTAAGTGATTTCAGAGATTACAGGGCAGGAATGGCATAGAGGATGGAAAGGAAGCATGCAAAAGTGGAAGGAATATAAGAAACTGAAGGAACTGCTAAAGCTGTCCAGTCTGACCTTTCTGCACTCAAACGGTCATAATGTAAGCTACAGAGGTCCAAATGATGCGGTTCTAGTTGCGTTGGAAAGCTAACGTCCGGGGCTTTGATTTGATATATAATTTGCCATATCTTCCCCGAAGTTAGGCGACGCGAACGCGTAAATGACGCGCCCATGTCGCATCTGCAAACTTCAATCTGCGCGGATGGGTGGACGACGCCTCCGCGTCACTTTCCCGCGACCTGAACGTAACAGAAATCGCAGGAGGCAATTTCTGGGCTGTTTTTGACCCAGTTTTCAGCCCAGAACACACAGATTAGAGGCTATAAAGTGGGGGAATGCATCCATTCATAACAAGCTCATAATTCACTTTTCATAATTTAGATGTAGTTTTTAGAGGGAGAGGTTCTCTCCTCTCTCTCTTAGGATTAGGATTTAGGATTTTTCTTGCTTTCATGATTGTCCCTTTTTATCAGGTTCAACATTCCTTTTAATTATTTATTTTTTCAATTTAATTTATGAACTTTCCTATGTTACAGATAATTCTTTTAATTAATGTTATTTGAGATATTTCAGTTTATTATTGCTCTCTTTTATTTATGTTACTGTTGCTTCCAATCTGAAGACATTTTTATTCCAGTAGATTTACTTTTTCCCTTTTGGCCTTGGTTAAGAAATCAGTAACTCAGGAGTTATCAAACTCAACGTGATTGATAATTGTTATCTTTGCTAATTGAATTGAACTTCAATAATTCCAGTCCCTTCTTAGGAATTGACTAGGACCTGAAGATCAGACTAATTAATCCACTTGATCTTCCTTTGCTTTAGTAAAGGCTAACTAAGTGGGATTAAGATTTAATTCTCATCTCCATTGATAAGGATATCTAGGATAGGACTTCTAATTTCTCATACCTTGCCAAAAGTTTATTTTACAGTCATTTATTTATTTTAATTGCAATTTAAATTACTTGCTCCCTACTTTCGAAACCCCAATTTACAATCTTCATAACCAATAATAAGAACATACTTCCCTGCAATTCCTTGAGAAGACGACCCGAGGTTTAAATACTCGGTTATCAATTTCAAAGGGGTTTGTTACTTGTGAAAACCAAAACGTTTGTAAGAAAGGTTGATTGCTTGGTTTAGTGACTATACTTGCAACGAGAGTTTATTATAACTTCTAAAACATCAATCTTCAGTTCTTCAAAAAATGGCGCCGTTGCCGGGAAATTGCAAACGTGTACCTTATTATTGGTTATTGTAAATATTTGCTTTTTAATTGTTTATTTGTTTCTATTTTTGTTTTTATTTTTGCTTTTTCATAAATTAAGAGGTTATTGATTTTTATTTAGTTATTAAAATTTTTTTCAAAAATTTGTTCTTCGTGTTCATCTTAACCTTCAAGTTGTTCTTAGTTATTTTCTTCGTTTTGATCTAAAAATTTTAAGTTTAGTGTCATTTTATTGTTTTTTCTCTTTCCTCATTAAATTCAAAAATTCAAAATTTAAAACTCAAATTTCAAATTTCAAATTTCAATTTTCAAAATTCAAAATTTAATTTTCAAATTCAAAATTTAAATAACCTTTTAATTTAAAATTTGTTTTTATTTTCGTTTTTATTTTTTATTTACTATTATGAGTTCTCACCCCTCTCGCTTTGAGTTTGGTTCCAATGTTGTTGCAAGGAATGGAAATTATAACAGGAACATGCATCAAGGTCAAAATAATCAGAGATGGAAGGAGCCACGAGGATCTGATCAACCCTTCCGGCAACAACACCTTCCACAGTACCACAGACAAAGACCATTCCGCGATGCATACCAAGATGATAGATATGATGGACCCCCATCATATGCTTATGAACCACCTCCCCAACATACCTTTGAACCACCAAACTCACAAGCCCCTTTTCACCATTCACCTCCATATGACCCTAACCCGTATCCACCGTACCACCCACCTTATGAGCCAAATGAACCCTCCTATCCACCCCAAACCTCCATGGAGAAAGTACTTACTGATCTAAACTCTACTATACAAGCTCTCGTTGCCCAAATCAGACCACCAAATACCTTCAACAATCAACCCTCAAGCTCTAGTGCACTTCCTTTTCAACCACAGAATGTTCTCTCCATCCCATCACCACCATCCATGGAAGGGCACCCACATCCATCAATCCAAGAGCAACATGATCCCAATGATGCTATTGACATGGAACAAGAGAGAATGGATCATCTTCGCGAATCCATACTTCATAAGGAGCTAGAGGAGGCCCTAAAGGTGAAGGAGCCACCACCTCCATATACATCATGTCCATATCCATCTACCCAAGAGCCATATGATCCTAATCATGCAATCCAAGCGGAACAAGAATCAAGAGATCATCTCAAGAAATCAGTGGATCGATTTCTTGTAACCCTTCACCAATTGAATCAAGCGATAAATCAATTAGCTTCCCGACGTTCGGACACTCAAGGAACCCCCATGGCTTCATGTGGACAATCTAATGAAGAACGTAGCATGAAGGAGACATTAGAAACTCCGGTGGACAGTAAGGAGCATGAATTTGTACTGGAACAAGTGGAGGAAGCCAGAATTATTGAAGAAGAAGAAGTGGTTGAAGACTTGGGAGATGCTGAACCTCCATGGGAAAGTCAAGACATAGAACCTCCTTCCAAGACGGTTGCATTTGATGATGAGGAGGGTGTACAACCTCCAAGGCATATCATAGTTGAAGACTTGGAAGAGGTTGGTCAAGAAATGGAGATTAAAGAAGAAGAAGCACAGCCTCCCATGCCCTTGGTGAGCAATAAAGAAGAGATTAAATTGGAAGAAAGCTACCAAGAGGAAGAGGTTGATATTGAAGAAACTTGCAAAGAGGTGGAAGTTGTCAGAGAAGAGCACAAGGGAGTGGAGCTTGCAATTTCATTAAAAATACCTCCCCCTAAGTTGCCATCATCCTTCACAACATTCAAGTGGGTAAAATTCATATCCCTTAGCTTTCTAATTCCACTTGAATATGGGCTACTGGAGACGGATAGTCAACTTAGAGCTCTTTGTGGCATTAAGAGTAAGAGGAAGATGGTCAGTGGTAAGAATTGTCCTGCTAGGTTCATTATGGTTGGAAGCTTTAAGTTTAAACGCAAAGGTTGGTGTAGAGCTCAACTGAATGGGTCTAGGAAATTGTTTGGCCGCTTTAGTGAGAATTCAGATTGCTTGCTACCCGGATGGAATGATAATGATCAACAAGAAGACGGGTGCAAAAGCAAGATTTGGGACCCCGAAATTCAGTCTAGAAATCAACACTCTTGGGGCCTTGTCACTTGCTTTAACTTACTTGAAGGCTTTCTGCGCCTAGTTTGGGATCCCGGAGGTTACTGGAAGCACAAACACTGGTGGGGATTCCTGGATGAATACAAGCATAAGCCACCATAACAGGGAGCTCACCAAATGTCCAACTTAAGGACTTTAACTAAAAGTGCTAGGTGGGAGACAACCCACCATGGTATGATCGTTCCTTTTTTATTTTTATTTAGTTTTATTTGTTTTCGAGTTTTATTTTATTTTATTGTATTGAACCTGGAGTTTTGCATAACATTCATATTAGTATTGCATTCTACATTTTTCATGCATAAAAAAAAAATTTCGCACGCGACGCGACAACGTCGCCGACGCGTCCGCGTCACCAGTGCGTTTGGAAGAAAAGGAAAGTGAACAGAGAGTCACGCGAAAGCGTGGCTGGAGGCGTGCCTTTGGCACAAATTAATCCACGCGACCGCGTGGATGACGCGTTCGCGTCATTAGCGAAATAGCCTCCCCACGCGTCCGCGTCACCCACGCGAACGCGTGGCTCTGTAAAATCGACGTAAAGGGGTGCATGGCAGAGAGTTATGATGGAGAGGGGCTGGAATGGTGCTGGCAGCACAAGCCCCACCACGCGAACGCGTCACCTACGCGTCCGCATCATATTGGAAATAAGGCCACCCGCGCGATCGCGTCAACCACGCGACCGCGTCACCCAAAAAATTTGGCGAAAAGAGTTTCGAACAGAGAGTTGTGCGAATGCGAGGCTGCACTCGCGCCAATCGCACAAATCAGGCCACGCGTCCGCGTCACCTACGCCGCACAACTCATCCAAATCAGCGCCAATTATCTTCTCTTTTCTTTTCTAATCCTAACTTCTTCTATCTTTTCTTCTTTCTTGCTTACTTTATTTCTTTCACTTCTCATTCCTTTTCACCTTCATTCTATTTTACTTAATTTATTTGCATATTTCATTCATTGCATCTTAATTTTGTGCATATTTTTCTTTTCTTTTCTAAATTCATTATTTTTCCTTTGGTGTTAATTTTCTTATTTAACTGTTGCATCTTCTCTTGAACTATTTTGGGTGCTTAGTGACTTGTTTTATTTTGGATAAGTAATATTATTTATATCAATGCCAATCTTTTATAACTGTATTCCTTTTACATTGACATGAATTTATATTATCTCTCCTTACCCACACTCTCTTCCCTATTTTTGCAAATTTTTGCATTCTTGATTTGCCATGTACTTCTACTGTTTTCTCATTTGCATGTTGTAGCTACCATGTAATTGAGACCCTCATTATCTGGAATTAACCCAACCATATTTTATTTTATCTTTATTTTTGGGTTACTGTTCTTCTTTTTCTCTTCTTTCAGGCTGGCCACTGAAGACGGAAAAAGGGAGAAACTTCTATAAGGGAAGACAAACAAGTCCATCTGCATAATCCTTGAAGAAAAGCATCAGTTGGAACAACCCGTCCACCTGCACATCTCATCATGCACCGAGGATGGTGCAATCTTTAAGTGTGGGGAGGTCGATACCGATCTCCATGGGTTAGTTACTCTTCTATCTCAACATCAATAGTTTATTTTCCTTGTTAGTTGTTGCATTTACATGTTTGATTGTATATTTGTTTGATTTTGTGCATATTTTACCACTTGGTTGAAGAAATATTTTCTTTTTTCAAAAAAAAAAACTTTTAGAGCATTTCACTAATTTGAATAAAATTTAATGTTACACTTGTTTGAAGAAATATTATACTGGAACATGGTTTAGAGCTCGAACACACAAAACCTGTGAGATTTTTGAGCCTATTTGATTGGTTGCATTTTATCAACCAAAATTCTGTTTTAGTGTGTATTTTTCTCTCTAAAATTGTGATCTTTGTCTTGCTTAATTCTATATTTCCATTATTTGATGTATGCATACACTTACATGATTGAGGCCTTTGTTTCACTGAGCTTACATACCCTTTTCATTATCCTTTGCAAACCAATATTGAGCCTATTATACCCCTTTGTTCTTTACATTAGCACATCATTAACTCTAAGCGAAAGACAATAATGTCCTTAATTTGAATCCTTGGTTAGCTTAGATTAGTGAGAGTGCTCATGAATTAAGTATGGGGAAAGTTGAATTTGGAAACATTTGGTTTGAGAATTGAGTATGTTAGAATTTTCTGAAAATGTGAAAGAAATATTTAGGACATGATTCATGCATCCAATAATTTAATCATATGCATTGAGAAAAAAATAAAAGAAAAAAAATATATATATATAGAAAAGAAAAAAGAGCAATTAAGCAAAAAGGGGACAAAATGCCCCAAAGTAAGTGGTGAAAGCAATGCATATGTACTGTACTTGAAATTAGAATGCATGAATATGTGGAAAACATGGTTAATGGATAGTTAGATGTGGTATTATGATTACATGGATTGTCTAAAGTTAGGTGAAAAGTTTAAGTTAATTAAGGATTCAGATTTTAGTCCACTTGGCCAAATACAATCCTACCTTGACCCTAACCCCATTACAACCCTTAAAAGACCTCTTGATATGTGTATCTGTGCATTAAATTTATGTTGATTGTTAGATGAAGAGCAAGCCTTAGAAAGCAAGGTTAGTAGAGAATTGAGAGAATCGAACCTTAAACACTTGAGTGATTAGAGTGTATACACTACCAGTGAGGGTTCGATGCTCAATCCCTTGTTCCCTGTTTTCATGAGCTATTTTCTTCTTGTAAGTCTATTTGTACTTCATTTTTATGATTTGAATTAGTGAAATTCAGTTCATATTTCTTCTTGAAAGATTTGTTTACTTTTAACTAAGTAGGTAGAAACATTTTGCATGTAGTTGCATTCATATAGATAGGTTGCATTTCATATTAATCTACCATTCCTCTTCATCTTTATAGCTTCTCTTGAGTTTAGCATGAGGACATGCTAATGTTTAAGTGTGGGGAGGTTGATAAACCACTATTTTATGGTTTATCTTGTGCTCAATTGAGTGGATTTTATCAATCTTTCATACACTTATTCATACTATTTGCATGGTTTTACATTCTCCTTCCTGATTTTGTGCTATGATTGAAAACATGTTTCTATTGGCCTTTAAATTACTAACTTTAATCCTCTCTTATTATCATTCGATGCCATGATATGTGTGTTAAGTGATTTCAGAGATTACAGGACAGGAATGGCATAGAGGATGGAAAGGAAGCATGCAAAAGTGGAAGGAATACAAAAAACCGAAGGAACTGCTAAAGCTGTCCAGCCTGACCTCTCTGCACTCAAACGGTCATAACTTAAGCTACAGAGGTCCAAATGATGCGGTTCTAGTTGTGTTAGAAAGATAACGTTCGGGACTTCGATTTGATATATAATTTTTCATAGCTGCCCCGAAGTTAGGCAACGCGAACGCGTGAATGACGCGCCCCCGTCGCATCTGCGAACTTCAATCCGTGCGGATGCGTGGACGACACCTCCGCGTCACTTTTCCGCAACCTGAACGTAACAGAAATCGCAGGGGGTGATTTATGGGCTGTTTTTGACCCAGTTTTCAGCCCAAAACACACAGATTAGAGGCTATAAAGTGGGGGAATGCATCCATTCATAACAAGCTCATAATTCACTTTTCATAATTTAGATGTAGTTTTTAGAGGGATAGGTTCTCTCCTCTCTCTCTTAGGATTAGGATTTAGGATTTTTTTTGCTTTTATGATTGTCCCTTTTTATCAGGTTCAACATTCCTTTTAATTATTTATTTTCTCAATTTAATTTATAAATTTTCCTATGTTACAGATAATCCTTTTAATTAATGTTATTTGAGGTATTTCAGTTTATTATTGCTCTCTTTTATTTAGTTACTGTTGCTTCCAATCTGAAGACATTTTTATTCCACTAGATTTACTTTTTCCCTTTTGGCCTTGGTTAAGAAATCAATAACTCAAGAGTTATCAAACTCAACGTGATTGATAATTTTTATCTTTGCTAATTGAATTGAACTTCAATAATTCCAGTCCCTTCTTAGGAATTGACTAGGACTTGAAGATCAGACTAATTAATCCACTTGATCTTCCTTTGCTTTAGTAAAGGCTAACTAAGTGGGATTAAGATTCAATTCTCATCTCCATTGATAAGGATAACTAGGATAGGACTTCCAATTTCTCATACCTTGCCAAAAGTTTATTTTACAGTCATTTATTTATTTTAATTGCAATTTAAATTACTTGCTCCCTACTTTCGAAACCCCAATTTATAATCTTCATAACCAATAATAAGAACATACTTCCCTGCAATTCCTTGAGAAGACGACCCGAGGTTTAAATACTCGGTTATCAATTTCAAAGGGGTTTGTTACTTGTGACAACCAAAACGTTTGTAAGAAAGGTTGATTGCTTGGTTTAGTGACTATACTTGCAATGAGAGTTTATTATAACTTCTAAACCATCAATCTTCAGTTCTTCAAGACTAGTGAGGGGTTTATGCGTCGCCAGTCTCACAAACAGAGCCAACGGGGCATTGCCTAGGTCGTCGAAATATATCGGTGGGTTAGCTACTTTCATGAAGACAAGAGCCAGACTGGTATGTAACTTGTTTCATTTTGTTATTAAGTTTGTTTAATTTTGTCTTTGAAATATAATATCATTATTACTTGATTTAAGATATTATTTCAACATGTGTAGTCTAAGTCGTTGGATCGTGATGCGATGATGGCGGAAACCTTCAAGTATACTCACACTTGAAGAAGAACAAGCAGAGATTTGCTAATTAGCGGTCTACGGATCATTATGTGAGTAAACATCATGTGTTACACAAGAGTCCTACACGCAGAGACTGAAGGTCGTAACCTAGCAATCTCAGCATACTGGAGACTACAACAATAACTCCGCTATATCATAAGTCGATCCTGACACAATTTGGAGTGAAACCACATTTGAGCCGTACAAGAGTCGCATCTACAAGCTGTGATCATTCTTTTCTAACAACATTCGCACCTCTACATTGAGACCTTCATATGCCTCTATCACCAGTCGACCCGTTGATCCCGAGTATGGCATTGATTTGAGGGAGCAGGTTTTGGAGCTTACCCGAAGCCTTCACCAATAGATTCAGCAGCTACAGGAGTCTGAGGAGAGGTGTCAGAAGATCCTCACACACGTGTCAGCAATAGATGGCGGTGTACCAAGATCAGATGCACGCCAGTGGCAGTGATGCTATTGGAGGGGCACCAACATTATTAGAGTTTTGTTCTAGAATGTTTTATTGTATTTCATTTATTTGACTTTTCATTTTATTTGTACACTTGATACTTAATTTACCATATTTGGTTCCTATTATTTAGAATTTTTACTACTAAGTGTACAAAAGAAATTTAAATAAAAAATGAAAAAGAATTTGACCACTAATTATATTCATTTTTTTAAATAGAATTGAATCTACCGTGGGACAAATCCAACGGTAACTAGCAAGGAAAGGAAACAGTGGAATGCTAAAATTACCGGCAAAAATTTTTTGTCAATAATTAAATAATTTTTAGGTAAAGAATCCGTCGTAGAATCCGACGGTAATTGGTTACCGGCAAGGGTTATATCGTCGGATTCATTTCGATGGAAAATTTGCCAATAAATATATTACCGGTGAATTATTTTCGTTATTCTGCCAGTAAATCCAACGATACTCAGGAATTTTCTTGTGGTGAGGAATAACATCCTATACATTAATAGCTCTTTCTCTCTCTCTCTCTATATATATATATATATATATATATATATATATATATAAAGTTATTAAATAACAGGATGTAATGGTGATGAAAGAAAGACTAACTTATTTAATAAAAGAATGAAATAGCACAAAAAGCTTCAAATTAAACATTATCACAACTTGAAACAAATCAAATACCTACCAAATACATGCTGGTTTATGTTAGTTTTAACTACAAAATGATAAATAAAAATAAGAAAAATGAAAAAAATAATGCAAAATGTCCCAGATCAATTACCTAACTTACTCAAAATTGCCATCAATTCCATTTGGAGAATGTACAGGATCAATTACTATACTATTAACCACACTTCTAACCCAATCATTATTTCCATCATCTAGGTAATGAATTTCTTCTAACAAATAGTACAAGGAAAACGTTGATTACTGTTGGATTTACTAGCAGATTCAACATCGAGTCATTACCATTGGATTTATCGATAGATTTTGCGAACCTAAATCCACGAAATGTTACCGACGAATTTATATTTTCGATCTTAAATCCAACGGTAACAAATGGCACAAAAAAAATTTAGCTGGCGCACATTTTACCATCGGATTTAAGATTGAAAATATCTAACGGTAAGGCAATTAAATGAAACACACCATTTTGGTCACACACTCAACCTTATCGGCGAATGTTTTTGCCAGTAAATCTGCCGGTAAAGTGAACCCTAAATTCAAATTGCAAACCCTTGTTCTCATTTCTGCAACATCATCAACTTCTCTTCTATCCCCTTTCTCTTTCTCTCTCGACGTCAGCCCCAACCATTGCCATCAATCGTCATCGTTTTGCCATCGCCGACCTCTTCCCACGACTCCAGCCATCATTGCCGTCGAGGAGCATCCACTGGGAGCACATTTCTGCCATAAAGGAGCTCGTCTCTCCCCTACAATACCTCTATCATTCGCCGCAGTCGCCTGCCTCCATCATTTGCAACACTACCCTTCTTCTTTCATCCAAGTATGTCTTTTTTCCTTCCTTCTTCTATTTTTTTGACATTGTTGGCATTTGCTAAACCCTAACCATACACTTCTGTGTCCCTAGTGTCCACTCCTGCTACCACGACACTGAAAAGATCATCCGCACCGCCACTGTCTCCAAGTAATTGTTGCCTAAGTTAATTATTTTCTATGTTAATTTTGTTGTAGTTAATTGTTGTTGATTTTGCTGAGTTTGTTGTAATTTACTTATTTAAATATATGAACTTTGCTGAGTTTTGTTTGTAGTGCCAATTAATGGATTATGATGCAAAATTTTTAACTAGGTTTGTAAGTTATTGAAATTATATAAATTTAAATAGATATACTATTTGAGAGCTATACATATGCATGTTAGTGAATATATATACTTTTGGTGATGCACCTTGTGCAAATAAACATTGATTACTTGGAATCTTTATGTGTCATGATATGTTAATTAATCCTTTCTGAATTTGTCCAATTTGCCTATAACTTGTACTCCTTTTGTATAATTAATCTATCCCATTTGCAGATAACTCACTATGGTTCTTTTTATCAATGGTATATGTTATTTGTACATAAATTGTCCTTTACTGGCTCATATTTTCAACCCTAGACTGGATTAGTATGCTAGACAAAGAAAAACTATTAAATGATAAAGTTAATTGTTAGGTTAACTGGTGTACTTTGAATATCTGAAAAAAATGAAAGCATGCATAAGTGACAGGTATTTAAGAAAGTAGCTAGAGTCTGTGGGATATTTGGTCCATTATTAGTATTTTCTTTTTTATTTATGAAGTTGATATTTGCTAATAACATAATTTCATATTAAATTTAATATGAGTTAAATTGGTTGCTCTGTCTTTTCTCTTTTTTTATATCTCACTTGTCCTCTCATCTAAGTGTGTTCTAAAAACTTGCACTCTTCTGGAGAATATCAAAATTGAATCATAGAATTAATTTTATGTTATATATTGCTAAGTTTTATTGATGTGCATTAGTAAGTTTGGCCATTGATTCAGCAATTCATTCATTAGTTCCTTATTTCACATGCTTTATAGTAGATGAGGTAATTATATTTGACTTATTATCATTTTGGTGGATAAAAAGGAATATATCTTGTATGTTAGCTCATTTAGACTTTGTGTTTCTCTGTTCTTCTTAGGTTTTTCATGGTTTCAGTAATTTTTCTCTATTCTTCTCAGGTTTTTATGGTTTTTCTCATATTTATATCGAACCTTATGTAAGTTCATCTTTTTTATTTAGAGTATATATTTATATTGCTACTCATTTTCTTAGACGAGTGATTATAATTTTTCTTCTTAAGCCTTAAACATTAATGTTTGAATTTGTTTGTAAATTTTTAACGAAAAATTATAGACAAATTATTATGAAAAATTATAAAACTTTGAATTTTGTTACTTTAGAAATTATGGAATTTAAATATTTAAAATTTATATTAAAATTTTAAGTAAATTTAAAAAATTAAAATTTAAGTTACGTCGGTTAAATTCACCGGTAGGTATTGGTGCAGAATTTATAACGCACAAACTAACCGGCAAGTGTACCAGGTCGTACCAAGTAGTACCTTAAGTGAATGAGGGTCGATCCCACGAGGATTGATGGACTAAGCAACAATGATTGAATGATTTACTTAGTTAGACAAGCAGAAAAGAGTGTTTGGGTTTCAATTGCATTAAACAGTAAATTCAGAGAATTAATAGAGCAAGCAGTAAATTGGTGTGAATAAAATAGTTAAGGTTTCAGAGATATTTATCTTCCGGATTGACTTTTCTTACTAACTATTTTAATCATGTAAGATTCAATTCATGACAAACTATATGTGGCTAAACCCTAATTCCTTAGACCTTTTTAGTCTCCTCTAACCTTCATCAACTGCCAATTTCTTAGTCACTTAATTTCTATTAGAGGGTTAAGTTCAAAACTAGTTTATGTGCCACAGAAACCCTAATTATCCAAATATAAGAGTATTATATGCCACATATCCCGTTAAGTCCAGATAATTAGAAATTTAGGAGAAATTATTTTCAATCTGTTGTTCAAGTGAGACTCTTTAGAGAACCACAATCGAGCCTATTGTTCAAGCGAGACAATCCTCTAGAGATAACTCTCCCGAGATTCACAAAAACTCAAATAGAATAAGGGTTATACTTCCGTTTCACTCAGATTCATAAGATGAAGAACGAAAACAAATTCTTGAAAATGAAATCAAAATAGTAATTAAAATAGAAGAGTAATAGTATCAATTTATACAATAAACAGAGCTCCTAACCTTAACAGTGAAGTTTAGTTGCTCATGGTTCCAAGAGAAAACAAGGATTCTGAGAAACTGTAAAGTGCGGAATGAGGTAAGAGAGAAGAGACGAGAGGAGCCTGAAGGACTGAATCTTTTCCCTTTTATATCTAATCCTAATTAATGTAAAATATATTTTCTAAAACTAAATAATATCTTTTCCTATTTATAAATAAATTAAAGTTTTAATCAAAATCAAATAGGATCTTCGTTGATTGCTTTGATGAATGCTAGGACCACTTCTTTAATTTGGGCTGGCGCCTAACTTGGTAAAACTTAAGTTAGGCACCACTATGGCAGCAAGCTTGGACGCGTCTCTGTTGTCTTGGCACCTAAATTCAGAATTCTGAAGTTAGGCGCCACCCTGGCAGCAAGCAAGTGAGGCTTTGTTCTTCTTCCGGCCCCTAACTTGGGAAAAGCCAAGTTAGGCGCCAGTATGGCCGAATATGCTAGAGAAGAAGTGCATACTATTATACATCGTTGGAAAGCTCTGAAGGTTAGCTTTCCAATGCCACTAAAATTACATCAATTGGACCTTTGTAGCTCAAGTTATTCTCGTTGGAGTGCAAGGAGGTCAGAGTTGACAGCATCGTTCACTTTCTTCTCTTTTTCTACAGAAACTCCATCAAATCCATCTGAATGCTACCTAGAATAAACAGAATTGCACACAAATCAAAGTAGCATCCATAGTGACTAAAAGATATTTAAATCTTGATTAAATTTAACAATTCAAATACAAATTCACTAGAAAAAGATAGAAAAGATGTTCACGCATCAGGTATTAATTTAATTATTAATAAATAATATATTATCATCAGATTTATCGGAGGATAAATTCGACGGTAACAAGTTCCATAATTTCGTCAATTAAAAATTTATATCCGCCACAAAATCCATTGGTAATTAGCATCGAGTAATAATCCACGCAGCGCATTAAAAGACTCATTCCTCCATTTGAATAATTGCTTTAGATGGTAAATTAAAGTTGCAACAGAAAAGAAAGCTTGTTAAATTTTTTTTGCATTCAGGATATAATTCTCTATCTGGTTCTTTTAGTAACTTGTCAAATATTTGCACTTCTAGATGAGATTCATTTCTTAACGAATGAGTAAATGCTTCCTCCAAGTTTGGCTCCTAGGTAAAGTCACTGTAAATATCTTCTATCACTCCTACTATATTATCACCTCTAAAATTTTCTTCTATACAATTAGTTTCTCCAATAGGAATAGCTGAGTTTAATGATTTTCCATGACAAAACCAAGTGCCATATGATAGCATAATACCATTGAACACGAGATCATTAGATGCCATTGCCCGATCCACTAAATAGTGTAACACACATTTCTTACAGGCACAAGCAATTGATTCTTTATTACTATGACGAAAGGCATGGTCTAAAAACTTTTCTAATCCCTTTAGACACTCTACACTAATTCTATCACATTACATCCATCTTCTATTTCTAGAATTGTCCATCACCCTTTAATAGATATTTTATATCAATTAAAATAAATAAATTAAAAATATATAAACATCAAACATTAAAGACTAGGAAATAAAGTAAGCAAATCTAATGTAGGTAAAAATAGAATAGTTAATTATTACTGACCTTAAAGCTGGCAAAAATTTTAATTGTAACTGCTCAATTTTAGCATAAGTTATAGAAATCAGCGTGTGATGGATGTTGTGGAATAAGCGCTTGAGTATAGCATGAAAAATTAACAAATCGAAAATAATCATTGCTAAAACCCAGCAAACCAGAATTAAAAACAAACTAATCACTAAGACTAGAAAGACTTGGTAACAGACCAAATGAATCATGAATAAACTTATTGGGAAAAAAACTATTTTATTAACAAGCTATCAAACTCTGTTTCACATTAATTATCTTTTATGATTATGCAGCTACGAGTGCTTAAATTATTTTGTTTGTCTATTTAAAATTAGATGTAATCCACCAAAAGAAAATTGATACAGGTCTTATAGTCAGTTACCTATTTCCAACTAAAGCTGATGGTTCTTTAACTATTTCCTTCACGAAGTCTACTACTTGGTCCCTCCATACCATGACATCATACTTGATAAGTTCTTTGTCACTCCAGCCAAATCTAAGAAAGTCTGAGGCATAAACCTTGTGTCTTTTCACCAATTGTGGTATGCTATACCTAAATAAACATTGAAAGGAAATATATGTTATCTATATAAGAATAAAATTATTATTTACACACCCAAACAAATGTCTACCTTTAGACACCTCTTAAATTCAATGGTTGAGAGAGTGGACAAATAATGAGTAAAGTTCACAATTTAATCTATTAGTGATAAAGTTAGTATCTAAATAAAAATAACCAATGTAGAAATAAGAAGAAATTTGTTTTTTCGGACTTGAAGTCACTACAACAAAAATTATAACCTAACCTACAATATGCTCATCACAAGGATAGAGCAAATAACTTAGGCTTCTGAATATTCAAACCAAACAATTAATTGAGCAAAAAAAATTCAACAACTGCAAATAAAACTACAGGAATCGATAATGTACTAGTTACAAACAAAATATAGTTAATTTCAATTACAATAAGAAATAAATTATAATTAATTACAAGTACTAGTACAAATAAAAAGAAAAACGATTCTGAGAGGGAGATGTAGCTATAGTTACCTACTTCAAATGGAGGTCATGGAGAGCAAGTTGTGCAATGAGCAACAAGTTTGGTCACCAAAGAGAAAGAGAGGAGTGACAACAACCGTTGGTGACAGCGATAACAACAAAATTCTACTGAATTTCAGAATTAGCAAAAATATAAAATGAAAAACAAAAAATCAAAAAAATAAAGGGAGAAGACCTACCAGCGGTGATGATCTTGTATGTCTACGCACAAATGGACACTACAAGAAAAATGCTGAATATCATCAGATTTATCGTTGGATTTAGTATCGGAGGTTAGTGGCAGGTTTACCGGCAAATTTGGCAATAAATTCGTCGGGTGAAAAATTTACCGTCAGATTCAATTTTCTGACGGTAAATTCACCGGTAATAATTGGAGGAAAAAAAAAGGAAAAATCAGTGCAATCATTACTGTCGAATTTAGGGAGGGAAAAATCCGACAGTAAGGTAAGTAAATAAAACGTGTCATTTTAATTACAGGTTGTACGTTACCAGCGGATTTTTTCGAAAGTTAATCCGTGGATAAAATTGACCCTAAATTCAAATTTGCGAACCATTTTCCTCCATTTCTGCAACATTGTTAACCTCACTTTTCTCTCCCCTTTCTCTTTTTCTCTGGCCGTCAGCCCCCCTCCCATCACCACCATTTGCTGTTATTTCATCACTGTCGACTGCTTCCCACGACTCCAGCCATCGTCACCGTCGAGGAGTGTCCACCTGTAGCTTATTTTTATCATGGAGGAGCTTGTTTTTCCCCTGCAAATTGCTGCCTCTGTTGTTCGCCGCTGCTTGCCTCCGTCAGCTGCGATGCTACCCTTCCTCCTTCATCTAGGTATGTCTTATTCCCTTCCTTCTAATTTTTTTTGACATTGTTAGCATTTGCTAAACCCTAATCCTACACTTCTGCCACTACAAGAAAAAAGGCCTATGGCCACGCTTTTTTCTTGCCACGCTTCAAAAGCGTGGCCATAAGTGGTCTATGGCCACGCTTTTATGAGGGTGGCGATAGATTAGAGATTTGGCCACATTTTTTTTTGCCACGCTTCAAAAGCGTGGCGAAAAGGATCAACGGCCACGCTTTTGTGAGGGTGGCAATTGATTACAGAAAAGGCTACGTTTTTTTTCTGCCACGCTTCAAAAGCGTGGCCGTAGATAGAAACAAGGACGTTTTAAAAGCGTGGCCACAGGGTTTCATTACGGCCACACTTAGAAAACGTGGCTATATGCTGGTACACTTTTGCCACGCTTTAAAAGCGTGGCCAAAAGTTTGTTTTTTGCCACGCTTCAAAAGCGTGGCCGTAGAGAGCAAGAATAACGTTTTGAAAGCGTGGCGAGATAGGCCAAACCGGTTGACCCAAACCCGGCTCCCATACCCGGCTCCCAACCCGGCCCAAACCCGGCCCCCAACCCGGTCCCTAACCCGGTCCCCAACCCTAATCTCTCTTTCCCCTTCGAAGCCACTAACCCTACTCGCCTGTATCGAAGAGCTCCTCCCTTCGCCCTTCTCCCTTCGCCCGTCGCCCTTCGCCGTCCGAGCTCCTCCCTTCGCATTCGCCCTTCGCCGTTCGAGCTCCTCCCTTCGCCCTTCGCCCTTCGCCGTCCGAGCTCCTCCCTTCGCCCTTCGCCCTTCGCCCTTCGCCCGTCGCCCGTCGCCCTTCGCCCGTCGCCCTTCGCCTTCACCTTCGTCACTGATGGAAACCACTTCTTCTTCATCTTGGTAATCTTCATACCCTTCTTCTCTTTCTTGTTCTTCTTCGAATCAGTGAGGATCTCTCTGTTCACCTTCAAGCTCCAGCAAACATGGGCGACGGCAAGCTCCTCCCTCTTCTTCTCCTCCAAGCCCTCGAATTCCATAGGTATGATCGATTTTCCTCTTTTTATTTTCTCGATTTTTCCGTTGTTTTTACGTTTAGGGCTTTCCCTTTTCATTTTCATTTTCCCCTGATTCGTTCTCTCTGATTGCATGTTCCTTTTCATTTTCATTTTCATGTCCCTGGTTAAATGATAATGCTGAAGACGCGTTGCTTGCGATGCTGTGGACGTACGTGGTTTTTTTCTGGAATGAGAAAGCCACAAAGGTGCACTCTATTCACTATATTCTCCTTTGATTTTCGATATCTTATGTTGACTGTTAATATATGTTGTTCGCGGGTAATAATGGATTCCATGGTCTTTTTCCTACTATGATGAATGCTGATGATGATGAATGAAATGTCTCAGCCACGTGAGACACAAGGCTTCTGTAATTTACTCGTGTTGGTGTCAGAAAGAGTGAAATCTATCTTCTTCCTTGTGCAGTTGTGAATGATTGAAGTCAAAACCATGTTTTATGCTGATAAATCGAATTATAGAAGTTGACTAGAACCAAACATTAATTTTATACTAGTTGTTTTTTATTTTAATTTTATTTGGTGGATCAGTGTTTTTTAAGTTAAGAGTATTACTTAATTTGTATGGACGATGATGAATGAGCATTATTTCATCATCACTTTGTTTGTGTGTCTTGAATAATACAATGGTGGCCTGGGAGCCTAAAACAGTTGCATTGTTAAGACCAGCATCTTAGCATTTTTTTTATTTCTTTTTAATTCTCCGCTTGATGCTTGTTAAGTGATTATATGTGCCAGTGTGTGTGTGCGTCTGTGAGATGATATGGTTGAAACTCCCGTGCTCATTTAAAGGGACTAACGTCACTCATTTCTATTAAATATAAATGTTATCTAACATGGTTCAAACTTTCTGTCCCGTTTTTAGGACTATTTAACGTTACTTATTAGCGTCAATTGTATTTTGTTTTGGATTCTTCTCTCCACTTTGCATAAAAACTCGCTTCTGATGAAAGATGCTGAAGTCACATAAAAAGTGTGTTTTCTTGCTGGTTTTGGTATTCCATTAATTCTCACTGTTTGTTGCCTTTTGCCTAAACAGTATTTTCACCTCTAATGGCCTTATTTATTATTAGCTTTCCCCTAAAGAGATTTTAAGTTACTGACTTTATATGATGTCATTTCTATTGGTGGATTGTGACTTTGTGAATAAATATTAAGATATTCATACAATCGTCTTACTTATCAATACTTGATATGATGTCGTTTATTTGAACTAATTAGTTACCTTTATTCTTTTTCAGCATGGCACTCTCGGGGCACTTGTCCAAGATTCTGTTAAGAGCCACTACGAGACCCTGTTTTACTGTTTTCCCTTCCCTTCCCCTGCTCCAATTCTCTGCTTTCCAGGTTCCCCTTTCATCTCATTTGATTTTATTTCTGTTTGATTAATCTGGTTTAGCTCATTCTGTTTAGCTTGTTTAGTTCAATTAATTTAGTTTAGTTGAATTAGGTGGTTAGAGAATCTGGACTGGTTAGTGGATGTAGGTTTTGTTTTGTTTACTGCTGCTGTTCGGAATGAATTTGTCTTTCCTCTGAAAGTTGTCCTGGGTGAACTTGTTTATTGTGCTGTTTTGGTGTTGAATTCTGGACCTGTGATTGCTGTTTGTTGTATTTTTTTTCATTGTCCAAAATAGATGCTGTGGAAGTGTTACTGTTTCATAAATTTTTCTTGGTTTGTTGTTGCTGAGTTCTGCTCTGCTTGTTGCTTGGTCCATATTATATGAACTGCAATGATTTCAGTTTGTGGAACTGGTTAAGTCATATGAATTCTGTTTGGTGCTTGCTTGAACCTGGGAAACATGCTATTTACTGCTGCTGTTTATTAAGTGTTGCTGCTTTGTGCCATGTGTTAGCAACTCGTTTCCTTGTTGAGATTCTTTGTGCTTATTATGCATTCATGCTCATTACATCCTTAATCATTGGCTGCTGCTGATTTCTCAATTTGCATTTCCTCTTCTGCTCACTTTCTATGCATGCATATATGATGTTCATTCTTGGATTCTTTTGGGGGGGTGTTTGCCTAAATTTGCTTGGCATTGGGAAATTGTTGTGTGATCATGCAATTGTACTTGGATTCTTTTGCAACAATTATTCATGGATCTTGTTTTTCATTTTCTTTTCACTATTAAGTAAATAATTAAATTAATTTCACATTGTACAAAAGCACATGGGACTGTGGCCTAAAACATTGGATATCTGAAAGTAAATAGAAATTAAATTGATGTTTTCAGTGAGAAGGATTTCTGCTAATTCTGAGAGATTGAGGTTATACATTTGTTTGTGATAGAAAACATTGTGTGCCTACTTTGATGTGGTTTCTGATGCTTGCATTGTGTTGCCATTATCTAATATAATCTGAAATTCTGAACAGCCATTTGAATTTGTATTTGCATTTCTCAATCATGCACTATTATTATATTGTCTATTGTTAATTCAAGTATAGTACACACGTCCTTTTCTTTTCTTTTATAAAAAAAAGCCTGAAAATATATAGAATAACATTGGAAGTATTATTTTTGCAGTAACAAGCAATAACAACACTGAAGCTATTGAGAGAGAAGAAGAACAAGTTTGAAGAGGTTCCACTGTTTTGGCTTTGGTCCTTCCTCCCTGCTGGTGCCTTCGTCTCTGTCGTTCCCTACTCAGTCTTCTCTGCCATTAGTCACAGATTTTGCAGTTTATTGCTTAGTTTTAAGGTGTGGAGCCTGGACCAAAGTAGTAGCTTCATCCACACTGAACATAAAACTTTCATTATTCTTTTTTCTTTTTTTCTTGTTTCCTTTTTTTTTTCCACGCCACATAAATTGGAGCACATACATCCACATTCCACTGTTCTTCCTTTTCCCTTTATATCATTTATTTATATTTATAATTATAATGTCATTCTATTTTTTTATAAAATTATATAGTTTTTTATTTTTCATAGCATCTTTCAATTTATAAGGGTAAGAACTAATTCGTCACAAATTTCTTTTTAAAATTTGTTGTTAGCCAATAGATTATTATATATATAAGAAGGAATTCAAATTTTTAACACTTACTTAAATAGACAATAAATTAATTACTTGACCAACTTAAGTAAGTTTTGTTGTATAATTCTTTTATATAGAAAAAAAAGCTTTAGATAAAAATGGTTATTCCTTCACTTTTTTGTCTAAGAAAAAATAGATTTAGAAAAATAATATTTTAAAATTGGGAATGCTATTAAATACTATTAAATGAATTAGGTCATTTAAGGACATTCTACTCTCTTGCTATTTTTAATTAGTTGTTTGGGTTTCAATGTAGCTTATTATAGTGTTAGATGTTTGGAGCCACTTGAGGAGAGATAATTGTTTCATTTTATCTCATGATCGAACATGTGAATAATTACTAATAAAATTTATTTGTTAAAAAATGATTTATTTATACTAAAAAATATTAAACATATTTATATTTTAATATTTACTTAAGGCTTAGTCTATTTTTGTTCAGGCTTTCGATAGTTATCTATCCACTACTATGCCACTTCTTTGTTCTGCTGCTCCTGTGGTAATATAATAATCTGCTGCTGCCGAGTAGCTGTTCGCTGACGCTGCTACCTCTCTAATTCTACTTCTGCTGTGCTACCATTTTGTTGCTGTTGTGGAACGGATTAAGACATTAATTAAGGTTGGTTTATGCAAATTTAAATACATCTATTAATTTGTTATTGATGTCATGCGTGCAACTTGGTGCTTTCCTGAGGCACTCATCACTTTAGGCACTTCTTTAAGCATTGCTAAAATTCAATTTTCTCTGTTATTTTATGTCTAATGCCTTCAAAGTATTTTCGAGGCTTGCACAATATTTTCTCTTAGTTAGGTAGGAAGCTAGATTTGCAGTTAGTGAGACGAACAGTAAGGACTTCAATTTAGAAACTTAGCTATCTACGTGAAATATATAGGTTTTCGATGGATATGTCGAAAGACTGGATGGATACACCACGTCATGAGAAAGAATATCAAGTTGGTGTAGAAAGATTTTTACACTTTGCTTTCTCATCAAAGGGAGTTCCTCAAGGGGAAGAAATTCAATGCCCTTGTGCAAAGTGTTGTAATATATTCTGGTTAAAGAGAGATGACGTATACGATCATCTAATATGCCACGGTTTTGTAAAAGGTTATAAGCGGTGGTTTAATCATGGGGAATCACTTTTTGCTATGGATATTGACAGTGACATAGGCGGTGAATATAACTGCAATGATAACATTGATGAGTTGTTACGTGATAGATTTCGAGATAATACACAAGTTGACGGACAAAACATGGGGCCTAACGAATGTGCAAAAGAATTTTATAAATTGGTAGACGAGGCAAGTCAAGAACTATACCCCGAGTGTAAAGGATTCACAAGATTATCCTTTACCATTCGTCTTTACTTGTTAAAATGCTTGCATGGTTGGAGTAATGCGTCATTTACTTCTCTCTTGGAATTATTGAAAGAAGCAATGCCATATTTGAATATTCCTATTTCTTTTGATAAAACCAAGAATATGGTGAAGAACTTGGGTCTTGACTACCAAAAGATCGATGCATGTCACAATGACTGTATGTTGTATCGGAACGGGTATGAGAATGACTCATCTTGTCATGTCTGTGGAACATCCCGTTATATTGAGCATCATGAAGAAGAGGATGATGTTACCTCATCTAGAAAGCCTCGCAAAGTTGCTGCGAAAACTCTAAGGCATTTCCCTTTGATTCCCAGACTTCAACGGCTTTTTATGTGCACAAGAACTGTCGAAGCTATGTCTTGGCATCACAATGAGCGCGTTAAAGACGGGTCCTTAAGGCATCCTGCCGATGGTGAATCTTGGAAAGCATTTGACAATCGACATGAAGATTTTGCAAAGGAGCCTCGTAATGTGAGACTTGGGTTAGCAAGCGACGGATTCAATCCATTCCGAACTTTGAGCAGTACACACAGTACATGGCCTGTTGTTCTGATGGTGTATAATCTACCCCCTTGGATGAGCATGAAGCCTGATTATTTTATGCTATCTTTACTTATTCCTGGACCACAATCACCGGGAAATGACATTGATGTCTATCTTCAACCGTTGATTGAAGAATTAAAAGAATTATGGGAGTCAGGTGTCGAAACATATGATTCGAAAGAAAACAAAACATTCAACATGAGAGCGTGCCTTTTGTGGACAATTAATGACTTCCCTGCATATGCTATGTTATCTGGGTGGAGTACAAAGGGAAAATTGGCTTGTCCATGCTGTAATGATGAGACTTCTTCTATCTATCTGAAACATAGTCACAAGACTGTTTATATGGATCACCGAAGGTTTTTACCCATGAATATTGTGAGGAAGACGAGGAAAGCGAATATGAGTACATGGATGACTTTGACTCTGAAACATCTTGACAAGTGTTTTTGGTAGAATCCTAAACAACCCACTTTCTTTAGTTGTTTTGCTTAGTTAATTACTTGCTTCAGTTGATTATGCTCATTTAATTATTATTTAGTTAGCATTTTATTAATTGTTATTATTTTGTGTATGCAGAATGGAAAAAGGGGAGATCACTAAGAGAAAACGGATACTTACCTTAGGCCAAAAAATGAAAGGAAAAAGCCCAAAAAAAAACAATTCCTTTGAGGTTACACAAGTGAAGTCAAGTGCTGAATTGCTCAAACAATACAATATTAAGAGAGAAAGGATCATGGCTGAAAATGAGAAGGTTAGCTTGCAAGCTCAAGCTCCAAAGGATCCAACAAGCAAACAACCCATCACAATAGTGGAGGATGCATTTGAAGAGCAACTTAGGACTTCGAAGAAAACAAGGAAGGCTCAACCAACGGCACTTTTTCAAGAATGCACGCATAATGGAAATGGGACAATGTTTGAAGTTGAAAAGAACTCTAAAACTAGGAATCAAAGGACTGCTGAACCTGATGCCATGGATCAAAATAATATAAATTCTGATGATGACGGAGAAGATACAAGCGAGATGAGTGCAACTTCAAATAAAAAAGGAATGAGTCTTGACATGTATTTTAAGGTACATGGGATAAATTTGGAAGATGAAGAAGATGAGGAAGATGAAGAAAATGAGCTTGATGATAATGCAAATGATGCGGGTAGTGGAGGACAAACTAGTAATGAAGGTACTTTTCTTGTTTACTTTATTGTCTAATTAGAGCTTATATTACTTCTCAATTGAATTATGTTATTTTATTCGGACTTAGGCACAATAAAGAAGAAAACCCGTGGAAAAACTACGTGCAAAAAGCTTCATGCCACAGATTTTAATGATCGACGGGAGGTGGAATTTTTTCAAGGGCAGCCTATAGGTCCAACCAACGAGGTTGTATCTGACCTCAACCAACTATTGGGCACAACAGTTAGAAACCCTCGTTTTGTGACTTTGTTATATACTAGTTGGCATGGTGTGCCTAGTAAACTCAAAGAGGAAATGTGGGAGTATGCCAATGTATGTAAATATGGCATTATAGATAATTTTTTGTTAATTTATTTGTCACGTTATTTGTGCTAACTGTTGATATTCTAATGTGTTGTGTTGCATAGCAAAAGTTCATTCTTCCCATAAGTTCAAAGCCGTGGGTAATGCGGGGATTTTGTGGTGCATGGAAAAAATATAAGAGAGAAATAAAAAAAGAGCATTTCGTGAAGTACAAGACAAAGAAAGAAATGATAAAGAACCGGCCATTAGAGATTCCCGAGGTTCAATTTCGCAAACTAATTCGGTATTGGAGTCTTCCGG
Organism: Arachis hypogaea; assembly: GCF_003086295.3. NCBI lineage: Eukaryota > Viridiplantae > Streptophyta > Magnoliopsida > Fabales > Fabaceae > Arachis > Arachis hypogaea. The sequence continues at coordinate 38,840,717 of NC_092048.1, read as the reverse complement.
CCATCAAGGTAACATTGCCTTTTATTTTTTCCTATACCATCAAGCATACTATCATTGATTCTTCATGTTCCTAAACTTAAGTGTTTTGGAAGAAATTTGATTCTTCATTGATTCTTTATATTTAGGCTATCTCTGCTAAGAATACTGAAAATAGGTTAAAACAAACATGTCCTCACCGAATGGGATCCACAAATTTTGGAATAGTGCGTAAGCAGCTGGTAATATAACTTATTCTTTGTGATTTCTCTTTTATATGTATTCATGGTGTAGTTGCCTAGTTAGTATGCTTCATGTAAACTTTTCTCTATGTATTTTAGCGTGACTCTAAAGAGAACAGTGAAGAACCATCAAGGGCTGAAGTTTTCATAGCAACTCGTACAAGTAAAAAAGGAAAAGAAATTGATGCTAAAACACAAGCCACAATTGTGAGTTGTTTGTATTTGTATTTTGGATATGTACATTATGAATTCTGATGTGATTTCTATCTAAATTGAGTTAATGTGACTTTGAACTCTATTGGTTGTTGCTTTTTGATAGACTGAACTTCAGAACCGCTTAGAAGCAGGAGAAAATGAAGAGGATGCATTTGTAGGAGTGTTAGGAAAGGACCAACCAGGTCGACTTCGTTGTTATGGGGCTTCGATTACAAGAAGATCTCTTAAAAAAGATGAGGAGATTCGCCACATAAAAGTTGAATATAACACTAAGGTCTCATCATTAGAGAAGAAGATGGATGGTGTGTGTGGTTTATTAAAGATATTGGTGCACCAACTCAACCCTGGAATGAGCAATGAAGAGGTAACAGCCTTAGTTCAAGCTGCCCAAGATTCTCCTGTGGATACCTCAAGTAGCAAAGCAAAAAATACTCCTCGCTCCTCCGAAGCAACTCACATTCCACACAAAGATGATGTAGGTAAAATTGTGGCATGATTCACATTCTTTATTTTGTTAAAAAAGAGATAAAATTGAGAGAGAAATAGTCAAATAGCAGGCTTCAATTTCAAAAAAGGTGAGTGCTATTTCACTTTAATAAAGTCTATTCAAGTCTTGTATTTACTAGCTGGAGGAGTTTTATCTATAGAAGTCCTACTTAGCTTGACCATGTTAGTTGATCTCTAGTTGACTAAGGATAGAACTAATTTAGGATTGTAAGTGAAGAAAGAAAAATATCCTGCTAGTAAATGGAGATTCAGTGACTGAAACCGCTGGATTAGAAATAAAAAAGCTTGCAATATGGTCTGAAACTCTGAATAAATAGTGGCAATGTGAAAATGGAGATCAGCCTGGACCTAGAGGAGATAAGTTAAAGTGCAGTGGACTGTGGATATGAACTCTGTTATTTTGACTCCTTAAAAGACTTTATTACCAGTAATGTCTCTAGTCTTTTAGAGTGTAATATTTTTGTGTATGTCTGTATTTTTCTACTATGATTGTTTATGTCTGTAATACATTTGATGACTTCTTCCATTTAGATATTAGTCTACATGTTAAAGCTTCTGCCTGCTGTTTAGTTGCTTTGATGATGTCCACATAATTATAGTTCCAAGCTTGTCATGCTCAAAAAGCAGATAAAAATAACGTACATCTACTGAAAATATTATGCATTTTCTGTTTTTTTGAATATGTTATATCAATGCATTGAAGATTGAAGATGCTTGTTTAGCATATGCCTACATTCTCTTTGCTTCGCTTAAACTCGCATTCTTTTTAGTGCACCATTCTGATTATTCAAAATGGTATTACTTGTAAATATAGGATTCAAGAGCCTATGAATATACTTCCATGAAGAACCTGAATGAGTCCGAGAATGGATTTTGGGGTGCTCTGGCCAGGAAAGCCAAATCAATTTGTAGTTGTTCATTTGTGTTTTTTATTTTGCAGGGCACAGGTCAAAACAATTTACCTTGCAATGATGATGCATGAAGTACAAGAAGACTTTGATTAGGAATTCTAATTCATGTATTAGGAATTTCACACTTTTGGTATTTTGAAGATGACTTTGATTAGGAATTCTAATTCATGTATTAGGAATTCATGAGTAGTTATGATTTTCACTTTTGGTATTTTGTTAGTGTATGTTGTTATGTGATCACACACTTATTTTGGTGACAATTTTATGAAAGTTGGATTACTTGATAATTGGTTATTGACTAAATTATAAAATTATCTATGAATTCATATTAGGTTTTATATATTTATGAAGATTAAAAAGGGAATTAGGTTACTGACCATCTTTTTCGCCACGCTTTAAAAACGTGGCCATACGGCCATATCTCTGTCTATTGCCACGCTTAGGAAGCGTGGCTGTATCTAAGCTTTTTCGCCACGTTTTTCAAGCGTGGCCAAATCTACTCTACTACCATGCTTTCGCCACGCTTTAAAAGCGTGGCCATATTTGGTCTACTGTCACGCTTAAAAAGCGTGGCCAGATCTACCCTATCGCCACGCTTTTACAGCGTGGCCGTATTTGGTCTACTGTCACGCTTGAAAAGCGTGGCCAGATCTACCCTATCGCCACGCTTTTACAGCGTGGCCATATCTCTGCCTATCGCCACGCTTTAAAAGCGTGGCCGTATTTCCCACCTATAGCCACGCTTTTACAAGTGGCAGTTTGTAAAAAAGCGTGGCAAACAAAAAGCGTGGCAATAGGCTGCAAAAAGCGTGGCGGTAGCTCAAAAAGCGTGGCGAAAAGCTATCGTCATGCTTTTTTGAGCTTTTCGCCACGCTTTAAAAGCGTGGCAAAAAACGTGTTTTCTTGTAGTGTGCTTAATGCTCGCATCGCACGGAGCTTCCTTTGTGTTGCTACTACGTTGTTCACTACCCCCGGCGCCACCATCAGCATCAGCGCACTTCTGGCCTGCCTCTGTGCTGCCACCACATTCAATCCCTCTGCCCATCGCAATTGTTAGATGCTCCATTTCTAGGTTAATTTTAATTTTGTTATTTGGATTTAGTTTGAATATAATTGGGCCTGAATTTTTAAGTTTAGCTTAGTTTGAATTAGGAATTTCAAATTAGAATTAGCTTTAGTTAGTGAACTTTGAACATGTTATTCTAGTTCTTGAGTTGGATAGTCTTTGATTATTTGGATGATATTCTTGATGGATTTTAGACTAATGTGCTTAAAATTAAAGAATTTGTACATTTAATTTCTTTACATTGTGCTAATTATTCTTGTTTAAATTCATGATATGCCATGTATTTAATGATATGTCTTTATAACAATTTGAATTTTGAATTGCATGTTTACTTGTGCATCATGTTGTTTTGGTCAACTATTAGTATCAGGCATATTGCAATGAATGAGATTATTAGTGGATTATGTAATTGCCTCTTAACAAGTTTCAAATGATATTTTTGACAAGAAGATTTTATAGTTGACAGTAATTTTTTTCAATTTGAATTTTGTTGTTTGGTGCTTGTTCTTTCAATGTGTTTAATATTGTATCACTTATAAATAATTCATTGAGCAGCTTTAAATTTTAACATAGGAGTTCCATAGCCAATTTAGTGTTCAGCTTTGAGTTTTCTTGTTTCAACAAATAAAATTTTAAATATTTTTTTTATTTTTTTATTTATGTTCTGAATGATGAGTGCAGTATTGATAACAGTAAATTAAGATTTTGTAGTATCAATATGCTACTATGAATAATATTAAATGCTAGCAAATTAAATCTATATTTGACTTCTATGACTTGTCTTCAAAAATCAGTTTTAATTTCTAATATATTTCTACCCTTGTTTTGTTTAATATCTCCTTTGTTTTTATTATAAAAATTCTATATGTTGAACTACTCTGTGGCTCTGTATTATCATATTTGGATTTTTTTTTTCTTTTTGTCGTACTTTTGTGCAACAGAATGATTGTCAAAGATAAATTGATAATTGAAAGAATTGATTACTTCATCTTTTATACTTAATTGAGAAATGATGGAGTACTTTCTTTTTTAATTAATTCAATATGATTAATATTTGAAAAACTCTCCTGTGAGTATTTTTACTCTCAAATATTGAAGACAATTGGCTATTTTATATTTGCATAGTTATATTGAATATTTTAAGAGGACCTACTACTGAAATGCCTGGACTTTTAAATTTGAACATTGAGTACTAAATTAGTAGAGGTTGGACATTTGCTGATGTTAATTATGGTGGGAGTACTAGTATGCTTCTCACTTTCCGGTGGTCATTTATTTGTTTATTTTCTTGCCAACCAATGAAATATTTATTGTGTAAATAATTTTTTATTTGAGTTTGTGTTCATTATACCTTGTTATAGTTAGTTCCAGTTGTTGAAAGGAGGAAAGTAAGCTGACTAATATTTCTTGAAAGGTTATAGGCACCACAAGAAAAAGTGTATTTTTCTTCGCTAAAAATTAACGATTATCTCTCTCGTCGATATTTTTCGATAACTTGCTGTCGATATTGTTAAAATAAAATAATTAAAAATAAAATATTAAAATCATTGGTGAAAAATACTTTTATTTTAAAATCGATAAGCATGGTGTCTATTTTATTATTTAAATATCGACTTGTTGATAAATTTAAATAGTCTAAACCATTTTCTAAAATCAAATAAATGCTATAGATTTAATGTATAAAATAGACGATTAGGTCGTTGTTTTTTTTTTTTTTTCAAATTAAAATCCACAAATAATTGTCGATATTTATCAACAAAATAATTTCCTGCACTTACTTCCCCGTCTCCCTCATTTCCCCAGATTCACCATTTCAATTTCACCAACTCTTATTTTCTCAAAGAGAAAGTATAGAGAGCCAATGGAGTATTTGTACAAATACTCCATTAGCTCCCTAACAGGATTCTTTCCCAAATTCACCTCGTACACTTCAATTCTAATTCTCCACTGCCGTCGCGTCTCCATCATGCTCGCACCGCCATTGTATCGTTGCTTCTGTGCTGCTGTCGTTCCTCATGCTCGGGCGTTGTCACTCCACTTACCCATTTACTATCTGTATCTCTTTGTTGCTATTATTCAGTCAAAATCAATTACTCACTTACTCTCTTTCATTCTTCGTTGATTTTTTTTTATCAATTTTTTAGATAAAAAATTTGCTCATTATTGCTATAGAAGAGGTCTTCAAAGATTGATTTGGTGTTAATAATTAATCTAATTTAGATCCTAAAATAACTTAAAAAGCATAAAAAAAATCTAGTATCTAATTTTTTCAATTTCTAATTTTTCAGATTCACTTCAATTATTCTGTAGTATAAACTCAAATTTTTTTATTCACTATTTTTTTCAATTATTCTATTTGTATTGAACGATTTTGTTTTTACTTTTTACTTTCAAGTTAAACTAACAAAGTTCAAAAGCCTTCCTTCCTTGTTTGAAGATACACCTAATGCTGTTCGTGAATTAACAATAGTAAGTAACGTGCTTCTCTTCAATTCATTGTCTTTTCTTTCACATTATATATATATATATATATATCTGCCGGTAAAGAGAGAGATACATGCAAAACTATGGCCAAGAAAGTAATGAATTGAAGAAACTACTGTGATAAGGTTCTCTGACATTACTCACTAAAATTCTTAGTAAAAGCTTATAATCTTCTAGAGAAAATTAGAGTTTGTGACAAATAATGCATTATATATAATGTGAAAGAAAAGGCAATAAATTGAAGAAGCACGTTACTTGCTATTATTAATTCATAAACAGCATTAGATGTATCTTTAAACATGGAAGGAAGCTTTTGAACTCGATCAGTTTAACCTGCAAGTAAAAACAAAGTCACTCAATATAAATAGAATAATTGAAAAAAGTAGTGAATAAAAAAAATTGAATTTATGTTACAGAATAATTGAAGTGATAGGAATTAAAAAAATTATATATTAAATTCTTCTATATTTTTTAATTTGTTTCATGATCTAAATTAAATTAATGATTAGTAATAAATCAATCTTTGAAGACCTATTCTAAAATAATGCTAAAAATTTTTTATTAAAATAATTGATAAAAAAATTAATAAAAAGTGAAAGAGAGAGTAAGTGAGTAACTAATTTTGATTGAACAGTACCAATAACGACGCAAAGAGAAGGACAGCAGAATGACAACTGCGTGAACATGAGGCGTGAACATGAGGAGTGACAACAGCGCGAGCGTGAGGAATGACAGTGGCACGGAAGTAACGAAATAACGGCAGCGCGAGCATGATGAAGCGACAGCGGCGCGGCAACAATAGAAAAGGAGAGTTGAAGTGTGCAAGGTGAATTTGGGGGAAATAATGGTTAGTGAAATTGAAATGGGGAATTTGAGGAATGAGGGAGATGGGAGAAGTGAGTGCGAAAAAAATTTTTTTTTGACAAATATCGACGGTATATTTATCAATTTTAATTTGAAAAAAAAAGTAATAACCTAAACGTCTATTATATACATTAAATATATATTATTTATTTGATTTTAAAAAGTGATTTAGACCGTTTAAATTTATCGACGGTAAAACGTTGTCGATATTTTAAACAATAAAATAGATGTCATATTTATTAATTTTAAAATAAAAATATTTTTCATCTATGATTCGTTAATAATGTGATGATAATAGAAGAAAAATTTAATGCATTATCAAAAAAATCGACGACCTAACTGTCAGTTATAATATATATTTTATTTTTAAGTTTTTTAATAATATTGACAATAAACTGTCAAAAAATATTGACAAAAAAAATAACCGTTAATTTTTAGCGTCGAAAAATATATTTTTTCTTCTAGCGGAAATTCGATCCTTTTCTTGACGAGATGTTTCAGAAATACGAGTTAATCCCTGAAGACGGCTTTTTTTACAAGTTATAACAATTGGATCATTTTTTTTTTTTTTTTACCAAAGATAGGAGACTTGAACCCGCAACCTTTTAATTGAGTATGGAAAGACTATGCCATTTGAGTTATAACTCATTAGCTGGATCATTTGTTATATACTTATATTATATTATAATGATAAAATTTATTATTTTATATCACTTAAAAATAGTTTAAATATAAAGAATGTGATTATTAATTAATAATATGTCGTAAAATGGAAAATAATAGTAATAGTAGTATAAAACAAAATTTTATACAATATTTGGAATAAATTTTTAAAAATTTTTTGGGTCAATGTTATCAAACATAATTTTTGTAAGGGTTAATAATTAAATTCGTTTTTAAAATATTATTCATTCTTTAAATTAGTTCTTAAATTATTTTTTTAGTCATATTAGTCTTTGAAAGATAAAATATAAGTTAAATTGATCTTTTTGTCTGTTAAATGATAATGTGTCACGTTAAGTGCTAGTGATATGATGACGTGATAAGTTAATACCACGTGTCACAAGAAAATTGGTTGAAGTGTCAAGTCAGTGACACCTAACACGTTACGTGTCACTTGACAAGTAAAATAATTATTTATAATCAAAATAGTATCTGAAAATTCAGACGTAAGTTATTTTCATCGTTAAAATTTTAAAAATTAATCAAATTAGTCTTTATATAATTTTTTTTATTTTTCTTCATAACATTAAATTTAAAATATATTTTGATACTATTAATTTTAATATTATATTTTAGATCTTAATAAACAAAATTTTTTACATAAAATAATAAAAATAATTAAATTACTTTAAAATTATTTTGTCATTTATATTTTAAAATTTTACATTTTCAAATTATAATTTTTTATAGTAATTTTTTTTATTTAAATGAGTTTATTAAATTATTGTTGATTATATATTTAAAAATTTAATATTTTGAATCTTACTAAATAATATAGTAGTTATTTTAAAATTTAAATTTTTTTAAATTTTTAAAATTATAATTTTATTATTGTATAATTTATAGATAGAATTCAATAATTAAAAACTGATTTGTGAGATTATTTATTAAATCTTAATATTTTAATATAATTTTTTTTTAAATAGCTACTATGTTTATATAATGAGATCTAAAAGATTAAACATTTAAAATAATTTTTATATTTATTTACTGAGATCCAAAATATTAAAACTTTTAGTATATAATTAATAATAATTTGATAAAGTTATTTATATAAAAAATTTCACTACAAAAATAATAGAATTTGAAAATAAAAAATCTAAAAATACATATGAGAAAATAACTTTGTAACAATTTAATTATTTTTATTATTTTATTTGAAATTTTTTTATTATTAAAATGAGTAGGATTAAGAAATATTAAAAATTTAATATTATAAAAAAGAGAAATTAATATAAGGATTAGTTTGATCCATTTTTAAAATTTTAGAAATAAAAATTACTTATAATTATATTTTTAGGGACTAATTTGATTATAAATAAATTTATGGCATGTCAAATGACACGTGGTATGTCGAGTGACACTGACCTGACATGTCAACTAATAAGTTTGTGATATATGACATTGGAAGCATTTCAGGTATACCTGTGTCCTTTTCTAAAAGTTTAAAATACCATGATTTATAGTCATTCATATTTAATATAAAAAAAAGTTTATCGGTTCAGATGTAAGGGAATATGCATTATGTGATGTAGCAGGTTTTGTAGAGATAAGCATGTCATTGTGGTCTTTTGTATGATAGATTGGCATAACGTGCATATGTGGTTTTAAAGGGGTGAGCCAACCAATAACATTATCAATTGAGAATGTATTTTGTTGGCTCATACAAAAAAAAAATTAAAAATATTCTTTTAAATTAATTATTTATTTTAATACCAACAAAAAATATTACTGATAACAATAAAATGATAAGATCGTCTATGATGGTCATCAAGTATATATTATTAATTATTATATCATAATAAAAATTTACAAATATGATATAAGAATAAAATTATTTTACGAACTAAGTTGAGATCAATAAAATATACAGAAAAGCTCTGCATACAAGCCCTAATGGCTTGTATGCTTTACAAGTTCATTAAGGAATAAACCCAAAAGACACGCTGCTACACATACGTCCAATACACGCGCTATATAAGATCTCGCGTATATATAACTATCAAAATTTAAAAGATTTGTTTCCTTCTTCGTTCTTCTTATTTTCAGATTTGCTCGTTCTTCTTCTCGCGCCTCTTCCCTGCTTCTTCTCGATCGTTCTTTTCCCCTCTTTTCTCACTGGTATGTTCTTCGTCATTTACGTTAGTTCCTCTCTCTGCAACTCCAGCTTCGTTTTCTATTTGATTTGTTGTTTTCTGAAATCAAAGTTTGAACTCGTTTTGAAAATTATGGATGATTCAACCTTAGATTGTCAGCTGAATCAGGGCGAAGTGGATTATGAATTTGAATCTAACGAAGTTCCTGAGGTTTGATTTACATACGATTACTTTGAATTTTGTTGCAGTCATTTGAATAGCATTGTGTAGCTGAATAATTCATGAACATTGACTGTGAAACTAACACATTAACATGAATCTGTCGATTGAATGTAATGTATTAATTTTGATTAATTATCTGGAATTTATAGCAGACACTCGGGTGTAGATCAGAACTTTTTTGGGTGTATTTTTGCGAGAAGTGTGGGTGTATTTACAGTTTATGGCTTTTGTGTTATGTTAGCTGAGTTGTTGTCGTTCGGGTGTATTATATTAGACATAATTGGGTGTGTTTTTAGTTTTTGACATGGTGTATTCTGCAGCCTGTGTATTTACAGTTTATGGTTTTTTTTTGTTATTTTAGTTGATTTATTTCGCTTCGGGCGTATTATATCAGCAATGACTGGGTGTATTTTTAGTTTTTGACATGGTGTATTCTGCAGCCTCTCTCTGTTGTTGATGACCAGTTTGTTCCGAAGGTTGGAATGACATTTACCACCCTTGAAGATGCTGAAAAATTTTACAGGAACTACGCCAAGGCTGCAGGTTTTTCTACAAGAGTTCGGAGCACAAATAGGAAGGGAAATGAGATTAAGAATCAATTGATTACATGTAGCAGAGAGGGAAAATGGAAATCTAAAATATCTCCGACCGAGAAGACTAATCCGACAGCCGGTTTAAATTGTCCTGCAAGAATTTATATACACACATTGAAGGATGTCGGTGCTTGGATCATTTCAAATGTTGTGCTGGATCATTCACACCCCTGCTGTCCAAGTAAAGCAGAGATGCTCAAACAGCACAGGGAACTAAGCATGTCCATTCGTCGTACAATAGAGAATAACGAGGAGGCCGGTATCAGACCAAGCAAAACCTACCAATCATTTGTTGCGGCTGCGGGGGTCACCGCGAGTTAAATTTTATCGAAAAGGATGTGAGGAATTACATTACGAGAGAAGTGCGGAATGTTTCCGAACAAGAAGATGCAAAGGAATTCGGGAAATATTTGTTAAGAATGAAAGAGAAGAATCAGAATTTCTTTTTTGAGCTTGAACTCGAGGAGGATCAATCGATTAAGCTGGCTTTTTGGGCCGATGCAAGAAGCAGAGCTATCTTTGAGTATTTCGGAGACGTTATTTCATTTGACACCACTTACAATACAAACAGGTAACAAACTGTCCCTGTTTATGATGCTAAATTAATGTATTTTTATGAATCTGCCGCAGAGGTGTATATTGGCTGTTTTTTTGGGTGTATACGAAGCATTTGTTGGGTGTACCTAATGATTTTGTATTCTACACTATGGTAATTTGTTTCAGGTATAATTTGGTTTGTGGTTCTTTTGTCGGGGTGAATCACCACGGTCAGTCAACACTTCTCGGATGCTCTTTGATGAAAAACGAAGAAATTGAGTCATTCAAATGGTTATTTGAATGTTGGCTTCGTTGCATGGGAGGAAACGCTCCGAAAGGGTTTCTCACCGATCAATGCGCATCAATGAAAAGGGCTTTAGAGGCCTGTATGCCAACAACAATTCACCGTTGGTGTATTTGGCACATCATGAAGAAGATACCAAGCAAATTAAACGGGTACAAGGGACATGCAGATATCGAACAAGAAATGAGCCAAGTTGTTTGGAACTCTCATAGCAAAGACTCATTCGATAGGAATTGGAATGATTTTCTGCTGAATTTTGGTCTTGTGGACAACAAATGGCTTTCAGGTAATGTTTGTTAAAAATCTGCAGCAGAGGTGTAAATTGCATGTTTTTTCGGGTGTATTTATAGTCTGTGTTTGGGTGTATTCTGCAGATCTGTATGAAGACCGTCATATATGGGTTCCTATCTATCTGGATCACTACTTCTGGGCAGGGATGAGAAGCACACAAAGGAGCGAGAGCATGCATTCATTTTTTAACAAGTTTATCACCCGGAATAGCTCGCTTATTCAGTTCGTCAAACAATACGATAATTGCCTCGGAAGCCGGGAGCAAGCAGAGAGAGAATCAGATGCTGCAGATTTTCATACGGTCATACCCTGTGCAACCAAATCCTCCATTGAAGCTCAGTTTCAAGATGTGTACACTCATCAAAAGTTTAGGGAAGTCCAAGCGCAATTCAGAGGAAAGGCGAATTGCATCACCAGATTAACGAATTCCGCTCTAGGCTATTCAGTATACGAAGTCGGAGAACAAGTTTCCAGCTCAATATTCAACAAGTTTGTAGTTACTTACGACTCAGTTGCAGCTGAGGTAAAATGCCAATGCTTATTATTCGAGTCGAGAGGGATACTATGTCGTCACGCACTAAGCGTGTTAAGCTTTGAACAAGTAAGCCAAGTGTCACCGAGATACATACTGGAACGATGAAGCAAGAAGGTAAAGAGGCGACACACACACATCAAGAGCAGCCACGACGAGCCACTGTTGGAGCCAAGAAGCAAGAGGTTTGACCAATTGGTTTTTCGTTCGCAAAATATTTGCGAATTTGCATCCGAATCGGAGGAGCTGACTGCAATTCTGCACCGTGCGTACGATAACGTCATGGCTGAGATGGAATCATTAAAAGCCAAAAGGAAGGGGACATCTTCTTTATCCCACGAAGACACCAACTTGGAATCCGTTAACGAGCTTCAAAGCCCGCCAAGGATTCGAACAAGAGGACGTCTAGAAAATAGGCTAGGTTCAAAGTTGGACAAACAGATCGCAAATGCCACAAAGAAGAAGAAAACGAAAGTTTTAAGCGAGGTAAAAGTAATGTTCTTTAAATTTGTGGTGATTGAGTTTATTTTTCTCGTTAATAGTTTAGCTAATATGTGAGTTTCTTATATTCAGATAAATTTGTTTGATGCCACATCAGTGGTGCATTCAAATTCCAGCCAATATCAAAGACATGTTATGAATTATCAGTTCAGGGTACCAGGAGCAGGGGATAACTCTTTGGGTGTATAGTTACAGAATATGGGTGTAAAAGCACTGTTCTTTTAGGTGTATTTTTGTGAATTTTCTTGTGATTCACATTCTACATATAGATACATATATATAATATTAGGGTTCAGGGTTTTAGGGTTTACAGGTTAGGGGTAAGGGTTTATGTTTTAAGTGTTTAGGGTTCAGGGTTTTAGGCTCAAAGCATCAGGGGGGATAGATCTTAGGGTGTATATTCAACTTTCTTTGGGTGTAAAAAATCGCAGGTTATGGGTGTATATTTGATTTGATGTTTCTCTTCATATTATAGTACCTGTAATTCATACATTTTGAATACAGCACATACAGTTTAACAGCATAGACAGTTTGGGTGTATATTTAAGCAATCTTGGGTGTATATTAAACTTCCGTTCAGTGTAAAAGTTTATAATTTGTGTTTCAATCTACCTTGATGTTTTCCTTCATATTTTACCACCTGTAATACAGAGCTTTTGAATATAGCACAGATAGTTTAACAGCACAGACAGTTTAACTATGGAAAAAAATTTCATTGAACAGAAGTTGTTTATAAATGGCAAATTTTTACAGCATTTGTTCAATTTACAAACTAGCTAGCAGTTAGATTACTCAGTTTCTATATCAGTAGAATTTATCTGACAAAATGGACTCAATAATACTGAGGATGGCTTGGACAGTCTTATTGCATTACTCGCTCTAATTGCTTGATCTCTCTCTTTATTCATTTCACTGAATAGTATCCGCGAAGCATATTCTACTCTATAGTGGTCCACCTCCTCCTACAATTAAAAAGTATATTCTGTTTAAACAACAATATTAATTCCAGTAAAGTAATACATAGTTATATAGTTTTAAAGACAGTTACCTATGGCCAATTATCCCATTCATACTTCGCCCTTTTAATGTTTTCGGGCTCAATTAACTCAAGCCACTTCATAACGTAAATAGCACAGTCATAGCTGAAAACAAAGAAAATAAATTACAAATCTCATTTAGAAAAGTTTAATGTTCAGAGTCACAAATTTATACCTTGATTTTTGGCCTGAGATTTTAACGTATGTTGCTTTAATTTCCAACTCATTCTCCTTTTTCTTCAGAGGTGCCCTGCCGGCATATGCTCTAATTCTTGAAATTACATATCCTTTAAAAAATAAAACAAATCAATAATACACCCGAATGAAATACACCCAAAAGAGAACATACTTACACCCAAAGCAAAACATACATACACCTTATATTGAATTGAAATACACCTATCTATTAAAATAAAGAACACAGAGCCAACTTATAGTGAATTTATTAAGCTACTTTCTCCCATCGCTTGGAGCTTTCTTGTGTAGCGGGTTAAGTATATAAAATCTCCCTTTTGTTGTATCAATCACCCATAACCACCAATGGCCTGAGTAGCAAACAGGCACAAAAATCTGAAGGATTGCCATATTTCAACAGTATGTTATTTTATTTGGCATATAAGTAAAGAACGGTACTAACAAATTTTACAAATGAAAACTCACATATCGATGCAAAGCTAATTTTTTTCCATCTATGAAGGGAATAAACATTGGGTAGTCTTCCACCTTGAATTCTTTATTGGTTTTAGGTGATATGAATTCCCCGTTTGGGTGCTTCGAAACGGCCATGCTCTGCAACAATTGTGAAACAACAAATGAAATACTGAAAATACACCCAAGTGAATACCTTAAATAAACCCAAATGACTACACAACTTACACCCAATTGAACGTAAAAAATACACCCAAATGAATACAAAAACAGACCCGTTGATCAGAGAATATACACCCTAAGGAATATAGAAAATACAGCCAAAATACAAAGTTATCAGTAAGATACACCCATATATACGAGTCAGATACACCCATAGATATCAGTAAGATACACCCATAGATATGAGTCAGATACACCCATAGATATGATTCAGATACACCCATATATATCAGTCAGATATCACTCAAACATGCATCAATATACAAGAACAGTTGCAACTGCTGACTATTATTACAGTATATCAGTTCAGAAATATACACCCAACAATTTGTGCCATATACACCCAACAAATTACCTCATATACACCCACTAAACTACGGAATATACCCCCAAAAATTAGTTACCAGAAGAACTAGAACAACAAGAACAGTAACACCTAGAAGAACTAAGAAGAACAGTGTAACATAGAACCAAGAATAACAGTAAAACCTAGAACAAGTAGAACATCATAAACTGTAAAATGAGATGTAGAGCAAGAAGAACAGTAAAACGTAAAACAACGTAGAAGAACAGTAAAACCTAGTTCTTCAATTTCGAAATGTGGAAAATATACAGGAATGGTAATGTAACGTACCTTGAGTATGATAGCTTTGTTTTCTCTGGAGATTCTTGATCGAGAGTTCTATGTTGTGTTGATGGAATTTTCGAATATTAGCGACGAGTTGTATATTTTCAGTATCGAATGATGCTCGAAAATGGAACGTTTGCTTTTTCTCTGAATGGCTTTGAGAAGTGGAAGAGTCTGCCATTAAAGGGGCGGTTTACGCGAAGCGTAACCGTTTGAGTGGAGCGCGTAAATGTTACGCCCCATTCAATGCTCTTCTCTGTGCGTGTGGATTGTTTGTGGGCTGGGGGTTTGGATAACTTGTAAGGCCTTTTTGCTTGTATGTGTAGCAGGCCCGTAAAATATATTATTAGTTTGAGAATATTTTTTTAAAAGAGTCATTTAATTGATCAACTAAAGTTTTTAGTTTATTTTTTTTGTCGAAGTAGACCAAAATTTAAAAAAGGAAGTTAAATTATTGTTTTGAGAGGTAAAAATATTAATATTTAAGTATAACATTATTTGTGATGTTGTTGTAATATACCGTAATTAACAAAAAAAAAAAGATATTTATTTTTTTGTGTATTTTTGTAAGAAATTAGAAAAATAAATATAATAGAATGAATATTAATAATTATAAAATTTAGTGATTCTACTAGTATGAATTCAAAATAGAAATAGTATTTACTGATAAAAATAAATATTAATTCTAATATCTAGAAGACTATAAGTAGAACAAGTTCAGAGTAGTAATAATATTTTTTTTTGAAAAAATATATTGTTTGTAAGAAAAAATAATATCAAATAATTTTAATTTCAGAAATTATGAAAAAAATATAAAATTATTGGAAATAGAGAATGACATGAAAAAAGAAGTGGAGTTACTAAATTAGACGTACTAAAATAATATATTTTATTTATGGATTTAGTTAATACGCGTTACAAAAACATATAATAAGTTTATTATTAGTGAAAAATTTTAAATATTTTTATTTAATAAATATAAAATAAATGCATTAAGTCATTAAAAACTTAAATTTTTTATATTTTTAATATAAAATTTTAATTTTATAATCCTAATTAATATGTGTTTTAAGAGTACAAAATAAATAAAATTTTTTTAATTATATTTTTTAGATTACAATATTTTATTATGAGTAATGTTACACATTTAAATTTTTTTAGGAACAAAGTTTAAGTTAAACATTAAGATTTAAAATAATATTAGTTATAATTAATTTTTGTTATGTTAAATTAACTTAATTAAATTTAGTAGAAGTGTTCAAGTAAAGCCGACTTGCATATACTCTCTATAAAAAGAGCTCAACTTTATTACCTTTATATTCTCCCATCTTTCAGCCGCCCTTTACAGTCTTTTTCTTTCTTTATCTCAAGGATATAATTGTCATTACTAGCTTGAGTCCAAACAAATCTTTTTAAGCTACTGTTTCATACATGACATATTAGTACTCCAATAAAGTATACTGGAGTACCTGCAAGATATCTCATGACATTAACCTATCACGTCATTTATACTATGTGGCACATAAAGTGACACCCCATCATCTAAGTAATAGAATGACCAATTTAACTTATGTTTTATCTTTTAAGAACTAATATGACTAAAAAAATTATTTAAGAATTAATTTAAAAAATAAAAAAAATTTTAAGAATGAATTTAATTATTAACCTATTTTTTTAATCACATAATATGTTTTTTTGTACATTTTTTATTTGCTTCCATTTGAAAAGTGAATAACAATGTTAATTGAAAAAAAAAAAAGAGAGAGAAATTATCTATTTTTTATCCTTAGCAACATCAAAATTAAGCTTGATAGACCAAAAAGTGATATAGAAAAATAGTTTGTTTGTACTTTGTATGTTTGCATGTGAAGGAGCAGCAGTCCGACACGGAAAGGTCCTTCCTTCATTCCTTCTTAACATGGGGAAACGTCTATGTCTGCGCCGCAACTGCTTGAAACTTTGAAAACGAATACAAGACAAACAGTATTAATATAGCAATATTCGAACCAGTAAAGGTACGGTGAAAAGTAAAATTTTGGAGAAGAATAATATTATTTTTTATAATAAAAAAGTTTAATAAAAAATTTATCATATAAGATTTGTATATTTTTTTATAAATTTAATAAAATTTTTATTTTTATCTAATTCTATTTTTCACTAAAAGATTTTTCTGTAAACTTGCATATATTGATTTGAGATTTTTTTTAGATAAAGATGGTGATAAAATAAAAGCAATTATTTACTTATTCTAAAATATATTAAAAATTATTTACTTAGTCAATTGTTAGGTATTTATATATAAAAATATTTTATGTACATTAAAAGTTAATTTAATAATTAAATTAGCCATTTTTTAGTGTCTGTTAAATTATCTTTTATATTTATATATTTGTATATGTTGATTTATATTTTTTAATTAAATAATTAATTAACAGAATAATCAAATTTGTCATAATAGAATAAATAAATTTGTAATAAAAGAATAATTAAACTTGTGTAATAGTATAAATATTTTTATGAGATGTCCTGTATATATTTTTATACACATGATTAATTAGTAGGTGTTTTTTGTATATATATATTACTTTACATTTTTTAGTTGAGCAATTAATTGTTAGAATAATAGAATTTATTATTGACAACAAAAATTTGTAATTAATATATTCAAGCATCAATTCCATTAGAAATTTAACTTACATATTTTTTAAACTATTTTTTACTTTTTTTTTTTATAATTTAGAATCTCTCTTTTTGCTATTTTTCCTTTAACACCACTCAATCAATCATACTCGGAGAAAAAATTTTCAAAAATTAGTAGAATTTATTATTGGTGGTAATATAAGTATGTCTAGTCATCAGTTCAGTTTTTTTAAATTTAATAATTTAATAACATACTTTTAACTCATATTTTTAAATATTAATAACTAACTACTAATTAAAAATAATAAATTATCATACTCTCTAATATTTCTTATACTAAAGTTAACTAGCTACTAATATAAAATATATATTACAATATAAAATATATATTAAAATAAATTAAATTATATATATATTTATACACAAATATATAATAATTAATTTTAATAAACACATAATATTTTTTACTCTTAATACTACCATAATTTCTCCTTTGTCATTTGACCACTATCTATTGTAGTTAGTATTTTAAATTAAATTTTAAATTTTAAATATTAAATATTAAATTTTAAATTTTAATTTTAAAATTTTAAATTTTAAATATTTTAAAAAATAAATTTAAAAGAAAATTTTATCATTAAAAAGATTTAATTAATATTAATCGATAAATTAAATGTTAGTTATATATATTTTCTTTGAGTATTTAATCAAAGTTAGGTAAATATAAAAAAAATATTATATACACACTAAATTTAATTTATTATATATTTTTATATAAATATATATTATTCTTAATATTTATTTATATTCTAATATATAATTTAACGAATAATTAATTATTTAATTTAGTAGTTCTTTTTTAATGCCTATGCAACATGGTTAATACGAAACACTCAAACACGGAAAAAGTAGCCAAGGAGAAGGCATCGATGAAGGGTGTGATTAGTTAAATCTTTTACGGCTAACCAGGAGTATCCAATGATTGTAAAAGGTATTCCTAAGCTCAAATTTCATCCCAAGAAAGATGAAAGATGGGCATGAAGTGGGAGCCACAGAAAACGGCATGCAAATGCAAACAAAATATAGATGAAAACCAGAGGCAGAATCAACAAAGGGCGCCCACAGTCCATTGTTGAAAACCACTGTCTTATTCCTGAAAACAAGGACGCTTCTCATTCACCTCATCATCATCATATTCTCATTTCCCATGCTAGCTGCTGATCCCCATGTGCATGTGCATGTGCATTTGACACCTCATAGTCGGCTCATACTCCCATCACGCTTTATTGCCCATTTCTTTTCCGTGTCCATTTCTAGCAACCCGTAAAGTAGTAACCCACATACTACTTGCATTGTTTGCGTGGCGAATTGTAAGCGCCTTGAAACCATATAATAGTTAATTATAATAAACGAAAATGTTATGGAGTGTTTTTCTGAGACATATATCGTTTTGAAGAAACATCTTGACTTGAAGTAAGTGTATATATATATATATATATATAAAATGAATATTCACGTAAATTATTTTTTTATGTAAAATTATTAGATAATAATTTAATTAAATATATTAAATATTAAATTATTTAACTATTATCAATTAATAATTATATATAAAAAAAACTGTAAGTAAATTTTTATTTATATATGTTTATAAAAGAATTAATCTTAGAATCTAATTAATGAATATCTTAAAAATATTATTAAAATCACTTTTATTATAAAATATAAAATAAATATTATTTTTTAAAATTTTATGTATTTAATACACTAATTTTTTTTATTTTTTAATCAATACTCTTAAGACAGTGTTTGACTAATTTTGTTATATTAAAAGATTTAGAATATGTAATTATATTATTCTAACAAAAAATGAGTTTCTTTAACCTTTTAAACTACATATTTTAAAAATAGTTTAAGATCTGTCGTCTGTTATAAGTTATAAACATGTCAGCCGCCTTTAGAGAGAGATCATATACAAATGCAAAAATACTGTTGAGTCTTGAGACCTTATGCTTCTCTCCTTAATTAGTTAATTACTAGTAACTCTATACATTATTCATTACTTTTTTAATGTGAAATAATACAATACAGTACTTAATTGATTAAACGAAAAGGTTTATCGTGTTGGAGTACACATTAAATGCCTTAAAAGCTTGAAATGAAGCTTTATATTGAAATTGAGCGCTACAGCCAGTTATATTATTCACGTCCATAATTTGTTTGTCATTTAGTTTTATAGTAGTAAGGTCCATGCTTATCCGCGAGCTGGCAATCAAAAAATTGGCGTCAGCACTAAAACAAAACCGCGGACAATATACCACTAATATTCATGGAAAATGAAAAACCAGAAAGAAAGCTTTATTGAAAAACAATTATTTTTATAATAAACAGAAAGACCCTGGTATAGAGTAGTGTAGGTATCTCCAAGAAACACGCCGAGAAATACCAGAGTACCAAAACTGCCCGTTTTGTTGGAATTTGGAAACAACTGCGCTCTGCTCTTGGCGCTGTTTTTCTTTCTTTCTCTCTCTAAATTCTTTACCACTTTCGCACATCACCTGGCCCCGCTCTATAAAAGCCCCTTCATACAATGCACTCGAAAATATATTGTACCAACACCGCTTTAAATTCACTACTATATACTAAATTATCGAACACATAAGAGGCAAAATAATCGACGATGAGATTAAGCTGCAACGGTTGCCGAGTGCTGCGAAAGGGATGCAGCGGGGAATGCCCGATCAGGCCATGCCTTCAGTGGATAAAGTCGCCGCAGTCGCAGGCCAACGCCACCCTCTTCCTGGCCAAATTCTACGGCCGCGCCGGCCTCATCAACCTCATCCATGCGGCCGCACCGCATCTACGACCAGCGGCGTTTAAGTCGCTGCTCCACGAAGCGTGCGGGAGGATCGTGGAGCCCATTCTTGGGTGCACGGGGTTGCTGTCGTCGGGGCGGTGGGACCTTTGCGAGGCGGCCGTGGAGGCCGTTTTGAGTGGGTCCCCAATCGGGAAGGTGTCGTTGTGGTGTGAGTCTGCGGGTTCTTCCATGCTGAAGGCGTGCGATATAAGACACGTGGCTAATAAGGGAATGAAGAGTGGGTTGCACAAGGTGAAGGAGAGCAGTAAGGGTTTCAAACGGAACGGAGGAGGAAAAGGGAAGAGAGGGAAGGAGATTGCTGACGTCAGCGACGACGACTGGGCTTCTGGACTGAGTGACCATAGAAGTTTAGTTAACGGTAATGGTGATAGCTGCTCCGTGGAAACCGAGACGGACACGGTGGAGGCTGCAGAAGCGTGTGACGGAGGCTTGGACCTCAACTTGACTTTGGGGTGTTTCTCGTCTTAATTGACCTAATCCTTACACAATCAGAGAGATAATCATAAAATCGGCTATCCATTTTTCTTCTTTATTAGCTTGTAAATTACTAGATCCTTTTTGTCTCCATATATACCATATCTAAATCATTTTACTTAATCTTTAATGATACTGATGACAAATAATATAATATTTCTCTTTACAAATTAAGATGTGTGTTGAGTTAAGTGGACCATCTGTGAAAATAGCTACTATTAATAAATAATAATTGGCTCACGAAGACTCAGCAACTATTCAGAGGCTAAATTCTCTATTTTTTTTTTTTTTAAACAAAGAACTCTACGCAATAAGATAGAGCAACAAGAGAAAGTAAAATGGTAAAATGCTAGAGAAAAATAAAAATGCTAAATTCTCTTAATAATACTACAACAAAAATTAGCAAAGGGGATTAGCAGATTGTATATATTATTATATTATTATTTATTATTGTTTTAAAATGACGCTGCAGGCTTAAGACCGCTTCGGCTTAGCTTTGGTGAACTGGTGATTAGTAGCAAGTTAATTTAACAATATTAAAGATCGATAACCTAATTTTGTAATACTACCATAGAAAATGTGATTAGCCAGCCATGCTGCATGTCCTCAACTATACGAAGTCGTTATAAAAGAACTGCTGATTTATCCAGCACCTTCTACCTGTATTATATATAACACATGCAATCCTCTGGTGAAATTTATAACATTCTATCACACGGATCTTTACGTCAAGAACGTAAAGTAGAAGTGACGAGACGTTACGATTTCTAAAAATAAAAATATATATAATAATAGTTGAACAAAATTTTATAACAAGGAGTCTTTAAAGAAAAGTCTAAAACAAAAATTTTAACGCTTATGTATACGAAAAATTTGTGTACGAAGAAACATAAAATATACATATGAATAATAAAAAGGGAGTGTCAAAAATACAAATATTCAAGTTCCAACCTCAACCTGCGAAACCAAAGTTGGTCGGAGAAAATTTACATAAATATACATAACCCAAAATATCCCAAAAGTGATAAAACAACAACCTATTTCTCCACATCAACTTCTAAGAGGGACAAAATAAAGTTAAATATACATAAGAGAATTTAAATACAGAATAATAAACATATAAACTCAAAATACTGAGTCCCAAGATATAATACTTCGCTTGCAGAATGAACTCCATATGCTTACCGAGGTGTCTCTCGACTTGCATCTGAAAACCACCAAAATATGTATGGGATGAGAACTGGAGGCTCTCAGTATGGTTAAGGTGCCCACATATATAATAAATAAGGTCCCGAGAAAGCTAGAAGCAATCTTAGAATGTCGACACTCAGATTGTAAAACTTAAAAGAATAAACTAAACCATAAATTTGGTAAAACTCTCTAAGGTATCCAAGTCACAATATAACTCTAACTCTGCAGTTTACTTTCTGTCTCATTTAACTCTAACCCTTACCACTGACCCAACCAGTCACGGCTTATGGCCCAAATCAAACCAGCTCGGCCTCCGGCCTAAATAAACTCAACCTGGCCTCTAGCCCATTTCAAAACAAATCATCATTATTGTCAGTCCACTACCAAAGTATCAAAACAGAAAGACAATCACAGACACAAGCAAATACAAGGCAAACATATTTAAAGAACAGTTACAGCAAGTATCACAGTTACCAGTTAAACAGAATTTATCAGTAGGCAAACCAAAACAATTATGCACATCCAAACAAAGCAAACAAATGCAACATGATGCATGCCTGTCCTAATGGTCGTGAGCTCACGTGTCGGTTATATTGCCAGAACCCGACACATCTGGTTGCTAACCCGGACATCTGTCTCTAGGTTGCGCATCTCCAGGAGGATCATAAACGAAGGAGAGTGCCTTTCCACATCGAAGGAGCGTGCATTTCCACCTTCTTCTGGAGGATATACGAAGGAGAGTGCTTTTCCATATCGAAGAACATGCTTTTCCACCTTGCAACCAGAGAAGAATATGGGAGAAACAATACAAAGGAGAGTGCATTTCCACCTTCCCCACATCCCCATCACGACAAGAGAGGGAACTTCCGTCCTTAACTTTCCATCCGAACACATTTTTAAGTTAACATGAAAGCGGGTTGGCACCTCAAACCTTGCCATCTCGACCATTCCGGCCATACCCAATCATTGTTAGTCTCAACATTCAATTCCTAAATTCTAATTCAGTCACATCTTCGCACTTTTCGTTTTTAATTCGTCATTTTCCAAGCTTACTTTACCCCCAAGTTATCATCCATTCCTAGCCTCACCTTATCACTAGGCATACCACTAAGGTCTAGAGGCTAAAAGAGTAAAAATAGAGGTTTAGAGGTCCAAAATTAAGTTTTAAAACACAAAAATTCATTTGTTGAAAACAGGGTCGTCGTGTATGCTCGCGTACATAACCCCTCAAAAACCACTAATCGCGTACGCATGCACCCAGCTCGCGTACGCAAGTTCTGCAGAATGGCAAAAATGCTGAATGCTGCAGAATTTTTAGTTTTACACTCCAAACTTCTGACGGCCATAACTTTTTCGATTTAAAATATTTTTCATCGTTCTTCGAACAGCATGAACTTCACAGACCTAATTTTCATATGAAATAAGTTTGAAATAATTTGGGGTCCGGAAGCCAAGTTATAGCTCGCTGAGATTCGGCCAAAAATTAATTTTTACAAATACCCTCAAACCTCAATTTCACTAAAATCAAACTCAACTCCTACTTTTTTTACACATATCCAACACAGCAATATACCATTTAAGATGTCAAAACCTTCGTGTCTCACCTCAATCAATTAAATCTCAACATATACATAATCTCATACCAAATTAAACATTCATTACTTAAACAACAAGATTCATCAACAAACCACCACAAACACATATACATCCTTCTACCTTATCAAACATCATCAATTTACCATTTAGAATTCCAACACCAATATTAATAACAGACTAAAACTTACCCTTGTTTAAGATATATCATTTAAAGTACTAAACAATTTATATACTCAAGCATTCATTCCTATCCTAAGGTTGTCTAGCCTAAGTTTTCACAGAACATTATATATTAAATACGAGAAACCAAAATCATACCTTGGCCGATTTCTCGTTAAAATCAGAACACCTCAAGCGTTCCTGCGCCACAAGTTTCCAAGATTTCAAAACCTCATTGATGTGAAGATTATTGTGTCGGTCTAGAACTTCTCTTAATAGAAATCTCGTTGCAAGTATAGTTCTACACCAACAAACAATCCCCCCAATAAAAAAATTTGAGTTGTCACAAGTACAAACCCCAATAAAAATTAACTAAAGTGTTTAAACTTTGGGTCGTCTCACAAGGAATTGCAATGAAGTGATCAATTATTGGCTATGAAGATGCAAGGGGGTTTGATTTGAAAATTGACAAGAAAACATAAATGACAAGAACTAATAAAATAAAGAAAAGAACTCTTGGCTAGACATGGGTAATTGAGATCACCATCCTTGTCTACAAACCATACATTGATAATTATGAGGGACCAAGCTCATCAAGTTTACTTCTATAATTGAAGTATATCAAATGATTTGATCAACATCAATCCATAAGTCCTAACCTAGCTACCAATTAACTTAGTAGTAGGCTAGTGCCAATGGTTCTCAAATTGACCACCAAGAGTTCTCAAATCACCAAATCAATTAGACCCAATGACTCAAGTTTACCTAATTCCCTTAGCCTAGGCCAAAAGTCAAGAAAACTACTCCATAATCAAAGGAAACATTTCATCAAACACCTAGAGTGCAATAAAAGTAAACATCACAAAATACAAGAATTAACAAAACCCATAACTAACATGAACAAGAAATCAACAATAGCAATGAAGATAAACATAGGAGAGACATGGAAATATAAAATTGCATTAAAAGAAAATTAAATCCAACAAGAGTGCTTGAACATAAAAATGACATGAAAGGGAAATTGACAACAAGAACTAGAAGAACAAAGATGTAATAATAAGGAATTAAAGAGGAAAACCAAATCAAAAGAAGAATTAAAACTTGGATCTAAGAAGAATTAACCTAAACTACCCTAAATTCTAGAGAGAAGGGAGAGCTTCTCTCTCTATAATTCTAACCTAAACCATGATGAAAAATAAACTATGACTACTTGGTTCATTCCCTCTTCAATCCTTGGGTTCAATAGCATCAGAAATGAGTTGGATTGGGCCCAAAATGCTTCATAAATCGCTGGCCACGAGTTGCCTTTAGTGAGTCACGTGATGCAACTTCCTATGCGTATGCGTGATGCACGTGTACGCATCCCTAAACGCCAGGAAACTATGGAAAATTTTATATCATTTTGAATCTCCAGATGTCAGCTTTCCAACGAAACTGAAACCGCCTCATTTGGACCTCTGTAGCTCAAGTTATGATCGATTAAGTGCAAAGAGGTCAGGATTGACAGCTTGCGATTCCTTCATTTCTTCATGAGTTCTCCATTTTTACATGCTTTTTATTCATTCCTTCAATCCAATTTTTGCCTTCTAAACCTGAAATCACTTAACAAACATATCAAGGCATCGAATAGAATTAAAGTGAGTTAAATTTAGCTATTTTAAGGCCTAAAAAGTATGTTTTCACACTTAAGCACAAATTTAGGGAGAATTACAAAACCATGCTATTTTATTGAATAAATGTGAGAAAAGTTGATAAAATCCCCTAAATTAAGCACAAGATAAACCACAAAATGGGGTTTATCAAACCTCCCCACACTTAAACCAAGCATGTCCTCATGCTAATAATAAAGAAGGACAAGAAAAAGGGTATGGACATTTATTCAATGCAAATAAACTATATGTACCTATCTATATGCATGCAACTAGATGCAAGATGATTCTACCTACTTGGTCAAAAGCAAATCAATCTCCAAGAGCATGTATGAACAAGTAGGGCTAAGATCATATGATGATTCATGAATTCTACCAATTCAAATATCAAAATGAAGTTCAAATAGACTTGCAAGAAGAAAGCTCATGAAAGCCGGGAACAAGGAATTGAGCATCGAACCCTCACTGGAAGTGTATCCGCTCTAGTCGCTCTAGTGTATAGGGTCGATCACTCAATTTTCTTATAATCATGCTTTTCATGATTTGTTTTTCGTCTAACAATCAACAATTATTCAATGCATGCATACATTTATCATGAGGACTTATTCATAGGTTGTAATGGGGCTAGGGTAAAGGTGGGGATGTATATGGTCAAGTGAGCTTGAAATTTGAATCTTTGATTAACCTAAGCTCTCACCAAACACATATAACAACCTATACAATTCTAATACAATCCCTAGCTACCCATGATTCCCACTTTTTCACATACTCATGCATTCTCCTTAATTCACATTCCATATGCATTGTTATTGTTACTTTACTTTGGGACATTTTTGTCCCCCCCTTTTTTTTTTGCTTTTCTTTTTCCATACATTTTTTTCTTTTATTTTTTCTTTTTCTTTTTCTACATTTTCTTTCACATTTTTTTCTTTTTAATCTAAAATATATACAAGGGCATCAATGCATATGTTTTTTACATTTAGTGCATGAATATGTACCCAATTCCCAATATTTTCAATCAAAAGTATAAAATACACTTTTACCTCAACTAATGTCCCAAGTTTCCCATACCCAAATGATACACACCCTCACTTGCCTAAGCTAATCAAGATCCAAATTAAGGGACATTTATTATTTTTCACTTAGGGGTAATGATGTACTAAAATTAAGAACAAAAGGAATTAAATAGGCTCAAAATTGGCTAACAATGGTTGATGAAAGGTCGGCTATTTGGGTGAGTGAGCTAAATGAAATGATGGCCTCAATCATATAAATGCATGTATACATGGAATAATGGACATAAAGAATCAAACAAATCAAATATTACAATCATAGGAAGAGAATAATGCACACAAGAATGAAAATAAGTGGTTATATGATGTAACCACACAATTGGGCTCAAAACTCACATGCTCGTATTCTTAGCTCAAAAACCATGTTCCAAGATAAATTCTTCAAGCAAGTTCAATAAAAAAATTTTCAAATTGGTAGAGTGCCCTAAAAACAGTTTTTCTTGGAAAAGAAATCATCACCCTAACCAAGTAGTCCTAACATAAAAAGAAGTGGTAAAATATATACAAATTCTAACTAACATACAACCTATCATACAATGCAACAACTAACTAACAAAGAAAATTAAAAATTGGTGTTGAAAAAAAGGAAATTGTTACCCATGGAGATTGGTTGGACGACCTCCTCACACTTGAAGATTGCACTATCCTCGGTGCTTGCAAAGAAGAGCAAGGTGGACGGGTTGCTACAATTGATGAGCTCCTTCAAAGGGTTGTGCGGGTGAACTTGTTTGTTGCCCAATTTGAAGCCCCTCATTTTTCCTCTTTTTGGTGGCCAACCTAAAAGGAGAGAAAAAGAAAGTGAATGAAGCCTACAACAAAGATATTAAAGTAAATAGAACATAGGCGGGGGCTAATGCCAAATAAGAGTAGGGTTCTCACTACATGTAAGTGATGAGCGGATAATTTATACCCTTTTTGGCATTATTTTTAGGTAGTTTTTAGTATATTTTAGTTACTTTTTATTATATTTTTATTAGTTTTTATGCAAAAATCACATTTCTGGACTTTACTATGAGTTTGTGTGTTTTTCTGTAATTTCAGGTATTTTCTGGCTGAAATTGAGGGACCTGAGCAAAAATCTGATTCAGAGGCTGAAAAAGGACTGCAAATGCTGTTGGATTCTGACCCTCCTTCACTCGAAGTGGATTTTCTGGAGCTACAGAAGCCCCATTGGTGCGCTCTCAATTGCGTTGGAAAGTAGACATCTTGGGCTTTCCATAAATATATAATAGTCCATAATTTGCCCGAGATTTGATGGCCCAAACTGGTGTTTAAACGCCAGCCAAAGACCCTTTTCTGGCGTAAAACGCCAGAACTGGCACCAGAACTGGAGTTAAACGCCCAAATTGGCACCCAAGCTGGCGTTTAACTCCAAGAATGGCCTATGCACGTGAAAGCTTCAAAGCTCAGCCCCAAACACTCACCAAGTGGGCCCCGGAAGTGGATTTCTGCACTATATGCACTTAGTTACTCATTTTCTGTAAACCTAAGTTACTAGTTTAGTATAAAAACTACTTTTAGAGATTCATTTTGGGACTCATGAAATTTTTTACCTCTCATATTGTATTTTCTACAACATGAGCCTCTAAACCCCATAGGTAGGGGTGAGGAGCTCTGTTGTGTCTCAATGGATTAATGCAATTACTATTGTTTTCTATTCAATCACGCTTGATTCTGTTCTAAGATACTCACTCGTACTTCAATATGATGAATATGATGATCCGTGACACTCATCATCATTCTCAAATTTATGAACGCATGCTTGACAACCACTCCCGTTCTATCTGAGCTCAACGTAGTCATTGGGCAACAGCTTGAGTGCGTATCTCTTGGGTCTCTAATTCACGGACCGAGTCCGTGGGATTAGAACCTTCATGGTAGAGGCTAGAACCAATTGGTAGCATTCCTGAGATCCGGAAAGTCTAAACCTTGTCTGTGGTATTCCGAGTAGGATTTGGAACTGGGTGACTGCTACGAACTTCAAACTCACGAATGTTGGGCGCAGTGACAGTGTGCAAAAGGATAGAAAGATCCTATTCCGACACAAGTGAGAATCGACAGATGATTAGCCGTGCAGTAGCTGTACCTGATATTTTTCATCCGAGACGAGAGATCCGACAGTTGATTAGCCGTACAGAAACCGTGCCTGGTATTTTTCATCCGAGAGGACGGATGGTAGCCATTGACAACGGTGATCCACCAACATACAACTTGCCATTGAAGGAAGCCATGCGTGCGTGGAGAAGAAGACAGTAGGAAAGCAGAGATTCAGACGACAGAGCATCTCCGGAACCTCAACATGTTCCTCATTACTGAATCACAAGTACCGTTTATTTCATGTTATTTATTTTTCATAAACAAAATTATTTTTATCATTAATCTCCTTACTAAGATTTACAAGATAACCATAGCTTACTTCAAGCCGATAATCTCCGTGGGATCGACCCTTACTCACGTAAGGTATTACTTGGACGACCCAGTGCACTTGCTGGTTAGTTGTGCGGAGTTGTGAAAAGTGTGATCACAATTTCGTGCACTAGTTAGATACGCATGTAAGTGAGGAAACAATATAAGCACAGGGCATATCAACTAATACTTGATGCAAGAGTAAAGTCAAAGCATGAGTGAATGACATGAAGAGCACACTCAGAAGCATCAAGTTCAAACACAAAAGAGTGGGTCATAAGAGACATTAAAAGTTCACATCAATGCATAAAGGACGCAAGAGTCATACAAGATTAAGCATTGATTTATAAGTTCATCACCCATCAATATCAAACAAGTCAAGAAGAACCAAGATTAAGCAAGAAATTCTCAACGATTGAGTAAAAGAATTCAACACCATTATGAAAATAAAAGACTTAGAAAATAAAAGAAGAATGCTAGTATGCAAATGCAACATATAGAAGAAAATGAAAATAGGAAAAAAAATAAAAAGTGAAATTTTGAAAAGAAAAGAAGAAAGGAAAGAAAGTAAGAAAGGAAGAAAGAAGGAGAAAGAAAGAAGAAGAAACGAGAAGCAAAAGAAGAGAAGAAGGGAAAAAGGAAACAGGGCAGAACAGGGGAAAACAGGGTGTGGAAGGCGATGCGTAAGCGTCGCTCGCGCGTGTGCTTGGATGGCAAGATGGACAGTCGACGCGTAAGTGTCCTGTACGCTTGAGTGTGGATAGTGAAAGTGTAAATCGACGCGTACGCGTGGTGTACGCGTACGCGTGGGTGCAGCTGTGCGTTTCGCGCAGTGTACGCGTGGTGTTCGCGCAACTCTCGGGTTCCATGTATGGAGCCATGTTGACGCATCGATGCGTAAGCGTACACGTGTCTGGCCCCTTTTTTTTTAACATATGAAAACAGAAACAAGGCACTCTTCTAATCTACAAGAATTCTAAAATAATCAAAATTAAAATTTAACAACTCTTTTTGGTTTTTGAAAAATTTTTAAATACAAGACACACAAAACTTACACTTCAAGTAAAATACAATCTAACAACAACTATTCTAAACAAAACATAAATCTAACAAGAAATCTATCAATCAAAGCAAAATGTATAAGAGTATAGAAAATAAGAAAAACTACCTACAATGGCAACTCAATTCATTCATTGATTATATATACAAGAGAATGGAAAGAGTTTACCATGATGGGGTGTTTCCCACTTAGCACTTTTAGTTTAAGTCCTTAAGTTGGACATTTGGGAGGCTCCTTGTCAAGGTGGCTTATGCTTGTACTCATCTTTGAACCTCCAAGAATGCTTGCTCCTCAATTGGTTGTCAGAATTTCCAACCATTTTCACCAAGCTTGGGTGAGGTTCTTCCCAAGATATAAGCTCCCAAAATTGGTCTTCATGTTGTGATCCGGGATCCCATATCTTATTCTCACACCCATCTTCTAATTGATCATCATTGTTCCATTTGGGTGGTAATTGATCAGAATTCTCAAGTAGACACCAAATTCTCCTCCTAAACCCACACAAATTATCATTCCTCGAACCATGGAACCTATGCCTTGAGGGTTCAACCTTTATGAGCCTAACATTGTTTTTCCAATCACTGCACAATTCTCTCCTACTCTTAACTCCACAAAGAGCTCTAAGTTGACCATCATTTTCAACCAGATCATATTCAAGTGAGAAAGTAAAGCTTAGGGATAAGAATTTTACCCACTTGAATGTTGTGTAAGATGGCGACTTAGGAAGGGATATCTCCAATGGTTTTGCAAGTGTCATTCTCTTATGCTCTTCCTTGA
This sequence comes from Arachis hypogaea, assembly GCF_003086295.3. Classification (NCBI taxonomy): domain Eukaryota; kingdom Viridiplantae; phylum Streptophyta; class Magnoliopsida; order Fabales; family Fabaceae; genus Arachis; species Arachis hypogaea. The sequence continues at coordinate 38,810,214 of NC_092048.1, read as the reverse complement.
TTATCTCCCTCTCTTGACAACTTTCCTCAACTTCTCCTTTCTTGTCAACTTCTTCCAACTCTTCATCATCATTAACTAAATCAAATTTTGGAGGTTGTGTGAAGTCCATTTCAACATCAACTTCACATCCATTGGAAGAATCTTCAACAAGGTCACCAATGTCACTTGGTGTAGAGTTGTCTTCAATGACGGAGCTTGCTTCTTGCTCAACCTCCTCCTCTTGGTAGCTTCCTTCCAATTCAATCTCTTCTTCATTGCTTACCAAGGGTATGGGAGGTGAGGTATCTTCTTCCTTAATCTCCATGTCAAGTCCAATGGGGGAGGATTCAATTGTACATAAGAATTCATTAATGATTGAATCTATCTCTTGATCAACCTCTTCAAAGTTTTCCACCATGATATGCCTTGGAGGTTGTACACCCTCCTCAACACCAATATCAAGCTTCTTGAAAGAGGGCTCTCTAGTGCTACATTCCCATGGACTTCTAATATCTCCTAGGTTTTCAACCATTTCTTCCTTTTCAATCATCTCTACCCTCTCCTTTTGTTGCACTCCTTGCTTCAACTCCTCTTCTTCACCTTGAAGCTCCAAACTCACCTCCTCATTATGCTCCTTGATTGCTTCTCCTTCTTCAACAATGGGAGTGCCTTGATTGCGTGAGCTTAGGTAGGATGAATACATGTTGCTAACGGCTTCCGCCACGATAGAAATCTTGGCTTCTATCTCCTTGAACCCTTCTTCATGCTTCATACATTTAGCTAGAAGCTCTTGTTGCTCTCGCCTTAGGGGTTGGAGAAACTCACCATTTGAAGGTGGTGGTGGAAGGGAGGGTTCATTGTTTGGGAGAAAGGGTTCATAATTAGAAGGTGGTTTATCTTGGTATGGATATGGAGATGGTGTATACGGAGGTGGTTCTTGGGAGTAGTTGTGTTGGAATTGTGGTGGTTTTATGTATGGTTCATATGGCTCATAAGGTGGTTGGTATGGTGGATAGGGATTAGGGTCATATGGAGGTGTTTGGCTATAAGAGGCTTGTGAGTATGGTAGTTCAAAATTATGTTGAGGAGGTGGTTTATAGGCATATGGTGGTGGTTGTTGACAATCACAATAAGGGTCACCACATCCATTAGATTGATATGTATTAGGATTGAAATTATACCCATAAGAAACCGGAGGTTGTGGTTGCCAAGAAGGTTGATCAATCCCTTGAGACTCCTCCCATCTTTGATTGTTCCATCCTTGATGCATGTCGTCATTTGGTGCACGAAATTGTGATCTCAGGCAACGGCGCCAGAAACTCTGTACGCACGTCTTAATAAATCGTTTTTCATTCACAACTTCGATACAACTAACTAGCAAGTGCACTGGGTCGTCCAAGTAATAAACCTTACGTGAGTAAGGGTCGATCCCACGGAGATTGTCGGCTTGAAGCAAGCTATGGTCACCTTGTAAATCTCAGTCAGGCGGATATCAAATAGTTATGGAGTTTTCGAATATTAATAATAAATAGACAGAAAATAAAGATAGAAATACTTATGTATATCATTGGTGAGAATTTCAGATAAGTGTATGGTGATGCGTTCGTTCCTCTGAACTTCTGCTTTCCTGCTGTCTTCATCCAATCAATCTTACTCCTTTCCATGGCTGGCTTTATGTAAGGGCATCGCCGTTGTCAATGGCTACATCCCATCCTCTTGTGAAAATGGTCCAAATGCTCTGTCACAGCACGGCTAATCATCTGAGGTTCTTGATCATACTGGAATAGGATTCACCCTCCTTTTGCGTCTGTCACTACGCCCAGCACTCGCGAGTTTGAAGCTCGTCACAGTCATTCAATCCCCGAATCCTACTCGGAATACCACAGACAAGGTTTAGACTTTCCGGATTCTCATGAATGCCGCCATCAATCTAGCTTACACCACAAAGATTCTGATTAAGAGATCTAAGAGATACTCATTCAATCTAAGGTAGAATGGAAGTGGTTGTCAGGCACGCGTTCATAGGGAATGATGATGATTGTCAAGTTCATCACATTCATGTTGAAGTGCGAATGAATATCTTAGAAGCGGAATAAGTTGAATTGAATAGAAAACAATAGTACTTTGCATTAATTCATGAGGAACAGTAGAGCTCCACACCTTAATCTATGGAGTACAGAAACTCTACCGTTAAAAATACATAAGTGAATAGAGGGTAAGCATGGCCGAGTGGCCAGCCTCCCATGGAGGTCTAGAGATCTAAAATTGATCAAAAGATGATTCCAAAGATCATAAGATGTCTAATACAATAGTAAAAAGTCCTATTTATAATAAACTAGCTACTAGGGTTTACAGAAGTAAGTAATTGATGCATAAATCCACTTCCGGGGCCCACTTGGTGTGTGCTTGGGCTGAGCTTGAATGTTACACGTGCAGAGGCTCTTTCTGGAGTTGAACGTCAGGTTGTAACGTATTTCTGGCGTTCAACTCTGGTTTGTGACTTGTTTCTGGCGTTTAACTCCAGACAGCAGCGTAGAACTGGCGTTCAACGCCCTTTTACATCATCTAAACTCGGCCAAAGTATAAACTATTATACATTGCTGGAAAGCCCTGGATGTATACTTTCCAACGCAATTGGAAGCGCACCATTTTGAGTTCTGTAGCTCCAGAAAATCCACTTTGAGTGCAGGGAGGTCAGAATCCAACAGCATCAGCAGTCCTTCTTCAACCTCTGAATCTGATTTTTGCTCAAGTCCCTCAATTTCAGCCAGAAAATACCTGAAATCATAGAAAAACACACAAACTCGTAGTAAAGTCCAGAAATATGAATTTAACATAAAAAATAATGAAAACGTCCCTAAAAGTAACTAGATTCTACTAAAAACATACTAAAAACAATGCCAAAAAGCGTATAAATTATCCGCTCATCACAACACCAAACTTAAATTGTTGCTTGTCCACAAGCAACTGAAAATCAAATAGGATAAAAAGAAGAGAATATACTATAAATTCCAAACTATCAATGAAACATAGCTCCAATCAGATGAGCGGGACTTGTAGCTTTTTGCCTCTTGAATAGTTTTGGCATCCCACTTTATCCATTGAAGTTCAGAATGATTAGCTTCTATAGGAACTCAGAGTTCAGATAGTGTTATTGATTCTCCTAGTTCAGTATGATAATTCTTGAACACAGCTATTTTATGAGTCTTGGCTGTGGCCCTAAGCACTTTGTTTTCTAGTATTACCACCGGATACATAAATGCCACAGACACATAATTGGGTGAACCTTTTCAGATTGTGACTCAGCTTTGCTAAAGTCCCCAATTAGAGGTGTCCAGGGTTCTTAAGCACACTCTTTTTTTTGCTTTGGACCTTGACTTTAACCGCTCAGTCTCAAATTTTCACTTGACACCTTCACGCCACAAGCACATGGTTAGGGACAGCTTGGTTTAGCCGCTTAGACCAGGATTTTATTCCTTTAGGCCCTCCTATCCACTGATGCTCAAAGCCTTAGGATCCTTTTCATTACCCTTGCCTTTTGGTTTTAAGGGCTATTGGCTTTTTGCTCTTGCCTCTTGGTTTTAAGAGCTTTTGGCTTTTTCTGCTTGCTTTTTCTTTTTCTTTCTATTTTTTTCGCCTATTTTTTTTTCTGCAAGCTTTGTTCTTTGCTGCTTTTTCTTGCTTCAAGAATCATTTTTTATGATTTTTTAGATTATCAAATAACATGTCTCCTTGTCATCATTCTTTCAAGAGCCAACGTATTTAACATTCATGAACAACAACTTCAAAAGACATATGCATTGTTCAAGCATACATTCAGAAAACAAGAAGCATTGTCACCACATCAATATAATTAAACTAAGTTCAAGGATAAATTCGAAACTCATGTACTTCTTGTTCTTTTGAATTAAAACAGTTTTCATTTAAGAGAGGTGATGGATTCGTAGGACATTCATAACTTTAAGACATAGTTACTAACTACTAATGATCATGTAATAAGACACAAACTTAGATAAGCACTTAACATAGAAAATGAAAAACAGAGAATGTAAGAACAAGGAATGAGTCCACCTTAGTGATGGTGGCGTTTCCTTCTTGAGGACCCAATGATGTCCTTGAGCTCTTCTATGTCTCTTCCTTGTCTTTGTTGCTCCTCCCTCATTGCTTTTTGATCTTCTCTAATTTCATGAAGGATGATGGAGTGCTCTTGATGTTCCACCCTTAGTTGTCCCATGTTGGAACTTAATTCTCCTAAGGAGGTGTTGATTTGCTCCCAATAGTTTTGTGGAGGGAAATGCATTTGAGGCATCTCCGGGATCTCATGGTGATGAGCTTCATGCGCCTCTTGAGCTCCATGAATGGGCTCTCTTGCTTGCTCCATCCTTTTCTTAGTGATGGGCTTCTCTTCCTCAATGGGAATGTCTCCTTCTATGAAAGCTCCAGCTGAGTAACATAGATGGCATATAAGATGAGGAAAAGCTAGCCTCGCCATGGGGGAGGACTTTTCGGCTATTTTGTAGAGTTCAAGGGAGATGACTTCATGAACTTCTACTTCCTCTCCAATCATGATGCTATGAATCATGATGGCCCGATCCACAGTAACTTCGGATCGGTTGCTAGTGGGGATGATGGAGCGTTGTATGAACTCTAACCATCCTCTAGCTACAGGCTTGAGGTCCAGTCTTCTTAGTTGAACCGGCTTGCCTTTGGAGTCAATATTCCATTGAGCTTCTTCCACACATATGTCTATAAGGACTTGGTCCAACCTTTGATTAAAGTTAACCCTTCTAGTGTAGGGGCGTGCATTTCCTTGCATCATAGGCAAGTTAAACGCCAACCTCACATTTTTCGGGCTAAGATCTAAGTATTTCCCCCGAACCATTGTAATATAATTCTTTGGGTTTGGGTTCTTACTTTGATCATGGTTCCTAGTGATCCATGCATTGGCATAGAACTCTTGAACCATTAGAATTCCGACTTGTTGGATGGGTTTTGTTAGAACTTCCCAACCTCTTCTTTGGATTTCATGTCGGATCTCCGGATACTCATTTCTCTTGAGCTTGAAAGGGACCTCAGGGATCACCTTCTTCTTGACCACAACATCATAGAAGTGGTCTTGATGGGCTTTGGAGATGAACCTTTCCATCTCCCATGACTCGGAGGTGGAAGCTTTTGTCTTTCCTTTCCCTTTTCTAGAGGATTCTCCAGTCTTAGGTGCCATCAATGGTAATGGAAAAACAAAAAGCTTATGCTTTTACCACACCAAACTTAGAATTTTGCTCGCCCTCGAGCAAGAGAAGAAAGAATAGATGAAGAAGAAGAAGAAAATATGGAGGAGAGGGAGAGAGATGTGTTTCGGCCAAGAAGGGGAAGAGAGGGTTGTGTTGTGTGAAAATGAGGAGGAATGGAGGGCTATATATAGGGAAGGGAGGGGGGGTAAGGTTTCGGCCATATAGGGTGGGTTTGGGTGGGAAATTGATTTTGAATTTTGAAGGTAGGTGGTGTTTATGAGGTAGGTTTATGGGGAAGAGTGGTTGGATGTGAGTGGTGAAGTGGTGATAGGGAAGAGAGATTGAGGTGATTGGTGAAGAGTTTTGGGGAAGAGTGTTTATGGGATTGTGTGAAAGAGGGGTGAGAAGAGGTGAGTGGAGGTAGGTGGGGATCCTGTGGGGTCCACAGATCCTGAAGTGATCCTGTGGGGTCCACAGATCCTGAGGTGTTCAAGGATTTACAACCTTGCACCAAATTAGGCATGCAAAATGCCTTTGCACACAACTTTGGGCGTTCAGTGCCAGATTGGTGCTTGTTCTAGGCGTTGAACGCCTATTTGGTGCCCATTTCTGGCGTTGAACGCCAGAACCATGCTTGTTCTGGGCGTTCAGCGCCAGCTCTTCTCCAGGGTGCAATTCTGGCGTTCAAACGCCCAGATGCTGCCCATTTTGGGCGTTCAGCGCCAGAACCATGCTCTGTTCTGGCGTTGAACACCAGCCAGATGCTTCTTACTGGCGTTTAAACGCCAGTGAGATCCTCCTCCAGGGTGTGATTTTTCTTCTGCTGTTTTTGATTCCGTTTTCAATTTTTATATTTATTTTGTGACTCCACATGATCATGAACCTAATAAAACATGAAAGAACAAGAAAAATAAAATTAGATAAAAATTGGGTTGCCTCCCAACAAGCACTTCTTTAATGTCAATAGCTTGACAGTGGGCTCTGATGGAGCCTCACAGATGTTCAGAGCATTGTTGAGACTTCCCAACACTAAACTTAGAGTTTGGATATGGGAGTTCAACACCAAACTTAGAGTTTGGTTGTGGCCTCCCAACACCAAACTTAGAGTTTAACTGTGGGGGCTCTGGTTGACTCTGCAATGAGAGAAGCTTACTGTGCTTCCTCTCCATGGGTACAGAGAGAGATCCTTGAGTTTTAAACACAAGGTTGTCCTTATTTACTTGAAGGATCAATTCTCCTCTGTCCACATCAATCACAGCTCTTGCTGTGGCTAGGAAGGGTCTTCCAAGGATGATGAATTCATCCTCATCCTTCCCAGTATCTAGGACTATGAAATCAGCAGGGATGTAAAGGCCTTCAACCTTTACTAACACGTCCTCTACTTGTCCATAAGCCTGTTTTCTTGAATTGTCTGCCATCTCTAATGAGATTTTAGTGGCTTGCACCCCATAGATTCCCAGTTTCTCTATTACAGAGAGGGGCATGAGGTTTATCCCTGAACCAAGGTCACACAGAGCCTTCTCAAAGGTCATAGTGCCTATGGTACAAGGTATTAAGAACTTTCCAGGATCCTGTTTCTTCTGAGGCAATCTCAGTTGATCCAGATCACTTAGTTCATTGGTGAACAAGGGAGGTTCATCTTCCCAAGTCTCAATTCTAAATAATTTGGCATTCAGCTTCATGATTGCACCAAGAAACTTGGCAGCTTTCTCTTCAGTAACATCCTCATTCTCTTCAGAAGAGGAATACTCATCAGAGCTCATGAATGGCATAAGGAGGTTTAATGGAATCTCTATGGTCTCTAGATGAGTCTCAGATCTTTGGTTCCTCAGAGGGAAACTCCTTATTGATCACTGGACGTCCCAGGAGGTCTTCCTCACTGGGATTCACGTCCTCAACCTCCCTTACAGGTTCGGCCATGGTGGTTATGTCAATGGCCTTGCACTCTCCTTTTGGATTTTCTTCTGTATTGCTTGGGAGAGTACTAGGAGGGATTTCAGTGATCCTTTTACTCAGCTGGCCCACTTGTGCTTCCAAATTTCTAATGGAAGACCTTGTTTCATTCATGAAACTTACAGTGGCCTTGGACAGATCAGAGACTAAGTTTGCTAAATTAGAGGTATTTTGTTCAGAGTTCTCTGTCTATTGCTGAGTGGATGATGGAAAAGGTTTATTATTGTTAAACCTATTTCTTCCACCATTATTAAAGCCTTGTTGAGGCTTTTGTTGATCCTTCCATGAGAGATTTGGGTGATTTCTCCATGATGGATTATATGTGTTTCCATAAGGTTCACCCATATAATTTACCTCTGCTATTGCAGGGTTTTCAGGATCATAAGCTTCTTCTTCAGAAGATGCCTCTTGAGTACTGTTGGATGCAGCTTGCATTCCATTCAGACTCTGAGAAATCATATTGACTTGCTGAGTCAATATTTTATTCTGAGCCAATATAGCATTCAGAGTATCAATTTCAAGAACTCCCTTCTTTATAGGCGTCCCATTATTCACAGGATTCCTTTCAGAAGTGTACATGAACTAGTTATTAGCAACCATGTCAATGAGTTCTTGAGCTTCTGCAGGCATTTTCTTTAGGTGAATGGATCCACCTGCAGAAGTATCCAATGACATCTTAGCCAATTTAGATAGACCATCATAGAATATATCCAGGATGGTCCATTCTGAAAGCATGTCAGAAGGACACTTTTTGGTCAGTTGCTTGTATCTTTCCCAAGCTTCATAGAGGGATTCACCTTCTTTCTGTCTGAAGGTTTGAACATCCACTCTAAGCTTGCTCGGCTTTTGAGGAGGAAAGAACTTGGCTAAGAAAGCCGTGACCAGCTTGTCCCAAGAGTTCAGGCTATCTCTGGGTTGAGAGTCCAACCACACTCTAGCTCTGTCTCTTACAGCAAAAGGGAAAAGCATGAGCCTGTAGACTTCAGGATCTACTTCATTAGTCTTAACAGTATCACATATCTGCAAGAATTCAGTTAAGAACTGAAAAGGATCTTCAAATGGAAGTCCATGAAACTTGCAGTTCTGCTGCATCAGAGAAACTAATTGAGGTTTCAGCTCAAAGTTGTTTGCTCCAATGACAGGAATGGAGATGCTTCTTCCATGTAAATTAGAATTAGGTGCAGTAAAGTCACCAAGCATTCTCCTTGCATTATTGTTGTTGGGTTCGGCTGCCATCTCCTTTACTTGTTCGAAATTTTCAATAAGGTTGTCTCTGGATTGTTGTAATTTAGCTTCTCTTAGTTTTCTCTTCAGAGTTCTTTCAGGTTCTGGATCAGCTTCAACAAGAATGCCTTTTTCCTTGTTCCTGCTTATAAGAAAGAAAAGAGAACAAGAAAAGAAGAGGAATCCTCTATGTCACAGTAAAGAGGTTCCTTATTGTTAGTAGAAGAAGAAAAGGAATAGGGGTGAAGAAGAATGAAGAATCCAAACACAAGGGTAAGGATAGGAGCAGTGATGTGAGATGAAGAGAAGTGTTAGTAGATGAATAAATAATTAGAAGGAGATGAGGGAGATGGAGAATTTTCGAAAATAATTTTTGAAAAAGAGTTAGTGATTTTCGAAAATAGTTTTTTTGAAAAAAGTTAGTAATTTTCGAAAATTAAAATAAAAAATCAAAATAATTAGTTAATTAAAAAGAAATTTTTGAAAAAGAGGGAGATATTTTCGAAAATTAGAGAGAGAGAGAGAGAGTTATTTAGGTAGTTTTGAAAAAAGATAAGAAACAAACAAAAAGTTAGTTAGTTGAAACAAATTTTGAAAATCAATTTTGAAAAGATAAGAAGATAAGAAGTTAGAAAAGATATTTTAGAATCAAATTTTGAAAAAGATAAGATAAAGAGATATTTTTGAAAAGATATGATTAAAATTAATTTTGAAAAAGATTTGATTTTTAAAATCACAATTAATGACTTGATTCACAAGAAATCACAAGATATGATTCTAGAACTCAAAGTTTGAATCTTTCTTAACAAGTAAGTAACAAACTTGAAATTTTTGAATCAAAACATTAATTGATGATGTTATTTTCGAAAATTAGGAGATAAAGTTAAGAAAAAGATTTTTGGAAAATATTTTTAAAATTTTCGAAAATAAATAAGAAAAATGAAAAAGATTTGATTTTTTTGAAAAAGATTTTGAAAAAGATAAGATTTTCAAATTGAAAATTTGATTTGACTCATGAAAACAACTAGATTTTTAAAATTTTTGAAAAAGTCAAATCTAATTTTTGAAATTTTAAGAGAAGAAAAAGGAGAAGATATTTTTTTTTATTTTTAAATTTTTAATGATGAGAGAGAAAAAATTAAAACATCATTTTCATGTTTTTCTCTTTTCTTTTTGGATCAAAACAAGGAATGCATGCAAGAACACTATGAATGTCAAGATGAACACCAAGAACACTATGAAGATCATGATGAACATCAAGAACATATTTTTGAAATTTTTTTTAATGCAAAGAAAACATGCAAGACACCAAACTTAAAAATTTTTCATGTTTAGACACTATGAATGCAAAAATGCACATGAAAAACAAGAAAAGATGCAAAACAAGAAAACATCAAGATCAAACAAGAAGACTTACCAAGAACAACTTGAAGATCATGAAGAACACCATGAATGCATGAATTTTTCGAAAAATGCAAGATGAACATGCAATTGACACCAAACTTTAAAATCTGACTCAAGACTCAAACAAGAAATACAAAATATTTTTTTGACTTTTATGATTTTATGATTTTTTTGTATTTTTTTTTAATTTTTTTCGAAAATCATTTTAAAAAAAGAAAAATAAGGATTCCAAAATTTTTAATATGAATTCCAGGAATCTTATGCTCTTTAGTCTAAAGCTCCAATCAAAGGGTCAGGCATGGTTTAATAGCCAGCCAAGCTTTAGTATGTAACTCAGACATGACACGCCTGACATTCCCTACCCATAAGAATTAGACATGGCTTTACAGCCAGCCAGGCTTCAACATGCTTCATGAAACTCTAGAATTCATTCTTAAAAATTCTGAAGAAAAATATATTTTTGAAAACATTTTTATTTTGAAATTTTTTTTTTCGAAAACAAAGGAGAAATTTTTGAAAGGTTTTTTTTTTTTGAAAACTTTTTGAAAATAAGAAGAAAATTACCCAATCTAAGCAACAAGATGAACCGTCAGTTGTCCAAACTCGAACAATCCCCGGCAACGGCGCCAAAAACTTAGTGCACGAAATTGTGATCTCAGGCAACGGCGCCAGAAACTCTGTACGCACGTCTTAATAAATCGTTTTTCATTCACAACTTCGATACAACTAACCAGCAAGTGCACTGGGTCGTCCAAGTAATAAACCTTACGTGAGTAAGGGTCGATCCCACGGAGATTGTCGGCTTGAAGCAAGCTATGGTCACCTTGTAAATCTTAGTCAGGCGGATATCAAATAGTTATGGAGTTTTCGAATATTAATAATAAATAGACAGAAAATAAAGATAGAAATACTTATGTATATCATTGGTGAGAATTTCAGATAAGTGTACGGTGATGCGTTCGTTCCTCTGAACTTCTGCTTTCCTGTTGTCTTCATCCAACCAATCTTACTCCTTTCCATGGCTGGCTTTATGTAAGGGCATCGCCGTTGTCAATGGCTACATCCCATCCTCTTGTGAAAATGGTCCAAATGCTCTGTCACAGCACGGCTAATCATCTGAGGTTCTCGATCATACTGGAATAGGATTCACCCTCCTTTTGCGTCTGTCACTACGCCCAGCACTCGCGAGTTTGAAGCTCGTCACAGTCATTCAATCCCTGAATCCTACTCGGAATACAACAGACAAGGTTTAGACTTTCTGGATTCTCATGAATGCCGCCATCAATCTAGCTTACACCACGAAGATTCTGATTAAGAGATCTAAGAGATACTTATTCAATCTAAGGTAGAACGGAAGTGGTTGTCAGGCACGCGTTCATAGGGAATGATGATGATTGTCACGTTCATCACATTCATGTTGAAGTGCGAATGAATATCTTAGAAGCGGAATAAGTTGAATTGAATAGAAAACAGTAGTACTTTGCATTAATTCATGAGGAACAGCAGAGCTCCACACCTTAATCTATGGAGTGCAGAAACTCTACCGTTAAAAATACATAAGTGAATAGAGGGTAAGCATGGCCGAGTGGCCAGCCTCCCATGGAGGTCTAAAGATCTAAAATTGATCAAAAGATGATTCCAAAGATCATAAGATGTCTAATACAATAGTAAAAAGTCATATTTATAATAAACTAGCTACTAGGGTTTACAGAAGTAAGTAATTGATGCATAAATCCACTTCCGGGGCCCACTTGGTGTGTGCTTGGGCTGAGCTTGAATGTTACACGTGCAGAGGCTCTTTCTGGAGTTGAACGCCAGGTTGTAACATATTTCTGGCATTCAACTCTGGTTTGTGACTTGTTTCTGGCGTTTAACTCCAGACAGCAGCGTAGAACTGGCGTTCAACGCCCTTTTACGTCATCTAAACGCGGCCAAAGTATGGACTATTATACATTTCTGGAAAGCCCTGGATGTCTACTTTCCAACGCAATTGGAAGCGCGTCATTTTGAGTTCTGTAGCTCCAGAAAATTCACTTTGAGTGCAGGGAGGTCAGAATCCAACAACATCAGCAGTCCTTATTCAACCTCTGAATCTGATTTTTGCTCAAGTCCCTCAAGTTCAGCCAGAAAATACCTGAAATCACAGAAAAACACACAAACTCATAGTAAAGTCCAGAAATATGAATTTAACATAAAAACTAATGAAAACATCCCTAAAAGTAACTAGATTCTACTAAAAACATACTAAAAATAATGCCAAAAAGCGTATAAATTATCCGCTCATCATCATTATAGTTCCCATTTCCTACAACGTAATTTGAGCTAAACTCATAGCCAAGAGGGTGAGAATTCATGGTGAGAAAAGAAAACAAAAACAAATACTAATAAGAACTAATAAAAACTAACTCCTAAAGCAAGCAAAAACTAACAAAGAAGCATATTAACATATATACAATAGCCAATAACATAGTACCATTACAATTCCCCGGCAACAGCGCCATTTTGATGTGAAGATTATTGTGTCGGTCTAGAATTTCTCTTAATAGAAATCTCGTTGTAAGTATAGTTCTACACCAACAAACAATCCTCCCAATAAAAAATTTGAGTTGTCACAAGTACAAACTCCAATAAAAATTAACCGAAGTATTTAAACCTCGGGTCGTCTCACAAGGAATTGCAATGAAGTGATCAATTATTGGCTATAAAGATGCAAGGGGGGTTTGATTTAGAAATTGACAAGAAAACATAAATGAAAAGAAATTAAATGACAAGAACTAATAAAATAAAGGAAAGAACTCTTGGCTAGACATGGGTAATTGAGATCACCATCCTTGTCTATAAACCATATATTGATAATTATGAGGGACCAAGCTCATCAAGTTTACTTCTATACTTGAAGTATATCAAATGGCTTGATCAACATCAATCCATAAGTCCTAACCTAGCTACCAATTCCCTTAGCCTAGGCCAAGAGTTAAGAAAACTACTCCATAATCAAAGGAAATATTTCATCAAACACCTAGAGTGTAATAAAAGTAAACATCATAAAATGTAAGAATTAACAAAATCCATAACTAACATGAACAAGAAATCAATAATAGCAATGAAGATAAACATAGGAAAGATATGTAAAATTGCATTAAAAGAAAATTAAATCCAACAAGAGTGCATGAACATAAAAATGACATGAAAGGAAAATTGACAACAAGAACTAGAAGAACAAAGATGTAATAATAAGGAATTAAAGAGGAAAACCAAATCAAAAGAAGAATTAAAACTTGGATCTAAGAAGAATTAACCTAAACTACCCTAAATTCTAGAGAGAAGGGAGAGCTTCTCTCTCTAGAATTCTAACCTAAACCATGATGAAAAATAAACTATGACTACTTGGTTCATTCTCCCTTAAATCCTTGGGTTCAATAGCATCAGAAATGATTTGGATTGGGCCCAAAATGCTTCAGAAATCACTAGCCACGAGTTGCCTTTAATGAGTCACGTGCAACTTCCCACGCGTACACGTGATACACGCATACGCATCCCTAAACGCCAAGAAACTATAAAAAATTTTATATCATTTTGAAGCCCCAGATATTAGCTTTCCAACGCAACTAGAACCATCTCATTTGGACCTTTGTAGCTCAAGTTATGATCGATTAAGTGCAAAGAGGTCAGGATTGACAGCTTTGCGATTCCTTCATTTCTTCATGAGTTCTCCATTTTTACATGCTTTTTTTTCATTCCTTCAATCCAATCTTTGCCTTCTAAATCTGAAATCACTTAACAAACATATCAAGGCATCGAATGGAATTAAAGTGAGTTAAATTTAGCTATTTTAAGGCCTAAAAAACATGTTTTCACACTTAAGCACAAATTTAGGGAGAATTACAAAACCATGCTATTTCATTGAATAAATGTGAGAAAGTTGATAAAATTCCCTAAATTAAGCACAAGGTAAACCACAAAATTGGGGTTTATCACTCACCAACGAAACCCGGCCTCCGAAACTTGACCTCAAGCTTTTGACACCGCCAATTGACCACCAATTCCATCAATTTGCCTCCATAACATATAGTTTAATCTAATAACACATATACATCACTAAATCAACGCCCTATTTTCTATATGAATAATTTCATAAGGGTTAGAGGTTTCTCTTCTCACCAACGGAAGCTAGGGATAAAACCCAGAAAATCCACAAAGCTAATTTGCTCCTAAACACCAAATTTCAACAAATTCTCAACACCTAATCTTAACAAATTTCGAAAATGATATGAGAAGATTTGGATTAGAAAAGTCAATTTTCTTACCAAATAGTTGAGTGGGTTTTGTAGAGGATTCCGAGACGAACGCGGGACCACTAACGGCTTTTCAATCGCAGCTCTTGATCAAAAGTTATGTGAGGTTGAAATCTAGTCAAGGGTTTTGCATGTCCCTTGCTCCCCTTCATCCATTTCCCAGCGTGTTTCATTATGAAACAAGGAAGAAGAGCTGAAGCTTTTATTAATTGTGGGCTTGGGTTGGGCCTTGGGCCAATTCGGGCCCGATTCACTCGGTTTGGCCCGTTCGACCCAATCTTGGATGCGCGACGCAGCCCACGCGCACGCGTGGCTCTAATTCGATGGCTGTGCGTATGCACGTATATCTGTGCGTATGCACACTAGGCTGAGCTCTTCTCCTTTGTTTTCTTCATGTTTTCTCCCTTTTTGCATGCTTTCTTCCACTTCTACCAAACCATTCTTGCCTTTAAGACCTGAAATCACTCAACAAACATATCACGGCATCGAATGGAGTAAAAGTGGGATTAAATTGCTCAATTTAAGCATAAAAATGCATGTTTTCACATTTAGGTTTAATTTAGGGATCAAACACAAAAGCATGCTATTTTAGTGCTTAAGTGTGAGTTTATATGATGAAATCCATCCAAATTGAGCTAAAATAGATCGGAAAATATGGACTCATCAATTCTCCACACTTAAACAATAGCATGTCCTCATGCTAAACACATACAAAGGAGAAGGATAAAAGGGCAACAACTTATTGAATGCAACTATCTATATGCCTGCATGTATGTATATACTGTATATACCTATATATGCTATAGTATCCTATTGAATTGGTGAAAACAAACAATCAAATTCCCAAGCAAGTATATAAACATATAGGGCTAAGAAAAGAAGTAGCTCAATGCAATCAAAATCTAAAGCATGATTTAACTCATAAAAAAGAAGCAACTTACAAGAATGCATGATAAGAAGTATGGAAACATAGAGTTGAGTGATTAAACCCTCACTAAGTGTGTATGCACTCTCAATACTCCGTGTTTAGGGTTTAATCACTCAAGTCTCCTCTAATCATGCTTTCAAGGAATTGCTTTTCATCTAACAATCAACAAGTATTTGATGCATGTATGCAAGTATCATGAGGTCTTCAGAAGGTTGTAATGGGGTTGGGGCAAGGGTAAGATGAATATATGGCTAAGTGGACTAAAAGATTGAATCTTTGATTAGCTCAAGTATCCAACTCAACCTATATCAATCAACCCACAAAATGCATTCTAGCCACCCATTACTTCTTTTCACACACACATTTATGCTTTAGTTTCTATTCAAAACACGTATGCATTTCTTATTCATTTTTTTCCTTTTCTTTGGGATAATTTTGTCCCATCTTATTACTATATTTTTCTTTCATTTCATTTTTTTTCTTTTGTTTTTCTTTTGTTTTTCTTTTCTATTTCTTTTTCTTTTTCTATGACAAATGCATACGGTTAAAGCAAATTGAAACATGAATGTGCACCCATTTTCCAAATTTTTTCAATAATTACCCAAAACAAAATTTTTCTCTACCAATGCTTCCCAAAATTTCCCCCTCACTTAAATGACACACATATCTCAACCTAAACTAATCAAAGATGCAATTCAAGGTAATTCATGGTTTTTTGCTTAGGATTGTGATGTGCTAATAATTAGAACAAAAGGGATTAAAAAGCTCAAAAGGGGTTAACAAGGGTAGATGCAAGGGTAGGTCCATATGGGTGAGTGAGTTTGATATCAAAAATGGCCTCAGTCATGCTAAATGCATTCAAGACATCAAACATCAGAAATAAAGAATCAAGCAAAACCAAGATCACAATCATAGAAGAGATATAGCACACAAGAACAAAATAGTGGTTAAAATGTGTAACCACTCAATATAGCTCAAAAACGCACAAGGTATTTGTTCTTTCCTCTTCTATGTTCCATCAAGAAATCATTCAAGCAAGTTTTTAAAACAGTTTTCTAATCAATTTAATAGAATGCCCTTAAACAAAATTTTGAAAATTTTTGTTGTTTTTCACCAAAGTTATTTCCTATATGTATGTATGTATGTTGTGATGGATGCAATTCTTTTCAAAATTTCCTGGTTCTATTCCTAATTTTCAACATTGCAAATCTCGACGTGTGCGCTCGCACACTCTGCAAAAAATCTTGACCTGTGCATACGCACAGGAGGTTGTGTGCACACACACCAGACAATGCTTGATTGGACGCGCGACGCGGTCCACGCGCATGCGTGACTCTAATTCGATAGTTGTGCGTACGCACGCATATCTGTGCTTACGCACACTAGGCTGAGCTCTTCTCCTTTATTTTCTTCATGTTTTCTCCCTTTTTGCATGCTTTCTTCCACTTCTACCAAACCATTCTTGCCTTTAGGACCTAAAATCACTCAAAAAATATATCACGGCATCGAATGGAGTAAAAGTGGGATTAAATTGCTCAATTTAAGCACACAAATGCATGTTTTCACATTTAGGTTCAATTTAGGGATCAAACACAAAAGCATGCTATTTTGGTGCTTAAGTGTGAGTATATATGATGAAATCCATCCAAATTAAGCTAAAATATATCGGAAAATATGGACTCATCAAGTGTCTAAATTCATATTTTAATTAACTCTACCAGATTACATTATAAAATTCTATTCTCTAATTTTTTAGATTAATAATTAATTTATTGGCTAATCATTTACTAATTTCTCGGATTTTACAGAATTTGTTAGAGAATAAATTAGAATCAATATTAGATCAATTAGTATTATTTATATTTATATAGCATATCTGTATATTAATTATAGGATTGTATACTTTTATTACTCTGATTCTTCTAGCACCTATATATACTCCTTGTACATTGTACTTTTTACACAACTCTGAATAATATACAATCTTTTTTTCCAATTTAGTCTCTTGTTTTTAACATGGTATCAAGAGCATAGGTTTTTTTTTCGAAATTCGTCCATAGCCCTTTTGTTTTCTCTTCCGGCAGTATTCTTTGTCCTTAATTTTTGTTTCTTTTCGACGCTTTGTTTCATCACCACCTATACCATTGTCTTCGTCTTGTTGTCACGAGTTCAACGAGTCCCAAAACGTCACATGCTGCTGGAAGTCCTTGTGGTCACCAGCTTCTTCTCCTCTCCAGATTCATTCCACACCGTCGGATTGGGCACTTGATCAATGGCCCAGACGCTCTCACGTTTCGCACCTCCGCTTGTCCACCCACGACTGAATCTGCTCCGACCCACCAAACCCACGCCTGGACCCGACCCAATCCGTTGGTTGATCTGTCCGTCCTGTCAATGCTGATGTGGTTCCTTCCTCCATTCAGGCGTCGCCACGTGACACCCATCCGCTGACATGGCTGTTGATGTGGCACCGACGTAGCAGACAGTGGATCCTCCCTAAGATTTTTTGGTGAGTTCTTTCCAATTCTGCCCTTTGATTTCTCATTTTTTGCTCCAAAATTATAGTTTTCTCTCCTCTCTTTGATCTCTGTGTCTACTATTATGGAAACATCAGATGTTTTTGCTACCACAGACAGAAAGGGTAAATTCTGTTGAAACTGTAACCGTTCCGGGTACCCCTTTTCCGACTATCCTTCTGTTGAATGTCGCACATGCCACCAAAAAAGTCACATTAGCTACCATTGTTCACAGCTGTTCTGCCATTATTGCATGCTCCTGGGACATTTGATTATTGCTTATCCTACTCACCCACCATGTCCTGATCAAGTCAAGTATCATTCTTGTCCCAACTTCTCTAAGAACGTGCCTGCTTTCTGCTGTTGCTGCTACTAGTAAATCTACCTCTGCTCCTCTCAACCCGTCTCTTGTGTCTCTATTTGATATTGCGTCTCTTCTTCAGCATCTTCTCTTCCTTTCTGGTAATATCCCTGCTGCTTTTTCGACTCCTCCAGGTAATTCTAAATGATATTTTGACTCAGGTTGTTTTAATCACATATTTCTGTTGCATAATCTCTTCTCGTCTCTGTCTACCACTACAAATGCACCTTCTGTCAATACTACTAATGGTTCCCTCTTGCACGCAACACACAAGGGTTCTATCTCCCAATCAATTCTTAATCTCCTTGATACTTATTATATTCCCAAACTGAATTTTAATCTTATTTCTGTTGGTCACCTTGTTGATCTGGGTTTTGATGTCACTTTTTCCATTTCTGGTTGTCGTGTACAGGATCGTCGAACGGGACAAATCATCGGGACAGGACGTAAGGTTGAATGGTTGTTTGAACTCGAGAATCTTCATATTCCTCTTGTGCCAAATCTCTGTGATACTTCTTCTCCATCTACCCTTCACTTATCGCATCAACGTCTTGCCCACAGCTCCTGAGGAAAATTGTGTCCTTTTGTGTCTTAGGTGTTTTGGTCAGGTTCCTAATGAGTCTTTTGATTGCATTTCTTGTCAAATTGCCAAACAACCTGCTTTATCTTTTCACGATAATTCCTCTCTTGCTTACTCTCCTTTTGATCTTATCCACTCTAATGTTTGGGGCCCCGCTCCCACTGCTTCTGTGGGAGGAGCTCGATACTTTATCGTTTTCATTGATGATTATTCACGCTTTACTTGGGTTTATTTGATGACTAATCGCCATGAGTTACCTTAGATTTATATTAACTTTGTCACTATGATTAAAAGTCAATTTTCCAAGGTCATTAAGATTTTTCGACCCGATAATGCTATGAAATACCATGATTCCAAACCTTTAACCTTTCTTGCAGAATAGGGTACTTTGTCTGTGTTTTCTTGTCCTAGTATGTGTCAACAAAATGGACAAGCTGAACGCAAACACCGTCATATTCTTGACTCTATTCGTGCAATGCTTCTTTCTTCTTCGTGTCCTGAGTTTACTTGGGGTGAAACTGTTCTTACTGCTACTCATGTTATCAATAGACTTCCTTCTTCTGTTCTTGGTAATGTTACTCCCTTTGAGCGTCTTTATCATACCTCCACAGATTACAGTTCTCTTCGAGTTTTCGGTTGTGTCTGTTTTGTTCTTCTTCAGCCTCATGAACATAGTAAACTTAAACCTCGGGCTCGTATGTGTTGTTTCCTTGGTTATAGCACTGAACATAAGGGTTATCATTGTTGGGATCCTCTCTCTAAACGTATTCGTGTATCTCGTCATGTTGTCTTCTGGGAGCATCACATATTTTCTCGGTTCTCCTTCTTTGAGTCCATTCCTCCTACTCAGTCACCTTTTTTCACTAACCCCAATTTTGATCTTTTCCTAGTGATGATTCTATAGGTTATATCTTGAGTCACCCTCTACAATCTCCCATTCTTCCGCCTTCCTCATCTCCCGATGATTCCAGACCGAACGACAAACCTGCTCCTACCGTCATGCCTCTTTTTTTCACTCGTTCTTCTAGGGTAAGAAATTCACCTCCTCATCTTCTTGATTATCATTGTTTTTATACTATTCTTCATCAACATGAACCTAAGTCATTCAGAGAAGCCTCCACAAATTCAGATTGGCAACAAATAATGCAGGAAGAAATACAGGCACTTGAAAAAGCACACACTTGGGATTTGGTTGATCCTCCTTCATAGGAAGTTCTGGAAAGTAGATGGGTCTACAAGACAAGACTCGCTCTGTTGGTTCTATTGACCATTATAAGGCACAATTGGTTGTTCAAGGTTGTACGCAAGAGTATGGTATTGCCTATAAAGAGACTTTTGCTCCTGTTGCTCGTCTCACATCTGTTTGAGCTCTTCATGCCATTGCTGCAGTCAAAATATGGTCTCTCAGTCAGATGGACGTAAAGAATGTATTTCCTAATGGAGATTTAAAAAAGAAGGTCTATATGAAACCCCTCCGAGTTATGCTTATCCTTCTAGCAAAGTTTGTCTCCTTCGCAAAGCACTTTATGGTCTTAAGCAAGCTCCTCGCTAATGGTTTGACAAGTTCAGCACCACTATGTGCAATCTTGGTTTCACTTGCAGCCCTCATGAGAATTCTCTCTTTATTCATAAAAGTGAACACGGAGTTGTTCTTCTGGTTTTGTATGTTGATGACATGATCATTACTAGCAATGATGTTGCTGGTATATTTGCTCTCAAAGTCTCCCTTCACCATATTTTTGAGATGTAGGACCTTGGTTCTCTCAGTTATTTTCTTGGTCTCGAGGTTATATCTGTTGATGCTTGTATCTATCTCTCTCAAGTAAGTATGCTTCGGATCTTCTTGCTTAGACCGGTATAATAGATAGTCACATTGAGTCTAATCCTCTTGAGCTTAATGTTTGTTTTACTCCGATGGATGGCACTGTTTTGGATAATCCTACTCTCTATCGACAGTTAGTTGGAGGATTAGTCTATTTAATTGTCAGTCGACCAGACATTGCCTATCCTGTTCATGTTCTTAGCCAGTTCTTGTTAGCTCTTCGTACTACTCACTATGTGGCAGTTCTTCATGTTCTTTGCTACATCAAAGACACTTTATTTCATGGCCTTTATTTTTCTACGCATTTATCTTTATCCCTTTAGGCGTACTCAGATGTTGATTGGGCTGGTGATCCCACTTATCGTCGTTCTACTACTGGTTATTGTTTGTTTCTTGGCGACTCTCTCATTTCCTGGCGAGTTAAGAAGCAAATATTCGCTACTCGACCAAGCACGGATGCTGAATACCGTGCTCTTGCTGACACCATTGCTGAGGTTGTCTCGATTCGTTGGTTTCTCGAAGACTTAGGTGTACCGCAGTCGTTCCCCACTGATATTTTTTATGGCAACCACAGTGCTATTCAGATTGCCCATAATGATATGTTTCATGAACGCACCAAACATATTGAGATTGATTGTCACTTTTTTCGGCAACGTATCCTTATTGATGTTGTTCGTCTCATCACTGTTGGAACACTAGATCAGACTGCTGATATCTTCATAAAGACTCATCATCCGACTTGTTTTCGGACTTTGGTATCCAAACTCAAGATGGTATCTTTAGCTCCCACCTGAGTTTGAGGGGGTGTTACAGAATAAATTAGAATCAATATTAGATCAATTAGTATCATTTATATTTATATAGTATATCTGTATATTAATTATAGGATTGTATACTTTTATTACTTTAATTCTTTTAGCACCTATATATATCCCTTGTACATTATATTTTTCACACAACTTTAAATAATACACAATCTTTTTCTCCAATTTAGTTTCTTATTTCTAACAGAATTAAAAGATTGACGAAGCATTTATATCCATATGAATAAATTAAAGCTATTATTAGAAGAATCAAGTGGGGTTATATGTTTATACAAATTTAATATATTAAAAAAGTTATGTCAGGAGAACAAGTTTTTTGGATAATTAATTAAATTTAATTAAATTATTTTAATAATTGATTGATACAACAAAAACTATTTACAAAACGTTAAAATTATGCACTTCTCTTTTTTTTTTTGATGTTATTGCTACTCCTTTTTCTTCTTCTTCTAATTATATTTTTAGTTTCTTTTTCTTCTCCTCAACTTTTATCTTCTTCTCTTTTCAAAGTTTATTAATGATATAAAATAGTTTTTTTGTATCGTCTTATGTTTTCTTAAAAATAAATGGGTATTTTATCTAGACAAATCACTTTTTATGTTGAATTACATATAAATATAACAAAAGATATAAAAACATAAATAATTTAATTAAAAAATACATAAATTATTTTAAACTATACAAAATTTTTAGATGAATGATATAAAATAATAACAAAATAATTAATTAAAAAACATAAAAAAATTTAGTTTAATAACACAAACTATTTTAAATTATATAAATTTTTAGCTAAATAATGCAAGAGAAAAATACCTAAACTTTAATAGAAAAACACAAAAAAATTAATTAAAGAATACAAGATATAACTTGATTATCAATAAAATTATTTTATGTTTATCATCAATAAATGTATGTATTTTTTTCATATATTTTTTTGTCAAAATAATGTGTTTAGCTCCAAATATTATTGTGTTTATCATCACAATATTTCTATTTTTATTGTCAATAAATTATGTATTTTTTTTTCAAAAGATCGTAGATTTACCTTCAACAATGTTTTGTATTTATCATAACAAAAACTTTGGATTTTTTTCTCAATAAATTTCTGTGTTTTTTTCTATGTTTTTTTTCAAAGAATTATATTTACTCTCAAAAAATTTCTATGTTTATCACCACAAAATTTTTGTATTTTTTCTTTATCTTTTTTTAAAAGAAAATTGTGTTTATTATCACAAATTTATGCATTTATTGCCAATAAATTCCAGCTTTCACTACTGAAATATTATTAAACATTACAAAAGGTCGGCCAAACAGCTAACTTTAGTATCAGCTGAGAAGATGACACAAGATCGACCAAATAGCTAGCTAATTTTAGTATCAGCTAAGATGATAACATAAGATCGGCCAAATAGCTAGCTAGTGTTAGTAACAACCAATTTTAGTAATAACTAAGATGATGACATAAGGTCGACTAAACAACTAAAAGGTTGGCTAAACAACTAATTTTAGTAGCAGCTAAGACGAAGACATAAGGCCGTCCAATTCCCTTTCATAAACTTCGACTAATTTTACCGACGACTCATGGTCTATAGTAATAATAAATAACTTCAGCGATTTCCTAAATGTCGATAGTAACGAACGACAGTGCACTACTAAATTTTAAACATTTAGTAACATTTGTCTCTTAACATTTATTAAAATATTAGTAGTTATGACAAAATTACTTATTAAGTAACATTTATGCTAAAATGTTACTAAATACATTTATTTTTTTAAAAATGTTACCTATTCCTAATCACTTATTTACATTCACAGGAAACAAGCAAAACTCCCTGCTCGCAAAATCAAAATCTCTCACTCCTCATATCCGAATCTCGCTCATGCTTCACGCGTTGATCTCGATTCTCGATCTTGATATCACTCTTGCTCACACTTCGCCTCCTTAATCTCTCACTCTGCCTCCTTCATCTCACGATCTTCCTCCTTATTTCCATCATGATTACTACAATGCTCTGTACTTCAAACACAGGCTACCTCTAATTCACTTTGTTATTCAAATTCTCATCTCAAATTTAAGAGCAACCTCACCGGTAAGCATTTTCTCCCTTAATAACTGGCCATGAAAAGTTATCAGTGTAGGTCTTTCCCAAACAAAACTGGCAGTAGAAGTGTATCCTTTACGACTTTAATTACTCATGTTAGCAGAACAAGTCTTTTGGGTAATTAATTAAATTAGTTTAATAATTGATTGGTACAACAAAAACTACTTACATAAACGTTAAAATTATGCACTTCTCGTTGTTTTTTTTCTTATGTTATTGTTATTTCTTTTTCTTCTCTTCTAATTATTTTTTTAGTTTCTTTTTCTTCTCCTCAACTTTTATCTTCTCCCCTTTTCAAAGTTTATTAATGATATAAAATAACATTTTGTATCGTCTTATGTTTTCTTAAAAATAAATGGGTATTTTATCTAGACAAATCACTTTTTATGTTGAATTACACATAAATATAACAAATGATATAAAAATTTTAATTAAAAAATAATAAATTATTTTAAATTATACAAAATTTTTAGATGAATGATATAAAATAATAACACAAAAAATTTAATTAAAAACATAAAAAATTTAGTTGACTAACACATAAACTATTTTAAATTATATAAATTTTTATATGAATAATGCAAGAGAAAAATACATAAACTTTAATAGAAAAACACAAAAAGTTTAATTAAAGAATACAAGATATAACTTCAATATCAATAAAATTATTTTTTATGTTTATCGTCAATAAATATATATTTTTTTTCATATTTTTTTTTCAAAATAATGTCTTTAGCTTCAAATATTATTGTGTTTATCATCACAATATTTCTATTTTTATTGTCAATAAATTATGTATTTTTTCTTTTTTTTTTCAAAAAGTCGTGAATTTACCTTCAACAAAGTTTTGAATTTATCATAGCAAAATTTTTGGATTTTTTTCTCAATAAATTCCTGTGTTTTTTCTATGTTTTTATTCAAAGAATTATGTTTACTTTCAAAAAAACTCTATGCTTATCACCACAAAATTTTGTATTTTTTTTATCTTATTTTTAAAGAAAATTGTGCTTATTATCACAAATTTACGCATTTATTGTCAATAAATTCCAGCTTTCACTACTGAAATATTATTAAACATTACAAAAGGTCGACCAAACAGTTAACTTTAGTATCAGCTGAGATGATGACACAAGGTCGACCAAACAGCTAGCTAAACAGGTAGCTAATTTTAGTATCAGCTAAGATTATGACATAAGATTGGCCAAATAGCTAGCAAATTTTAGTAACAACTAATTTTAGTAATAGCTAAGATGATGACATAAGGTTGACTAATCCCCTTTCATAAACTTCGACTAATTTTACCGACGACTCATGGTCTACAGTAATAATAAATAACCTTAGTAATTCCCTGAATGTCGATAGTAACGAACGACAGTGCACTACTCCATTTTAAACATTTAGTAACATTTATCTCTTAACATTTATTAAAATGTTAGTAGTTATGACAAAATTACATAGTAAGTAAAATTTATGTTAAAATGTTACCAAATACATTTATTTTTTTAAAAATGCTTATTCACATTCACAGGAAACAAGAAAAACTCCCCGTTCACAAAATCAAAATCTCTCACCCCTCACATTCAAATCTCGCTCATGCTTCACGTGTTTGCTTCGATGACGTTCTCGCTCTTGCTTGATCTCGATCTCAATCTCGCTCTTGCTTGATCTCGATTTTCAATCTCGATCTTGCTCGATATCGCTCTTGCTCGCACTACGCCTCCTTAATCTTTCACTCTACCTCCTCGATCTCACGATCTTCCTCCTTAGTTTCACCATGATTACTACAATGCTCTGTACTTTAACCACATGCTACCTCTAATTCACTTTGTTCTTTAATTTCTCATCTCAAATTTAAGAGCAAGCTAATCGGTAAGCATTTTCTCTCTTATTTAATTTTTTCTATTCACTCCGTTCTTCAATTTCTTCACTCTTGCTGATTTTGATCCAGATATGAATTATCGCTACTCATTGTTGCTACCTCTGCTTGCTGCGCTTGCTATCATCATTGTCACCGTCGTTGTGCAGGTAGGCCATCCATTGATACTCAGTGTGCTAATTTAGGTTATGAATTCTTGACAGATCCTCAAAGTGCTATTTAACTTATTTCATAAAATTGATTTTCACCTTGTATTGGTAGTTGAGTATTTTAGATTCTTGACATGGATTTCATCTTGTTGTATTTTGTGTATAATTAGATTTTGTTCAGTTATAGCAGTAGATTCGTCTTATGCTGCAAATTTATAGAAGGCTAATTAGCAAAATTTGGTAAAAATGTTATTATTGTATCAATAAAATTATTTGATTCATCAATTATTCATTATTTTTAATACCTTAATGCAAATATCTTTAAAAGGATTTTTAGTCTTGCTGCTTCTGTACTTATGCATTCAGATTGTTTCAATAATTCTGAAGGAGTAATCATGGCATCTCAACATTTGTTAATATCTTCTAGCTATATATTATATTATATAATTGTCAATATACACAATATTAGTATTATTATCCTCTGTGACCCTGTACACAATATGTTGTTATATCGTGGCTAATGATATCTTGGGAAATAATAAAGTTCTTAAAAGTCAAGAAATAGATGAGATTTGGTGGATGGAAGACTGCTTCCAATGCATGAACACAATATTTATGGCGATTTATGTTTGCTTTCTTAATCTAGAAAGGTAGTTGGCAGTTATTTTAATTACTGATATCATGCCTTCCTCTAGAAGCATGGCCAAGGGTGGACCTGTTAAGGACGAGCTCGAGACCAAGAAGCCAACGCCGCCACAGCAGTAGAATCATGCTGCCGCATCTGCATCGGCAGCTGTGACGCTTTCTTTGGCTTCAGCTGCGACTAAGAAGGGGTGTTCGGCAAAGAAGAAGAAGAAATAGGGATTCAAGAGTATTAGCATGATGGAGAGGTTCAATTGTAGGGCGAGGGATTCGTATGAGATATTGTTAGATGAGAACGGGTGGAAGGGTTTCACACAGAGCAATGCAAAGATCAGCATCTTCGATGGTTCTGTTATCGAAACCAACAGGGAGTTGCAGGAAGCTAAGTTGATTGTTCAGAAATGGAGGTTCGGAACCTCGCCTGATGGTGTTCATTTGTTGGTATGACCTTGTTCATTTCATTTCATTCTTTTCTTAATGTAGAGATTTGAATGCATGCATGTAAATAAAATGGTGATTGAAATTGTTATCGGTGAAGCTTGTGTTGGAGGAGCCTGAACCTGGGGTTACTGTTGTCAAGCTCACACATAATGATGTTCCTAAAGAATATAGGTGAGCTTATTTTTTAATTGCAATTGGTTATTGGAAGGTTTGTTTTGAGTTTTACATAGTAACAATATTCATGCTTTGTGATTTCACCATAGAGTATAGACAAAGGTAGATAGAAAAAATAGTCTCCCCATTATAGCATATAGAATAATCGACTTTACCAATGTCAACATGAAAAAAAACTGAAAAAAAGATGTGGCTTACAGATACAAATTGACTTTGAATTGTAAACAAAGAAGAATTCCTCAACACACATGGCATCATATGATGTCATGCATAACACAATAATTAGAAATTGAAGCAAGCAACTATATATATAGTTTGAGCATTAATTCTGTGCCTTCTCCTTCTCTTTGCATCGCTATGCTTCTTCTTTATACTTATTATTGAAGGAGGGGACTTCACAAGCTCCCCCTTATCATTATCATCCATGCTGGAATTGTTTTTATTGAAAAGCCTCTAAATAATATCGACTTGTTATGAGCTTTGTGAAACTGCTACCAAGTTTGCCTCAATTTGTTGTTAATACTTGAAAGAAAATGTAGACCTAAAGGATATTCTAAATGAAATAGAGTTCCTTTAGGTGAGTATAACAGTTGAGGACTAATGATTGGAGTAGAAAAGGATCCATCACTATCTAATTTTGTTCTGCTATTTCTGCTTTGAATGTAATAATACATGATTATTCTTTTCTACTTAATACTGCTTGTTCTGCTTGAATGGATTACTACATCAAACTGGTATCCATGCTAATACTACTTTCATGCATATTACAATTATTTGTTTAGATAGAAGATTCTTCTATTTTTTCTTTCATGCATCAACTATAAACTATATATCTTTGAGCTTTGTCCTTGAGATTTTATCTTACGCACTTTCTATAATTGTTATATTGTTACGGCAAACTAGAAAGACAAAGCTTTAAGGTCAAGCATCTCAATGAGAGATATTATCTATGAACAAGAAGAGCAAATTGGATTAGGTCTTCGTCAATCCCGATCAATATCAACTGTGAAGGAAACAAGTTAGGAAACTGAGTTTATTTTTTGACTTTTTGACCTTAAATTGGATAGGTTCGATTTGTGGTTTTGCTTTTTGTGTTCTTAACTGAGATATACAGCTCATAAGAACATTCACAGTGCCTAGATTTCTCTCAATTCCATTCAACGTCGCTGTGTTAAAGTCTACACTGCTGAATCTATTCCTGTCACTAGGTTATTTCCCTTTCTTCTTTTTTTCTATGTTTTTTTAATTACTCTTATTTTACTTTAATGATTTGTGGTGTTGTTAATAGATTTGTGCCACCTGAAAACTTTGACCTGGCATTGTTAACCTTTGAACTGGAATTCATTAAAAAAGGAACAAAGAGTGAACAAGTACGTTTGACTTTTAAGTTAATTGATTTGTTTGTTTCCAATTGGACTACTCTAGGATTGAAAATTGCTTATGATACTCTGTCTGGCTTGTAGATTGATGCTCCCCAACAGTCTAAGCAACTTCGGAAAAGGTTCGCAAACCAGGTTAGTCCTTCTTGAGGCTTCTTATATATTCCATGTCATTAATTGGACAATTTTGAGTGTGCAAAGTGATAGTTTTTGTGGCCTTTTAGTTGTTGCTTATTAGTCATTTAATTCTAGTCTTTTGTTTTACTGATCTAATAGCTTCCCTAATGTCTGATTATGAAAACTTTCTAGCATTTTGAAAATTTGCCTCATTATTAGCCTCTTAGGGTCTGAATTTGAATATAACAGACCCAAATAAAGCAACCTCTCAGCTTCTTCAATAGTATATCCACTCTTAGCCTTCATTCACTGATCAACAGTATTAATTGGCCAAGGAAAGTTATTAGTGCAAGTCTTTCCTAAACAGAACTGGCAGTAGAGATGTATTCTTTACGACTTTAATTACTTATGTTAGTAGAACAAGTTTTTTGAGTAATTAATTAAATTTAATTAAATTAGTTTTATAATTAATTGATACAACAAAAACTACTTACATAAACGTTAAAATTATGCACTTTTCATCTTTTTTTTTTTCTGATGTTATTGTTACTTCCTTTTCTTCTTCTTCTAATAATTTTTTTAGTTTCTTTTTCTTCTCCTCAACTTTTATCTTCTTCTCTTTTCAAAGTTTATTAATGATATAAAATAACTTTTTTGTATCATCTTATGTTTTCTTAAAAATAAATGGGTATTTTATCTAGACAAATCACGTTTTATGTTGAATTACACATAAATATAACAAAAGATATAAAAATTTTAATTAAAAAATACACAAATTTTTTTTAGACTATACAAAATTTTTAGATGAATGATATAAAATAATAACACAAAAAATTTAATTAAAAAATATAAAAAAATTAGTTGAATAACACATAAACTATTTCAAATTATATAAATTTTTAGCTGAATAATGCAAGAGAAAAATACATAAACTTTAATAGAAAAACACAAAAAGTTTAATTAAAGAATACAAGATATAACTTGAATATCAATAAAATTATTTTTTATGTTTATCGTCAATAAATATATATATATATATTTTTCATATGTTTTTTTCAAAATAATGTGTTTAGCTTCAAATATTATTGTGTTTATCATCACAATATTTTCTATTTTTATTGTCAATAAATTATGTATTTTTTTCTTTATTTTTTTTCAAAAAGTCGTATATTTACCTTCAACAAATTTTTGTATTTATCACAACAAAATTTTTGGATTTTTTTCTCAATAAATTCCTATTTTTTTCTATGTTTTTATTCAAAGAATTATTTTTACTTTCAAAAAATTTCTATGTTTATCACCATAAAAGTTTTGTATTTTTTCTTTATCTTTTTTTTTTAAAAGAAAATTCTGTTTATTATCACAAATGTACGCATTTATTGTCAATAAATTCCAGCTTTCCCTACTGAAATATTATTAAACATTACAAAAGGTTGGCCAAACAGCTGGCTTTATTATCAGTTGAGATGATGACACAAGGTCGACCAAACAGCTAGCTAAACAGGTAGCTAATTTTATTATCAGCTAAGATGATCACATATGATCGGCCAAATAGTTAGCTAATTTTAGTAACAACTAATTTAGTAATAGCTAAGATGATGACATAAGGTCGACTAAACAACTAAAAGGACGGCTAAACAACTAATTTTAGTCACAGCTAAGACGATGACATAAGGTCGGCCAATCCCCTTTCATAAACTTCGACTAATTTTACTGACGACTCATGGTCTACAGTAATAATAAATAAATTTAGCGATTCCCTGAATGTCGATAGTAACGAACGATAGTGCACTACTATATTTTAAACATTTAGTAACATTTATCTCTTAACATTTATTAAAATGTTAGTAGTTATGACAAAATTACATATTAAGTAACATTTATGCTAAAATGTTATCAAATACATCTATTTTTTTAAAAAAATGCTTATTCACATTCACAGGAAACAAGCAAAACTCCATGCTTGCAAAATCAAAATCTCTCACTCGTCACATTCAAATCTCACTCATGCTTCACGCGTTTGCTTCGATGTCGATCTCGCTCTTGCTTGATCTTGATCTCAATCTCGCTCTTGCTTGATTTCGACTGTCGATCTCGATCTCGCTTGATATCACTCTTGCTCGCACTTCCCCTCCTTAATCTTTCACTCTGCCTCCTTGATCTCACGATCTTCCTCCTTAGTTTCATCATAATTACTACAATGCTCTGTACTTCAACCATAGGCTACCTCTAATTCACTTTGTTCTTCAATTTCTCGTCTCAAATTTATAAGCAAGCTCACCGGTAAGCATTTTCTCTCTTATTTAATTTTTTCTATTCACTCCGTCCTTCAATTTCTTAACTCTTGCTGATTTTGATCCAGATATGAATTATCGCTACTCGTTGTTGCTACCTCTGCTTGCTGCACTTGCTATCATCATCGTCACCGTCGTTGTGCAGGTAGGCCATCTGTTGATACTCAATGTGCTAATTTAGGTAATGAATTCATGACAAATCCTCAAAGTGCTATTTAACTTATTTCATAAAACTGATTTTCACCTTGTATTGGTGGTTGAGTATTTTAGATTCTTGACATGGGCTCCATCTTGTTGTATTTTGTGTATAATTGGATTTTGTTCAGTTATAGCAGCAGATTCGTTTTATGCTGCAAATTTATAGAAGGTTGATTAGCAAAATTTGGTAAAAATAATATTACTGTATCAATAGAATTATTTGATTCATCAATTATTCATTATTTTTAATACCTTAATGCAAATATCCTTAAAGGGATTTTTAGAATTTGTTGCTTATGTACTTATGCATTCAAATTGTTTCAATAATTCTGAGGGAATAATCATGGCATCCCAATATTTGTTAACATCTTTTAGCTATATATTATATTATATAGTTGTCAATATACACAATATTAGTATTATTATCCTCTGTGATCTGTACATAATATGTTGTTATGTCGTGGTTGAAGATATCTTGGGAAATAATAAAGTTCTTAAAAGTCTAGAAATAGATGAGATTTGGTGGACTGAAGCCTGCTTCCAATGCATGAACACAATATTTATGGTGATTTATGTTTGCTTTCTTGATCTAGAGAGGTACTCGGCAGTTATTTTAATTATTGATAGCATGCCTTCCTCCAGAAGCATGGCCAAGGGTGGACCTGTTAAGGACGAGCTCGAGATCAAGAAGCCAACACCGCCACAACAGCAGAATTATGTTGTCGTAGCTGCATTGGCGGCTGTGACGCCTTCTTTGGCTTCAGCTGCGGCCAAGAAGTAGCGTTCGATGAAGAAGAACAAGAAAGAGGGATTCAAAAGTATTAGCACGACGGAGAGGGTCAATTGTAGGGCGAGGTATTTTCTATGAGATATTGTTAGATGAGAACGGGTGGAAGGATTTCATGCAGAGCAATGTAAAGATCAGCATCTTCGTTGGTTCTATTATTGGTACCAACATGGAGTTGCAGGAAGCTAAGTTGATTGTTCAGAAATGGAGGTTCGGAAGCTGGCCTGATGGTGTTTATTCTTTGGTATGACCTTGTTCATTTCATTTCATTCTTTTGTTAATGTAGAGATTTGAATGCATGCGTGTAAATAAAATGGTGATTGAAATTGTTATAGGGGAAGCTTGTGTTGAAGGAGCCTGAACCTGGGGTTACTGTTGTCAAGCTCACACATAATGATGTTCTTGAAGAAGATATGTGAGCTTTTTTTTTAATTGCAATTGGTTATTGGAAGGTTTGTTTTGAGTTTTATATAGTAACAGTATTCATGCTTTGTGATTTCACCATAGAGTATAGACAAAGGTTGATAGAAAAAATAGTCTCCCCATTATAACTTATAGAATAATCAACTTTATCTATGTCAACATGGAAAAAAAAAAGAAAAAAAGACGTGGCTTACAGATACAACTTGACTTTGAATTGTAAACAAAGAAGAATTCCTCAACACACATGGCATCATATGATGTCATGCATAACACAATAATTAGAAATTGAAGCAAGCAACTATATATATAGTTTTGAGCATTAATTCTGTGCTTTCTCCTTCTCTTTGCCTCGCTATGCTTCTTCTTTATACTTATTATTGAAGGAGGGGACTTCACAAGCTCCCTCTTATCATTATCATCCATGCTAGGATTGTTTTTATTGAAAAGCCTCTAAATAATATCGACTTGTTATGAGCTTTATGAAACTGCTACCAAGTTTGCCTCAATTTGTTGTTAATACTTGAAAGAAAATGTAGACCTAAAGGATATTCTAAATGAAATAGAGTTCCTTTAGGTGAGTATAACAGTTGAGGACTAATGATTGGAGTAGAAAAGGATCCATCACTATCTAATTTTGTTCTGCTATTTCTGCTTTGAATGTAATAATACATGATTATTCTTTTCTACTTAATACTGCTTGTTCTGCTTGAATGGATTACTACATCAAACTGGTATCCATGCTAATACTGCTTTCATGAATATTACAATTATTTGTTTAGATAGAAGATTCTTCTATTTTTTCTTTCATGCATCAACTATAAAATATATATCTTTGAGCTTTGGCCTTG
Source organism: Arachis hypogaea (assembly GCF_003086295.3). Taxonomy (NCBI): domain Eukaryota; kingdom Viridiplantae; phylum Streptophyta; class Magnoliopsida; order Fabales; family Fabaceae; genus Arachis; species Arachis hypogaea. The sequence continues at coordinate 38,777,667 of NC_092048.1, read as the reverse complement.
AGATTTTATCTTACGCACTTTCTATAATTGTTATATTGTTACGGCAAACAAGAAAGACAAAGTTTTAAGGTCAAGCAGCTCAATGAGAGATATTATTTATGAACAAGAAGAGCAAATTGGATTAGGACTTCGTCAATCCCGATTAATATCAACTGTGAAGAAACAAGTTAGGAAACTGAGATAATTTTTTGACTTTTTGACCTTAAATTGGATAGGTTCAATTTGTGGTTTTTCTTTTTGTGTTCTTGACTGAGATATACAGCTCATGAGAACATTTGTAGTGCCCAGATTGCTTTCAATTCCATTCAACGTCACTGTGTTAAAGTCTCTGTTGCAGAATCTATTCCTGTCACCAGGTGATTTTCTTTTCTTCTTTTTTTTTCTATGTTTTTTTAATTACTCTTATTTTACTTTTATGATTCGTGTTGTTGTTAATAGATTTATGCCACCTGAAAACTTCGACCTGGTATTGTTAACCTTTAAACTGGAATTCATTAAAAAATGAGCAAAAAGTGAATAGGTACGTTTGACTTTTAAGTGAATCGATTTGTTTGTTTCCAATCGGACTGCTCTACGATTGAAAATTGATGATGATGCTCTGTCTGACTTGTAGATTGGTGCTCCCCAACTATCTAAGCAACTTCAGAAAAGGTTCGCAAACCAGGTTAGTCCTTCTCTAGGCTACTTATATGTTCCATGTCATTAATTGGACAATTTTTAATGTGCAAAGTGATAGTTTTTGTGGCCTTTTAGTTGTTGCTTATAAGTCATTTAATTCGAATTTTTTGTTTTACTGATCTAATAACTTTCCTAATGTCTGATTATTAAAACTTTCTAGCATTTTCAAAATCTGCCTCTTCATTGGCCTCTTATTAGGGTCTGAATTTGAATATAACAGGCCCAAATGAAGTAACCTCTTAGCTTCTTCAATGGTGTATCCACTTTTAGCCTTCAATCTTTGATCAACAGTATTAACTGGCCAAGGAAAGTTATCGGTGCAGGTCTTTCTCAAACAGAACTGGTAGTAGAGGTGTATCCTTTACGACTTTAATTACTCATGTTAGCATAATAATTCTTTGGTAATTAATTAAATTTAATTAAATTAGTTTAATAATTGATTGATACAACAAAAAATACTTACATAAACGTTAAAATTATGCACTTCTCATCTTTTTTTTTCTAATGTTATTGCTACTTCTTTTTCTTCTTCTTCTAATTATTTTTTTAGTTTCTTTTTCTTCTCCTCAACTTTTATCTTCTTCTCTTTTCAAAGTTTATTAATGATTTAAAATAACTTTTTTATATCGTCTTATATTTTTTTTTTTAAAATAAATGGGTATTATATATAGACAAAACACTTTTTAGGTTGAATTACACATAAATATAACAAAAGATATAAAAATTTTAATTAAAAAATACACAAATTATTTTAAACTATACAAAATATTTAGATGAATGATATAAAATAATAACACAAATTTTAATTAAAAATCATAAAAAATTTAGTTGAATAACACATAAACTATTTTAAATCATATAAATTTTTAGCTGAATAATGCAAGTGAAAAATACATAAACTTTAATAGAAAAATACAAAAATTTTAATTAAAGAATACAAGATATAACTTGAATATAAATAAAATTATTTTATGTTTATCGTCAATAAATGTATGTATTTTTTTTTTTTCAAAATAATGTCTTTAGCTTCAAATATTATTGTGTTTATCATCACAATATTTCTATTTTTATTGTCAATAAATTATGTATTTTTTTCTTTTTTTTCAAAAAGTCATAGATTTACCTTCAACAAAGTTTTGTATTTATCATAACAAAATTTTTGGATTTTTTTTTTCAATAAATTCCTATGTTTTTTTTCTATGTTTTTATTCAAAGAATTATGTTTACTTTCAAAAAATTTCTATGTTTATCACCACAAAATTTTTGTATTTTTTATTTATCTTTTTTTTTTAAAAGAAAATTGTATTTATTATCACAAATTTATGTATTTATTGTCAATAAATTCCAGCTTTCACTACTGAAATATTATTAAACATTACAAAAGGTCGGCCAAACAGTTAACATTAGTATCAGTTGAGATGATGACACAAGGTCGACCAAACAACTAGCTAAATAGCTAGCTAATTTTAGTATAAGCTAAGATGATGACATAAGATCGGCCAAATATCTAACTAATTTTAGTAACAGATAATTTTAGTAATAGCTAAGATGATGACATAAGGTCGACTAAACAACTAAAAGGTCAGCTAAACAACTAATTTTAGTAACAGCTAAGAGATGACATAAGGTCGACCAATCTGATGAGCCACTATTTTACGGTATATTTAGGATTGAATTGAGTGGATTTTATCAACTATTCTTACACTTATTCATATAAATTGCATGGTTTTATAAATCCTTTTGAATTTGTGCTACGATTGAAAACATGCTTCTTTATCCTTAAATTTGCTCATTTTTAATCCTCTTTTATTACCATTCGATGCCGTGATATGTGTGTTAAGTGTTTTCAGGTTTTATAGGGAAGGAATGACTTAGAGGATGGAAAGGAAGCATGCAAAAGGGGAAGGAACACAAGAAATTGAAGTTTTGAGAAGCTGGTCTCGACGTGTATGCATGGTTGACGCGTACGCATGACCAAGCCATAAGCAAATGATGCTCACGCGTGACTGACGCGTACGCGTGGCCAGTTCAATATCAATCTATGCGTACGCGTGGCTGACGCGTACGCGTGACAAGCGTCACGTGCCTCAGTTATGAGAAAACGCTGGGGGCGATTTCAGGGCTGCTTTTGACCTAGTTTCAGGCCCGAAAACTTAGATAAGAGGCTGCAGAATGGAGCTGGAAGGAGGATTCATTCATTCACTTTTCATTGACTTAAACATTAGTTAGGTTTTAGATGTAGAATTCTAGAGAGAGAGGCTCTCTCCTCTCTTTAGGTTTAGGGTTTCTTCTTCTAATTTCTCCTTAGGTTTAGGTTTCAGTCTTATTTTAATTTAGTATTCTATTACTTTTATTTGTTCTAACACTTTAGTTATCTACTTCTCTTATTGATTCCTTTATTTTGCTAATTTAGTTTATGATTTCATGTGTTACTCTCAATTTTTATTAATGCAATTTATGTTTCATGTTTCTTATTGTTCAATTGCTTTGTTATTGTTATTTCTTTGCTTTGGTTAGTCTTAGAATTTCCCATGTTTTGTCAATTTTCTATGTTTTTATTTTATCCCTTCCAAGTGTTTGATAAAATTTTTGGGTGGATTTTAATTTAGATTTTTATGTTCTTGACTTGGATTGATTAATTAGAGACTCTTGAGTTATCAAAATTCTTTTGTGATTGGTGATTGAAAGTTGCTAGTTGGCTTGAGCCTCACTAAATCTAGTCTTTGATTAGGACTTGTGAACTTAAGTCGATTTTGCTCGCTTGACTTTCCTTCATTTGTTAGAGGATAACTAAGTGAAAGCAATTTACATTTACCATCACAATTGATGATGATAATGAGCATAGGACTTCTAATTCTCTTTTCTTGCTAAGAGCTTTATTAGTTATTAGTTTATTTTCTTGCCATTTTATTTTCTTGTTTCTTATTACAAAACCCAAAAATATACTTTTCCGTAGCCAATAATAAACTACACTTCCCTGCAATTTCTTTGAGAGACGACCCGAGGTTTAAATACTTCGGTTAATTTTATTTGGTTTGATTAAGTGACAAACAATTTAAACATTGACCGAGGATAATTTGTTGGTTTAGAACTATACATGCAACGCGACATTTTGTGAAATTCTTTACCGACAATTTTCCTCTGTCAAGTTTTTGGCGCCGTTGCTAGGGAGTTACAAATGTGTGCCTTGTTATTGGTTATATGTTAATATTGTGAATATCTTGATTTTTGGTGTATTTGTTAGTTTTTGCTAGTTTTAGAACTTTGTTTGCTTACTTTTTATTAGTATTTGTTTTTATTTCCTCTTGCTATCATGAATTCTCACCTCTTTGGCTATGAGTGTGATTACAACTATGTCATAGGAAATGAGAACCACAATGAAGGCTTGCATCAAGGACGAGACAATCAAAGATGGGAGGAGCCACATGCTTATGAACAACCTTCTTGGCAATAACCTCCTTCAATGCACTATGAGAAAGAACCATTCCAAGATGCATGCCAATCCAATGGCTATGGTAAGCCTCCTTTTGATTATCAATAACCACCACCATATGCCTATGAACCCCCTCCTCAACATAGTTTTGAACCACCATACTCACAAGCCCCTTACCACCATTCACCTCCATATGACCCTAACCCTTATCCACCATACCAACCACTATATGAACCATATGAACCATACTTAGAGCCACAACAATTCCAACCCAATTACTCCCAAGGCCCACCTCAATATAAACTATCTCCATATCCTTATCAAGATGAACCACCTTCCTATTATGAGCCCCTTCTCCCAACCAATGAACCCTCCTATCCACCCCAAGCCCCCATAGATGATACCCTTTGTGTTATTCTTCAAGAGAAAAAGGAGCTTCAAGCCACACTTACCTCTAGCCTCAACGGTTTCACCTCTGCTCTCCAAGCCCTTATATCTCGTATGGACACACCCTCTACCTCCAATACTCAACTTTCAAGCTCTAGTGCACTTCCTTTTCAACCACATAATGATCTCTCCATCCCACCACCATCCTCCATGAAAGAACACCCATATCCATCAATCCAAGAGTAACATGACCCCAATTATGCTAGTGAAGTGGAACAAGAGAGAAGGGATCGTCTTAGGGAATTAATAGATCGGATCCAAGCATCCATACTTCAATAGAATCAACAGGAGGCCCAAAAGGTGGAGGAAGTAGAAACCCTTGAAGATGATGAAATAGTTGAAGAATTATGAGAGGTTGAACAAGAGGGAAGTTCCATCATTGATGAAGACACCTCTACACCAAGTGACATTAAGGATCTTGTTGAAGCTTCTTCCATCGGATGTGAAACCAATGTTGAGGAGGAATGTACACACCCTCCAAAACATGAATTGATCAATGAGGAAGAGTTGGAAGAAGTTAACAAGAAAGTGGAAATTGAAGAAAGTTTTCAAGTGGTGGAAGTCATCAAGGAGGAGTCAAAGGAAGTGAAGCTTACATTGTTAAAGTCGTCGAATATCTTCCTTGCTAAGTCACCATCCACATTACAAATTGAGTGGGTAATCATCTCATCCTTTAATTTCCTTGGCCCATATCAATATGCTTTGTTAGAAACAGATGGATAAATTCGAGCTCTTTGTGATTTTAAGAGTAAAAGGGAGATGGTTAGTGGTTGGCAACACAATCCTAGGTTCATTATGCTTGGAAGTTCAAGGTCTAAGTGCAATGATTGGTATAGCTCTCAATTGGTTGGGTCTAGGAAGATGTCTTGGTGCTTAAATGAGAATTCTTCAACCTTGTCACCCGAATGGAAACATGAAGATCAAGAAGAAAGGATGATGACAAACAAGGTTTGGGACCCCGGAATACACCTCAACCATCATCAATCTTGGGGCCTTGTCACTTGTTCAAATTTACTTGGAAGCTTGATGCGCCTAGTTTGGGATCCCAGAGTTTATTGGAATTGCAAATATTAGTGGGGATTCAAGGAAGAGTTCAAGCATAAGCCACCCTAGCAAGAATCCCACAAAATGTCCAACTTAAGGACAATAACTAAAAGTGTTAGGTGGGAGACACTCCACCATGCTATGATCTTCCTTTTCTATAGCTTTTTTTTTCTTTTCTTTGATATGTTTCATTAGATGTGTATGGTACTTTCCAAATATGCATATTTGCCTTTGTTATGATAAAAAAAACTACCTGCCCACGCGTGCGCATGGCTGACGCGCCCGTGTGACACCCCTGAAAATGCACCATGCGAAAACGGTGTTGGAACGATGCGCCCGCATGGCCAAACCGAATGTTGTGCTAGGGCCTTGCGGGAAGGGGGCAAAGGGCACGGGCACTGGTCACGCATACGCGCCGATGCCCATTTTTCTGTTATGTTGAATTCGTGCTGGGACCATGCTACCGCACGGCCTGGACAGAATGTTGTGCCAAGCGCGTGCTGGAGAGGTGCCAGGTGCCTGACGCTGCCCATTCGTACGCGGTGACCGACGCGTACGCGTCGCCCCGTCCCCAAAATTTGTGCTTTCGTGATGCTGACATTGTGCTCCCGCATGGCTCGAACCGAATGTTGTGCTGAGACCATGCGGGTACTGTATGAAACGCGTGACTCACCATCATGCGTACGCGTGGATGACGCATACGCGTCACATTCATTTTTCATACTCCACGCGTACGCGTGAATGACGCTTACGCGTCACTTTCCGTTTTTAAACTCCAAATGCACCGACCTAGTTCTGCGCCTCTTTCTTCCCCTTTTCTTTTCTTTTCCCTCTCCTTCTTTCATTGTTCTTTCTTCCTTTCTTCTCAATATTCTTCCCTCCTTTTCTGGCGGAACGTTCTCCGGCATTCTTTTTCTCTTTTCTCTTTCTCTTACTACTCTTCTTTCTTCTTCTCCTTCGTTTCAAAGTTTTACTTTTCTTTTTCTCATCTTTCATTTTCTTTTGTCTATTGCATTTGTATACTTTCACTCATTACATTTTAACTTTGTGCCTGTTCTTATTTTCTTTTCTAATTTGCTATTTTTACATTGGTGTTGAGTTTTCTTATTCAGCTGTTGAAAATTTCTTGCATTGTTTAGGTGCTTCGTAACTTGTTTTATATTGTTGGGTGATGATATTTTTAGGTCAATGCGTAATTTTTATTGATGCTTGCATTCTTTGTGCACTGATATGAACTCACATTGTCTTTCATGACCCACTTTTTCTTACTCATTGTTGCAATTCTTGCACCATTGATATGCCATTCGCTTATATTATTTTCTCACTTACACGTAGTTGAGAACCCCACTCTTATTTGGCATTAGCCCCCACCTATATGCTGTTTGCTTTATTTTGGGCTTAATCTTCTTCCTTTCTCTCTCCTTTCAGGCTAGCCACCAAGAGGGGAAAGGAAAACTTCTAAATGGGGCGACTAAAAAGTCCTTAAGCACAATCTTTTGAAGGAGCTCATCAGTTGTAGCAACCCTAATTCACTTTGCTCATCTTTACATGCACCGAGGATGGTGCAATCTTTAAGTGTGGGGAGGTCGATGACCGACTTCCGTGGGTAACTACTTCCTTTTCCAACACCGCTTTTTTTTTATTATTTTCTTTGTTAGCTAGTTGTTGCATTGCATGATAGATTGCATGTTAGTTAGAGTTTATACATTTTTACTACTTCTTTCTTGCTAGGACTACTTGGTTGAAGTGATGATTTCTTTTCAAGAAATTGTTTTAAGGCATTTCACTAATTTGATCAAAACTTTTGTTAAACTTGCTTGAAGAAATTTATTTTGGAACATGGTTTTAGAGCTCGAACACACAACCTAGTGAGATTTTGAGCTTATTTGATTGGTAGCATCTTATCAACCAATATATTTTATTTCGGTGTGTGTTGTTCTCTCTAAAATTGTGATCTTTGTCTTGCTTAATTCTATATTTCCATTGTTTGATATATGCATGCACATACATGATTGAGGCCTTTGTTTCACTATAGCTCACATACCCATATGGCCTTATCCTTTCATTATCCTTTGCAAACCAATGTTGAGCCTGTTTTACCCTATTTGTTCTCTATTTTAGCACACCACTAACTCTAAGCGGAAAACAATGAATGTCCTTAACTTGAATCCTTGGTTAGCTTAGACTAGTGAGAGTGTTCATGATCTAAGTGTGGGAAAATTGGGTTTGGAAACATTTGGTTTGGGAATTGGGTATGTTATACTTTTTTGTAAAAATGTGAAAAAAAATAGTTAGGACACATGTTCATGCATTCAATACTTTAATCATATGTATTAATCTCTCATATATATATTATCCACCACAAGAATAAAAGAAAAAGCAAAAAAGAAAAGCAAAAAAAAAAAAGAAAAAAAGGAGAAAAAATAAAAAGGAGACAAAATGCCCCAAAGTAAATGGTGGTAGTAATGCATATGAGTTGTACTCAAATTCGGATGCATGAATATGTGGAAAACATAGTTAATGGGTAGTTAGATTTTATATTTTGATTACATGGATCGTCTTAAGTTAGGTGGGAAGTTTAGGTTAATCAAGGATTCAAATTTTAGTCCACTTGACCAAATACAATCCTACCTTGACCCTAACCCCATTACAACCTTTAAAAGACCTCTTGATATGTGTATTCGTGCATTATATTTTTGTTTATTGGTAGAAGAAGAGCAAGCCTTAGAAAGCAGGATTAGTAGAGAATTGAGAGAATCGAACCTCAAACACTTGAGTGATTAGAGTGTATACACTTTCGGTGAGGGTTCGATGCTCGATTCTTTGTTCCTGGCTTTCACAAGCTTTCATGCAAGTCTACTTGTACTTTATTTTGAGATTTGAATTAGTGGAATCCAGTTCATTTGTTCTTGAAAGATTTATTTAATTTTAACCAAGTAGGTAGAAGCATTTTTGCATGTAGTTTCATTCATATAGATAGGTTGCATTTAATAAGTCCTACCATCCCTCTTCACTCTTTTGGTTCCCGTGAGCTTAGCATGAGGACATGCTAATGTTTAGTGTGGGGAGATTTTATGAGCCACTATTCATATAAATTGCATGGTTTTATAAATCCTTCCGAATTTGTGCTACGATTGAAAACATGCTTCTTTGGCATTAAATTTGCTAATTTTTAATCCTCTTTTATTACCATTCGATGCCGTGATATGTGTGTTAAGTGTTTTAAGGTTTTAGAGGGCAGAAATGGCTTAGAGGATGGAAAGAAAGCATGCAAAAGTGGAAGGAACACAAGAAATTGAAGTTTTGAGAAGCTGGTCTCGACGTGTACGCATGGCTGATGCATACGCGTGACTAAGCCATAAGCAAATGATGCGCACGCGTGACTGACGCGTACGCGTGGCCAGTTCAATATCCATCGACGCGAAAATGATGGGGCCGATTTTTGGGCTGCTTTTGACCCAGTTTCAGTCTCGAAAATGAGGACAATAGGCTGCAGAGTGAAGCTGGAAGAGAAATTCATTCACTTTTCATTCACTTTCACATTACTTAGGTTTTAGATGTAGAATTCTAGAGAGAAGCTCTCTCCTCTCTCTAGGTTTAGGGTTTCTTCTTCCAATTTCTCCTTAGGTTTAGGTTTCAGTCTTATTTTAATTTAGTACTCTATTACTTTTATTTGTTCTAGCACTTTAGTTATCTACTTCTCTTATTGATTCCTTTATTTTGCTAATTTAGTTTATGAGTTCATGTGTTACTCTAAATTTTCATTAATGCAATTTATGTTTCATGTTTCTTATTGTTCAATTGCTTTGTTATTGTTATTTCTTTGCTTTGGTCAGTCTTAGAATTTTCTATGTCTTGTTAATTTTCTATGTGTTTATTTTTATGTTCTTCACTTGGATTGATTAATTAGAGACTCTTGAGTTATCAAAATTCTTTTGTGATTGATGAAAAGTTGCTAGTTGGCTTGAGCCTAACTAAATCTAGACTTTGATTAGGACTTATGAACTTAAGTCGATTTTGCTCGCTTGACTTTCCTTCATTTATTAGAGAATAACTAAGTGAAAGCAATTTACATTTACCATCACAATTGACGATGATAATGAGGATAGGACTTCTAATTCTCTTTCCTTGCTAAGAGTTTTATTAGTTATTAGTTTATTTTTTTGCCATTTTATTTTCTTGTTTCTTATTACAAAACCCAAAAATATACTTTTTCATAGCTAATAATAAACTACACTTCCCTGTAATTTCTTTGAGAGATGACCCGAGGTTTAAATACTTCGGTTAATTTTATTAGGTTTGCTTAAGTGACAAACAATTTAAACCTTGACTGAGGATAACTTGTTGGTTTAGAACTGTTCCGAAGGTTACCTGAAACTGAAGTTTGATCTCGGATGAAATCTGTTGTGGTGGCCGGAGCTGTTGTGTCCGACTTGTTGGATCTGGTGGCCGGAGCTGTCGTGTCCGACCTGTTAGATCTGATGGCCGGAGCTGTCATGTCCGACCTGATGGAACTGGTGGAGCTGGAGATGCTGCTGATCCTTCGTCACCGGAGGGTGATGGTACCTGCAAGAGACTCCGATGCTTAAGTTAGCATGGGCTTTAAGCAGGTTTTTAGTAGAATCAGAGTATGAGTTATACCTGGGTGCTCCAGTGTATTTATAGTAGTGTGGAGTGACATTTCTGGAGATAAGAGGAACATCTTATCTTATCTTATCTTTGAGTGAAGTCATCTTATCTTTAAGAGGAACTGCCTTTATCTTTCTAGGCTTTGACTGCCTTTAGATTGGGCTGTGTTCCTTCGTTTGGGCCTGCTTTGGGCTCTTTTGATGATTTGGCCGAACTCTTTGTGAAGAGGTCGGTAATTGGCCAACCTTCTAAGAGGTCGGCCAACTCGATCCTTTATAGCTCGAACCGATGTATGAACAGTGTCCCTGCTTGAGTTTTGATCTTCCTTGTGAGGTTGTGCTTCTTAGTTTTGATCCCTTTGAGGGAGTCGTGCTCAAGCATCTGTCTGGCTTGTTTCTTCATTGCTTTGCAATCCTTGCAAATTAGAGGTTTGGAACTTCCCAGTCTGACCTTTTTTGAGTGGTAGTGTGGGTTTTCTACCCTTGCCCTCTGGATCACGCCTTGCTTTAAGTTTGTGTTGACAACCCTCTGCTTTGGCGAAGTTATCCTTGCGACTTGATATCTGGGCTCTTGGTGACTTGTCCGATGACTTTTTAGTGTTCTTTATATAGAATCTTTTTTAGTCTCGGATGACGTTCGTAGCCCTGTTTGAGATTGTGCCTTCTTTGAGTGGAGTTGTATCCATTTTAGCTAAGCACATTTGAGCCTTAAGTTGTTTCCCAACCTTTTGGCTTGTTCTTTTTTGAGATCATTTTTGCGCTTCTTCTTAGCTGACGTCGACCTGTACGACTTTGCTCCCCGGGCTTTTTAATCACATTCCAACAACCTTTTAGGTAGTGTTCCGATAAGGAAACTTTTCTTTATAGTTTGTTTGGACGACTTTTTAGCTCCGTCTTTGAGGCCGTGCTTTTCTCTTTTTAAGTAGTGTCCTTTTTCAAGACTTTGTACTTTTCAGCGAAGCACTTCTGGCTTTGGCCTTTTGACCTTTCCTTGGCCTTTGTGAGATGTTTATAGAGTGTTGGTACTTTGCTGTCTGACCTCTTTTTGATTAGATCTTGTTTAGTCCGTCTTCTGTTTAGGCGGGATGACCTTTGGGGCTAACTTGTCCGACAACTTTTTAGTGTTCTTGGTAGAACCTTTTTAGTTAGTCTGAACAATTTTGATAGCCTTGTCGTGGAGCCGTGGCTTTTTGGGCGGAGCTATGTCCCTTTTAGCGCACGCTTTTCGTAGGTCTGACTTCTCTTGTCAATTCTTCCTAAGTTATTTTTAGTAATCCATTTTTAGTAAGACCTCGTCAGGCCACTTTTTATGGATTACTTTTTATAACTTTTGCGTTGGTTGGTTTGGTCCGACTTCTCCTTTGTCGGTCCTTCTTAAGTTATTTTTAGTAATCCATTTTTAGTAAGATCTCATCAGGCCACTTTTTATGGATTACTTTTTATAACTTTGTCGCTTTGATTGGTCCGACTTCTTCTTGTCGAACCCTCTTAAGTTATTTTTAGTAATCCATTTTTAGTAAGACCTCATCAGGCCACTTTTTATGGATTACTTTTTATAACTTCTTGCATTAATCTGTTTTTATCGCTTTCATCTTGCCGGCCTTGTCGTGATCGGGCGGTGAATTTGGTTTTCACCTTGCCGACCTTGTCGTAATCGGGCGATGAATTCTTGTGCTCAGATTAATGCATCTTGGTAGAAAACTTTTTAGGGAATCTGTAAACTTTTAAACAATAAAATGAAGATATGAATAAGAGTGTGTACATGTTAGTGCTTACCCTTCTAGGTCGGGCAATCTTTTTAGATCTCGGCCTGGCGCCCTTCTTAGATTGCAGGCATGCCATGACCTTGGTAGCTCTCGCCCCTCGAGGTCGCACACTTTGTGGTTACCTTTCCCCAGTACGTCTGAACAACTTGGTATGGTCCTTTCCAGTTGGCTGCTAGCTTCCCTTCTCCTGACCGACCTTAGGTCCATTCGACGCTTTAGTGCTTCCTCTCTAATCCGAGCTCTTTCTCGGACTTATGGAAGTAGGTCGAGCTCTTCCCTTTGAGTTTGGGAGTTGGTATCTTCGTTGTTCTTGATTTGAGTCGTTTCTCATCTTCTTTTCTGCTGGTTAGTTGTTCTTTTCTCTCTCTTTTTTTACTTTCGACAACTGGGCATGCTTTTGATGTAAAGTTTTGACTTTGTATTTGGGTTTTTACTCTGAAGGACTTTGGTTCTTTCTGCAAAAAGTTTGCGTCTTTGATCATTTGTTGTGACTTTTCTTTTGTTGTTCACCTTTGAGAAGAATGGGTACTTTGCTTAGGGTTTTGTTGCTGTTCCTGTTTCTTTTCATCGTTGCCTGACTCCTTTTGTACAAAACTTCTAGCTTTTGTTTTGACCTTTTGTTTGAGAGGTGTTCGGACTGTTTGGGTATAGATTGTCGACTTCTCTTCTCTATGTTCTTGCCCTGTTGTTGCCTCCAAAGGGTGCCCCTGGACTTTCGTGTGAGTCCTGGGGTTTCCCTTTTACTGCTGTATCTGACACTTGATATTTTGCTGTTATTGTTCGAGTGGTTTCCTTATTTGCCCGCGTTGTTTGGTAGTAACCCCATTTTTCTTTTTCTTACTGTAGGAATATTTGACCTATGTCTTCCCGCAAAAATATTGCTGAGATGTCTACTAAGATCCCGGACGGCATGTCTGACTGGCTGGATTCCATAGTTTTAATGTGTGTTTCTGAGTACTGTGTGCGACTTAGGAGGTTCCATAGAATTTGTAGTGATAGGGATGAGGAGAAAAATCATGAGTTAGTGTCGCTGGAACCTGAGGAATGGGTTTGTTTTCCTTCCTTGACTCCGGGGGAACGATCCTGACCTGATATGGTTAGGACCTTTTCTTCCTCCGAGATTGATGGATTTTGTAGTATTTTTTGGATGAGGCTTCTATTATTGCCCCCTGGTTTAGTGCTGGCTAGTTTTGATAGTGCGTCAGCTCGAGCATTCTGTTCCCGAGGTATATGTCTGACCTCATATTCCTCGAGTTGTCCAAGTTGTTTTTTGGTTTTGTCTAGATACTTCTTCATGGTGGGATCTTTAGCTTGGCAATTCCCTTCTATTTGTGAGGTAACTATTTGAGAATCGCTGAAGATGGTGAGCTTTTGAACTCCTACCTCCTTAGCCAACCTCAAACCAGCCAGTAATGCATCGTATTCAACTTGATTATTTGAAACAGGGACGTCGAACTTTAGTGAGAGTTCGATTTGGGTTCCTTGGTCGCTTTCTATTATCACACCTGCCCCACTCCCAGTTTTTTTGAGGATCCATCCACGTAGAGATTCCATTTTGTGGGAGTTCCCGGGGTATCAGTGTATTCAGCGATGAAATCGGCCAGATACTGCGATTTGATTGTTGCCCGAGCTTCATATTGCAAATCAAATTCGGACAACTCGACTGGCCATTGCAGTATTCTTCCAGCTAAGTCTGTCTTTTGTAAAATGCCTTTTATGGACTGGCTGGTCCGAACCTTGATAGTGTGTGCTTGAAAGTATGGGCGAAGTCGTCGGGAAGTGAGTATGAGGGCGTAGGCGAACTTCTCTATTTTTTGATAGTTTAGCTCGGCCCCTTGTAGGGCTTTGCTGATGAAGTAGATGGGTTGTTGCCCGCTTTCGTCCTCTCTGACCAGTGCTGAAGCTATTGCCCGATTTCCTACTGCCAGGTAGAGTTTGAGTTCTTCTCCCTCCCGTGGCCGGGTAAGAATGGGTGGTTGTCCCAAGAAATTTTTCAAATCTTGGAAGGCTTTTTCGCACTCTTCAGTCCATTCAAACCTCTTTCCCTTCCTTAATGTGGCGTAAAAGGGGAGGGATCTTATGGCCGAACCGGCTAAGAATCGGGACAGAGCTGCTAGTCTTCCGTTGAGCTGTTGTACTTCTTTGACTTAGGTCGGACTTTTCATGTTGAGTATAGCCCTGCATTTATCTGGGTTCGCCTCTATTCCTCTTTGTGTGAGCATGAATCCCAGAAATTTGCCTGCTTCTACCGCGAAGGTACATTTTGCAGGATTAAGTCGCATACCATGCTTTCTGATGGTGTCGAATACTTTTGCAAGGTCGGGCAACAAGGATTCCTCAGTTTATGTTTTTACTAGCATATCGTCGACGTAGACCTCCATCAGTTTCCCGATGTGTTCTGTGAAGACTTTGTTCATTAATCTTTGGTAGGTAGCTCCTGCGTTCTTGAGTCCGAACGGCATGACGATATAGCAGTAATTTGCTTTGGGAGTTAGGAACGAAGTCTTTTCATGGTCGGGTGAATACATCAGGATTTGATTGTATCCTGAATAAGCATCCATGAAGGAGAGATACTTGTATCCCAAAGATGCATCCACTAGAGCATCTATGTTGGGTAGTGGGTAGGGGTTTTTTAGGCAGGCTTTATTGAGGTCGGTGTAGTCAGTGCACATCCGCCACTTCCCATTTGACTTTTTTACCAAGACAACGTTGGCTAGCCATAGTGGGTATTTGACTTCCCTTATGAATCTTGCCTCCAGTAAGGCTTGCACTTGCTCTTCCACAGCTTGGGACTTTTTCGGTCCGAGCTTCCTACACTTCTGCTGCACTGGCCGAGATCCTGGGTATACCGCCAGTTTGTGCCACATTAGTTTGGGATCTATGCCTGGCATGTCTGCGGCCTTCCATGCAAAGAGATTGGCGTTATCCTTTAGGAACTATATTAGAGACTTCTTCAGGTCTCCTTTCAAGGTTCCCCCTACATTTATCATTTTATCACGGGAATCCCGATTTGGACCTCTTCAGTCTTGCCTTCAGGTTGTGGGCGGAATTCTTCGCGAGCTCAAACTCCCCCCGAGTTCAATGGTGTTGACTTCTTTTCCTTTGAGGTCGCCTTTGAGGTTCAGACTTTCATTGTAACAGCGTCGCGCAATTTTTTGGTTCCCTTTTATCGTGGTGATCCCTTCTGGAGTTGGGAACTTCATGCATATATGTGGAGTTGAAACTACTGCGGCGAGCTGGTTTAACGTTGTCCGACCTATTAGGGCATTGTAGGCTGAGCTCACCTTGACTACTATGTAATCTATATTGAGTGTCCTTGACCGGGTTTCCTTTCCGAAAGTTGTGTGCAGTGAGATATATCCAAATGGTTGGATTGGAGTGTCTCCTAGCCCGAATAAGCTATTCGAATATGCTCTGAGCTCTTTCTCTTGTAAGCTGAGTTTGTCGAAGGCGGATTTAAACAAGATATCCGCAGAGCTTCCTTGGTCTACTAGTGTTCTATGAAGATTAGCGTTGGCCAATATGATGGTAATAACCATGGGATCGTCATGTCCCGGGATAACACCTACTGCATCTTCTTTAGTAAAGGTAATTGTGGGGAGGTCGGTTGACCTCTCTCCTTCCCCGACATGATATACTTATTTAAGGTGTCTTTTGCGAGATGATTTAGAGATCCCTCCTCCTGCGAATCCTCCATTTATCATGTGTACATTTCTTTCAGGGGTACGGGGTTGTCGTTTAGCCCGTCCGATCTCTTGGTCTCGTCTTCTCCTCCTCGGCTCGTCGGTCTTATTGGCCAAGAACCTGCCTAGTCTTCCTTCCCGAGCTAGCTTTTTTATGACATCCTTTAGGTCGTAGCTTTCGTTGGTGGAGTGTCCGTAGATTCGATGATATTCGCAGTACTCTGTTCGACTTCCTCCTCCCTTTTTGCTTTTGATTGGGCGAGGTGGTGGGATCTTCTCTGTGTTGCATATTTCTCGGTAAACATCTACAAGAGATACCCGAAGAGGGGTATAGTTGTGGTATTTTTTAGGCTTCTCACTGGTTTGATCTTCTTTTTTTTTTTGGACTCTTTATCCTTGTCCCGAGAAGGGTAGGAGAATCTAGATTTTGAGTTTTCTCCTAATCTAGAATTCTTTTCCATGTTGATGTACTTTTCTGCCCTTTCTTGTACCTCATTTAGAGATGTTGGATGCTTTTTTGATATGGAGTGACTAAAAAGTCCTTTTCGTAGGCCATTGATGAGACCCATGATGGCGGTTTCTGTTGGCAGACTTTGTATGTCGAGACACGCTTTGTTGAATCTTTCCATGTAGTTGCGAAGGCTTTCCTGATCTCCTTGCTTGATTCCTAATAGGCTCGGGGCGTGTTTGGCTTTATTTGTCCTTCTAGATGGAGAATCGGGCCAAGAATTTTTTAGCTAAGTCGTCAAAACTGGTGATAGATCTAGGGGGCAAACTATCGAACCACTTAATTGCTATCTTTGTCAGGGTGGTTGGAAAGGCTTTGCATCGAACAGCGTCCGAGGCATCAGTGAGATACATTCTGCTCCTGAAGTTGTTGAGATGATGGCTTATATCCGAGGTGCCGTCGTATGAAGTCATGTCGGGGGCTTTAAAATCTTTTGGAACTTTGACTTTCATGATCTCTTTGGTGAAGGGATCTTGGTCTTTGTGGGAGTTATCTTCGTCGTTGGGGTGAGCAGTTCTGGTCTTGAGGTCGGCTTCCAGTTTCGCGAGCTTATTCTCTAGCTCTCGGCGACGCCTAGTTTCTCTTCGGAGGTCTCTTTCAGCCTGTCGCTAATGTTCAGACTCCTGTTCAAGCTGTTTTGAGGCGATCTTGTTGTTCTTTGATGGCTTCCAAGATTTCTGTGTTTGTGTTGGAGGGTTGTTTATCCCCCTTATTTTGGGGTGCCTCCTTTGAAATGACCTCCGTATTTTTAAGCGGAGTTCTTTCTTTTAAACCAGAGTTGTGGTCGTTGTCAAGGTTGTCCACCATGATGATGGGATGACTTCCAAGTTCCCCGGCAACGGCGCCAATGTTTCGAGGGTTACCTGAAACTGAAGGTCGATCTTGGATGAGATCTGCTGTGGTGGACAGAGTTGTCATGTCCAACTTGTTGGATCTGGTGGCCGGAGCTGTCGTGTCTGACCTGTTGGATCTGATGGCCGGAGCTGTCGTGTCTGACCTGATGGAACTGGTGGAGCTGGAGATGCTGCTGATCCTTTGTCACCGGAGGGTGGTGGTACCTGCAAGAGACTCCGATGCTTAAGTTAGCATGGGCTTTAAGCAGGTTTTTAATAGAATCAGAGTATGAGTTATACCTGGGTGCTCCAGTGTATTTATAGTAGTGTGGAGTGACCTTTCTGGAGATAAGATAGTTATCTTATCTTATCTTATCTTTGAGTGAAGTCATCTTATCTTTAAGGGGAACCGCCTTTATCTTTCTAGGCTTTGGATGCCTTTAGATTGGGCTGTGTTCCTTCGTTTGGGCCTGCTTTGGGCTCTTTTGATGATTTGGCCGAACTCTTTGTGAAGAGGTTAGTAATGGGCTAACCTTCTAAGAGGTCGGTCATGGGCCAACCTTCTAAGAGGTCGGCCAACCCGGTCCTTTATAGCTCGAACCAATGTATGAACAAGAACTATACTTGCAACATGGCATTTTTGTGAAATTCTTTACCGACAATTTTCCTGCGTCACAATCCCTTTTCATAAACTTCGGCTAATTTTACCGACGACTCGTGGTCTACGATAATAATAAATAACCTTATCGATTCCCTGAATGTCGATAGTTATGAACAACAGTATAATTAAAGTTACGTTTGTTTTAATGGACATGACAGAACATGATATTTAGACAGAGACACTACAAATTATCCTTTGTGTATTGTTTTTGGATACAATGTACTAGACACTAATGTAATATCCTGATTATGTTTGGATAGATATGGACAAGACTAAAATATTGTGTGAAATGACTAAAATAGTCCTTTGATTCCAAATTTTCTGCATCAAGTATAAACCAATTTAATAGAGAATGAGAGTATGTGAGAGTATAGGGGATTACAAGTGTTAGAAAGGGGAGAGGGAGCAATAGAAAAAAGGTTTGTGAGTATTCAAGTTTTGTTAAATGATACAATATAAAAAGGGTATTTATAGGCGTTAAGAGAATCGTAATAATCAAGACGTAATATTCTATAATAAATATTCATATATACTAAATAATTCTAATGAATGTTAATTGATCCTAATATATTCTGACATCCCCTTTCAAACTCAAGTGACAACTTGAGTTTGAAATTTATTTAAAACAACGAAAGAAAAAAATGCATAAACTGATAGAACGGGTGCAGACGGAACTGCCACAGTCTGAAGGAAGTGCAGATAGAACTGCCAGAAGAAAATGCAGACGAAACTGCCAAAAAAATGCAAATAGAATTGTTGGAAGGAAATGCAGACGAAACTGCCGCAAGAGTGGCCAACTGCCAAAAAATTGCTGAAAAAGTGACAAAGTAGTGTAAAGAGATGGCAAACTATCAGAAATTAATGAAAAATATATGGTTTCTTCATGAGAATAAGTAAGTAGTGGATTAATGAGCTAATCGGTAAGGTGAAAAAAGCATCAAAGCATTGACAAAAGGAAAGGAAAAAAATGGCACGGAAGAAAAGTATAAAAAATATGATAATTTCAATAGAAGAAAAACAACCTATCCTCCTCAAGGAGGATACCATGGCTCTGATACCATGTTAGAAACTAGAGACTATACTGGAGAAAGAATTTGTGTATTATTGAGTGTATTCAAGTTGTGTTGAATGATATAATATAAAAGGGTATTTATAGGTGCGGAGAGAATCGTAATAATAAAGACGTAATATTCTATAATAAATATTCAGATATACTAAATAATTCTAATGAATGTTAATTGATCCTAATATATTCTGACAACAAGAAGAATTGGTCTATGAACCAACAAGGTAAAAATTGTATTGAAGTAACAAAATTAAGAATAACAAAGTAACAAAAGTAAAAGAGTGAATTAAGTTTCCATTGAATAAACTTGCAGCATGACACAGAGAAGATAATGAACAATAAAAAGGAAGAAATTATCAAGTTAGGTAAGAAATTTTGCAAGAAAAAAAAAGTACTGAAAAAAGAGAGAGAAAGAAGAAGAACGCAGAGATAGAGAATTGAAAGGACAGGGAGAAGAGAGTGCCTTTTTGAAAACGATCATGCATAAAAGAAGATCATATTAGAGAAATAAAAATGTGTAATAGTGGAATAAAAAAATATCTATGAACTAAAAGAGAAAAATTTTCATAAAAAAAATTCGTATTCACCTTCTCAAATTCCATATCTATCATTGTCTTTCGTTTAAAAGTGGACACAAAAATAAATTGTCTTAAAAATACTGTGTTCAATGTCTATATCTCTCTTCAAACACCTTTTAAGTATTTACCGTCTATGTTTTTGTGTCTTATTCACAAAAACAAACACAGTCTAAATATTAAAAATTTATAATAATTATATCAGCAATTCATTACAAAAATCTTGAGTTTTTTATTTTTAATATTGGGTCTAGGTTGGTATAATCCACTGAAATACCCAAAAAAGTGTGTATAACATCGTTGTGGGGATCACTGACTGCAACAGGAAAACGTCACCACCATTTCTCACCCACATCAATTTCTTCTTCAGCAAAACATCGGCGACATTTTGCACAAAACGTCAATGACAGCAAAACGTCGACGACGTTTTGCACAAAACGTGACGTTTTGCACAAAACGTGATGTTTTGCACAAAACGTCAGTGACGTTTTGTGTGCATGGTTAACACGTAGATGAGAAGTTCTTCCTCGTTCCAGCGTAAAGATTTTTAACTTTACTAACTTCTTCTCTTTCCCATTTCTTCATCTTCTCTTCTCAATTTCACGACAAAATGGCTCTCTTCCATCATTATCAATCTTACCCCACCAAAAATAAGAAAACCCACAAAGCAAAACGGCAGCACCCATATTTATCAATCACCACAACTAAATCAAAGCCATTCAGGTAAATACTTATATGCTTTAGTGTTTTTTTTTTTTAAACTGAAAGTATGAACAAAAATTTTTAAAAAATAGACTAAAGTTTTGTAATTTTTTTAGGTGATTTTACTATTAATTAATAGTAAGTTAATTAATTATTAGTAGTAGTACCGGCGTTAGTATAGGTGTTAGTTAGTGTTAGGGTTAGATAGTTTTAGTAAATTAATTATTGTTAGTGACTTAGTTACTGTTAGCGGAGGTTAGTGTTATTTAAAATTTAAAATAGCTGTTTTGAAAAACAAAATTATTTATGTATTAATAATTGATTATTATTAATGTATTCTTATTTTTTTAAGAAATTTTTTTACTTTATAATTGATTTATAACTTTATTAATTTAAAAAACAGAATTAAAAAAGAATTAGTTAATAATTTTCAGAAATTTTTTTAACTTACGTAAAATATTAGTTTCAATAATTATTAATTTATATTTTAGTTTTGCTTGAAATATTTAATTAAATCTGAATTATTATAAAAAGTATTAAAAGTAGAATTATTTAAAAATTATTTTAATTTTTTTAATTTACATAAAATATTAGTTTCAATTATTATTAATTCATGTTTTTAGTGATGTTAGTTTTGGTTGAAATATCTTTTAGTTAAATTTGAACTATTATTAGAAAATAAAATTAATTATAGTTACGTTACTTTTATTACTATTAATTTTTAGGATAGATTTAATATTGGTTTGATTTTGAAATGTGTTTTTAATAAAAAAATAGAATTATTAAAGATATATTAATAATAAATTTTCATTCATTTCAAATATTTTTTAGAAAAATATTTTAATTATTCAAATATGTTCTTTCTAATGCAGAATTTAAAAAAGAGGAAGATGGGAAAGCGTGACACCATACGTGCTGAAGATCATATTGTAAAATATCTTCGACATCCTGTATATGTAAGTAATTTTTATGTTTACTATAATAGTTAATAATTAGTATTTTATTTAGTAATCATCAATTATTAGAATATGTAGTGATTTAGTAAGTGTTGAATATAATAGTTGTCATAAACTGGTTATAGTAATTTACTATTAATGATTAATTTTTGTTTTTAGGGTTCAAGAAATTTGCACATGAAACATTTACAACAAATAGACTCATATGATAATAGAGTGGAAGAACAAATGAGAGCGAGCGGGTTCTATTATGTTTCTCAAATTGGGAGGATCGTGTCTTATAGGCCGACTGTAGACACACTGGTTGAAAGGTGGCGTATGCATACCACATCAGCAAGAACAACAACCTCAGCAAGAACAACCACCTCAACAATAAGGACCACCTCGGCAAGAACAACCACTGGTTTCACAGTCGTATGCATATGCACCATACCCATACCTACCATATCAACAGCCATATCCATACCTACCACAACATCCACACCCACAGTACTTACCGGAATATGCAAACCCTTCCACCCAACCTTTCATACAACCACCATACTCACAACCATATCCACATTATCCACCCCCACCATACACACATGAATATACACAACCTTTCACCCATCCACCATATGGTCAGCCATCTACGATGTGTGAGGCATACAGGCCGACACAGGCACCGCAAGGTTCATTGACACAGTTACTAGGTGCAGTGGCACAGTATGAGGATCAATATAGACACATTATTGATTGGGTCCAGGGTCCCAAGTCATCTCAGTGGGTTAATGATTTATACTCTATCCAAGACCCTCTACAGGTGCCAGTGGCTAACGTTGTTCCTGGACGATTGTCTTTGGATGCGAGGCATCCACCGCGGGCCTATTCTGAGCATTCTAGGGAAAGAACTTCTATTGATTTAGTTAGGAGTGTCCATAGAGGGATTGGATGTCGCCAAAATCCGGCACGAATTTCTATGCCTGAGAGTGATGAGGCGGAGAATGAGGATGCAGTTGATGAGACTCCTGGAGGTGAGGATATGGTTGATGAGACTCTTGTAGATGAGGATGAGGTTGATCAACTTGGTACAGGTGATGATGTTGTGGATGACGATTCTGGTTCGGGTATTTTAATTATTGTTGTTGACTAGAATTGTATTTATCATTGATCCATATCGATATTTGTGTTGGTGTGTATTGAGCATGACTATATTTATGTTATCCTACAGATGTCCAAGGTAAAAGTAAAGGTTACAACCTTAGGGTTGATCCGGCTCGTAAGAGTCGATCTAGATGGAGCCCGTCATTGATCAAGAAGAGGGTAAAAAAGGGATGCTCTAAGGTGGCCGAAATCGTTAAGAAAAGTATATTTAAATGAGTTAGCTCGGTTGTGTATGGTTTAGGGTCAGGGAATGTAATTTTATGTTATTGTCTTAATTCTGTACCCATTGTGTTGCTTTATTTAATTCTCTAATCAAAGCAAACTTGTAAATTAACTTAAGCAAAGTAAGTGTCACATGGCTCAATACAAACATAAGGCTAAATAAAGTGTTGGATGCACCTCAAATGACAAACTACAATTGAACATACTATATATAATGACAGAAATGACTGAGGTCACAAACTACAACTGAATATTGATGCACCACTATTTCGTGGTGCATTCTATGCTGAATTTAGAGGATTTTATCACCATTTTCCCATATTTATTCAATGAATAGCATGGTTTCATGACTTTCTCCTAATTTGTGCTTAAGTGTAAAAACATGCTTTTTAGGTCTTTAATTTTCTAATTTTAATTCACCTTTGATTCCACTAGATGCCTTGATGCGTTTATTGAGTGATTTCAGGTTGAAAAGGCTAGGAATGGATCAAAGGAATGAAGAGAAAAGCATGCAAAGTGGAGAAATCATGGAAAATCAAGGATTTGGGATGAATTCACCGACGCGCACGCGTGGCAAACACGCGGGCGTGAATTTGAAGTCGCATGGAAACGCATACGCGTGATCCACGCGTACACATCGTAGTTCGCGCGTGACCTCATTAAAGTGAAAATGTTGGGGGCAATTTCTGGGCTTCCCAGGCCCAAATCTAACTCATTTCTGAGCCTATTACATGCAGAAATCAAGAGGAGTCAAGGAGGGAGGACACATAATTGAGTTGTATCATGCTTTAGTTAGTTTCTAGAGAGAGAAGATCTCTCTTCTCTCTAGAATTAGGTTAGAGGTAGATTAGGATTTCTTAGATCTAGGTTTAATTCATGCTTTGATTTACTTTTCCTCTTCAATTTCTTGTTCTTCTACCTTTGCTTCTCTAGTTTTGTACTTTAATCTTGGTAATTGTTTACTTTGTTATTGATGCACTCTTGTTTCTCCTATTTTCCTTTAATGCAATTTATGCTTCATGTTCCTTTATTGTTGATTTGAATTGTTGTTGTTAATTTCTTTACAATTAGTAGTTGTAGATTTACTTTTCTTGCAATTTTATCTTGCTTTCCTTTTATGCCTTCCAACTGTTTGATTAAATGCTTGGAAGGATGTTAGAGTAGATTTTTGTGTTCTTGTCTTGGGAAGGTAACTTAGGTGAAATTGAGTTGCTAATGTCCAACCCTTGATAATTGGTGTCCATTGACTCTAGCTTCCACTAAGTTAATTAGTGAGAAGGTTAGGACTTGTGGATTAGGATTGGTGTAGCTCATGACTTTCCTTCACTTGTTATAAGATGACTTAATGAGATTGATCCTTACAATTATCATGTTGTGGTTAGTAACAAGGATATAGATCCTTAACCATCAACCCTTGCCAAGACCTCTTTACTATTTGAGTTTCATTTACTTTCTTGCCATTTATCTTTCATGTCTCTTATTCAAAACCCCAAAATATACATCTCATAACCAATAACAAGAACACTTCCCTACAATTCCTTTGAGAGACGACCCGAGGTTTGAATACTTCGGTTATTTTTATTGGGGTTTGTATTTGTGACAAACAATTTTTTGCATGAGAGGATTATCTGTTGGTTTAGAAACTATACTTGCAACGAAGATTTCATTTGTGAAATTCTAAACCGTCAAAAATCCATTCATCAAAATGGCGCCGTTGCTGGGGAATTGCAAATATGCGCTTGTTATTGGTTGTTGTATATATGTGAATAATGTGAATGTGTTTGCCTTTTGTCTCTTTGTTAGTTCTTGCTAGTTTTAGGATTTGGTTTTCTTGTTTCTTATTAGATTTTGTTTTCATTTGCTCTTGCTATCATGAATTCTCATCCTTTTGGCTATGAGTTTGGTTCTAACTATGTTGTAGGAAGTGGAAATTTCAATGAGAATATGCATCAAGGATGGAACAATCAAAGGTGGGAGGAGCCTCAAGTATATGCTCAACCTTCATGGCAACAACCTCCTCCGGTTCCGTATAGGTATAATTCCACTCCTTATGCATATCAATCTAATGGATATGGTAGTCTTCATTGTACTTGTCAACAACCACCACATGCCTATGAACATCATCCTCAACATAGTTTTGCACCACCATACTCACAAGCCCTTTTTTACCAAACACCTTGCTATGACCCTCATCCATCATATAACCAATCACTCTTACCTCATCCTTCTGACCATTATGTTAGGAAATCCATAGAGCCACTATAATTCCAACATCCATACTCCCAAGAACCACATATTTCATATACACCACCTCTATATTTTTACCAAGAAGAACCACCTTCCTATTATGAACTATTTCTCCCAAATAATGAACCCTCCTATCCACCCCAAGCCCCAATGGATGATTCTCTCACTTTGCTACTTCAAGAACAAAGAGAAATACAAAGGGAGGCACTAGGATTCATGGCCGCCTTGGAAGAGGTAGTGCATCAATAAGCCTCCCAATGCTTGAACACTCAAGGAAATCCCATGACTACATATGGAGAATCACTTGAAGAGCATAGCATGAAGGAGAGATTGGAAAATCCGGTGGAAAATGAGGAATGTTGCTTTGTGTTAGAACAATTGGAGGAACCTATGATTGTTGAAGAAGAGGAAGAAGTGGTTGAAGACTTAGGAGATGCGGAACCTCTATGGGAATCTAAAGTTATAGAAAACCCCTCCGAGAAGATTGAATTTGATGTTGAGGAGGAAAGTGCACAATCTCCAAAGCAATTGTTGAATGAAGACTTGGAAGGAGTGAAGCAAGAAGTGAGTTCCTTTGGTGATGAAGATCAAGCATCAAAACTTCTTGGTAGTGAATCCTTTGAACTTGAAGAGCCTTCTCCCGATGAAATAGAAAGTGTTGTGGAGGTAGATTTCTCTCACCCTCCTATTTATAATTTGAGTGATGGGGAAGAGTTAGATGAAATTAATAAACAAAGGATTGAATTTGAATAAGCTTTATTAGAGGTGGAGGTAATCAAGGAAGAACACAAGGGAGTGAAGCTTCCAAGACCAATGGAAATACCTCTCCCCAAGCCATCACCATCCATTCTTTCATTCAAGTGGGTAAATCTTTGATCCCTAAGCTTTATGATTCCACTTGAATATGGTTTGCTTGAGATGGATGGGCAACTTAGAGCTCTTTATGGCTTTAAGAGCAAAAGGGAGACAGTTAGTGGTTGGCATTGTAAATCAAAGTTCATGATGGTTACATGTTTAAGGCTTAATTGAAGGGTTGGTGTAGAACTAGATTGCTTGGGTCTAGGATGATGTTTGGTCGCTTTATTGAGAATTTATCTTGCTCACCACCCGGATGGACTAATAATGATCAATTCAAAGACGGGTGTAGAAACAAGATATGGGATCCGGGAATACATGAGGATCAATTTTGGGAGCCCATGGTTTGTGAGGAACTCCATCAAGGCTTGGAGTTATTAACTTTAAAGAATGGAGCTTATTGGAAGTCCAAGCATTGGTGGATGTTCAAGGAAGAGTTCAAACACAAGCCCCCTTGATGAGGAGCTCCCCGTAAGTCCAACTAAGGACAATAAACAAAAGTGTTAGGTGGGAGACACCCCACCATGATAAACTCTTTTCATTTTTCTCCTTTGTAAATATTGGTAACATTAGTTTAATTTCATGTTTTGTTTGAATTGTTGAGTTTTGTTGATGGTCTAGTATGTTAAATAAGGTTTTAAGGTGTTTTGGTAGCTATTTGGAGGTTTGAAATGCTTGGTTTGGTGCAAAAACATGGAAAAATTTTGAAAAATAGAGCACCAACCCACGCGTACGCGTGCCCCATGCTTACGCGTGACCCAAGTTTTTTTTGACCATCCACGCGCACGCGTCAGCCACGCATACGCGTGGATACAAAATTTCCACCTCCCAACCAAAAACCCGAGAGTTGCGCGAACTTCGCGCGAATATTGTGCGAAACGCGTAACTGCCTCCACGCTTGCGCGTGCTTTGACGCGCATGCGCCCCTCTTCATTTCAACTCACCCACGCGCACGTGTCACCCGACACATACGCGTGGATCGCCTTGTTTCACACACTTCTTTTCTCATCTTCTTTCCATTTCTTTCCTTCTTCTTTCTTCTTCCCTTCTCTTACCCCTCATCCAACACTACCAAACACCATTGGTAACCATTTTTTTAGTTAGTTAATTAGTTAGTTGTTTAGTTAGTTTAATTTTCATTTCATTTTCTCTTTTTCTTTCATAAGTATTGGATTATTAATTTTGTTTACTGTGTATTGCTGCTTATTATTAACTTGATGTTATTTTAGCATAATTCCTTTTGGATATTCATTGTTGGATTCTCTTATTGAGGTTACAATTTGTTACTTGGTCTGAGTTTTTTATGCTTAATGTTTGTGAACACCAAGTACATGATGATTGTCCTTAGAGCATATTAAATCTTTTAAATTGCATGACTTCGCCACCATGTGATTTGAATTCTTTTCTTTGATTAGGCAATTTCTTGACGGATGTGTGCATTTATCTCAATCATTGTGTTTCTTGGTCATATGCATCCATATGTTTTTGACTTGAATGCTTTCATGTTTCTCTATTGCTTGTTTGGTTGTTTTAACCTATGAATTTAGAGCATCTCAAGCACACTAGAACGAGTGAAGTGCATGCTCCTTTTTGTGTAACTATGACATAGTTCCTTTTATGCTAGTGTGTGTTCTAGACTACATACATCTTAGAACTCACACACTTGTTTTATTAATGTCACACATTGGGTCACTCACTTCATTCTAGTGAGGATTACCTCATTCCAACAATGTATGCTTCCTTGCTTTTGTATTTACTTTTCTTACTATCATACCTTTTATTTTCAGGATGAGTCATTATAAGCTAAAACGGAAGTGGAACAAAGAGCACACAGCAACTGGTTGATCCACCAGCTGAAGGTGGCAACTCGGAGAGTCACCGTACCCCCTTGCTCATCTTTGAATGCACCGCGGACGGTGCACACTTTTAAGTGTGGGGAGGTCGGCCGACCAGTCGGCATTTTTGGGTGACAAATTTCTAATCCCAACACTTGTGCATTTCATATTTAGGTCTTTTAGGATTTTTTGTTGCAATTTCTTATTTTTTGCATATATATACACTATAAGCTTAACCAAAATAATGAAAATTTTCAAGAAATTTATCTATAGGGCACTCCAATTGATTTGAGTAAAAATTTTTCATTGAACTTACTTGAATTATATCTTGTGGAACATGATTTTTAAGCTAAGAACACAAGCTTGCGGGTTTTGAGCCTTAATGGTGTGGTTACATCTTATAACCACTTATTTTCCTTCTTGTGTGCATTGTTCTCTTTCTATGATTGTAATCTTTGATTTGTTTGATTATTTATGTCCATTATTTTATGTAAACATGCATTTATATGATTGAGGCCATTGTTTCAATTAGCTCACTTACCCAAATAGCCTTACCTTTTATCTTCCATTGTTAGCCAACTTTGAGCCTACGATTAACCCACTTTGTTCTTAATATTAGCACATTACAAGCCTTGAAGAGAAAAACAATAAATATCCTTTATTTGGATCTTTGATTAGCTTAGGCTAGTGAGTGTGTATCATTCAAGTGTGGGGAAACTTGGGACATTGGTTGATGTAAAAGGGTGTTTTTATGTCTTTATTGAAAATATTGGAAATTGGGTACATACTCATGTGTTAATTAAATGTAAAACCATATGCATTGATGCTCTTGTGTATATTTTAGTTTGAAAAGAAAAGAAAAAAAAAGAAGAATGAAAAGGAAAAAATGTAGAAAAAGAAAAAAATAGAAAAAGAAAGAAAAAGCAAAGCAATAAAAAGGGGACAAAATGCCCCAAAGTAAAATTCAATAAAAAATCAATGCATATGAGTTGTGATCAAGAGAAGAGAATGCATGAGTATGTGAAAAAGTGAAGAATGGGTAGTTAGGTTAGCTTAGAATTGTATAGGTTGCTATATAGGTTAGGTGGAAAGTTTAAGTTAATCAAAGATTCAAATCTCAAGTCCACTTAGCCATATGCATCACACCTTGACCCTGACCCTATTACAACCTATGAAAAGACCTCATGATATTTGTATGCATGCATGAAATAATTGTTGATTGTTAGATGAAAAAACAAATCTTGGAAAGCATGATTAGGGGAGAATTGAGTGAATCAACCCTATACACTTTGAGCGACTAGAGCGGATGCACATTCGGTGAGGGTTGATTACTCAATTACATGTTTTCACCTATGATCATCACTTGTCTTGCAAGTTTGTAAAATATTTAATAACTCAACTCAATTGGGGTTTGATTTGGTTGCTAATACCTTTATCCCTTGTGCATATATGCTTTCTTGGAAGTTGAATTATTTTGACCAAGTAATTGCATTCATTTAGATAGTTGTATTTAGATAGATTGCATTCAGGTAGTTTGCATTAGAATAAATGATAATACCCTTTGTTTCTTTCTTGGTTTAGCATGAGGACATGCTTGGTTTAAGCGTAGGGAGATTTGATGCCCCACTATTTCGTGGTGCATTCTATGCTGAATTCAGGGGATTTTATCACCCTTTTCCCACACTTATGCAATGAAATAGCATGGTTTCATGACTTTCTCCTAATTTGTGCTTAAGTGTAAAAACATGCTTTTTAGGCCTTTAATTTGCTAATTTTAATTCACCTTTGATTCTACTAGATGCCTTGATGCGTTTGTTGAGTGATTTCAGGTTGAAAAGGTTAGGAATGGATCAAAAAAATGAAGAGAAAAGCATGCAAAGTGGAGAAATCATGGAAAATCAAGGATTTGGGATGAATTCACCGACGCGCACGCGTGGTAGATGCGCGCGCGTGAATTTGAAGTCGCATGGCGACGCGTACGCGTGACATGACGCGTACGCATGGAAGCAAAAATGTCAAGCGACGCGTACGCGTGACCCACGCGTACGCGTCGTAGTTCGCACGTGACCTCATTAAAGTGAAAACGCTGAGGGCGATTTCTGGGCCAAGAGGAGTCAGGGGGAGAACACATAATTGAGTTTTATCATGCTTTAGTTAGTTTCTAGAGAGAGAAGCTCTCTCTTCTCTCTAGAATTTGGTTAGAGGTAGATTAGGATTTCTTAGATCTAGGTTTAATTCATGCTTTGATTTACTTTTCCTCTTCAATTTCTTGTTCTTCTACCTTTGCTTCTCTAGTTTTGTACTTTAATCTTTGTGATTGTTTACTTTGTTGTTTATGCACTCTTGTTTCTCCTATTTTCCTTTAATGTAATTTATGCTTCATGTTCCTTTATTGTTGATTTGAATTGTTGTTGTTAATTTCTTTACAATTAGTAGTTGTAGATTTACTTTTCTTACAATTTTATCTTGCTTTCCTTTTATACCTTCCAAGTGTTTGATTAAATGCTTGGAAGGATGTTAGAGTAGATTTTTGTATTCTTGGCTTGGGAAGGTAACTTAGGTGAAATTGAGTTGTTAATGTCCAAGCCTTGATAATTGGTGTCCATTGACTCTAGCTTCCACTAAGTTAATTAGTGAAAAGGTTAGGACTTGTGAATTAGGATTGGTATAGCTCATTTGACTTTCCTTCACTTGGTAGAAGATGACTGATGAGCGGATAATTTATACGCTTTTTGGCATTGTTTTTAGTATGTTTTTAGTATATTTTAGTTAGTTTTTATTATGCTTTTATTAGTTTTTAAATAAAAATCACTCTTCTGGACTTTACTATGAGTTTGTGTGTTTTTCTGTGATTTCAGGTATTTTCTGGCATAAATTGAGGGACCTGAGCAAAAATCTGATTCAGAGGCTGAAAAAGAACTGCAGATACTGTTGGATTCTGACCTCTCTGCACTCAAAATGGATTTTCTGGAGCTACAGAAGCTCAATTGGCGCGCTCTCAATTGCGTTAGAAAGTAGACATCCTGGGCTTTCCAGAAATATATAATAGTCCATACTTTGCACGAGATTTGATGGCCCAAATAGGCGTTCCAAGTCAGCTCAAGAATTTTGGCGTTTAACGCCAGAACTGGCACAAAAGCTGGAGTTAAACACCCAAACTGGCACAAAAGCTGGCGTTTAACTCCAAGAAAAGTCTCTACACATGGAAGCTTCAATGCTCAGCCCAAGCACACACCAAGTGGGCCCGGAAGAAGATTTCTGCATTAATTACCTATTTCTGTAACCCTAGGCTACTAGTTTTCTATAAATAGGACCTTTTGCTATTGTATTTTTATCTTGGTCATTCTGGTTCCCCCTCTGGGGCCGAACCCAATGAACCTTCATTACTTTTATATTTTAAACGGTGCAGTTTCTACACACCATAGATTAAGGTGTGGAGCTCTGCTGTTCTTCATGAATTAATACAAGTACTATTATTTTTCTATTCAACTCAAGTCTATTTCTTCTCCAAGATATTCATTTGCACCCAAGAACATGATGAATGTGATGATTATGTGACACTCATCACCATTCTCACCTATGAATGCGTGCCTGACAACCACTTCCGTTCTACATGCAAACAAGCTTGAATGTGTATCTCTTGGGTTTCTAATCTAAGATTAGAACCTTCGTGGTATAGGCTAGAATTATTGGCGGCCATTCCTGAGATCCGGAACGTCTAAACCTTGTTTGTGGTATTCTGAGTAGGATCTGGGAAGGGATGACTGTGACGAGCTTCAAACTCGCGAGTGTTGGGCGTGAGACAGACGCAAAAGGATCAATGGATCCTATTCCAACATGATCGAGAACCGACAGATGATTAGCCGTGCGGTGACAGCGTGCATAGAACATTTTTACTGAGAGGATGGGAAGTAGCCATTGACAACGGTGATTCCCAACATAAAGCTTGCCATGGAAAGGAGTATGAATGATTGGAAGAAGGCAATAGGAAAGCAGAGGTTCAAGAGGAATAAAGCATCTTCATACGCTTATCTGAAATTCCTACCAATGAATTACATAAGTATCTCTATCTCTATCTTTATTTTATGTTTTATTCATATTTTAATTATCCATTCTCCATAACCATTTGAATCCACCTGACTGAGATTTACAAGATGACCATAGCTTGCTTCAAGCCGACAATCTCCGTGGGATCGACCCTTACTCGCGTAAGGTTTATTACTTGGACGACCCAGTGCACTTGCTGGTTAGTTGTGCGGAGTTGTGATAAAGAGTGGAGATTACAATTGTGCGTACCAAGTTGTTGGTGCCATTGATGATCACAATTTCGTGAACCAAGTTTTTGGCGCCGTTGCCGGTGATTGTTCGAGTTTGGACAACTGACGGTTCATCTTGTTGCTTAGATTAGGTAATTTTATTTTATGTTTAAGCTTTTTTACTTTTTATTTTCAAAAAAATTTTTCAAAAAAAAAAATTTCTATTTTGTTCTTCAGAGTTTTTAAGAATGAATTCTAGAGTTTCATGATGATTTGTTGAAGTCTGGCTGGCTGTGAAGCCATGTCTAATCTTTTGGATCGAGGTTTCAATTTATCATCACAAGAGCTTGTTGATTTCTATCAATTTTGCTGTTGTAAGCAATGATCTGCTAAAGCTTGGCTGGCCATTGGCCATGTCTAGTATTTTGGACCGGAGCTTTCTTTGAAAGCTTGGCTGGCTAGTAAGCCATGTCTAATTCTTGGACCGGAGTCTTAGACTAGCATTGCAATAATTCCTGGAATTCTTATTAAAAATTTTGAATCCCTTTATTTTCTTTTCCACTCAATTTTCGAAAAATCACAAAAAAATTTATAAAATGATAAAACCAAAAATATTTTATGTTTCTTGTTTGAGTCTAGTGTCTATTCCTAAGTTTGGTGTCAATTGCGTGTCTTTATTCTTCTAATTTTCGAAAATTACATGCACTATGTTCTTCATTGATCTTCAAGTTGTTCTTGATGATTTCCTTGCTCTGATCTTTAAATTCTCTTGTTTTGTGTCTTTTGTTATTTTTCATATGCATTTTCAAATTGTTATTGTCCTTAGTATACAAAATTTCTAAGTTTGGTGTCTTGCATGCATTGTCTATTTGATCTTAGTTTCATTTTGGTTGTTCTCATTATTGAAAAATCCAAAAAAAAAATTTCAAAAATGATTTCTTTTCAAGTCAATAATATAGAGAATTGAAGACTTAGAACATTCAGCAGAAGAATCAAACAGAAAAAGCTGGGCATTCAAAACGCCCAGTGAAGAAGGAAAACTGGCGTTTTAACACCAGCCAGGATACCTGGCTGGGCGTTAAACGCCCAAAAAGGTAGGATTTTGGGCGTTAAACGCCAGAAGGACACTAGAGGGAAGATTTTGTTTTTAATTCAAATCTTTTTCAAATTTTTATGATTTTTCAAAATCAAATCTTTTTCAAATCATATCTTTTCAATCATATCCTTTTAAAATTAATTTATTTCCATTTTTTTATTTTATTACTATTTTCGAAAATCCTTGCTACAATTAGTGATTTAATTCAAAATTTTCAAGTTGTTACTTGCCTATTAAGAAAGGATCAAAAGTTTTAATTCTAGAATCATATCTTCTAATTTCTTGTTAGTCAAGTAATCAACTTTAATTTTAAAACTTTCCTTTTTTTTAATTTGATTTTCAATCATATCTTCTCAATCATATCCTTTCAATCATATCTTTTTCAAAATTAATTTTCAATCATATCTTTTTAATTTCTAATTTCAAAATCTTTTTCAAAATCATTTAATTTCTTTCCCAATCTTAATTTTCGAAAATCTCAATCAAATCTTCAAATTTCTTTTTAATTATCTCAAAATTTTTAATTTAATTTTCGAAAATTCTTCCCCTCTTCTCACATCCTTCTATTTAAGGGACTAACACTCCTCCTCAAGGTGCAATTCGAACTCTATCCCTTTTTATAAGTTTGAATTCTCTTCTATCTATCTCCTCCTTCTATTCTTATTTTCCTCTGATACCTCAAGGAATCTCTATACTGTGACATAGAGGATTCCATACTTTCTTGTTCTCTTCTCTTTCATATGAGCAGGAGCAAAGACAAAGGCATTCTTGTTAAAGCTGATCCTGAACCTGAAAGGACCTTGAAGAGAAAGCTAAGAGAAGCTAAAGTACAAATCTCTGTAGAGGGCCTAAGAGAGCTTTTCAAAGAAGAAGAAGTAATGGCAGCCGAAAACAACAATGTCAATAATGCAAGGAAGGTGCTGGGTGACTTTACTGCACCTACTCCTGACTTCTATGGGAGAAGCATCTCAATCCCTGCCATTGGAGCAAACAACTTTGAGCTTAAGCCTCAATTAGTTTCTCTAATGCAACAGAATTGCAAGTTTCATGGACTTCCATTGGAAGATCCTCATCAGTTCTTAGCTGAATTCTTGCAAATCTGTGACACTGTCAAGACCAATGGGGTTGACCCTGAGGTCTACAGACTTATGCTCTTCCCTTTTGCTTTAAGAGACAGAGCTAGGACATGGTTGGACTCACAACCTAAAGAAAGCCTGAACTCTTGGGAAAAGCTAGTCAATGCCTTCTTGGCAAAGTTCTTTCCACCTCAAAAATTGAGTAAGCTTAGAGTGGAAGTCTAAACCTTCAGACAGAAGGAAGGTGAATCCCTCTATGAAGCTTGGGAAAGATACAAGAAATTGATCAGAAGGTGTCCTTCTGACATGCTTTCAGAATGGAGCATCATAGGTATCTTCTATGATGGTCTATCTGAACTGTCCAAGATGTCATTGGATAGCTCTACTGGAAGATCTCTTCATCTGAAGAAGATGCCTGCAGAAGCTCAGGAACTCATTGAGATGGTTGTAAATAACCAATTCATGTACACTTCTGAAAGGAACCCTGTGAATAATGGGACAAATCAGAAGAAAAGAGTTCTTGAGATTGATACCCTGAATGCTATATTGGCTCAGAACAAGATATTAACTCAACAAGTTAATATGATCTCTCAGAGTCTGTCTGGAATACAATCAGTAACAGGCAGTACTAAAGAAGCTTCCTCTTAAGAAGAAGCTTATGACCCTGAGAACCCTGCAATGGAAGAGGTGAATTACATGGGAGAATCCTATGGAAACACCTATAATCCTTCATGGATAAATCATCCAAATCTCTCATGGAAGGATCAACAGAGACCTCAACAAGGTTTCAACAACAATGATGGTGAAAGAAACAGGTTTAGCAATAGCAAGCCTTTTCCATCATCTTCCCAGCAACAGACAGAGAATTTTAAGCAGAGCCACTCTGACTTAGCAACCATTGTCTCTGATCTAATTAAAACCACTCAAAGTTTCATGGCTGAAACAAGGTCCTCTATTAGAAATTTGGAGGCATAAGTGGGTCAGCTGAGTAAGAAAATTACTGAACTCCCTCCTAGTACTCTCCCAAGCAATACAGAAGAGAATCCAAAGAGAGAGTGCAAGGCCATAAACACGTCTCACATGGCCGAACCTGGAGAGGAGGAAGAGGCAGTGATCTCCACTGAGGAAGACCTCAATGGACGTCCACTGGCCTCTATGGAGTTCCCTGATGAGGAACCATGGGAATCTGAGGCTCACACAGAAACCATAGAGATTCCATTGAATTTCCTCCTGCCATTCATGAGCTCTTATGAGTATTCTTCCTATGAAGAGGATTAATATGTTACTAAAGAGCAAGTTGCTAAGTATCTTGGAGTAATCATGAGGCTAAATGCCAAGTTATTTGGCAATGAGACTTGGGAGGATGAACCCCCATTGCTCATCAAAGAACTGGATGACTTGACTAGGCAGAGATTACCTCAAAAGAGACAAGATCCTGGAAAATTCTCAATACCTTGTACCATAGGCACCATGACCTTTGAAAAGGCTCTGTGTAACCTAGGATCAAGCATAAACCTCATGCCTCTCTCTGTAATGGAGAAGCTGGGGATCATTGAGGTACAAGCTGCTAGAATCTCACTAGAGATGGCAGACAATTCAAAGAAACAGGCTTATGGACTTGTAGAGGATGTCTTGGTAAAGGTTGAAGGCCACTACATCCCTGTGGATTTCATAATCCTAGAGACTGGGAAGTGTATGGATGAATCCATCATCCTTTGCAGACCCTTCCTAGCCATAGCAAAAGGTGTGATTGATGTTGACAGAGGAGAATTGATCATTCAAGTGAATGAAGACTCCCTTGTGTTTAAAGCTCAAGGATGTCCCTCTGTAACCATGGAGAGGAAGCATGAAGAGCTTCTCTCAATACAGAGTCAAACAGAGCCCCCACAGTCAAACTCTAAGTTTGGTGTTGGGAGGCCACAACCAAACTTTAAGTTTGGTGTTGAACCCCCACATTCAAACTCTAAGTTTGGTGTTGGGAGGTTCCAACATTGCTCTGAACATCTGTGAGGCTCCATGAGAGCCCACTGTCAAGCTATTGACATTAAAGAAGCGCTTATTGGGAGGCAACCCAATCTTTAATTATCTATGTTAAATTTCTCTTTTCTTTTGTTATTTTATGTTTTCTGTAGGTTGATGATCATGTGAAGTCACAAAAATAATTGAAAAAACAAAAACAGACTGAAAAATAGTATTAAAAACAGAACACCCTAGAGGAGAAACTTACTGGCGTTTAAACGCCAGTAAGGGTAGCAGAATGGGCGTTAAACGCCCAGTCTGGCACCATTCTGGGCGTTTAACGCCAGAAATGGGTACCAGACTGGCGTTTAACGCCAGAAAAGGGCAAGAAGCTGGCGTTAAACGCCAGAAATGGGCAGCAGCCTAGCGTTTAACACCAGGATTGGCAGAAAGGGGCATTTTGCACACCACTTGGTGCAGGGATGAGAAATCCTTGACACCTCAAGATCTGTGGACCCCACGGGATCCCCACCTACCCTATCTCTCTCTCTCTCTTCTTCACCCATTCACCAATCACCTCAATACCTCTTCCCCAAAAACCCCTCACCTATCAAATCCCACCATTCTCTTTACCACCCACCTCCATCCTTCATAAAACCCCACCTACCCCACCATTCAAATTCAAACCACTTTCCCTCCCAAACCAACCCATAATGGCCGAACCATACCCCCCTCTCCACTTCTATATAAACCCATCTTTACTCCTTCATTTTCACTCAACATACACACTACTTCTCCCCCTTAGCTGAAACACTAAGCCCCCTCTATCTCCTCTATTTCTTCTTCTTCTACTCTCTTCTTTCTTCTTTTTCTCGAGGACGAGCAAACCTTCTAAGTTTGGTATGGTAAAAGCGTTGCTTTTTATTTTTCCATAACCATTTATGGCACCTAAGGCCGGAGAAACCTCTAGAAAGAGGAAAGGAAAGGCAAAAGCTTCCACCTCCGAGTCATGGGAGATGGAGATATTCATCTCAAGGGTGCATCAAGACCACTTCTATGAAGTCGTGGCCAAGAAGAAGGTGATCCCCGAGGTCCCTTTCAAACTCAAAAAGGGTGAATATCCAGAGATCCAACATGAAATTCGAAGAAGAGGTTGGGAAGTTCTCACTAACCCCATTCAACAAGTCGTAATCTTAATGGTTCAAGAGTTCTATGCCAATGCATGGATCACCAAGAACCATGATCAAAGTGTGAACTCGGACCCAAAGAATTGGCCTACAATGGTTCGGGGGAAATGCTTAGATTTTAGTCCGGAGAATGTAAGGTTGGCATTCAACTTGCCCATGATGCAAGGAGATGCACGCCCCTACACTAGAAGGGTCAACTTTGATCAAAGGTTGGACCAAATTCTCATAGACATTTGTGAAGAGGGCGCTCAATGGAAGAGAGATTCAAGAGGGAAGCCGATTCAACTAAGAAGGCATGACCTCAAGCCCGTGGCTAGGGGATGGTTGGAGTTCATCCAACGCTCAATCATTCCCACTAGCAACTGGTCTGAAGTTACTATAGACCAGGCGATCATGATCCATAGCATCATGATTGGAGAGGAAGTAGAAGTTCATGAGGTTATATCCCAAGAACTCTACAAGGTGGCGGACAAGTCCTCCACTTTGGCAAGGTTAGCCTTCCCTCATCTAATTTGTCACCTTTGCAATTCGGCTGGAATTGATATAGAGGAAGACATCCTCATTGATGAGGACAAGCCCATCACTAAGAAAAGGATGGAGCAAACAAGAGATCCCACTCATGGACAAGAGCATGAGGAAAATCCTCATCATGAAATTCCTGAGATACCTCAAGGGATGCATTTTCCTCCACAAAACTATTGGGAGCAAATCAACACCTTCCTAGGAGAATTGAGTTCCAATATGGGACAACTAAGGGTGGAGCACCAAGATCATTCTATCCTCCTCCATGAAATTAGAGAAGACCAAAGAGTTATGAGAGAGGAGCAACAAAGGCAAGGAAGAGACATTGAGGAGCTCAAGCACTCCATAAGATCTTCAAGAGGGAGAACAAGCCGCCATCACTAAGGTGGACCCATTCTTTAATTTCCTTGTTCTTTATTTTCTGTTTTTTTCGAAAATTATGCCTTATGTCTATTTATGTTTGTGTCTTTATTACATGATCACTAGTGTCTAAGTGTCTATACCTTAAAGCTATGAAAATGAATCCATCACCTTTCTTAAATAAAGAGTGTTTTAATTGAAAAGGAAAAGAAGTGCATGAATTTCAAATTTTAAAACAGTTTAATTATTCTGATGTGGTGGCAATACTTTTTTCTTTCTGAATGAATGCTTGAACAGTGCATATTTTTGATATTGTTGATTCATGAATGTTAAAATTGTTGGCTCTTGAAAGAATGATGGAAAAGGAGAAATGTTATTTGATAATCTGAAAAATCATAAAATTGATTCTTGAAGCAAGAAAAAGCAGTGAAAAGCTTGCAGAAAAAAAAAGAGTATATGCAAAAAAAAAGAGAAAGAAAAAGAAAAAGCAAGCAGAAAAAGCCAATAGCCTTTTAAACCAAAAGGCAAGGGTGAAATAAAAAAGGGGATCCAAGGCTTTGAGCATCAGTGGATAGGAGGGCCCACAGGAATAAAATCCTGGCCTAAGCGGCTAAACCAAGCTGTCCCTAACCATGTGCTTGTGGCGTGAAGGTGTCAAGTGAAAACTTGAGACTGAGCGGTTAAAGTCGTGATCCAAAGCAAAAAAAAGGAGTGTGCTTAAGAGCTCTGGACACCTCTAATTGGGGACTCTAGCAAAGCTGAGTCACAATCTAAAAAGGTTCACCCAGTTATGTGTCTGTGGCATTTATGTATCCGGTGGTAATACTGGAAAACAAAATGCTTAGGGTCACGGCCAAGACTCATAAAGTAGCTGTGTTCAAGAATCAACATACTTAACTAGGAGAATCAATAACACTATCTGGATTCTGAGTTCCTATAGAAGCCAATCATTCTGAACTTCAAGGGATAAAGTGAGATGGCAAAACTGTTCAGAAGCAAAAAGCTAAAAGCCCCGCTCATCTAATTAATACTGATCTTCATAGATGTTTTTGGAATTCATTGTATATTCTCTTCGTTTTATCCCATTTGATTTTTTTTAGTTGCTTGGGGACAAGCAACAATTTAAGTTTGGTGTTGTGATGAGCGGATAATTTATACGCTTTTTGGCATTATTTTTAGTATGTTTTTAGTATATTTTAGTTAGTTTTATTATGTTTTTATTAGTTTTTAAATAAAAATCACTCTTCTGGACTTTACTATGAGTTTTTGTGTTTTTCTGTGATTTCAGGTATTTTCTGGCTGAAATTGAGGGACCTGAGCAAAAATCTGATTCAGAAGCTGAAAAAGGACTGCAGATGCTGTTGGATTCTGACCTCCCTGCACTCGAAGTGGATTTTCTGGAGCTACAGAAACCCAATTGGCGCGCTCTCAATTGCGTTGGAAAGTAGACATCCTGGGCTTTCCATCAATATATAATAGTCCATACTTTGCCCGAGATTTGATGGCCCAAACAGGCGTTCCAAGTCAGCTCAAGAATTCTGGTGTTTAACACCAGAACTAGCACAAAAGCTGGAGTTAAACGCCCAAACTAGCACAAAAGCTGGCGTTTAACTCCAAGAAAAGTCTCTACACATGGAAGCTTCAATGCTCAGCCCAAGCACACACCAAGTGGGCCCGGAAGAAGATTTCTGCATTAATTACCTATTTCTGTAACCCTAGGCTACTAGTTTTCTATAAATAGGACCTTTTGCTATTGTATTTTCATCTTGGTCATTATGGTTCCCCCTCTGGGGCCGAACCCAATGAACCTTCATTACTTTTGTATTTTCAACGATGGAATTTCTACATACCATAGATTAAGGTGTGGAGCTCTGCTGTTCTTCATGAATTAATACAAGTACTATTGTTTTTCTATTCAACTCAAGTCTATTTCTTCTCCAAGATATTCATTCGCACCCAAGAACATGATGAATGTGATGATTATGTGACACTCATCACCATTCTCACCTATGAACGCGTGCCTGACAACCACTTCCGTTCTACATGCAAACAAGCTTGAATGTGTATCTCTTGGGTTTCTAATCTAAGATTAGAACCTTCGTGGTATAGGCTAGAATTATTGGCGGCCATTCCTGAGATCCGGAATGTCTAAACCTTGTTTGTGGTATTCTGAGTAGGATCTAGGAAGGGATGACTGTGACGAGCTTCAAACTCGCGAGTTTTGGGCATGTGACAGACGCAAAAGGATCAATGGATCCTATTCCAACATGATCGAGAACCGACAGATGATTAGCCGTGTGGTGACAGCGTGCATAGAACATTTTCACTAAGAGGACGGGAAGTAGCCATTGACAACGGTGATTCCCAACATAAAGCTTGCCATGAAAAGGAGTATGAATGATTGGAAGAAGGCAATAGGAAAGTAGAGGTTCAAGAGGAATAAAGCATCTTCATACGCTTATCTGAAATTTCTACCAATGAATTACATAAGTATCTCTATCTCTATCTTTATTTTATGTTTTATTCATATTTTAATTATCCATTCTCCATAACCATTTGAATCCGCCTGACTGAGATTTACAAGATGACCATAGCTTGCTTCAAGCCGACAATCTCCGTGGGATCGACCTTACTCGCATAAGGTTTATTACTTGGACGACCCAGTGCACTTGCTGGTTAGTTGTGCGGAGTTGTGATAAAGAGTGGAGATTACAATTGTGCGTACCAAGTTGTTGGCGCCATTGATGATCACAATTTCGTACACCAATGAAATAATGAGATTGATCCTTGCAATTATCATGTTGTGGTTAGTAACAAGGATATAGATCCTTAACCATCAACCCTTGCCAAGACCTCTTTACTATTTGAGTTTCATTTACTTTCTTGCCATTTATCTTTCATGTCTCTTATTCAAAACCCCAAAATATATATCTCATAACCAATAACAAGTGATGTGTGGAAAACGATCTAACACGAAACTAACCGGCAAGTGCACCGGGTCGCATCAAGTAATAAAACTCATGGGAGTGAAGTCGATCCCACAGGGATTGAAGGATTGAGAAATTTTAGTTTAGTGGATGACTTAGTCTAGCGAATCAAGAGTTGATTTGAGTGGTTTGTATTCAACAGAAGCTAAATTGCATGAAATTAAAAGGGAGAGGGACAATTGGCAAGAATTTAAAGTGCAGAGGAATTAAAGAGGCTGAATCTTAAAGTGCAAGTAATATAAATTGCAGAATCTTAAAATGCAAGAAATGTAAATTGCTTGAACTATAAAGGGAATTGGGAATTGGATTTGCAGAAATTAAACAAGGAAAAGTAAAATGCAATAAACAGAAAAGTAGAAGATGACTTGAATTAAACCGGATCTAAAACGGAAATGAGAAAAAGCTTGGTGTAGCAATGAAATAAGGAAATTGAAATTTAAAACTGTAGATCTCAGGACTCAAGAGACTAGATAGCTGAGTCTAGATCTCACTGCCTTCCTAGATCCAGTAAGAACAATTGCAAAGGAAATAAAGAAATGTAAATTGC
Source organism: Arachis hypogaea (assembly GCF_003086295.3). Classification (NCBI taxonomy): domain Eukaryota; kingdom Viridiplantae; phylum Streptophyta; class Magnoliopsida; order Fabales; family Fabaceae; genus Arachis; species Arachis hypogaea. Next base: position 38,736,395 of record NC_092048.1, on the reverse strand, counting down.
AGAAAGAGTAGAAGAAGAAGCAATTAACAGAAATTGAAATTCAATTATGCAGAAAATTTAACAAGATCTCAAGGTGAGATTGAAACAGAAGTTCTTCAATTCTTCACCCAAGATCCGAAGCAATAAAAGTAAAGAGTGCTCAAGCAAGAACAAGGAAGAAGAGAGATCAATTCTCCTCCCAAATTCCCTTGAATTAAAACAACAATGCCAAGAAATGTAAAGGTGAGCTCTCTCTGTAAGTGTTTTTCCCAATGCTAAAGAAAAGCTCTCGGAAAACTTAAATCCTAAGCTATTTATACACTTTCTTCAAATGGTCTTCAAGCCTTGAATTGGGCCTTTGCTCTTGATAGAATTGGGTTGATAAAAGCCTCTGTTGATTGCACTTGGAGTTGGAGAGAAACCCATTGTGAATCGGGACATAAAGCACAAAAGCTTGAGTCAAAGTTTGAGGCAAACTTTTTCTCAAGCTTTTTATATCAGCCACCCCCTTTTGCTGATATCCACGTTTGAGCTAAAGTTTGAGGTCAAACTTTTAGCCAAACGTGGATCCCCTTGTGTTCATGTGTGGCGCCAACGTTTTCCAAAAAGCTTGAGGCAAACGTTGGCGCAAGCTTTTCTCCTCCAGGGTATGCATGTGTGGCGCCAACGTTTGCCAAAAAGTTTGAGGCAAACGTTGGCGCAAGCTTTTCTCCTCCAGGGTGTTGGTGTGTGGCGCCAACGTTTGCCAAAAAGCTTGAGGCAAACGTTGGCGCAAGCTTTTGCTCCATCCTGGGTGATTTCAACTTTTCCAAAAGCTTGAGCTAAAGTTTGAGGCAAGCTTTTGCTCAAGCTTTTTGTTCTCTCTTGCTCCTTGCCCTTTCTTCTTTCTTCAACCTTCTTCGAAGCTCTTTTCACCTATTATCAATCAACCAAACACATCAAAGCTATGCTCAAATCATGAGTTTGTTATTCTTTTATAATATATGAAAATTATACCACAAAATCTCATGAAATTGCATTAATTCATCCATGGTTGATTGAATCAAAGGAAATATGAAATTCTACCCAATTGGCTTACTTATGGCTCAAGAAAGTGCATCAAATTAATTGAAAACAAAAGAAAAAGACTAGTGAAACTAGGCTAAGATGACTTGTCATCACAACACCAAACTTAAAGCTTGCTTGTCCCCAAGCAAGAAAAGAATTATTGAGAAGAAAGAATGAAATGGAAGAGGATGTTCATGCTAGCAGAGTATTATTGGTAGTTTATGGGGTTTCATGTAGATATGTAAACACTCACTTCTTATTGATATTTAGGCCTAGAAAGTATCCTCCAAGCATCAAGTAACACACTGCTATGACTTCTCACTTATTATTTTGTCCTTGGCTATTATTTTTTTTTTCTATAAGCTTTAGTTCAGTGTCATGTGTAACAAGCTCTTTTCTTTCTTTATGCTTGACACATTATTCACTATAGACACTTGGCTCACATTCCTATTTAGAACATTGATGTCCAACACCTCTTTGGGTTACTAAATGCCTTGTAACTAGGTTGCTATTGATAGTGGACTTTCAGTTGATAATCCCGGGTTAGTTAACCCAAGTTACCAAGTGTTGATGCACTCCAAAGAACTTAATAATCCAAGCAGATCCTAGTACAAAAACACCACAGGCATATATTCTAAGGTTCAAGCTATTGGTGTCTAGCTTTATTTTCTTTCTTCTTTTGTCCTGCTGCCACCTTTGGCTTTTTCTTTTCTCTTTTTGTTCTTCTTTTTAACCAAGGACTTTTATTTGATTGAGATTCATAGACAGTGAGCTACTTTCTACTCAAAAGGAGACAGCCTAGTTCTCTTATTCACTAAAAGTGAGCTATCATACAATCATACATTCATACCACCACTCACTATTATTGTACTTCTATCTAACAGAGAACTATCTCACTTCACATTCAAACATTTCTTTTATTGAATTAAAGATGCAGGGGACAAAGCTTGCATTTAGTTAAGTGAAAGTAAACACACAAGCACACACTTAGACTAGCTTATTTATTTCAAAAAAAAAATTGATTCTACTTGTACTAGATGAACACTTTAGCAAGATATAAATCATAGCATCTCTCAACAGCTGAAGTTAAGTATAGATACAACCTATTGGTTTGCAGTTCTTTTGTCCTTATTTCTGTTGGTCCCTTTTTGAGTCATGGTGCATAATGTCTTCAATTAGTGGTTAGTTCCCTGCACAATTCTCAAAAGTTGCTTGCTTCTCAAGCCCTTAGGTGACTGGTTAGTATGCATGAATTGAGTGCGGCTTTTGGATTTAATTTGGTGCGGGAACACCAAACTTAGTTCCTTGCCACTTCCTCTGATGCAACAGGGTAACTATATGTACAATCTTATGTTCTTGCTAAAGGTTATGAAGTTAAAACTAGAGAGCAATTAAGTAATTGAATAATCTGTTTGATTGCTTGGAGCTAGTATTGTGCAAGAAGTGAGAATGTGTTTTTAAATGATGTTTTGGTAGAACACCAAACTTATAATCCTTCGTTCTCCTTTAAATTGTTTTGGTGTGTAACACCAAACATAGCTCCTTGCAATGCATACCAATTATTCAACATTTTTATTGAAAAGGCTATGAAAAGAAAACTACCTCTGGTTGGGTTGCCTCCCAACAAGCGCTCTTTTAATGTCACTAGCTTGACATCCTTCAATTCTTTTCAAGAAGGCTGTAGGCTCTGAACCTCTTTTTCCTTATCCCATTGTCCTCCCAAGTACATCTTTGCTCTGTGACCATTTGCTGTGAATTGACTCTTTGTTGCTTCATCTAGCAATTCAATACTCCCATAAGGAAAAACCTTTGTCACCAAATATGGGCCATTCCACTTAGACTTAAGTTTGCCAGGGAAGATCTTAAGCCTTGAGTTATACAAGAGCATTTGCTGTCCTGGCTTGAACTCCTTCTTTGTGATTTTTTAATCATGCCACCTCTTAGCTCTTTCCTTGTATATCTTAGCACTCTCATAGGCTTCTAGCCTGAATTCATCCAACTCATTTTGTTGTAACAACCTTTTCTCTCCTGCAGCTTGGGAATCAAGATTGAGGAGTTTAGTGGCCCAAAAAGCTCTGTGTTCAAGCTCTACAGGGAGGTGGCAGGATTTGCCATACAATAGCTGAAAGGGTGACTTGCCAATGGGAGTTTTGAAAGCTGTCCTATATGCCCATAATGCATCTTCTAGCTTCCTAGCCCAATCTTTTCTTGTGCTTCCCACTGTTTTCTCTAGGATCTTCTTTAATTCCCTATTTGCTAGTTCAGATTGGCCATTAGTTTGAGGGTGGTAAGGTGTGGCTACTTTATGGATTACTCCATATTTGTGAAGGAGTTTCTCCATCTGTTTGTTGTAAAAGTGACCACCACCATCACTAACAAGACCCTTGGGCACTCCATATCTTGTGAAAATATGCTTTTTAAGGAATTGGAGGACAATCTGTGCATCACAGGTGGTTGTGGCTATGGCTTCCACCCACTTTGAGACGTACTCTACTGCCACCAAGATATATCTAAAAGAGTAGGAAGGGGGAAAGGGTCCCATGAAATCAATGCCCCATAAGTCAAATAGCTCCACTTCCAGGATGAAATTTTGAGGCATCTCATTTCTTTTTGTCAATCCTCTAGTTCTTTGACATTCATTGCATTGGTGAACAAACTCTCTGGCATCCTTGAAGATAGTTGGCCAATAAAACCCACTCTGTAATACCTTTGCAGCTGTTCTCTCTGGTCCAAAGTGTCCACCATATGCTGAGCCATGGCAATGCCATAGTATGTCCTTCATTTCACTTTCAGGGACACACCTCCTAATCATTCCATCAGAGCATCTCTTGAATAGAAAAGGTTCATCCCACAAGAACTTCCTTGCTTCATTGAGTAATTTCTTCATTTGTTGCTTGGAAAATTCTTGAGGTATCTTCCTTCCTACCTTGTAGTTTGCTATGTCAGCAAACCAAGGTGTTTGTTGAACTTGGAAGAGGTGTTCATCAGGGAAGTTCTCATTTACTTGCTGTGGTTTATCTTGCTTAGCTTCTTGTGGTACTCTTGATAGATGATCTGCTACTTGATTTTCACTTCCCTTCCTATCCCTCACTTCAATATCAAATTCTTGTAGCAGCAACACCCACCTAATAAGCCTTGGCTTTGAATCATATTTAGACATTAAATACTTGAGAGCAGAATGGTCAGTGTATACTATAACTTTTGAACCGATCAAGTATTGTCTAAACTTATCAAATGCATATACAATTGCTAAAAGTTCTTTTTCAGTAGTGGTATAATTTTTCTGTGTTTCATTCAACACTTTGCTAGCATAATATATGACATGATGTAATTTGTCCTTTTTTTGCCCAAGTACAGCACCAATAGCAAGGTTGCTTGCATCACACATAAGTTCAAAAGGTAAATTCCAATCAGGGGGTGTGATGATTGGTGCTGTAATGAGCTTTCTCTTGAGAGTTTCAAAGGCATGTTTACAGTTGTCATCAAAAATGAAGGGGATATCATTCATTAGTAAATTGCTCAACGGTTTTGCTATTTTTGAAAAGTCTTTGATGAACCTTCTGTAGAAGCCAGCATGCCCAAGAAAACTTCTTACTGCTTTCACATTAACAGGTATAGGGAGTTTTTCAATAACTTCTATTTTAGCTTTATCAACTTCTATACCTCTACATGACACTTTATGCCCAAGAACTATTCCTTCCGGAACCATGAAATGGCACTTTTCCCAATTCAACACCAAATTAGTTTCTTGGCATCTTTTCAAAACAAGAGTTAAGTTATGCAAGCAAGTGTTAAATGAATTGCCAAAAACAGAAAAATCATCCATGAAGACTTCTAAGAATTTTTCCACCATATCAGAAAAGATGGAAAGCATACACCTTTGAAAAGTGGCTGGGGCGTTGCACAACCCAAAGGGCATCCTCCTATAGGCAAAAACTCCAAATGGGCATGTGAAGGAGGTCTTCTCTTGATCCTTGGGGTCCACTACTATTTGATTGTAACCAGAATACCCATCCAGGAAGCAGTAATAAGCATGGCCTGCTAGTCTTTCCAACATTTGATCAATGAAAGGCAGAGGAAAATGATCTTTTCTTGTTGCATCATTCAATCTCCTGTAGTCTATGCACATTCTCCACCCAGTCACTGTCCTAGTGGGGATCAACTCATTCTTCTCATTGGTGATGACTGTCATTCCTCCCTTTTTTGGCACAATTTGAACCGGACTCACCCAAGAGCTGTCTGAGATTGGAAAAATTATCCCAGCATTCCATAGCTTCATCACTTCTTTTTGAACCACCTCTTTCATGGTTGGGTTGAGTCTTCTTTGAGGTTGAACCACAGGTTTTGATTCTTCCTCCAATAAAATTTTATGCATACAAATAGCAGGGCTGATGCCTTTGATGTCCTCAATTGTCCACCCCAAGGCTGTTTTGTGAGCTTTTAATACTTCAATCAACCTTGCTTCCTCATCCATGTTCAAGGAGGAATTTATGATCACTGGTAATGCCTCTACTTCCCCAAGAAAAACGTATTTGAGGTGAGGAGGGAGAGGTTTCAACTCCTGTTTTGGTTTATCCTCTTTCTTGTCTTCAATGAATATTTCTACCACTTCCTCTCCTTGTTCTTTCTAATGCTCCAAATAGTTATCTTCAAACATTTCTTCTACCAGCCCTTCTATCATATCCACATTCATGTAGTTCTCTTGCTCTGAGGGGTGTTGCATTGATTTGAAGACATTGATTACCATTTGTTCATTATGCACCCTGAAGGTCATTTCTCCCTTCTCCATATCAATAGTAGTTCTTGCTATGGCTAGAAATGGTCTCCCCAAGATGATTGAGTTATTTCCTTCCCCTTCTGTGTCTAAGATTACGAAGTCTGTGGGGAAGATAAACTTTCCAACCTTCACTAGTAAATTCTCCACAATTCCATTAGGTGTCTTGATTGATCTATCGGTCATTACTAGTGACATCCTGGTAGGTTTGATTTCTTCTATGGCAAGCTTTCTCATCAATGATAGAGGCATCAAGTTGATGCTGACACCTAGATCACATAAGGCATTTTCCAATGTTATCTTGCCTATGGTGCATGAGACTACAAAACTCCCTGGGTCGTTGAGCTTTGGTGGGATACCCATCTGGATCACAGCGCTACATTCTTCAGTGAGCATGATAGTTTCCTTTTCTTGCCAACTTCTCTTCTTGTTGATTAGCTCCTTCATGAACTTGGCATATAGGGGCATTTGCTCCAGTGCCTCAGCTAAGGGAATATTTATCTCCAACTTCTTGAAAGTCTCAAGGAACTTATGAAAGTGTTGATCCTTAGCCTCCTTGTTGAATCTCTGGGGATATGGCAGTGGAGGTACAAAGTTCTTCTCTGCTTGTTGCTTTTGATTCTTGGTTGGCTCTTCAATTGCTTCATTCCCCTTTTTTGGAATTTTTGATTGTTCCTCCTTTTTTTGAGTTTGCTTTGAAGTTTGCTTGCTTGCCATTGCATTATCACCATTGGCTTCCTCTGCGTGTGTTGGCTTTTCTCCCTTTATTGGCCTTTTGCTGTTCTCCACTTGCTTCCTTGTAGTGTTATTGTTGCTCATCAATGTTCTCCCACTTCTTAACTGTATTGCCTTGCATTCTTCCTTAGGATTTGAAATTGTGTCACTTGGCAGGGAACTTGATGGTCTCTCTGTTGCCAGGAGTTTAGAGAGCTGGCCAATTTGCCTCTCCATATTCTTTATGGAGGCTTCTTGATTTTTGGTTGTCATTTCTTGGTGTTTCCACATTTTGTCTATCAAGGTTTCCAGGTTAGTGATTCTCTGAGAGTCCTGTGAAATTGGCTGGTTATGGGGTGTTGAGGGTTGGTGGTAAGTATTTTGGTTTGTGGGTTGGTTATTGGATGGATAATGGTTGGAGTTGGGGTGGTTGTTTTGGGGTTTTCTGTAAGGGTTTTGGGTGGTTTGCTGCTGGTTGTTGTTTTGGTTGTTTCTTGAAGTGTTTTGATTTGAATTTCTTTGCCATGGTTGTTGGTTTTGGTTATGGTTATCTCCCCACCTCAGGTTTGGATGGTTCTTCCATGAAGGGTTGTAAGTATCACCATAGACTTCATTTGACCCAGAATTTTGGTTGTGCATGTACTGGACTTGCTCCTGCTGTTGCTCCTCTTGAGTTTCTTCATTTGTTCCCCATGTGGTTGATGGTTGATTGGTGCTTACTGCTGCAACTTGGAGGTTATCAATCCTCTTGGCCATTTGCTCAAATTGTTGTTGAATCTGCTGCTGCATCAATTTGTTTTGAGCTAGGATTGAGTCCACTCCTTCCAACTCCATCACTCCCTTCCTCTGTGATGGTTGGTGTTGCCTTTGGTGAGCGAAGAAATACTGGTTGTTAGCTACCATATCAATGAGATTTTGAGCTTCTTCTGCAGTTTTCATGAGTTGCAAAGAGCCTCCAGCTGAATGATCCAAGGCCTCTTGAGATTTCAATGTCAAGCCTTCATAGAAATTCTGCAATCTATCCCACTCATTGAACATTCCAGGGGGACACTTCCTGATCAGAGCCTTGTACCTTTCCCATGCCTCATATAATGGTTCAACCTCCATTTGGGTGAATGTTTGTACTTCAGTCTTCAATCTGATAACCCTTTGAGGTGGGTAAAATTTGGCAAGGAATTCGCTCACTAGATCATCCCAATTGTCAATGCTGTCTCTTGGGAAAGATTCCAACCATTGGGTGGCTTTGTCTCTGAGAGAGAATGGAAATAGAAGTAGCTTATAGCTGTCAGGATGCACTCCATTGGTTTTAACAGTGTTACAAATCCTCAAGAAAGTGGACAAGTGTTGATTTGGATCTTCAAGTGGTCCTCCTCCATAGGAGCAATTATTTTGAACTAATGTGATGAGTTGTGGCTTTAGTTCAAAGTTATTTGCATTAACATTTGGGGTATGAATGCTACTCCCACAATGTCTAGGATTTGCAAATGTGTAGGAAGCCAAGACTCTTCTCTGTGGTGGATTGTTGTTGTTATTAGCTGCTCCTCCTTGTGGATTAGTTGGAATTGTTGTATGTTCCTCCATATCTTGGAATTCTTCTTCTTCCGAATCCTCTTCTTCAACAATGTTTTTCCCTCTTTCAGCTCTTCTTAATCTCCTGAGGGTTCTTTCGTCTTGTTCACAAAAGGTTGGTATAGCTCTCCTTGTCTCTGACATGCAAACAAGACCGAAAAATCATACAAAACCAGAAGGATAGCAATACTTCAATCCATGATGAAATTGTAGTTAGCTCAAGCAAAAATTCAAACAGTTAGTGGGTTAGTCCAAAGTTAGAGAAACGGAAAATAAAAACGCTAGATCTAGATCTCCACTTCACTTAATTATTGTCAATCTATTTCAATCCCCGGCAACGGCGCCAAAAACTTGATGTGTGGAAAACGATCCAACACGAAACTAACCGGCAAGTGCACCGGGTCGCATCAAGTAATAAAACTCATGGGAGTGAGGTCGATCCCACAGGGATTGAAGGATTGAGCAATTTTAGTTTAGTGGATGACTTAGTCTAGCGAATCAAGAGTTGATTTGAGTGGTTTGTATTCAACAGAAGCTAAATTGCATGAAATTAAAAGGGAGAGGGACAATTGGCAAGAATTTAAAGTGCAGAGGAATTAAAGAGGCTGAATCTTAAAGTGCAAGTAATATAAATTGCAGAATCTTAAAATGCAAGAAATATAAATTGCTTGAACTATAAAGGGAATTGGGAATTGGATTTGCAGAAATTAAACAAGGAAAATTAAAATGCAATAAACAGAAAAGTAGAAGATGACTTGAATTAAACTGGATCTAAAACGGAAATGAGAAAAAGCTTGGTGTAGCAATGAAATAAGGAAATTGAAATTTAAAACTGTAGATCTCAGGACTCAAGAGACTAGATAGCTGAGTCTAGATCTCACTGCCTTCCTAGATCCAGCAAGAACAATTGCAAAGGAAATAAAGAAATGTAAATTGCAGAAAGAGTAGAAGAAAAAGCAATTAACAGAAATTGGAATTCAATTATGCAGAAAATTTAACAAGATCTCAAGGTGAGATTGAAACAGAAGTTCTTCAATTCTTCACCCAAGATCCGAAGCAATAAAAGTAAAGAGTGCTCAAGCAAGAACAAGGAAGAAGAGAGATCAATTCTCCTCCCAAATTCCCTTGAATTAAAACAACAATGCCAAGAAATGTAAAGGTGAGCTCTCTCTGTAAGTGTTTTTCCCAATGCTAAAGAAAAGCTCTCGGAAAACTTAAATCCTAAGCTATTTATACACTTTCTTCAAATGGTCTTCAAGCCTTGAATTGGGCCTTTGCTCTTGATGGAATTGGGTTGATAAAAGCCTCTGTTGATTGCACTTGGAGTTAGAGAGAAACCCATTGTGAATCGGGACATAAAGCACAAAAGCTTGAGTCAAAGTTTGAGGCATACTTTTGCTCAAGCTTTTTATATCAGCCACCCCCTTTTGCTGATATCCACGTTTGAGCTAAAGTTTGAGGTCAAACTTTTAGCCAAACGTGGATCCCCTTGTGTGCATGTGTGGCGCCAACGTTTGCCAAAAAGCTTGAGGCAAACGTTGGCGCAAGCTTTTCTCCTCCAGGGTATGCATGTGTGGCGCCAACGTTTGCCAAAAAGTTTGAGGCAAACGTTGGCGCAAGCTTTTCTCCTCCAGGGTGTTGGTGTGTGGCGCCAACGTTTGCCAAAAAGTTTTAGGCAAATGTTGGCGCAAGCTTTTGCTCCATCCTGGGTGATTTCAACTTTTCCAAAAGCTTGAGCTAAAGTTTGAGGCAAGCTTTTGCTCAAGCTTTTTGTTCTCTCTTGCTCCTTGCCCTTTCTTCTTTCTTCAACCTTCTTCGAAGCTCTTTTCACCTATTATCAATCAACCAAACACATCAAAGCTATGCTCAAAATTATGAGTTTGTTATTCTTTCATAATATATGACAATTATACCACAAAATCTCATGAAATTGCATTAATTCATCCATGGTTGATTGAATCAAAGGAAATATGAAATTCTACCCAATTGGCTTACTTATGGCTCAAGAAAGTGCATAAAATCAATTGAAAACAAAAGAAAAAGACTAGTGAAACTAGGCTAAGATGACTTGTCATCAACAAGAACACTTCCCTGCAATTCCTTTGAGAGACGACCCGAGGTTTGAATACCTCGGTTATTTTTATTGGGGTTTGTACTTGTGACAAACAATTTTTTGCATGAGAGGATTATTTGTTGGTTTAGAAACTATACTTGCAACGAGAATTTTATTTGTAAAATTCTAAACCATCAATTTTTCACTCATAAAATATCAAACTAAATAAGTTGTTGGAAACAACTAAGGCCACAGACTACGAATTTAGAGCCGATCCACTAGAACTGGTTTCACCACGGCGCAGGCATCTGCTTCGGCTATGACCCTCACCGCCACAAAGCCTACAATGCCTAGGACCACGTAGATCACGAATATCCATCTCATTCAAGAAGCGAGTTTTCTTATAACGACTTTTGGCCACTCGCTTGAGTTGGGGATTGGGTACGAGTCTTGGTCCTTCATGAACAGACCATGTTGTTGGGTTTCCTACTGGCCTGAATCGGGTCTTGTATACCTTTTGGATCTCACCCATCGTATAAACCTCGTGCACATACTATTTCCAATCCAGGCGCTGGTTTGCACAGCAGGCAAATACATGGCGACATGGAATTCGATCCACCTGAAACTCACCACAATCACAACGCTGAAGGCGCAAGTCTACTGCAAACTCTAACCCACTTGCCATCTCGCGCACTTCAAAGACCTCGTTCTGCCTATCAAATAAGTTAACTTGTATGTTCCCCGCTGAGTGCTGATTTGACAGAATTTTCTGAGTTGCATATTCAGAGAATAGTTGTCCTACACTTATACGAGCCTCAGCCTCAGCTCTCTTCCTTATGAACAATGCATTTAGCCTGTAAAAAGTTGTCTTAACAAAGGTTGTGATCGGAAGATTGCGTGCCCCTTTCAATACTCCATTAATGCACTCCACTAAGTTAGTTGTCATATGGCCCCAACGATGTCCACCACATATGCCAAGGCATACTGCTGTCGAGGGATCCGGTCTAACCACTGCTTGTAAGCCTCCCCCCGCTCACATAATCTCTGGTAACGCGTATCGAATTCACGCATTATTCTAGAATAGCCAATGTTGACAATTAGACTTTGCAAGAGTGGTGCCTTGAAACTCCTCAAAAAGTTGGATGCTATATGTCGGATGCAAAACATGTGAATAGCTCTCGGATATTCCCATGCTCCATTACTACGACCCACAGCTGAGATGATTGACTCGTGTCGATCAGAGATAAGGGCAACACCATCCCGATTAACTACATGTGTTCACAAATGGCTAAGAAAAAAGTTCCAGGCATCGGCAGTCTCACCTTTGACTATGGCAAATGCAAGAGGCACGATATTTCCATTGCCATCTTGTGATACTGTAACTAAAAGAGCTCCTTTATACTTCCCATACAAATGTGTGTTGTCAATCTGAACCACTGGCTTGCAACTTCTGAATGCTTTAATGCATGGGTAGAAAGCCCAGAAGACTCGTGTCAGAATTCGGAGATCTTCAACTAACTCATCCCCTCGATACCATATGCAATTTCATACTCAACAGCTGCTGATGGTTCTTTTGCAACCATTGCTTCAAACCATGTGGGAAAAGCTTCATATGAAGATTTGCACCCACCAAATATTTTCTCCATTGCCTTTTGCTTGGCCAACCATGCTTTGCGATAACTTATCGTGTAGTTGAACTTCGACTGCACTTCAGCAATGATAGACTTCACCTTTATGGACGGGTCAGCTTCAACTAATGGCTTTATCGCTTCTGCAATTGTATCAGAGTCCAGTTTAGCATGATCCTGAGATATGGTACTTCTGGTGCACGTGTGACTACCATTGTACCTCCTTATCACCCAACAATACTGTCTTTTCATAAGACTAACTCTGATAAGCCAATCACAACTTGTTCCGTACTGTACGCATTTAGCATAGAATGTTGTTGGTTCTGATTCATATACCCTGTAATCAACTCCTCTTCGAATGGTATACTCTTTAACTGATGGAATAACAACCTCTCTAGAGTTAAACTCCATTCCAACGGCGAATTCACCGGCAGCTACAATAACTGGGGCTACACCAATAATAAAACAAAAATAAATCTAAATAATATTCTTTATTAATAATAATAATGACAACAATAAATATTAATAACAATTTAAAAAATAAAAATAATACTAACATAAAAGCAAAACAAATAATAATATTACTAATATTAAAAAAGTGAATAACAACAACAACAACAACAAAATTACCTGTATTGACGTATTCAGAAAATTCTGGTGCATGCATGGCATCAAGATTCAAAGCATGCATAAAAGATGGCTCTCCATATGGATGTTGTCCGGTTAGTGCATTTGCAACATCAGCCACATCTCTTTCAACCATTATCTCATCTTCCTCTACATTTTCAGTTGGACCAACAACTTCATAATTACCTTCAAACTCTTCATCGCTTTCAGTATTATAACCCACCCAGTCTATGTTGGGTTCTGGAAAGTCAACATTATCGATTTCTTCGAACTCAACATACAACTCGATAAGTGAAGCCTGTGCTCTAGTTTGATGATAGGTAAAAAACATTCTTTGCATACTAGCTTCATCAGTCACATGCATTATTTGAAATTGGCCGAAACCACCAAATACTAGCACAGGCTGCCTATACAGAATATTTATGACTCTTTTTTGCACTTGATAATCTATACTTTGAGAAAGTATACTCTTAAGTCCTTCATATGTTATTGAAAGAGGAACAACAATAACACATGGATTCTCACATAAAAAACTCACACCTTCATGTGTGTGAGATAAAATCTGACCATTGTAATATATTTTTAAACTAATATAACCCTCCATTTTATACATTTATCACACTCACTCACGAATTTTTTTCACTCTCTCAAACTAAGAACATTTTGTAGAACAAAGTTCTCATTACTTCACTTAAATTTTAGTCTCATACTCTATTTTTACGTTTTAACACAATCCAAAACTTCTTTTATAGTTACTTTTATATTTTTTTATTCCCCAGCACAAAACGTCACTAATGTTTTCACAAAACGTCACTAACGTTTTTACTTTTTAAGTAATACGTCAACGACGTTTTGACCAGAAAATAATTTAAAAATATATCTTCAAGCAAAACGTTAGTGACGTTTTGCCTATAATAAAATTAAAAAAAATTCATACAATTCGTCGCTGACGTTTTCTTCATGCAAAATATCAAAAAAAAAATTTATACAATCCGTCATTTCCGTTTTGCTTTGTTTATTTAAAAAAAAAAAAAGTCACCCTCCCACAAAAAGTTAAAGACGTTTTGTTTCTTTCAAAAAGTTGAAGCAGTCCCATAGCAGAGTAATATACAACACCAATCAAATATCATTGAATAACACACATTAGTTTATAGGGTTTTTTACTTAAATAAAATAAACTAATACCAAAATGACTGGATTTTCCTAAATCAAATTTTGAAACGTAAATATCCTCTTTCTATTATTATATAAATCGTTCCAGGGGCATGAGGATTATATAATATGTTAACCATGCCACCCAGGAACAATTTATGCATGAATGACCTAGGAGAATAAGGAGTAAATCGTTGAAGGGCACACAGGGTTATAGGTAACGCATAAATCATCCTACCCTACAAAGATTCACATCATTTTGAGCTAAAACACAAAGGCTTCGCACGATTAACGTGTTAAAGTAAATCCTCTCAAGCCTGTCACGATTTATGTATAATAGGGTATTTTTATTTATAATATTTTAATTTAAATTATATCTATTTAAATTTTAACTTAAAAAATAAAAATATACTTTTTATAATTTCAATTATTAATTTTATTAATAAGATTAAATTAAATTAAAAAAAAGGAATACTAACAAATTATAATAAAAAGAATACTAAATTTTAATATATAAATTTAATTTTTTTTAAAAAATATCAAAAAGATGTTAAAAATATAATTTTGAATAATATAAATTTATGTTGTTTTGAGTAACATAAATTTAAGTTTTTATAAAATTTTTAGTATTCGTTGTTCATATAATTTTTTTTTAATATTTTTTTATGCATAACTTTTATAGAATTCTTTTTGTCATTGTTTTTATTTGACTTTGTATAAATTTTAATTATTTTTTTATAATTTTAATTATTAATTTTATTAAAAAAATTAAATTAAATAAAAAAAGAATACTAACAAATTATAATAAAAAGAGTACTAAATTTTAATACATAAATTTAAATTTTTTTTTTTAAAAAGTCTAAAAGTGTTAAAAAATATAATTTTGCATAATATAAATTTATGTATTTTTGAGTAACATAAATTTAAGTTTTTATAAAATTTTTAGTATTTATTATTTATGTAATTTTTTTAATAATTTTATTGATGCATATTTTTTATAGATTGCTCATGTAATTTTTTTTAAATAATTTTTATCGATGCATACTTTTATAATTTATATATTAAAACATAATGAAAAAATTCTATAAAAAATATGTATCAATAAAAATTATTAAAAAAATTACATGAATAACAAATATTAAAAATTTTATAAAACTTAAATTTATCTTACTCAAAAACACATAAATTTATATTATGCAAAATTATATTTTTTAACATCCTTTGATATTTAAAAAAAAAATTTAAATTTATGTATTAAAATTTAGTACTCTTTTTATTATAATTTGTTAGTATTCTTTTTTTATTTAATTTTGTTTTTTTAATAGAATTAATAATTAAAATTATAAATAAATAATTAAAATTTATACAAAAGCCAAATAAAAAAATGACAAAAAAAATTCTATAAAACATATGCATCAATAAAGATGATTAAAAAAATATATATAAACAACGAATACTAAAAATTTCATAAAAACTTAAATTTATGTTACTTAAAGTAACATAAATTTATATTATGCAAAATTAATATTTTTTAACACCTTTTGACAATTTTTTTTAAAGAAAAAACTTAAATTTATGTATTAAAATTTAGTATTTTTTTATTAAAATTTGTTAGTATTTTTTTTAATTTAATTTAATCTTCTCAATGAAATCAATAATTGAAATTATAAAAAGTATATTTTTATTTTTTAAGTTAAAATTTAAATAGATATAATTTAAATTAAAATATTATAAATAAAAGTACCCTATTATACATAAATCGTGACAGATTTAAAAGGGTTTGTTTTAACACGTTAATCGTGCCAAGTCTTTGTGTTTTAGCTCAAAATCACGTGAATCTTTATAGGGTGACAATTTATGCGTGTGTCCTGCAACGATTTACTCTCTATTCTCCTTGACCATCCATGCATAAATCATTTTTGGGTGGTATGGTTAACATATTATATAATTTTCATGACCCTAGAACGATTTATATAATAGTAGAAATAGGATATTTACGTTTCAAAATTTGATTTAGGAGAATCCAATAATTTTAGTATTGGTTTATTTTATTTAAGTAAAAAATCCTAGCTTATAATATACAAAAAACTGAGCCAATAAAAGGTGTATTTAATTTAGATTATAGATAGTAGAATTGTCGATGACACGCACCCAATTTTTTTAGTCCTGTTTTACCGGTCAAAATTTAGGAAATTATAAATACACACTTGAAATTATATTTATTCATTACTAACAAAATATAAATACACAATAGTAAACTACCAAAACAATCTGGAATCATTAAATTATTGACAAAAATATCTCTAAGTTTATTAAAGGCAAAAATATCCTTTAATTTCGATCAATTATTTGTGTGTGTGATTTAAAATTTTGTTTAAATATTTAGATAACTATTTGAAAAAAATTGTTGCACATTGGCCAAAAAAAAAATACTTACCAAAAAAGTATCAAAATTAAAAATATAAATTTTAATTATAATTATAAAAATACATGAAAATTCAATTTTTAAAGTCCATTGTAAGAGTATATATTTAACGGTTAAGTAAAATTGTCATATTTTAAAATATTCTGATGATATTTTTGTTGTTAACAAATTTGGTAGATATTTTGTCAATAATTTAATAATTTTGAGATATTTTTAGTGGTTTAATTTATGAATAAATAAATTAAGTGAATAATCATTTCTAACACCATGAAAAAATAAAATTAAAATTATATCACAAAAGATAAATTTTATTTGACAAAAATATCAAATTATTAATTTTTTATTGATTCTATTAAATAATTAATTAGAATTCATAATTACTCCTATGCTATTATCTTCAACTTGTTTCTTCCTTGTCTCTCTAACACGGCATTGTTAACCAACCTGAAAATAAAAGTCACATCTCTTTAATTTTATTGCTCCTTATTTCTTCTCTTTCACCACTACTATTTGTCTTCATCTTTTATTCGTTCTTGATTCTCAAAAGGGAAAGAAAAAAACAAAAAAGGAAGTAGAACTTAAACCAAAAAAGGGAGCAAGCTAAGGTGGAGCTGATGGCAAACTTAGGTAGTTCTACTACAAGAAAATGATGAGTATTATCAGATTTATCGGCAAAATAACAAAAATAATCTGATAGTATAATCTTCGCAAGTAATTAACTACTGTCAAATTTTTCAATCCACCGGTAGTTATCGTCGAATTCTGCGATGGATTCTTTTTTTAATCCACCGGTAATAAACGACGGAAAAGTTTTGCCGATAATTTTGGCGCTCTAATATTTTATTTCCCGCTTGATTATGATTGGATTTTGTCCCCAGTAAATCCAGTTTTTTTAACATAATAGGTGGTTAAATTTATTTATTTATTTTTTGCACATCAAATTCTAAATAATAGAAACCAAATATGGGAAAATAAAAAGAATAGAATATACAATGAAACAATCTAGAACAAAACTCTAATCACTAAAAGACTCTGATAGTCATCGTCATTGTCATCCCCTGGTCCTGTTGAGGCGGCAGACTAGGCAGTAATGTCGGTGCCCTTCTAGCAGCACCGCTGCCACTAGCCCACATCTGATCTTGGTAACCCGCCATTTGTTGCTCCAACCGCTGAAGTCACTCTGGCTCCCACCTCCACTCCAACGTGAAAGAATCTGTGTCTGAGACGTGTGTGAGGATCTCTTGATACCTCTCCTCAAATTACTGCAGCTGCTGAGCCAGTTGGTGAAGGCTCTGGGTGAACTCCATCACCAATTCGTGTCAGGATCGACTTCTGATTCAACAGAGTAGGACTCCTTGTTTACTCACATAATGATCTGCAAACCACTGATCAACAAATCTCTCCTTTTTCTCTTCCAAGGTGTGAATGTACTTAAAGGTATCCGCTATCATCGCATCACGACTCAATGACTTAGACATAAAAGATAAATTATAAATTATACATTTTGTCTCTAATCTATCCAACTTCTTTAATGTTTAATTTAAATAAACTTTATTTTTAACTTAGAAATAAATTTTAATTTTGTCTTTCAATAATATCAGTTTTTTACGGTACGTAGTTATTCAATTATTTTTAAATCACATATAAGTAAATTGGACTTAATCACATTACTTTCATTCTAAATATTTTTTTATTTTACTCTTAAAGATTTTGCTCATCAAGAAATATTTGTAAAATGACTAGTACATAAATTTGCGAAAAAGAAAAAAAATATGGTAAGTATACAATAAAGTATACATTATACCTTTTGTCTCTAATATACCAAAATTCTCTAATATTTAATTTAGTTGAACTTTATTTTTAATTTTGAAATAAATTTTAATTTTATCCTTCAATAATATCAATATCAATTTTTTACAGTAGATAAATATTCAATTATTTTTTAATTGTATCTAAGTAAATTACTCTTAATCACATTATTTTCCTTCTAAGTAAATTTTTTATTTATTTAAAAAATACTATTTGTAGTAGTATATATATTCAATTTATGTAGTGAGTTTTTGTTTTTTCATGGATCGATTATGGGTAGTATATTGCAAGGTTCTGAAAACTGGTTCGAACCGACCAGGCGAACAGTGAATCGATGAAACATACGGTTCAGACAGAAGGCAAAATTGGAAGTTTGAGAAACCGGCATTGGACTGTCGAACCGACTGGAAATCAATCGGTCGAATTGAACTGGGACCCGGCCAGTTTTCTGAATTTTGCAAAAATAGCGCTATATGGTGTAACGACCCAATTTCCAGTACGGCATGCTCATACCCAAACATCGAGTAATTGGGTTAACGAAACTCGATTCTTATGAAAAACCTTCCTTAAAGAAAATAAAATCTCAACCAAAACGATAAACAGATACATACACAAACAGGATAATAATATAATACATATTATTATCTGATGTCCAGACTAGCCTAGTCTTCTAACCTGATCTCTCGAAAAACAAAAGTGAGAGTCTAAGACAAAAGAAATACTAAATCGGAGTGCTGACAAAAGAAGATGCTGATGTCGCTACCTAATCGTTGTCATAAGTCAAGTCCATGATCTCTATATCCATCTCAGGATCCTCAACATCCTCAGATGTTAGATCCACAATCTCTATCTCCTCGATATTCTTGTCGCCAGAAATAATAATGACCTCTGATGTACTCTGGGGACTACCATCACTGTTGTCGCCTGCAAAAAGTGTACCACTAGGAGAAATCTACTCAACTGCTGAGGGATGACCAGAAGCTGTAGCGGAAGTTCCAATAGGCTCTATGATGAAAGGGTCAAAGGAACGGGTAAAAAGAGACTCTATCAACATATCCAAACCTACTGGAGGAGACTCAGGAATGTAGTCATCGACGACAGGGCCAGGCTCAGGCACCGCCTGACCATCCTGTTGCGCTGGAACAGGACCTCCATGCATGTGATCAAAGCGATGATGGATAGAATTGGGATGTAACCAAGATAGCGGAAAGGCATACGGTGCATCAGGATCAAAGAGAGGTAAAGCTAGCGGGTGCTGAAAGGGATGATCTCTAACTTCGTACTTACGGACTCGAGGCTCAGTGGCCACCACATAGAAGCTGTAAAGGACATGATCCTCTTATACATAAGGCTGCTCGAGCTCATAGAATATGATACCCGTCTCCATCTGAAGAGGGGTAGGAAGATAGGGGGTAAGAACTGGGGAGTTCTTAGTAGAGTCGGGGTAAAAAAAGGTAAATTATTTTTAATATAACGGCTACATGTCCCATATCAATCAGACCACAACAAAAGAACATAGAGCAAACAACAAACAAAAGCAAACAACAACATAATATACAATTACAAGAATGAATACAACACACAAAAGAGATATGCGCAACCAAGTATGATGCATGTCTAGCTCTAGTGCAGGTAATGAGCTCATCTGTTGGTTTTCAACCCACGCCCAACATTACATCCTTACGAATATTGTCTCTCATTGCCATCGCTTTAGGGTATAGTGTCTAGTACACTCTTGGGTTATAGTGCCCGCACGCTCCTGGGCTATAGCGCTTGTACCGCTCTTCGATAAATCACCGGATAAATTGATGACAAGAAGAGTCATTGGTGTAGCACTTCCAACTAAAATTATTTCATCATATAATCAAATAATTTCAAGATATAATAATTTCTTATCCAGAATTCCACCATCTCTATAAAATAATAAACTGAAATAGAGCAGGTCATGAGATTTTTAACTTTAGAATCACTTTTCCGAATATTTTAGAGTTGTGCTTAAATTTTATAAATACTTTAAAAATGCATAAATATGCCCACGGTACTAAAAATGAATAAACATGCTTAAACTTAAAAAATGGCATATTCTGCAAGTTACTCTAATTAAATTAGCGTACTTTAAAATTACTCTAAATAACTCTAAACTTCTATAAAAGAGATACAGTCTTCACTGGTTACATTATAAATTATTCAAAATATGGTACTAACTTTCAAATACCCAAAACTTCATTAAAATAAGTAGGTCGGACACGGTTCTTCCGTTTTTAAAATAAAATCTTTTTCTTTCAATTAGAGATATATTTTTTTCCAAAACCGTCTTCCAATTTAAACTCTTTATAACCAAACTCAATTAATTTCAATAAAATTCATATATTTATAAATAAATACTTTTTATTCATTAAATCTTTCTCAAAATCTAAGCCTCTTCTCCTTTTTACTCGAAACCTCCGTTCTAAATATTCATTTAGTTATAATTAATATCAAATCACTGTTATATAACTCAGATTTCAGCCAATTATTCAACAACATCTCAATTCCAAATTCTTCAACATGGCCAAATCACAACAACAATTCTAGCAGCAATTCAGCTAGAATTTGAACAGCCAACAATCACATATTTGAATAACAGACATCAATAGACAACATTCCAATCATATTTATCAATTAATTCATAATTTTAACCGATTAAAGAGTCAAACCTTGTCTCTGTTTAGCGTAGAACACACACAAGATACTGGAGGAGGTTTTTGATTGGTCAAATGGAGCGAAAACGTCGAAAACTCAGTAGTTCTTCCCCTCCCTTGGTTCGGCCAAACTAGTTCCTGGTAATAGCAGCTCCACGTCGCGATCCCACTTAACAAAATGCACGTCACCACGTAGAGGAGGAAGATATGGTCACTTCTTTCGGATAAGAATTTTTGTGGGGGTCACAGATCTTAAGAAATCAAGCTTGGAAAATCGGAAATTAACCAAAATCCTCCCTTTTCTCTCCATGCATACCTTGGCTGTTCCTTGAGGAAAGAGAGAAAATTTTGTGATTTTATATAGCTTGATTAGTGACTAAGTGTTACTTAATCAAGGGGAAGGAGGCATGCATCACGACACGTGGCCTATTAAGTGCTGCGTGTTGTGATTTTAAACCGCTGAATCAGCGAGGTTAATTTTCAAATATCTTGGAAGGTAATTAAGGTAATTAGGCATGGTAAAAGCTCAATTAGTTATCTCAAGAGGTGGTACTTAATTAAAATAAGGATTGAGTAAATTACTAATGTAAATGACATTAGTAAAGCCAAGCTTTTACAATCTTTTGGGCCCAATATCAAGTGACCGTCCTTCATCAAATAAAATTAAATAATAACATAATATTAATATTACATTATTCATTTTATTTAAGGATCGCAGAAAAACTTATCATAGACGTTACACAAACAAAACATAAAATTCACAGACGCAAATCTATCACAAAAACCATAATGTTACATATGGATTGTGGAACCCTAACCATTACCTAACCCTAACTCCACAACGGCAAAACGCACAGCTCCCAACAATCTCTTCGACCTCAAGCTTCTCCTTTCTCTCATCATCATCGAGCTCCTCCATCACTCCCTCACTTACGTCCAGCCAGTGGCCTGCTACTGCTGCCATCGCAACTTCGAGCTTCGAAGCCACTGTCGCAACTTCCTTCCCCTCCATCATGGAGCCACTGTTTGAGTTTCAAAACCACCGTCACCGGTCTCGCCTCCTGCCTTCATCGCGTAGCCACTGTCCCGCCGGCGCCAGCTCTGTTCCACCGCGTCAATCACTGTCTTGCTCAGTCTGCTAATCTGCACTTCTCTGTTCTAGCTTCTAGTCCTAAGTATTAATTTTTTTTGTACAATAATTGTTGTTAGTTAACCTATGAACTTTGCTGTTATTACTGAGTTGAATAATTTTGACTGTTGAGATTATTGAGTTAGAGTAGGTTGCTATGGGTTACTGTGATATTGTAATTGGATTGTATTGTTATTGGATTGCTTGTAAATTTTAAGTATTGTTATTGTATTATTATTATTGCCCTGTCCCCCTCTTCGCCCCTGTTTTATTTCTCTTCCCTTTCTTTCTTTCTTTCTAGGTTGGGTTTTTATTATTTGTTCTTTTTTTTCTGACATTTTTTCAACTCTTCAATTACCCTAGTTTCAGTGATTACCTGATCACAGTGCTAGCACTCTTGAAGCCAAGCCCACTATTCAGGTAATCATTTTTGTTTCTGATTTCTCTTTTTTTCATGAAAAATTCGAATTCGATTCTAATTATTTGCCTAGTTAGTTTTTCTTGTTGGGGATTTAGGTTTTAGATGACGCGGTGTTGAAAGTTTGCAATTTTTTTCTTGGATGGATTTTTTTTAATACTAGAATTATTTGTAAAACATTTTGATTCATGGTTTTTGTTGAGCCTGGTTGAATTGTTAGTGTAATATTGTAATTATTGATATTGATTAATTGGTTGAATTTTGGAATTCGATTTCCAACCACTACAAAAAACATCACTTTTAGTAGCCATTTATTTTGTTTTTAGCGGAAATAAAAATAGCCGCTAATACATTTACCGAAAATTAGACGTTAGCCGTCTTATGCTTTGCCGCTAAAAGGTTTTAGTGGTAATTATAACATTTGCCGGTAAAGACCTTTTTAATGGCCGCAAAAAGTATATAATTTTTAGTGGCCATTTTTTTGGCAATTTATATGGCCACCAAAAGTAATTCTAAGATTTCAATATTATTGGTGCACGAAAATTACTTCACAATGTAATTTCGCACAACTAACCAGCAAGTGCACTGGGTCGTCCAAGTAATACCTTACGTGAGTAAGGGTCGATCCCACGGAGATTATTGGCTTGAAGCAATCTATGGTTATCTTATACCTCTTAGTCAGGAAGACAATAAAATAATTCACTTATCAAATATGATTGCAAGGAGAAAAGAGGCAGAACACAAATTATACTTGTATGCAATAATGGAGAATATGTTGGAGTTTTGGAGATGCTTTGTCTTCTGAAATTCTGCTTTCCTCTGTTTTCTGATTCACGCACGCACGTCCTCCTATGGCAAGCTGTATGTAGGCGGATCACCATTGTCAATGGCTACCATCCATCCTTCCAGTGAAAAGGGTCCAAATGCGCTGTCACCGCACGGCTAATCATCTGCAGGTTCTCAATCGTACCGGAATAGGAATTACTATCCTTTTGCGGCTGTCACTACGCCCAGCACTCGTGAGTTTGAAGTTCGTCACAGCCATTCAATCCCAGGATCCTACTCGGAATATCACAGACAAGGTTTAGACTTTCCAGATTCTCATGAATGCTGCCATCAATCTAGCTTATACCACGGAGATTCTGATTAAGGAATCTACGAGATATTCATTCAATCGGATGTAGAATGGAGGTGATTGTCAGACACACGTTCATGGAGTGAGGAAGGTGATGAGTGTCACTGATCATCACCTTCTCCATAGTTAGGCACGAATGGATATCTTAGATAGGAACACGCATGTTTGAATGGAAAACAGAATTACTTGCATTAATTCATCAGGACACAGCAGAGCTCCTCACCCCCAACAATGGAGTTTAGAGACTCATGCTGTCAAAGAGTACAAAGTTCAGATCTAAAATGTCATGGGATACAAAATAAATCTCTAAAAGTTGTTTAAATACTAAACTGGTAACCTAGGTTTACAGAAAATGAGTAGACTATGACAGATAGTGCAGAAATCCACTTCTGGGGCCCACTTGGGGTGTGCTGGGGCTGAGATTAAAGCTTCTCACGTGCCTGGGCTGTTTTGGGCGTTCAACGCCAGGTTGTAACCTGTTTCTGGCGTTGAACTCCACTTTGTAACTTGTTTCTGGCGCTAGACGCCAGACAGCAGCATAGAACTGGCGTTCAACGCCAGTTTACATCGTCTATCCTTGAGCAAAGTATGGACTATTATATATTGCTGGAAAGCCCTGGATGTCTACTATCCAACACAATTAGAAACGCGCCATTTGGACTCCTGTAGCTCCAGAAATTCCATTTTGCGTGCAGAGAGGTCAGAATCCAACAGCATCAACAGTCCTTTTTCAGCCTGAATCAGATTTTTGCTCAGCTCCCTCAATTTCAGCTAGAAAATACCTGAAATCACAGAAAAACACACAAACTCATAGTAAAGTCCAGAAATATGAATTTTGCCTAGAAACTAATGAGAATAAACTAAAAACTAACTAAAATATACTAAAATCTATGTGAAATTAACCCCAAAAAGCGTATAAAATATCCGCTCATCACAACACCAAACTTGAACTGTTGCTTGTCCTCAAGCAACTAGACAAATAAAATAGAAGACCAATAAGTCAAGAAGCAATAATATCTCAGAGTTTTTGAGTGAAGCTCAGATTCTAATTAGATGAGCGGGACTAGTAGCTTTTTGCTTCCGAACAGTTTTGGCATCTCACTTTATCCATTGAAGCTTAGAGTGGTTGGCATCTATAGGAACTTAGAATTCAGATAGTGTTATTGATTCTCTTATTTCAGTATGATGATTCTTGAACACAGCTACTTTATGAGTCTTGGCCGTGGCCCTAAGCACTTTGTTTTCGAGTATTACCACCGGATACATAAATGCCACAGACACATAATTGGGTGAACCCTTTTAGATTGTGACTCAGCTTTGCTAAAGTCCCCAATTAGAGGTGTCCAGGGTTCTTAAGCACACTCTTCTTTTTGCTTTGGACCTTGACTTTAACCGCTCAGTCTCAAGTTTTCACTTGACACCTTCACGCCACAAGCACATGACTAGGGACAGCCTGGTTTAGCCGCTTAGGCCAGGATTTTATTCCTTTAGGCCATCCTATCCACTGATGTTCAAAGCCTTGGGATCCTTTTTATTTACCCTTGCCTCTTGGTTTTAAGGGCTTTTGGCTTTTTTTGCTTGGTTTTTTTTTTTTCTGCAAGCTTTGTTCTTTGCTGCTTTTTCTTGCTTCAAGAAACATTTTTATGATTTTTCAGATTATCAATAACATGTCTCATGTTCATCATTCTTTCAAGAGCCAACATATTTAACAGTCTTAAACAACAAATTCAAAAGATATATGCACTGTTCAAGCATTCATTCAGAAGATAGAAAGCATTGCCACCACATGTTACTGATTAGAATTTTTTTCTTATTAAAACTCGAATTTTATTGCCTCTTATTCAAAAGATCTGCTATTTTATTCATGTTTGCTGATGATGAGAAAAATAGACTATAACTTAATTGGAGATAAAATCAAAATAGACACTAATTACTATTATATGACTCCTAAGGTAAACTCCTATAATGACAAATATCACAGAGTTAAAGCAGAAATTGGAATTTAACAACCTTTGTTCTGGGAAGTGGATGTTCCTCGGATCTGTGGGGTGCTTGGTCCTTCAAGAGATAACTTCTGGCGCTTTAATTCCCTCAAGTCACGCCCTTGCTCTTCCTGTTCTTTAATCAAGTAGCAAAGAATTTGACTTTGTTCCTTCTGTTCCTTTATTATTTGTTCCATAGCTTCTTGCATCTTGGTTATGGATGTTTAAAGATACTCCCATTATTCAGATTGAGGGATTTCTGGGAGAATTTCCTGTGCTTTCTTCTTGATGGGGTCATCCTGTGCTTGTTGTTTTTCCATTGATGCTTTGGTGATTGGTTTCTCAATTGATATATACTCAGTTATTCCCATCCTTACTCCAGCGTCCTTGCAGAGCAGAGAAATCAAGCTTGGGTAAGCCAACCTGGCCTCTTTAGAATTTTTGTTAGCAATTTTGTAGAATTCAGTTGAAATCAGTTGATGAACTTCCACTTCTTTTCCCATCATGATGCAATGGATCATCACTGCTCTTTTAATAGTGACTTCAGAACGGTTGCTAGTGGGCAGCAGAGAATGCCCAATGAAGTCCAGTCAGCCTCTGGCTACTGGTTTGAGATCTTCTCTTTTGAGTTGATTAGGAACACCCTTCGTGCTGGTGGTCCACCTGGCTCCAGGGATGCATATGTCTTCTAGAATCTTATCCAGGCTCTTATTTGTTCTCATCATTCTCCTATTGAAGGAGTCTGGATCATCTTTCAGCTGAGGTAGCTTTAAGATCTCGCTGATCTTGTCAGGGTGGGTATGAATAATCTTTCCTCTGACCATGGTTCGATAGTCATAGATATCAGATCCAGATAGTCTTTGCCTGTCTGTATGCCATATATTAGCATAGAACTCCTGGACCATATTCCTTCCCACTTTCGTTTCAGGATTAGCTAGGACCTCTCAGTTCCTGATTCGAATTTGCTCCTGGATCTCTGGATATTCGTCTTCTTTCAGATCGAATCTAACTTCCGGGATCACTGATCTTAGACCTATTATTTTAGAGTAATGGTCTGAATGTTCTTTAGATAAGTACTTCCCTTGATTCCAAAGTGGTTTTGGAACGCTCTCTTTCTTGCCTCTTGAAGTGGGTTGTTTTCCCTTAGGAGCCATGCTCTTAGTGATCACAGATAAACACACCAAACTTAGAGGTTTGCTTGTCCTCAAGCAAAAGAAAAGAAAGGAGAGGGATAGAAGGAGAGCTAGGTGCAATTGTTGATGGAGGAGGGTGGAGGCCGAACCCATATATAAAGGGAAGGGGGTGGGTTCGAAAATTTTGAAAAGATATGATAAAAGGATTGATTTGGAGAAGATAAGATAGAAGATATGATAAGAGAGGATATAGTTTAAAATTGAAAAGATATGAAAAATTTTTGAAAAAGATAAATCTAGATTTTGAAAAAGATAACGTGGAGATTTGAAAAAGATATTAGTTGAAAAAATTAGATTTGTTTTGAAAATTTGAAAAAGAGTTGGATTGAATTTGAAAAAGAAGGTTTGTGCTTATGAATTAAGATACATTTGATATTTTTAAGGTAGGGTTTTTAGAAATTAGGGATTTTAGAAATCAGGGTTCTTAACATGTTTATGCAAGAAATCATGAATTGAAGCATGAAAATTAAGATTAAAATGAAAAATATGAAGAAAAAATGAATTTACCTCCTCCCCACCATCCTGGCGTTTGAACGCCCAAACGCTGCATGTTTTGGGCGTTCAACGCCCAAATGCTGCCTCTCTTGGGTGTTCAACGCCCAGCTGCTGCTTCTTTCTGGCATTGAACGCCAGGAAGTCCTTTGTTACTGGGCGTTTTTCTGAACGCCCAGAATGCTGTAAATCTGGCGTTAAACGCCCAGAAAGAGCTTATTTCTGGCGTTTAACACCCAGATGGCTATCCTCACTGGCGTTCAACGCCCAGTGGATGCTTCTGTTGGGCGTTGAACGCCCAAAACAGACTTTTACTGGCGTTTTCTTGCCAGTGAGCTCTTTTTCTCTGTTTTGTGTGCAGAATCCTTCTATAACCCTGTGAACTTATGCAATTGATTCTTTACCTTGTTATCAATGAACTTTATATAAACAAATAAAAATAAAAATAGGGCAAAAATGCTTAGAGGATTGATGCCCCATGGCTGGGTTGCCTCCCAGCAAGCGCTTCTTTATTGTCTTTAGCTGGACCTTGCTGAGCTTTTAGTCTAGCTTCAGTCTTGAGCACTCTTGCTCAACATTGCCTTCAAGATAGTGCTTGATTCTCTGTTCATTGACAATGAACTTCTTATCAGAATCAATATCTTGAAGCTCCACATAACCATATGGTGATACACTTGTAATCACATATGGTCCCCTCCACTGGGACTTCAGTTTCCCGGGGAATAGCCTGAGCCTAGAGTTGAACAACAGAACCTTTTGTCCTGGTTCAAAGATTCTAGATGATAGCTTTCTGTCATGCCACTTTTTTTATTTTTCTTTATAAAGCTTGGCATTTTCGAAAGTAGTGAATCTGAATTCCTCTAGCTCATTTAGCTGGAGCAATCTTTTTTCTCCAGCTAATCTGGCATCAAAGTTCAGGAATCTGGTTGCCCAGTAGGCTTTATGTTCCAGTTCCACGGGCAGGTGACATGCCTTACCATAGACCAGTTGGTATGGAGAGGTCCCTATAGGAGTCTTGAATGCTGTTCTGTATGCCCACAGAGCATCATCCAAGCTTCTTGCCCAATCCTTTCTACGGGTATTTACAGTCCATTCTAGGATTCTTTTTAGCTCTCTGTTAGAGACTTCAGCTTGTCCATTAGTCTGTGGATGATATGGAGTCGCTACCTTGTGGCGAATCTCATACCGGACCATGGCAGAGTAAAGCTGTTTGTTGCAGAAGTGAGTGCCCCCATCACTGATTAGTACTCTAGGGACCCCAAACCTGCTGAAGATATATTTCTGGAGGAACTTCAGCACTGTTTTAGTATCATTGGTGGGTGTGGCAATGGCCTCAACCCATTTTGATACATAGTCAACTGCCACCAGAATATAAGTGTTTGAGAATGATGGTGGGAAAGGTCCCATGAAGTCAATTCCCCATACGTCAAACAACTCAATCTCCAAGATTCCTTGTTGAGGCATGGCGTAACCATGAGGCAGATTACCAGCTCTTTGGCAACTGTCACAGTTACGTACAAACTCTCGGGAATCTTTATAGAGTGTGGGCCAATAGAAGCCACATTGGAGGACCTTGGTGGCTGTTCGCTCACCTCCGAAATGGCCTCCATATTGAGATCCATGGCAATGCCATAGGATTCTTTGTGCTTCTTCTCTAGGAACACACCTACGGATTATTCTGTCTGCACATCTTTTAAAGAGATAGGGTTCATCCCACAAGTAGTACTTTGCATCAGTGATTAATTTTTTCTTTTGTTGCCTATCGTACTCTTTGGGTATGAACCTTGCAGCTTTATAGTTTGCAATATCGGCAAACCATGGTGTTTCCTGAATGGCAAATAAATGCTCATCCGGAAAAGTCTCAGAGATCTCAAGAAAGGGGAGGGACGTCCCTTCTACTGGCTCTATCCGGGACAGATGATCAGCCACTTGGTTCTCTGTCCCTTTTCTGTCTCTTATTTCTATATCAAACTCTTGCAGAAGCAACACCCATCTGATGAGCCTGGGTTTTGAATTCTGCTTTGTGAGTAGATATTTAAGAGCAGCATGGTCAGTATACACAATCACTTTTGATCCTACTAAGTATGATCTGAACTTGTCAATGGCATAAACCACTGTAAGTAATTCTTTTTCTGTGGTTGTGTAATTTTTCTGGGCATCATTTAAAACGTGACTAGCATAATAAATGACGTGCAGAAGCTTGTCATGCCTCTGTCCTAATACTGCACCAATGGCGTGATCACTGGCATCACACATTAGCTCAAATGGTAATGTCCAGTCTGGTGCAGAAATAACTGGTGCTGTGACCAGCTTAGCTTTCAACGTTTCAAACACCTGCAGACACTCTGTGTCAAAAACAAATGGCGTGTCAGCAGCTAGCAGATTGCTTAGAGGTTTTGCGATTTTTGAAAAATCCTTTATAAACCTCCTATAGAATCCTGCATGCCCCAGAAAGCTTCTGATTGCCTTAACATTGGCAGGTGGTGGTAATTTTTCAATTACCTCTATTTTTGCTTGATCCACCTCTATCCCCTTGTTTGAGATTTTATGCCCAAGGACCCTTCAGTCACCATGAAGTGACATTTTTCCCAGTTTAAAACTAGGTTGGTCTCTTGGCATCTCTTCAAAACAAGCTTCAGGTGATCAAGACAGGAGCTGAATGAGTCTCCATATACTGAGAAGTCATCCATGAAGACTTCCAGAAATTTTTCCACCATATCAGAGAAAATAGAGAGCATGCATCTCTGGAAGGTTGTAGGCGCATTACACAGCCCAAATGGCATCCTTCTATAAGCAAATACTCCAGATGGACATGTGAATGCTGTTTTCTCTTGATCTTGGGGATCTACTGCAATCTGGTTATAGCCTGAGTAGCCATCCAGAAAGCAGTAATAATCATGACCTGCCAGTCTTTCTAGCATCTGGTCTATGAATGGTAGAGGAAAATGATCCTTTCTGGTGGCTGTATTGAGCCTTTTGTAGTCAATACACATGCGCCACCCTGTAACTGTTCTTGTAGGAACCAGTTCATTTTTTTCATTATGAATCACTGTCATGCCTCCCTTTTTTGGGACGACTTGGACAGGGCTCACCCAGGGGCTATCAGAAATAGGATAAATAATCCCAGCCTCTAGTAATTTGGTGACCTCTTTCTGCACCACTTCCTTCATGGTTGGATTTAGCCGCCTCTGTGGTTGAACCACTGGTTTAGCATTATCCTCCTTTAAGATTTTGTGCATGCATCTAGCTGGGCTTATGCCCTTAAGGTCACCTATGGACCACCCAAGAGCTGTCTTGTGTGTCCTTAGCACTTGAATAAGTGCTTCCTCTTCCTGTGGGTTTAAAGCAGAGCTTATGATCACTGGAAAAGTATCACCTTCTCCCAGAAATACATATTTCAGGGATGGTGGTAATGGTTTGAGCTCGGGTTTAGGAGGTTTTTCCTCTTCCAGAGGAAATTTCAGAGGCTCTTTAATCTCCTCTGAATCCTCCAAATCAGGCTGAACATCTTTAAAGATGTCTTCCAACTCTGATTCGAGACTCTCAGCCATGTTGATCTCTTCTACCAAAGAGTCGATAAGATCAACTTTCATGCAGTCTTTTGGTGTGTCTGGATGCTGCATGGCTTTGACAGCATTCAACTTAAACTCATCATCATTGACTCTCAGGGTTATTTCCCCCTGTTGGACATCAATGAGGGTTCGTCCAGTTGCTAGAAAGGGTCTTCCTAGAATGAGAGTAGCACTCTTGTGCTCCTCCATTTCCAGCACTACAAAGTCAGTAGGGAAGGCGAATGGCCCAACTCTGATAATCATGTCTTCAATCACGCCTGATGGGTATTTAATGGAGCCATCAGCAAGTTGGAGACATATCCGGGTTGGTTTAACTTCTTCAGTTAAGCCAAGCTTTCTGATAGTGGATGCATGTATTAGGTTGATGCTTGCCCCAAGATCGCACAAAGCTGTCTTGGTGCAATTACCTTCTAATATGCATGGTATCAGAAAACTCCCAGGGTCTTTAAGCTTTTCAGGAAAGCTTTTTAGAATGATTGCACTGCATTCTTCAGTGAGGAGAAATCTTTCTGTTTCTCTCCAATCCTTTTTATGACTCAAGATCTCTTTCATGAACTTGGCATAAGAAGGTATTTGCTCAAGTGCCTCTGCAAATGGAATCTTTATTTCAAGAGTCCTGAGATAATCTGCAAAGCGAGCAAATTGCTTATCCTGCTCCTCTTTCCGGAGTTTTTGAGGATAAGGTATCTTGGCTTTATATTCCTCAACCTTAGTTGTTGTAGGTTTGTTGCCTACAGAAGTGGTTGAAGAAGCCTTTTTAGAGGGATTGTCATCAGCACTTGTGTGTGTCTGATCCCTCACTGGCAATTGAGTGCTAGAGTTAGAAGCTGGAGTGACGCGAGACGCCAACTCCTTGTCTGTTCCTGGCATCTGAACACCAGAACTGTGCCCATTTTGGGCGTTCAGCGCCAGATCCTTGCTTGTTTCTGGCGTTGAACGCCAGTCCTTGCTTGTTATTGGCGTTGAACGCCAGTCTTAGGCATAGTCTGGGCGTTCAGCACCAGCCTTCCACCAGATTGTTGGCGTTTTAATGGCAGAATTACTTTTCCCTGGGCTCTTACTGTCCTCAGGTGAATTTTGGGTGGTTTGCTCATTCCTTAGCTCTTTGCTGCCTTGAGGTGGGGTATTTAATGTTTTCCCACTTCTTAATTGAACTGCTTGGCATTCTTCTGTTATTTGTCTTGACAGCTGCTGCTTTGTTTGCTTCAATTGTTCTTCCATATTTATATTAGCCATCCTTGTCTCTTGTAGTTTATCCTTGAATTCGGTTAACTGCTTTGTTAGAAAGTCCAATTGCTGATTGAATTCAGCAGCTTGTTTTACAGGACTGAGTTCAGCAGTTACTGTTTTAACCTCTTCTTTCATGGAAGGGTCACTGCTTAGGTACAGATGCTGATTCCTGGCAACTATATCAATGAGCTCTTGAGCCTCTTCAATTGTCTTTCTCATGTGGATAGATCCACCAGCTGAGTAATCTAGAGACATCTGAGCTCCTTCTGCAAGCCCATAATAGAAGATGTCTAACTGAACCCACTCTGAAAATATTTCAGAGGGGCATTTTCGTAGCATCTCTCTGTATCTCTCCCAGGCATCATAAAGAGATTCATTATCTCCTTGTTTAAAGCCTTGGATGTCCAGCCTTAGCTGTGTCATCCGTTTTGGGGGAAATTATTGATTCAGGAATTTTTCTGTCAGCTGTTTCCATGTTCTTATACTGGCCTTAGGTTGGTTATTTAACCACCTCTTAGCTTGATCTTTTACAGCAAATGCAAACAGTAATAGTCTGTAGACATCCTGATCTATTTCCTTATCATGTATTGTGTCAGCAATTTGTAAAAATTGTGCCAGAAACTCTGTAGGTTCTTCCTGTGGAAGACTGGAATACTGGCAATTTTGCTGCACCATGATAATGAGCTGAGGATTCAACTCGAAGCTACTGACTCCAATGGAGGGTATGCAGATGCTACTCCCATATGAAGCAGTAGAGGGGTTAGCATATGACCCCAGAGTCCTCCTGGATTGTTCATTTCCACTTAGATCCATGATGGAGAAAGGGAGATGATGTAAAATAAAAAAAATATTTTTATTTATTTATTTATTTATTTATTTCAAAAATGAAATAAATTAAAATAAAATAAATAAAAATGGTTGAAAATTTTTGAAAAAATGAGGAGAGAGAAAGTGGTTAGGATGTTTTGAAAAGGATATGATGATTTTTGAAAAAGGTTTTAAATTTTGAAATAAAAATCTGAATTTTAAAGGCAAATTTCGAAAATTTGCTTTAAAATAGAGAGAACATATATTTTTGAATTTAAAGAGGAGAGAGAAAAACAATAAGATAGCACAAGATTTAAAATTTTTAGATCTAATGCTCCTTGTTTTTGAAAATTTTGGAGGGAAAACACCAAGGAACACCAAACTTAAAAATTTTAAGATCAAGACACAAGGAAAACTCAAGAACACTTTGAAGACTCACAAGAACACAAAAACATGAAGAAAGAACACCAAACTTAAAATTTTTAGAAAACCAAACCAAAATTTTCGAAAACCAAAGGGAAATCAACAAGAAAACACCAAACTTAAAGTTTGGCACAAAATTTAATAGAGAAATTATTATTTATGAAAAAGAAGATTTTGAAAAGAGTATAAAAGATTCTAACCCAATTACCAAGAACACAGACTAACACTCTAGCCAAATGAGTTATGAATGTAACACTTGTTTTGAAGAAGTATTTTTTTAACCAAGAACAATAATAAGAGACTCTAAACCAAAAAGAAAAATTTTCCTAATCTAAGAAACAAAATAAACCGTCAGTTGTTCAAACACGAACAATCCCCGGCAACGGCGCCAAAAACTTGGTGCACGAAAATTACTTCACAATGTAATTTCGCACAACTAACCAGCAAGTGCACTGGGTCGTCCAAGTAATACCTTACGTGAGTAAGGGTCGATCCCACGGAGATTGTTGGCTTGAAGCAATCTATGGTTATCTTATACCTCTTAGTCAGGAAGACAATAAAATAATTCACTTATCAAATATGATTGCAAGGAGAAAAGAGGCAGAACACAAATTATACTTGTATGCAATAATGGAGAATATGTTGGAGTTTTGGAGATGCTTTGTCTTCTGAAATTCTGCTTTCCTCTGTTTTCTGATTCACACACGCACGTCCTCCTATGGCAAGCTGTGTATAGGTGGATCACCGTTGTCAATGGCTACCATCCATCCTTCCGGTGAAAAGGGTCCAAATGCACTGTCACCGCACGGCTAATCATCTGCAGGTTCTCAATCGTACCGGAATAGGAATTACTATCCTTTTGCGGCTGTCACTACGCCCAGCACTCGTGAGTTTGAAGTTCGTCACAGCCATTCAATCCCAGGATCCTACTCGGAATACCACAGACAAGGTTTAGACTTTTCGGATTCTCATGAATGCTGCCATCAATCTAGCTTATACCATGAAGATTCTGATTAAGGAATCTAAGAGATATTCATTCAATCGGATGTAGAACGGAGGTGATTGTCAGACACACGTTCATGGAGTGAGGAAGGTGATGAGTGTCACTGATCATCACCTTCTCCATAGTTAGGCGCGAATGGATATCTTAGATAGGAACACGCATGTTTGAATGGAAAACAGAATTACTTGCATTAATTCATCAGGACACAGCAGAGCTCCTCACCCCCAACAATGGAGTTTAGAGACTCATGCCGTCAAAGAGTACAAAATTCAGATCTAAAATGTCATGAGATACAAAATAAATCTCTAAAAGTTGTTTAAATACTAAACTGGTAACCTAGGTTTACAGAAAATGAGTAGACTATGACAGATAGTGCAGAAATCCACTTTTGGGGCCCACTTGGGGTGTGCTAGGGCTGAGATTAAAGCTTCTCACGTGCCTGAGCTGTTTTGGGCGTTCAACGCCAGGTTGTAACCTGTTTCTGGCGTTGAACTCCACTTTGTAACTTGTTTCTGGCGCTGGACGCCAGACAGCAGCATGAAACTGGCGTTCAATGCCAGTTTACATCATCTATCCTTGAGAAAAGTATGGACTATTATATATTGCTGGAAAGCCCTGGATGTCTACTTTCCAACGCAATTGGAAGCGCGCCATTTGGACTCCTGTAGCTCCAGAAATTCCATTTTGAGTGCAAAGAGGTCAGAATCTAACAGCATCAGCAGTCCTTTTTCAGCCTGAATCAGATTTTTGCTCAGCTCCCTCAATATCAGCCAGAAAATACCTGAAATCACAGAAAAACACACAAACTCATAGTAAAGTCCAGAAATATGAATTTTGCCTAGAAACTAATGAGAATAAACTAAAAACTAACTAAAATATACTAAAATCTATGTGAAATTAACCCCAAAAAGCGTATAAAATATCCGCTCATCAATTATTCACTTTTAGTAGCCATTACTATTGCAGCCAAAACTCATTTTACCGACAATTTATATGGCCACTAAAAATAATTCTAAAATTGTAGTTCACTTTTAGTTGCCATTACTATTGCCGCTAAAATCTTATGATTTTTTTTAATTACACTCACTCTTTTAGAAATAACCACCTATTAATTTTCTAAAATTTCAAATTTTACCATTAATTATTATTATTATACTACATAATATAAATATACTAAAATTAATTACTATAAAATAAAATATTTCATTAAATTCAATATAATTAAATATTTATACACAAAGTTCTCTTGAAATGTAATAAAGCATAATACAAATTTAAACAACACAAATACTACAAATCTATGTTACATCAATGATTAGCACATAGTTAATGATCAAAAGGAAACAAATAGAGTCTACCTCATATGCAATCCAATAATACAGCAGAGAGAATGAAGCAAAGTTCCCAATTGCTCAATTATATGAGACCATTTATGTATAGATTGCTCTGCTACAATTCGGCTCTTCAGCTTTTAACTAGCTCTCTTTGCCTAATCAATTGAAAACTAGCTTTAATAGAAAGATTATAAAAAGGATAATAAAAATCATTGACTTTCTTTTACTCTTAGTTTCTACTTCAATTCTGTCTAAGCAAAGAATCAGTAAGGTATTCAACTAGGAACATCTAAATAACTAGTATTCAACCAGGCACCATGATAACACAAAAGCACCAAAAGGAAACAATTAAAACTCACAGGTGGTAGGAGCTGCTCATTTAATCACCTCCATTGGTGACTGGATATGGTACAAGTCTTATGCCTTTGCACCCATGTCAGATTAACAATAACGTCTTGCATTGAGGTGCATTTTCATTCCATGAACACATTTTTAATAAGGATCGTTAGCCTCAAACTACCTGCGCTTGTACCTGAAAAAGAATTTGAATGAGATATTGAAAGCAAGTATAAATCAGGATACAGAAAAACTACCCACGTTAGAATGAAGTTAATACTTTATGACTCAACCAAGATGAAACTAATCAGATGTAAGATATGGGATTGATTTGAGTAAATACCTTGACTTGCTCTTGAACGAACTCTTGGATTTCTTTCCTACTCCAGCACCTCTTCTTTTTGGATTTTTGTCCTTCATGTCAGCTTGGAATAGCTCCTGCATCTCTTGTGTCCTTGAAGGCTACTTATGTGAAGGATGAGCATTATTCTTTTTGTTCTTCTTCACGATCTTGCCTGAATCCATTGCCTTCTTGATAGTTCACTGCTTTTGCTCGTCGATAAACGACATCAACAAGCAAAAGTCCACCCTTTTCTTTCTTATTTTCCCCCTTAACCTGTAGTTCATGTATTAAAGTTCAATAGAGGTTAAGGAATATGGATTAAACCTTAAATGCAAACAGGAAGTGGATCCTTCTGGTTTGTCATCATCTCCTTCATCTTCCAACATCTCTCTAGCCGCTTACAATTTTCTACGCTTCTTTCTTGGCAAATTTTTCTGCATTGGTTAAAAATTCATCATGCAATTACTGAATGTGAATAATGCATGGAAACAAGTTTGAATATATATCCTAATAGGTATAATAATTAAAAAGCTGCATGCAAAATAGGGGGTCACCTCCTTACCTCTCGCTCCCGCTTCCTCTTTTCCTTCATTTTGAGGTCTTCGGCTTCCTGAGCACTAATTACCTTTCCAAAACTCTTGTCGTTATTAATAGATGCCTGATAAGAAATAATTTAATAGAAGAGAAAGAGCCAACCCTATCAAAATGCATTATAATGACCTCACAAAAAAGGGGTAACTAATTGCTTGTAATTTGAGGAATATCACAACAATGAAACAAGAAATTTTACCTTTGCTGCTTTTCCAGCAACCTTCTTTTCTGTCTCTGTTACAAACCAGGTTCTTTTAGGGCAGGAAAAGATCTCTTCCTTATTAGCAATCATGTTTTCAGCCTGCCCATTTCATAAGAGCATGATTATATTTGAATGGAAA
Organism: Arachis hypogaea; assembly: GCF_003086295.3. Classification (NCBI taxonomy): domain Eukaryota; kingdom Viridiplantae; phylum Streptophyta; class Magnoliopsida; order Fabales; family Fabaceae; genus Arachis; species Arachis hypogaea. Next base: position 38,699,608 of record NC_092048.1, on the reverse strand, counting down.
TTCTTAGGAATGAGAAAATGCAGAGTGAATGGAAGGTTCAAAGTCACATAATACAATACTACTATTAGGAAGTACTATTTCTTAAACAATAATGTGAAGTGAACACACAGAATTGTAATCCAAGGCATCCTAGAATTCCAAGCAAATAAAACAACGAATCACTGATCTATACCTTTGTGGCCTCCATTTCAGCTTTTCTTAGGGCTCTTTCTTCCCTGGACCCCAAAATAAGAAAAATTGAGAATTTGAGATGTAAAAATACAGTACAGTAGTTATTAATACAGTACAGTAGTTAAAATAAGAGAACCATCTCAATTATATCTTCAACAGCATATGGACCAACCCTCGATGTCTCTAGAACTGCACAAAGGGAAATCAAGTCAATTATAGGTTGCGGAAAGATTTTAAATAGTAGGCAAACGTATAAGGAGGATCAAATTACCGTGAGTTCCATCTGGTGAAGCAACTAGTCCTCGGAACAAGCAATTACCATCCTCATTTCTGCAAGCATAACCGACAATAGGAGTGCGGCAAGACCCATCCAAAGTCGTGAGGAAGGCCCTTTCACAGACAACTGCCAATCTTGTTTCTTCATGATTCAATGAAGCAATGTATTCTGCCTGTACAACCAAAATGACGTGCGAATATTGAGCAATAAAATGAGTAAAGAACTAACTATTCTGATGTTCAATACATGCCAGCCTCTTTTTTTATGTCCTGAGCAGGAATTATTTAACAAAATCATAGAGAAACCATAGAAGATGCAACATGACATGATTGGTATGTTGAAAACAAAAAGGTTAAACGGTAGTCAAGTCTCACCATTTTATCATCATTACTTCTACTGGCTATTCCAATTGCACCTTGAACAACTGCCGGAAGCATGTCATCAATTGATAGGGTTGAAGTCACATTTTTTGTCATGTTTAAGTGCTTGAGTTCAGCTAATGCCAATAGTGTAGCTTGGTCAACCCCCTCATTGAGTTTTCTCAACCCTGTTTGAACATTGCCGCGAAAATTTTCCTGAACCTGAGGTAACCAAAACAATAGTTTTATAAGAAGACTGAAGTTTTAAGAAAACAAGCAATGCCACTCCACAATCTTAGAATAACACTACCAAGAATGGCATTCTTTATTACTCTGCAGTCACAAGCATCAAGCCATGCCTGTAAGAACCCAATTTTTTTCACGCAAAACCGTTTTTATAAAAATAATAATTTTAGTGTCCGGAATTGATTCAAAATTTAGAAGTTTTAATTTGAAGATATAAAGGTGAAATTTGGTTTCAATAGATTTTTCTGAGTCAGAAAATGTATTTTTTGAGAAAAATCGGGAATCGGCAAACGAACCGGTCGAACCGGTTTAAGTCTGTCCGATACTGTATTTTTGGAAAAATAAGATTTTAGAAAATTGGTTTATTGTTTTGAAAGGACAAAAATAATTTTAGAATTGAAAACCTGGCACTAATCTTAAAGGTTTTGGCCCAAAGTGGGCCAAACAGGCTAAAAACGCTAACGGGTTGGACCGGGCTCAAGGTCCAACATATATATGTGTGTTTAATGAGTTTCAAACTCATTTTAAAGGGAAGAGAGAGAGAGAACTCGGATAGGTGATGGTGGGGGGTGAAACCCCATAGTTACTATTCACTCTCCTCTTCCGGGAGCCATAACTTTTGATCTGGAGCTCCGATTGACGAGCGGTTTGTGGCCACGCGAAGCCCTTGTTGAGCTCTATGTTTCTATCAAGAAAACCTAGTAAGAACTCGAAGCTCACTCCCCAGTTTTCTGCCCTAAGTTTTTGCGCGATTTTGGTTATGGATTTTGAGTAGATTTTGTGATTTTGCTTGTTTAGGTGATCTCTAGTAGTGGGCAAATGTTTGATTTTACCCCTAATATCGTTGGATAAAGTAAAGTTTTACTAAATTCTTGTGTTTAGTTGTTTTGTGTATATTAGGTTTTGATGTTGGTATATATATGTGATGTTAGATTGAGTTTTTGGTGTTTGGTGCGTTTGGGGAATTGGCCAAGGTATAGTTTCGGTTTTCTTTATGTAATATGTAATGTTTCTGAAACTTAGGCTAGTGGACCATAAGATAGGATTGAATGATGTTGGTGTATGATTAATTGTTTATGAAATTATGTTGTATGATGAAGAGTACTATAGGGAATGTTGGAATGTATAATATATGTTTATGATGCTTATTGAAGGATATTGATGAGTATGATATGTGATGATATATTATGATGATGAGTTGTGGAAATGTTATTGATGAATGAGGAGAATTAGGATGGTTAGATGATGATTATTAATGAGTTGTGTTGGTGGGTGTTGAGATTTGAAGATGGATATTAATGATGATTTTTATTGTTGGTTATTATGATTGATGAGGATTGTTGAGTATTATTGGTGTTGATGAGTTTTATGATGCGTTTGGTTAATGATAGATATTGTTTGATAATGACTATTGGAATTTATGAGGATTTTTTTTGTAGTTGAGGTTGTTGTTGATTGATGATGATTATGAGTGTGGATTTATGATTAAATGGGAATTACGGATTGGTAGTGAGATATGGTATAATGGTTGAGTAATTTAGGTGTGAAGTTGAGGAGAATGATATGAAATGGTAAGATGTTGTATGTGGTAGTGGTTTATGATGATTGAATAGGTTTGGTTTTGGTTTTGATTTGAGAGTTGGTTGAATTGGAGGTTTTGAGGCTTTTGGTAAAAGTTGATTTTTAGCAAACTTTGATTGATCATAACTTATGCCTCAGTTTTCAAAATTAATTAAAAGTTGTTTAGAATTAAATTTTATTGAAAACTCTTCGAGTCGATATAAAGTTTGTAAAATTTGGAATTTTGTAGAGGAAGTTATGATCATTCAAAAATTGGTGTCAAAATCAGAAATTCTGCAAAGTTGCAGAATTTTGTGATTTCAAGTATGTGCGCACGCACAGCCTTGTGCGCATGCACACACCAAGGAAGTTTTACAACCTGTGCGTACGCACAGCCCTGTGCGCACGCACACGTTGTGAAGGTCAGTCTGTCGGGGGCGCTAGCACAACTTGTGCGAGTGAACAGACTTGTGAATTTTCGTACCTGTGCGTACGCACACCCCTGTGCGTGCGCACACTTTGAAAATCTGCTTGGGTGTGCGCACGCACACCCCTGTTCGTACGCACACGCCCTGTTTCTCAAACTTAAACTTTGTTTTCAACTATTTCATCTTCCCAACAAGCTTGTAAGCTTCTGTGACACCATTTTAAGACTTCTGGGCTTATTTTGGGTATCAGAATAAGGGAAAGATACTAGGAGGTTTAATTTGGGTTTTACGTTAGAAAGTTAGTAAACAGAGGTGTAGGTTTCTGGTGTACTGAGGATGGGTATGGTAGATGAGAAAGGAGGATGGTATTGGAATTGAGGAACTGATGAACTATGGAGTTCGGAATAGAACTTATGAATTGATGATTGTGGTTGATGGAATGAGTATGAGTGGAAGTGTGCTATGAGCGGTGACCTATGTGATTACGATATGTATTGTTATCCATCGTAGGGGTTGTGGCGGTCACCTGCCTATGTTCGGATGTGAGAGTTGAAGTTGGGCTTCTTACTCATATTTCTCACAACCCGAGGAAGGTGGTAGGGCACTCATCCCTCGGAACTATTCCTCCTGAAAATGCGACTTCTCTCTGCAAGGTGGTAGGGCACTAACCCACGGAATCATGCGGCAACCAGAGGAAGGTGGTAGGGCACGCTCCCTCGAAATATTTTCCTCTGAAAGGAGAAGGTGGTAGGGCACTCATCCCTCGGAATTTTTCCTCCTTATGCACAATAGAGAGACTAATCCGGGAGTTGTCAACCGGATTTTCTATCGGGTTTGGCAATAACTGACATGTGATATCACAACCAATAGGGCAGACATTCATCATGTGCATCTCCTATATGCTTGCTTACTTTGTTTACTTGAGTTTGCCTAATTTTATAACATGCCCACCTACTTCTTGAACTACTTGTTGTATATAAATATTATCTGTGTTTTACTTGTTTGCATTAATTGTGATTGTGTGGTGATGAGGAGGTTAGGTAGGTGGTGGCAATGGGATCGCACGGAGGTTAGGTTGGTGAAGGCTGTGGGATACAGCGGTGTGACTAGTATTAGTTAGAATTCTCCTAAGTTTAGATAACCCGATTTATGGTTTAAGTTCTTTATATATTTATTTATTTTGTTCTAAGCTTGAATATCTGTATGTGATGTGAAGTTCTAGGATTGCCTTTGGCATCCCGGAGCCTTACATCTTACATCATTGGGCACTGTTACCATACTGAGAACCTCCAGTTCTCATTCCATACTTTGTTGTTATTTTCAGATGCAGGTCGTAATCTACTTTGGTGAGATTGCGGAGATGGTGACAAAGCGGAGTATGGTTCGTTCCTTGTTTAATTCTGTTTTACTTTCGTCATAGTATTCTCTCACCTTTTGTATATGTATCTTTATGGCCTTAGAGGCTTATTTGAGAGATAGGTTGTATAAGCTGTTTTAATTCTAAAACTCTGTATCTTTCTATTTGTAACTAGTCGGCTTAAACTCCGCAAGATGAGGCTAGTTCCCTATGATTATTATATTCTTATATCTATATATGTTCTATTCTTTTGCATCGGTACCTTGTATCTTATGCGTTAGCTTCGTGGTAACATTTTGCGCTTTTGTAATTCTGTCTTTGAGCTTAATCCTTCATCAGGCTTCTATAATATATTATTCCCTTCTATATATAAATATGTATAAGCCTTAGGACTATTGTAACCTCTGATTAACCTTTACTTTACGGCTAAAGGTAAGGCTTAGGGTAATTAGGGTGTTACATTTAGTGGTATCAGAGCGGTTCGTCCTCGTGAGCCTGAGGGATGGACCGACTGTGCTTCGTTGAACACTCTGGGTCATTTTTCTTTCATGCTATTTAGGTTATCTCCTTGATATTGCATAGCATGCTTATTTGTAAGTGCCTTTTTGGGATAATTGAGGCACTAGACTTTCGATATTGAGACTGATCACCTTGATATCGACTGTTTGGTGTGGAAAGAAAACCCGAATGGCAACTCACGGATGAGGTCGATCATGTTAACGGAGAGGTAGTGAGGATGGATAACCTAGCCTATGCGTGACGAGCTCAGCATGTTCCGGAAAAGTCTTTTCGTGGGGTTGCGGCATATCAGTTGATGGGTGAGGCTCAATACTGGTGGCAAGAGAAGTGCCAACTGTTTCTTTTGCGGTTTTTACTTATGATTTTCAGTTTCTAACTGGTATGGTCTTGAACCATGTTGAAAAGGGTTTTGAAGGTTAACATGATTTTCAAATTTGGTTTGAAACTTTTGGTTTAAATGTTTTGCTTTTGAAACTAAGTCGAAACTCTCGGTCTGAATAATATGGTTTACAGAAAAAGTGAGTTTTAGGATTTTCTTGAATTGTGATTTTGGTTTATGATTTATCTTATCAAAAAGGGATTCAACTTGAAATTATGATTTAGATGGAAGGTGAAATCCATGGTTTTGCTAAATTGTGAATTTGGTTTCAAGCTTAACTTAACAAAAAAGTTTCAAGTTGCAAGGTTTTGATTTAAGAATAAATGATTTTAAGTCTTTTGAAAAAGGTTTGACATTGAACTTGTTTTGAAGGTTTTGGAAAAATGTTACAAAAATCAGTATTTATTTCAAGCAAAATTTTCGATTCTTGAGGACGATAATCAGAGTGACGCAACGGAAGGCGAGAGGAAACATCCACACGGTAGGGCGCTTTGATAAGGATATGTCGCGTGACTTAGATTTTCGAGGACGAAAATCTTTTTAAGGAGGGGAGGATGTAAGAATCTGAGTTTTTTCACACAAAACTGTTTTTATAAAAATAATAATTTTAGTGCCCGAAATAAATTCAAAATTTAGAAGTTTTAATTTGAAGATATAAAGGTGAAATTTGGTTTCAATGGATTTTTCTGAGTCAGAAAATGTATATTCTGAGAAAAATTGCGAACCGGCAAACAAACCGATCAAACCGGTTTAAGTCTGTCCGGTATTGTGTTTTTAGAAAAATAAGATTTTAGAAAATTGGTTTATTGTTTTGAAAGGACAAAAATAATTTTAGAATTGAAAACCTGACACTAATCTTAAAGGTTTTGGCCTAAAGTGGGCCAAACGGGCTAAAAATGCTAACGGGTTGGACCGGACCCAAACCGGGCCCAAGGTCCAACATATATATATATAATTTTGAAGGGAAGAGAGAGAGAGAGAGAACTCAGATAGGTGATAGTGGGGGTGAAACCCCATTGTTACTATTCACTCTCCTCTTCCGGGAGCCATAACTTTTGATCCGAAGCTCCGATTGACGAGACGTTTGCGACCACACGAAGCTCTCGTCGAGCTCTACGTTTCTATCCAAGAAATCCTGGTAAGAACTCGAAGCTCACTCCCTTGTTTTCTTCCCTAAGTTTTTGCGCGATTTTGGTTATGGGTTTTGAGTAGATTTTGTGATTTTGCTTGTTTAGGTATTCTCTAGTAGCGAGTAAATATTGGATTTTACCCCTAATATTGTTGGATAAGGTAAAGTTTCACTAAACCCTTGTGTTTATTTGTTTTGTGTATATTAGATTTTGATGTTGGTATATATATGTGATGTTAGATTGAGTTTTGGTATTTGTTGGAGTTGGTTGAGGCTTTGGATCAAGCTTGGTGGCTTCGTTTGGTGTTTGGTGCGTTTGGGAAATTGGCCAAGGTATGGTTTCGGTTTCCTTTATGTAATATATAATGTTTCTGGAAACTTAGGCTAGTGGACCATAAGATAGGATTGAATGATGTTGGTGTATGATTAATTGTTTATGAAATTATGTTGTATGATGAAGAGTACTATAGGGAATATTGGAATGTATAATATATGTTTATGATGCTTGTTGAAGGATATTGATGAGTATGATATGTGATGATATATTATGATGATGTGTTGTGTTAATGTTATTGATGAATGAGGAGAATTAGGATGGTTAGATGATGATTATTGATGAGTTGTGTTGGTGGGTGTTGAGATTTGAAGATGGATATTAACGATAATTTTTATTGTTGGTTATTATGGTTGATGAGGATTGTTTTGTATTATTAGTGTTGATGAGTTTTATGATGGATTTGGTTAATGATAGATGTTGTTTGATAATGACTATTGGAATTTATGAGGATTTGTTTTGGTAGTTGAGGTTGTTGTTGATTGATGATGATTATGAGTGTGGATTTATGATTAAATGAAAATTATGGATTGGTAGTGAGATATGGTATAATGGTTGAGTAATTTAGGTGTGAAATTGAGGAGAATGATATGAAATGGTAAGATATTGTATGTGGTAGTGGTTTATGATGATTGAACAGGTTTGGTTTTGATTTTGATTTGAGAGTTGGTTGAATTGGAGGTTTTGAGGCTTTTGGTAAAAGTTGATTTTCGGCGAACTTTGATTGATCATAACTTATGCCTCAGTTTTCAAAATTAATTAAAAGTTGTTAGAATTAAATTTTCTTGAAAACTCTTCGAGTTGATATAAAGTTTGTAAAATTTTGAATTTTGTAGAGGAAGTTATGATCATTCAAAGATTGGTGTCAAAATCAAAAATTCTGCAAAGTTGCAAAATTTTGTGAGTTCTGGTATGTGCACACGCACACACCAAGGAAGTTTTACAACATGTGCGTACGCACAACACTGTGCACACGCACATGTTGGGAAGGTCAGTCTGTTGGGGGCGCTAGCACAGCTTGTGCGAGTGAACAGACTTGTGAATTTTCGTACCTGTGCGTACGCACACCCCTATGCGTACGCACACTTTAAAAATCTGCCTGGGCGTGCGCACGCACACCCCTGTGCGTACGCACACGCTCTGTTTCTCAAACTTAAACTTTGTTTTCAACTATTTCATCTTCCCAACAAGCTTGTAAGCTTTTGTGACACCATTTTAAGACTTTTGGGCTTATTTTTGGGTATCAGAATAAGGGAAAGATACTAGGAGGCTTAATTTGGGTTTTACGTTAGAAAGTTAGTAAACCGAGGTGTAGGTTTCTGGTGTACTGAGGATGGGTATGGTAGATGAGAAAGGAGGATGGTATTGGAATTGAGGAACTGATGAACTAAGGAGTTTGAAATGGAACTTATGAATTGATGATTGTGGTTGATGGAATGAGTATGAGTGGAAGTGTGCTATGAGCGGTGACCTATGTGATTACGATATGCATTGTTATCCGTCGTAGCGGCTATGGCGGTCTCCTGCCTACGTTCGGATGTGAGAGTTGAAGCTGGGCTTCTCACTCATATTTCTCGCAACCAGAGGAATGTGGTAGGGCACTCATCCCTCGGAACTATTCCTCCTGAAAATGCGACTTTTCTCTAATTGCAAGGTGGTAGGGCACTAAACCATGGAATCATGCGGCAACCAGAGGAAGGTGGTAGGGCACTCATCCCTCGGAATTTTTCCTCCTTATACGCAATAGAGAGACTAACCCGTGAGTTATCGACCGGATTTTCTGTCGGGTTTGGCAATAACCGACATGTGATATCACACCCAATAGGGTAGACATTCATCATGTGCATCTCCTATATGCTTGCTTGCTTTGTTTACTTGAGTTTGCCTAATTTTATAACATGCCTACCTGCTTCTTGAACTACTTGTTGTATATAAATATTATCTGTGTTTTACTTGTTTGAATTAATTGTGATTGTCTGGTGCTGAGGAGGTTAGGTAGGCGGTGACAATGGGATCTGGTGCACGAAATTGTGATCTCAGGCAACGGCGCCAAAAACTTGGTACGCACGTCTTAATAATTCGTTTTTCATTGACAACTTCGATACAACTAACCAGCAAGTGCACTGGGTCGTCCAAGTAATAAAACCTTACGTGAGTAATGGTCGATCCCACGGAGATTGTTGGTATGAAGCAAGCTATGGTCATCTTGTAAATCTCAGTTAAGTTGACTCATATGGGCTACAATGATTTTTGAATAGATAAACATAAATAAAACATAAAGTAAAGATAGAGATACTTATGTAAATCATTGGTGAGAATTTCAGATAAGTGTATAGAGATGCTTTTCGTTCCTCTGAACTTCTGCTTTCCTGCTATCTTCATCTAATCAGTCTTACTCCTTTCCATGGCAAGCTTTCTGTTGGGCATCACCATTGTCAATGGCTACTTCCCGTCCTCTCAGTGAAAATGGTCCAAGATGCTCTGTCACAGCACGGCTATTCATCTGTCTGTTCTCGATGATACTGGAATAGGATCCATTGATCCTTTTGCATCTGTCACTACGCCCAGCACTCGCGAGTTTTAAGCTCGTCACAGCCATCCCTTCCCAGATCCTACTCGGAATACCACAGACAAGGTTTAGACTTTCCGGATCTCAGGAATGGCCATCCATGGGTTCTAACTTATACCACGAAGACACTAATAACTCGGACTCGGTCCTCTATATTAGATATCCAAGAGATATCCATTCAATCTAAGGTAGAACGGAAGTGGTTGTCAGGCACGCGCTCATAAGTTGAGAATGATGATGACTGTCACGATCATCACATCCATCATATTGAAGTGCAAATGAATATCTTAGAAGCGGAATAAGTTGAATTGAATAGAAAAACAGTAGTACTTTGCATTAATCTTTGAGGAACAGCAGAGCTCCACACCTTAATCTATGGTGTGTAGAAACTCTACCGTTGAAAAATACATAAGTGAAAGGTTCAGGCATGGCCGAATGGCCAGCCCCCATGATCTAAGAACCAGACGTCCCAAGATGTCTAATACAATAGTAAAAAGTCCTATTTATAATAAACTAGTTACTAGGGTTTACAAAAGTAAGTAATTGATGCATAAATCCACTTCTGGGGCCCACTTGGTGTGTGCTTGGGCTGAGCTTGAATGTTACACGTGCAGAGGCTCTTTCTGGAGTTGAACGCTAGGTTGTAACGTATTTCTGGCATTCAACTCTGGTTCGTGACGTGTTTCTGGCGTTTAACTCCAGACAGCAGCGTAGAACTGGCGTTCAGTGCCCTTTTACATTGTCTAAACTCGGCCAAAGTATAGACTATTATATATTGCTGGAAAGCCCTGGATGTCTACTTTCCAACACAATTAAAAGCACGCCATTTTGAGTTTTGTAGCTCCAGAAAATCCACTTTGAGTGCTGGAAGGTCAGAATCCAACAGTATCAGCAGTCCTTCTTCAACCTCTGAATCTGATTTTTGCTCAAGTCCCTCAATTTCAGCCAGAAAATACCTGAAATCATAGAAAAACACAAAAACTCATAGTAAAGTCCAGAAATGTGAATTTAGCATAAAAACTAATAAAAACATCCCTAAAAGTAACTAGATTCTACTAAAAACAATGCCAAAATGCGTATAAATTATCCGCTCATCACAACACCAAACTTAAATTGTTGCTTGTCCCCAATCAACTGAAAATCAAATAGGATAAAAAGAAGAGAATATACTATAAATTCCAAACTATCAATGAAACATAGCTCCAATAAGATGAGCGGGACTTGTAGCTTTTTGCCTCTTGAATAGTTTTGGCATCTCACTTTATTCATTGAAGTTCAGAATGATTGGCATCTTTAGGAACTCAGAGTTTAGATAGTGTTATTGATTCTCCTATTTTAGAATATTGATTCTTGAACACAGCTACTTTATGAGTCTTGGCCGTGGCCCTAAGCACTTTGTTTTCCAGTATTACCACCGGATACATAAATGCCACAGACATATAACTGGGTGAACCTTTTCAGATTGTGACTCAGCTTTGCTAAAGTCCCCAATTAGAGGTGTCCAGGGTTCTTAAGCACACTCTTCTTTTGCTTTGGACCTTGACTTTAACCGCTCAATCTCAAGTTTTCACTTGACACCTTCACGCCACAAGCACATGGTTAGGGACAGCTTGGTTTAGCCGCTTAGGCCAGGATTTTATTCCTTTAGGCCCTCCTATCCACTGATGCTCAAAGCCTTGGGATCCTTTTTATTTACCCTTGCCTTTTGGTTTTAAGGGTTATTGGCTTTTTGCTCTTGCCTTTTGGTTTTAAGAGCTTTGGCTTTTTCTGCTTGCTTTTTCTCTCTTTTTTTTTCTATTTTTTTCGCTATTTTTTTTTTTTGCAAGTTTTGTTCTTTGTTGCTTTTTCTTGCTTCAAGAATCATTTTTATGATTTTTCAGATTATCAAATAACATGTCTCCTTATCATCATTCTTTCAAGAGCCAACATATTTAACATTCTTAAACAACAACTTCAAAAGACATATGCACTGTTCAAGCATTTATTCAGAAAACAAGAAGCATTGTCACCACATCAATATAATTAAACTAAGTTCAAGGATAAATTCGAAACTCATGTACTTCTTGTTCTTTTGAATTAAAACAGTTTTCATTTAAGAGAGGTGATGGATTCATAGGACATTCATAACTTTAAGACAAAGTTACTAAATACTAATGATCATGTAATAAGACACAAACATGGATAAGCACTTAACATAAAGAAAACAAAAAACAGAGAATGTAAGAACAAGGAATGAGTCCACCTTAGTGATGGTGGCGTTTCTTTCTTGAGGAACCAATGATGTCCTTGAGCTCTTCTATGTCTCTTCCTTGTCTTTGTTGCTCCTCCCTCATTGCTCTTTGATCTTCTCTAATTTCATGAAGGATGATAGAGTGCTCTTGATGTTCCATCCTTAATTGTCCCATGTTGGAACTTAATTCTCCTAGGGAGGTGTTGATTTGCTCCCAAAAATTCTGTGGAGAAAAGTGCATCCCTTGAGGTATCTCAGGGGTTTCTTGATGATGAGCTTCTTCATGTGCCTGTTGAGATCCATGAATGTGCTCTCTTATTTGCTCCATCCTTTTCTTAGTGATGGGCTTGTGAGATGAATCTTTCCATCTCCCATGGCTCAGAGGTGGAAGCAATTGTCTTCCCTTTCCTCTTTCTTGAGGTTTCTCTGGCCTTAGGTGCCATTAATGGTTATGGAAAAACAAAAAAGCTATGCTTTTACCACACCAAACTTAGAATGTTGCTCGCCCTCGAGCAAAAAAAGCCAAAAGCTTATAGGTGGGTGTATGGATGTGAGTGGTAAATGGAAAATAGAAGGGATGACCATGAATGGAGAGAGAGAGGGTGAGGTAGGTGGGGATCCTGTGAGGTCCACAGATCCTGAGGTGTCAAGGATTTGCATCCCTGCACCAATTAGGCATGTAAAATGCCTTTGCATGAAATTCTAGCGTTTAAACGCCGAATTGATACTTGTTCTGGGCGTTCAACACCCAGATGCAGCATATTTCTGGCGTTGAACGCCAGCCAGATGCTTGTTTCTGGCGTTCAGCGCCAGCTCTTCTTCACTGCGCATTTCTGGCGTCTGGACGCCAAGATGCTGCTTGTTTCTGGCGTTTAACGCCAGAAACATGCTCTGTTCTGGCGTTGAACGCCAGACAGATGCTCCTTACTGGCGTTTAAACGCCAGTAAGATCCTTCTCCAGGGTGTAATTTTTCTCCTGCTGTTTTTGATTCCGTTTTCAATTTTTTGATTTATTTTGTGACTCCACATGATCATGAACCTAATAAAACATGAAATAACAACAAGAATGAAAATAAATTAGATAAATAAAAATTGGGTTGCCTCCCAACAAGTGCTTCTTTAATGTCAATAACTTGACAGTGGGCTCTCATGGAGCCTCACAGATGTTCAGAGCTTTGTTGAGACTTCCCAACACCAAACTTAGAGTTTGGTTGTGGCCTCCCAACACCAAACTTGAGTTTGACTGTGGGGGCTCTGTATGAGTCTGTTTTAAGAGAAGATTACTGTGCCTCTTTTCCATATTTACAGAAGGATGTCCTTGAGTTTTAAACTCAAGGGAGTCCTCATTCAATTGAAGGACTAGTTCACCTCTGTTAACATCAATCATAGCTCTTGCTGTGGCTAGGAAGGGTCTTCCAAGAATGATGGATTCATCCTTATCCTTCCCAGTATCTAGGATTATGAAATCAGCAGGGATGTAAAGGCCTTCAACCTTTACTAACACGTCCTCTACTTGTCCATAAGCCTCTTTTCTTGAGTTGTTTGCCATCTCTAATGAGATTCTAGCAGCTTGCACCTCAAAGATTCCAAGTTTTTCCATTACAGAGAGTGGCATGAGGTTTATTCCTGACCCAAGGTCACATAGAGCCTTCTCAAAGGTCATGGTGCCTATGGTACAAGGTATTAGGAACTTTCCAGGATCCTGTTTCTTCTAAGGCAATCTCAGTTGATCCAATACATTTAGTTCATTGGTGAACAGGGGAGGTTCATCTTCCCAAGTCTCATTGCCAAATAAATTGGCATTCAGCTTCATGATTGCACCAAGGAACTTGGCAACTTGCTCTTCAGTAACATCTTCATTCTCTTTAGAAGAAGAGTACTCTTTAGAGCTCATGAATGGCATAAGGAGATTCAATGGAATCTCTATGGTCTCTAGATGAGCCTCAGATTCCTTTGGTTCCTCAGAGGGAAACTCCTTATTGATCACTAGACGTCCCAGGAGGTCTTCCTCACTGGGATTCACGTCCTCAACCTCCCTTACAGGTTCGGCCATGGTAATTAATTCAATGGCCTTGCACTCTCCTTTTAGATTCTCTTCTGTATTGCTTGGGAGAGTACTAGGAGGGGTTTCAGTGATTCTTTTACTCAGCTGGCCTACTTGTGCTTCCAAATTTCTAATGGAGGACCTTGTCTCATTCATGAAACTCACAGTGGCCTTAGATAGATCAGAGACTAAGTTTGCTAAATTAGAGGTATTTTGTTCAGAGTTCTCTGTCTGTTGCTGAGTGGATGATGAAAAAGGCTTGCTATTGCTAAACCTGTTTCTTCCACCATTATTAAAGCCTTGTTGAGGCTTTTGTTGATCCTTCCATGAGAGATTTGGGTGATTTCTCCATGAGGGATTATAGGTGTTTCCATAAGGTTCACCCATATAATTTACCTCTGCAATTGCAAGGTTTTCAGGATCATAAGCTTCTTCCTCAGAAGATGCCTCTTGAGTACTGTTGGATGCAGCTTGCATTCCATTCAGACTCTGAGAAATCATATTGACTTGCTGAGTCAATATTTTATTCTGAGCCAATATAGCATTCAGAGTATCAATTTCAAGAACTCCCTTCTTCTGAGGCGTCCCATTACTCATAGGATTCCTCTCAGAAGTGTACATAAACTGGTTGTTAGCAACCATGTCAATGAGTTCTTGAGCTTCTGCAGGCATTTTCTTTAGGTGAATGGATCCACCTGCAGAAGTATCCAATGACATCTTAGCTAATTCAGACAGACCATCATAGAATATATCCAGAATGGTCCATTCTGAAAGCATGTCAGAAGGACACTTTTTGGTCATTTCCTTGTATCTCTCCAAAGCTTCATAGAGCGATTCACCTTCTTTCTGTCTAAAGGTTTGAACATCCATTCTAAGCTTACTCAGCTTTTAAGGAGGAAAGAACTTGGCTAAGAAAGCCTTGACCAGCTTATCCCAAGAGTTCAGGCTATCCTTAGGTTGAGAGTCCAACCATACTCTAGCTCTGTCTCTTACAGCAAAAGGGAAAAGCATGAGCCTGTAGACTTCAGGATCTACTCCATTAGTCTTAACAGTATCACAGATCTGCAAAAATTCAGTTAAGAACTGAAAAGGATCTTCAGATGGAAGTCCATGAAACTTGCAGTTCTGCTGCATCAGAGAAACTAATTGAGGTTTCAGCTCAAAGTTGTTTGCTCCAATGGTAGGGATGGAGATGCTTCTTCCATGTAAATTGGAATTAGGTGCAGTAAAGTCACCAAGCATCCTCCTTGCATTATTATTATTTTCGGCTGCCATCTCCTCTTCTTGTTCGAAAATTTCTGAAAGGTGCTTGCTGGATTGTTGTAATTTAGCTTCTCTTAGTTTCCTCTTCAGAGTCCTTTCAGGTTCTGGATCTGCTTCAACAAGAATATTCTTGTCCTTGCTCCTGCTCATATGAAAAAGAGGGAACAGAAAAATAATAATAATAGGGATCCTTTTTACCCAGGTATAGAGGTTCCCCTGTGTGAGTAGAAGAAGAAAAGAATGTAATGTAAAGAAAGAAACACAAGGGTGAGGAGAGCAGAGATGTGAGATGAAGAGATGTGTTAGTAGATGAATAAATAAATAGAAAGATATGAGAGAGGAAGAGGATTTTCGAAAATTATTTTTGAAAAATGGTTAGTGATTTTCGAAATTAGTTTTTTGAAAAAGGTTAGTAACTTTCGAAAATTAGGAATAAAATTAAAATCAAAAATTAAAATAATTAGTTAATTAAAAAGAATTTTTGAAAAAGAGGGAGAGAGTTAGTTAGGTAGTTTTGAAAAAGATAAGAAATAAACAAAAAGTTAGTTAGTTAGTTGAAACAAATTTGAAAATCAATTTTGAAAAGATAAGAAGATAAGAAGTTAGAAAAGATATTTTAAAATCAAATTTTTTTGAAAAAGATAAGATAAGAAGATATTTTTGAAAAGATATGATTGAAATTAATTTTGAAAAATATTTGATTTTTAAAATCACAATTAATGACTTGATTCACAAGAAATCACAAGATATGATTCTAGAACTTTAAAGTTTGAATCTTTCTTAACAAGCAAGTAACAAGCTTGAAATTTTTGAATCAAAACATTAATTGATGATGTTATTTTCGAAAATTATGTGATAAAGATAAGAAAAATATTTTTGAAAAATATTTTATAATTTTTGAAAATAAAAAAATGAAAAAGATTTGATTTTTTTTTGAAAAATTTTGAAAAAGATAAGATTTTTAATTTGAAAATTTGATTTGACTCATAAAAACAACTAAATTTTAAAAATTTTTGAAAAAGTCAAATCTAATTTTCGAATTCATGAGAAAAAAAAGGGGAAGATATTTTTTTTTATTTTTGAATTTTTAATGATGAAAGAGAAAAACATGAAAATGATGCAATGCATAAGAATTTTGGATCAAAACAATGAATGCATGCAAGAATGCTATGAATGTCAAGATGAACACCAAGAACACTTTGAAGATCATGATGAACCTCAAGAACATATTTTTGAAAAATTTTTAATGCAAAGAAAACATGCAAGACACCAAACTTAGAAATCTTTAATGCTTAGGCACTAAGAATTCAAGAATGCATATAAAAAATACCATACAACACAAAATAAGAAAACATCAAGATCAAACAAGAAGACTTACCAAGAACAACTTGAAGATCATGAAGAACACTATGAATGCATGAATTTTCGAAAAATGCAGAGAATTTTTAAAAAAAATGCAGTTGACACCAAACTTGAAATTGACTCAAGACTCAAACAAGAAACACAAAATATTTTTTATTTTTATGATTTTATGATTTTTTTGGATTTTTCGAAAATTAATGTGAAAAAGAAAAATAAAGATTCCAAAATTTTTAATATGAATTCCAGGAATCTTGCACTCTTAGTCTAAAGCTCCAATTTGAGGGTTAGACATGGCTTAATAGCCAGTCAAGCTTTAGCATGTAAATCAAGTGGATCAGGAACAGCAGCAGGTGGATCAGCAACAACTAGCTTGCTCTTGATAATGTTGGGTTGGAAGCCCCAGTCTAAATGAATTTAGACATGGCTTTACAGCCAGTCAGGCTTCAACATGCTTCATGAAACACTAGAATTCATTCTTAAAAATTCTAAAGAATATAATAAAAATTTTTGAAAAGAATTTTTATTTTTTTTCGAAAACAGATGAGAAATTTTTGAAAGATTTTTGAAAAATTTTTGAAAATAAAACAAAAAGAAAATTACCTAATCTGAGCAACAAGATGAACCGTCAGTTGTCCAAACTCGAACAATCCCCGGCAACGGCGCCAAAAACTTGGTACGCACGTCTTAATAATTCGTTTTTCATTCACAACTTCGATACAACTAACCAGCAAGTGCACTGGGTCGTCCAAGTAATAAAACCTTACGTGAGTAAGGGTCGATCCCACGGAGATTGTTGGTATGAAGCAAGCTATGGTCATCTTGTAAATCTCAGTTAAGTTGACTCATATGGGCTACAATGATTTTTGAATAGATAAACATAAATAAAACATAAAGTAAAGATAGAGATACTTATGTAAATCATTGGTGAGAATTTCAGATAAGTGTATAGAGATGCTTTTCGTTCCTCTGAACTTCTGCTTTCCTGCTATCTTCATCCAATCAGTCTTACTCCTTTCCATGGCAAGCTTTCTGTTGGGCATCACCGTTGTCAATGGCTACTTCCCGTCCTCTTAGTAAAAATGGTCCAAGATGCTCTGTCACAGCACGGCTATTCATCTGTCGATTCTCGATCATACTGGAATAGGATCCATTGATCCTTTTGCGTCTGTCACTACGCCCAACACTCGCGAATTTTAAGCTCGTCACAGCCATCCCTTCCCAGATCCTACTTGGAATACCACAGACAAGGTTTATACTTTCCGAATCTCAGGAATTGCCATCCATGGGTTCTAACTTATACCACGAAGACACTAATAACTCGGACTCGGTCCCCTGTATTAGATATCCAAGAGATATCCATTCAATCTAAGGTAGAACGGAAGTCGTTGTCAGGCACGAGCTCATAAGTTGAGAATGATGATGACTGTCACGATCATCACATCCATCATATTGAAGTACGAATGAATATCTTAGAAGTGGAATAAGTTGAATTGAATAGAAAAACAGTAGTACTTTGCATTAATCTTTGAGGAACAGCAAAGCTCCACACCTTAATCTATGGTGTGTAGAAACTCTACCGTTGAAAAATACATAAGTGAAAGGTTCAGGCATGGCCGAATGGCCAGCCCCCATGATCTAAGAGCCAGACGTCCCAAGATGTCTAATACAATAGTAAAAAATCCTATTTATAATAAACTAGTTACTAGGGTTTACAGAAGTAAGTAATTGATGCATAAATCCACTTCCGGGGCCCACTTGGTGTGGGCTTGGGCTGAGCTTGAATGTTACACGTGCAGAGGCTCTTTCTGGAGTTGAACGCCAGGTTGTAACGTATTTCTAGCGTTCAAATCTGGTTCGTGACGTGTTTCTGGCGTTTAACTCCAGACAGCAGCGTAGAACTGGCGTTCAACGCCCTTTTACGTTGTCTAAAATCGGCCAAAGTATGGACTATTATATATTTCTGGAAAGCCCTGGATGTCTACTTTCCAACGCAATTGGAAGCGCGCCATTTTGAGTTCTGTAGCTCCAGAAAATCCACTTTGAGTGCAGAGCGGTCATAATCCAACAACATCAGCAGTCCTTCTTCAACCTCTGAATCTGATTTTTGCTCAAGTCCTTCAATTTCAGCCAGAAAATACCTAAAATCATAGAAAAATACACAAACTCATAGTAAAGTCCAAAAATGTGAATTTAGCATAAAAACTAATAAAAACATCCCTAAAAGTAACTAGATTCTACTAAAAACGTACTAAAAACAATGCCAAAAAGCGTATAAATTATCCGCTCATCAGGATCGCACAGAGGTTAGGTTGGCGAAGGCTGTGGGATACAGTGGTGTGACTAGTATTAGTTAGAATTCTCCTAAGTTTAGATAACCCGGTTTATGGTTTAAGTTCTTTATATTTTTATTTATTTTGTTCTAAGCTTGAATATCCGTATGTGATGTGAAGTTCTAGGATTACCTTCAGCGTCCCGGAGCCTTACATCTTACATCATTGGGCACTATTACCATATTGAGAACCTCCGGTTCTCATTCCATACTTTGTTGTTATTTTTCAGATGCAGGTCGTAATCTACTTCGGTGAGATTGCGGAGATAGTGACAGAGTGGAGTATGGTTCGTTCCTTGTTTATTTCTGTTTTACTTTTTCGTCATAGTATTCTCTCACCTTTTGTGTATGTATCTTTATGGCCTTAGAGGCTTATTTGAGAGATAGGTTGTATAAGCTGTTTTAATTCTAAAACTCTGTATCTTTCTATTTGTAACTAGTCGGCTTAAACTCCGCAAGATGAGGCTAGTTCCCTATGATTATTATATTCTTATATCTATATATGTTCTATTCTTTTGCATCGGTACCTTGTATCTTATGCTTAGCTTCGTGGGAACATTTTGCGCTTTTGTAATTCTGTCTTTGAGCTTAATCCTTCATCAGGCTTCTATAATATATTATTCCCTTCTATATATAAATATGTATAAGCCTTAGGACTATCGTAACCTCTGATTAACCTTTACTTTACGGCTAAAGGTAAGGCTTAGGGTAATTAGGGTGTTACATTTAGTGGTATCAGAGCGGTTCGTCCTCGTGAGCCTGAGGGATGGACCGACTGTGCTTCGTTGCACACTCTGGATCATTTTTCTTTCATGCTATTTAGGTTATCTCCTTGATATTGCATAGCATGCTTATTTGTAAGTGCCTTTTTAGGATAATTGAAGCAATAGACTTTCGATATTGAGACTGATCACCTTGATATCGACTGTTTGGTGTGGAAAGAAAACCCGAATGGCAACTCACGGATGAGGTCGATCACGTTAACGGAGAGGTAGTGAGGATGGATAACCTATCCTATGCGTGACAAGCTCAGCATGTTCTGGAAAAGTTTTTTCGTGGGGTTGCGGCATATCAGTTGATGGGTGAGGCTCAACACTGGTGGCAAGAGAAGAGCCAACTGTTTCTTTTGCAGTTTTTACTTATGATTTTCAGTTTCTAACTGGTATGGTCTTGAACCATGTTGAAAAGGGTTTTGAAGGTTAACATGATTTTCAAATTTGGTTTGAAACTTTTGGTTTAAATGTTTTGCTTTTGAAACTAAGTCGAAACTCTCGGTCTGAATAATATGGTTTACAGAAAAAGTGAGTTTTAGGATTTTCTTGAATTGTGATTTTGGTTTATGATTTATCTTATCAAAAAGGGATTCAACTTGAAATTATGATTTAGAAGGAAGGTAAAATCCATGGTTTTGCTAAATTGTGAATTTGGTTTCAAGCTTAACTTAACAAAAAGGATTCAAGTTGCAAGGTTTTGATTTAAGAATAAATGATTTTAAGTATTTTGAAAAAGGTTTGATATTGAACTTGTTTTGAAGGTTTTGGAAAAATGTTACAAAAATCAGTATTTATTTCAAGCAAAATTTTCGATTCTTGAGGACGATAATCAGAGTGACGCAACGGAAGGCGAGAGGGAAAATCCACACGGTAGGGCGCTTTGATAAGGATATGTCGCGTGACTTAGATTTTCGAGGACAAAAATCTTTTTAAGGAGGGGAGGATGTAAGAACCCGAGTTTTTTCACGCAAAACTGTTTTTATAAAAATAATAATTTTAGTGCCCGAAATAAATTCAAAAATTTAGAAGTTTTAATTTGAAGATATAAAGGTGAAATTTGGTTTCAATGGATTTTTCTGAGTCAGAAAATGTATATTCTGAGAAAAATTGCGAACCGGCAAACGAACCGATCAAACCGGTTTAAGTCTGTCCGGTACTGTGTTTTTAGAAAAATAAGATTTTAGAAAATTGGTTTATTGTTTTGAAAGGATAAAAATAATTTTAGAATTGAAAACCTGACACTAATCTTAAAGGTTTTGGCCCAAAGTGGGCCAAACGGGCTAAAAACGCTAACGGGTTGGACCGGACCCAAACCGGGCCCAAAGTCCAACACACACACACACACACACACACATATATATATATATATAATTTTGAAGGGAAGAGAGAGAGAGAACTCGGATAGGTGATAGTGGGGGGGTGAAACCCCATTGTTACTATTCACTCTCCTCTTCCGGGAGCCATAACTTTTGATCCGAAGCTCCGATTGACGAGACGTTTGCGGCCACACGAAGCTCTCGTCGAGCTCTACGTTTCTATCCAAGAAAACCTGGTAAAAACTCGAAGCTCACTCCCTAGTTTTCTTCCCTAAGTTTCTGCACGATTTTGGTTATGGGTTTTGAGTAGATTTTGTGATTTTGCTTGTTTAGGTATTCTCTAGTAGCGAGTAAATATTGGATTTTACTCCTAATATTGTTGGATAAGGTAAGGTTTCACTAAACCCTTGTGTTTATTTGTTTTGTGTATATTAGGTTTTGATGTTGGTATATATATGTGATGTTAGATTGAGTTTTGGTATTTGTTGGAGTTGGTTGAGGCTTTGGATCAAGCTTGGTGGCTTCGTTTGGTGTTTGGTGCATTTGGAAAATTGGCCAAGGTATGGTTTTGGTTTCCTTTATGTAATATATAATTTTTCTGGAAACTTAGGCTAGTGAACCATAAGATAGGATTGAATGATGTTGGTGTATGATTAATTGTTTATGAAATTATGTTGTATGATAAAGAGTACTATAGGGAATGTTGGAATGTATAATATATGTTTATGATGCTTGTTGAAGGATATTGATGAGTATGATATGTGATGATATATTATAATGATGAGTTGTGTTAATGTTATTGATGAATGAGGAGAATTAGGATGGTTAGATGATGATTATTGATGAGTTGTGTTGGTGGGTGTTGAGATTTGAAGATGGATATTAATGATAATTTTTATTGTTGGTTATTATGGTTGATGAGGATTGTTGAGTATTATTAGTGTTGATGAGTTTTATGATGGATTTGGTTAATGATAGATGTTGTTTGATAATGACTATTAGAATTTATGAGGATTTGTTTTGGTAGTTGAGGTTGTTGTTGATTGATGATGATTATGAGTGTGGATTTATAATTAAATGGAAATTATGGATTGGTAGTGAGATATGGTATAATGGTTGAGTAATTTAGGTGTGAAATTGAGGAGAATGATATGAAATTGTAAGATATTGTATGTGGTAGTGGTTTATGATGATTGAACAGGTTTGGTTTTGATTTTGATTTGAGAGTTGGTTGAATTGGAGGTTTTGAGGCTTTTGGTAAAGTTGATTTTCGGCGAACTTTGATTGATCATAACTTATGCCTCAATTTTCAAAATTAATTAAAAGTTGTTAGAATTAAATTTTATTGAAAACTCTTCGACTTGATATAAAGTTTGTAAAATTTTGAATTTTGTAGAGGAAGTTATGATCATTCAAAGATTGGTGTCAAAATCAAAAATTCTGCAAAGTTGCAGAATATTGTGAGTTCTGGTATGTGTACACGCACACACCAAGGAAGTTTTACAACCTGTGCGTACGCACAACACTGTGCGCAGCACATGTTGGGAAGGTCAGTCTGTTGGGGGCGCTAGCACAGCTTGTGCGAGTGAACAGACTTGTGAATTTTCGTACTTGTGCATACGCATACCCCTATGCGTACGCACACTTTAAAAATCTGCCTGGGCGTGCGCACGCACACTCCTGTGCGTACGCACACGCCCTGTTTCTCAAACTTAAACTTTGTTTTCAACTATTTCATCTTTCCAACAAGCTTGTAAGCTTTTGTGACACCATTTTAAGACTTCTGGTCTTATTTTTGGGTATCAGAATAAGGGAAAGATACTAGGAGGCTTAATTTGGGTTTTACGTTAGAAATTTAGTAAACCGAGGTGTAGGTTTCTGGTGTACTGAGGATGGGTATGGTAGATGAGAAAGGAGGATGGTATTGGAATTGAGGAACTGATTAACTAAGAAGTTCGAAATGGAACTTATGAATTGATGATTGTGGTTGATGGAATGAGTATGAGTGGAAGTGTGCTATGAGCGGTGACCTATGTGATTACGATATGCATTGTTATCCGTCGTAGGGGCTGTGGCGGTCTCCCGCCTACGTTCAGATGTGAGAGTTGAAGCTGGGCTTCTCACTCATATTTCTCGCAACCAGAGGAATGTGGTAAGGCACTCATCCCTCGGAACTATTCCTCCTGAAAATGCGACTTTTCTCTAATTGCAAGGTGGTAGGGCACTAAACCACAAAATCATGCGGCAACCAGAGGAAGGTGGTAGGGCACTCATCCCTCGGAATTTTTCCTCCTTATAAGCAATAGAGAGACTAATCCGTGAGTTATCGACCGGATTTTCTGTCGGGTTTGGCAATAACCGACATGTGATATCACACCCAATAGGGTAGATATTCATCATGTGCATCTCCTATATGCTTGCTTGCTTTGTTTACTTGAGTTTGCCTAATTTTATAACATGCCTACCTGCTTCTTGAACTACTTGTTGTATATGAATATTATCTGTGTTTTACTTGTTTGCATTAATTGTGATTGTCTGGTGCTGAGGAGGTTAGGTAGGCGGTGGCGATGGGATCGCACAGAGGTTAGGTTGGCGAAGGCTGTGGGATACAGCGGTGTGACTAGTATTAGTTAGAATTCTCCTAAGTTTAGATAACTCAGTTTATGGTTTAAGTTCTTTATATATTTATTTATTTTGTTCTAAGCTTGAATATCCGTATGTGATGTGAAGTTCTAGAATTACCTTCAGCGTCCCGGAGCCTTACATCTTACATCATTGGGCACTATTACCATATTGAGAACCTCCGGTTCTCATTCCATACTTTGTTGTTGTTTTTCAGATGCAGGTCGTAATCTACTTCGGTGAGATTGCGGAGATAGTGACAGAGTGGAGTATGGTTCGTTCCTTGTTTATTTCTGTTTTACTTTTTCGTCATAGTATTCTCTCACCTTTTGTATATGTATCTTTATGGCCTTAGAGGCTTATTTGAGAGATAGGTTGTATAAGCTGTTTTAATTCTAAAACTCTGTATCTTTCTATTTGTAACTAGTCGGCTTAAACTCCGCAAGATGAGGCTAGTTCCCTATGATTATTATATTCTTATATCTATATATGTTCTATTCTTTTGCATCGGTACCTTGTATCTTATGCTTAGCTTCGTGGGAACATTTTGCGCTTTTGTAATTCTGTCTTGGAGCTTAATCCTTCATCAGGCTTCTATAATATATTATTCCCTTCTATATATAAATATGTATAAGCCTTAGGACTGTCGTAATCTCTTATTAACCTTTGCTTTACGGCTAGAGGTAAGGCTTAGGGTAATTGGGGGGTTACAATGCCTGTGAAGGTGACACAACACGACACTAACTAATGCATTACTTAGTTGCAACATCCACAAATGATTGCTTTAAATGCTTTGATCAAAAGTTAAGTCACCTAAAGGAAAGTAAAAGTACATCATCATATGAAGCAATAGCTTTCTCCATTGCACATGTCTTCAGATTTCAGAAACATTTTTAAAATATGATATATGTACCGGGTGTCAGCATACGAATGCTTAACACCTTGATACCATGTGATTCATTGCCACTTTACTTTTTTATTTTATTTTGAGAATGCATGTTGAACCTTCAAAAATAATAAAACTAATTAACTATAACTCCCTATTTTAAATTGGTAATCATCATGCCTGGGAGGTAAAGATCCCCAATTTTAGACCACTGCCTTTCACATTCAAAGTACTCAACGTCTGATCTTCTCTCTCTGATTTCATCATGACTACATTGCCCTTCAGAGCCTTTCACAGAAGAATTTAGAAGCAAGAGTGACTAATTTGAAATTAGATATCGTGACTTGACCCTTTACAATAATAAAAAATTAGACAGCAGCAGAGACAGGATAGCATACCTGACATGTTTGGCGCAACAGAAAACAAAGACAGTTTTAACTGTTAAAATGAAAAAATCAAATTCGTAGCAGAGCAGACCTTTTCATTATTTCCAGCTCCAGAGATCACTGCAAACCAAATCAAATGTATGAATTGCATTTAGAATACACAAGACTAACACATTTCATTTTCCTTAAGGATGAACATCTAATATATGATCAAGGTAGCTAAACAAGTTATTGGATTAAAAGCCACAGGATATCACACATCTCTACATATTGCCTAAACTGCAGAAATCGAACACAAGCCTTAAAAATTTCTTAGTTCGATAAAATAGCACAAATAGATCACCTTTGAGCAAATTTTTCAGCCTTAGTCGCAACACCAAAAACAGAAGGATCATTCGACAGCGAGGAATCATTCAATTCAACCATTACTTCAGAAAATCAGTATCTTATAAGAAGTAAAAATTAACACACTCAAACAGAAATAAAAAAAGTTAGAAACTCATATTATTAACAAAAATACAAAACAAGCAAAATTAAATTAAAGCATCAGTGCTTACCGGCGGCGAAGGAGGGAGGCAGGTGACGGTTACAGAAGAATCAGAACTAACGGCAACAGAGGAAGGGAAGTAAGCTCAGACAGAGAGCGACTGAGAGCTCGAAGATACATGTTGACCACACACACACGCACGCACACACGCGCGCGCGCGCGCGCACACGCACGCACGCGCGCGCGCACACACACACACAGGGGGAGAGAGAGAGAGAGAGAGCTCGAAGACACGACCACCGACTGAGCAACCTTCACGACGGTGACGCCACGGTGTCAACCTTTCCTTCGTGCGATGGTGACGAGAAGAGGATCGATGAGAACTGAGAAGAGTTCGGCGATGAGAAGAGTGCGACGGCACCCACGGTCTATCCCCGCTGGCGACGACAATACCCTCTACTGGAGTAGAAGAGTTCGGCGATAAGGGATGGTGATGGTGGTTTAGGGTTAGGTTTCTCAGAGAGAAAAAGAAAGGGGGTGATGTGGGTGTCCGTGGTCCTTAGGTTCTTCTTTCAACTAATTATTATAAAAATATATTTTAATAAAAATAATACCAGCCATATAGTATAATGGCCGCTAAAAATTTTTCATTAAGGGTAATTTTTTTTATATTTTAATAAAAATAATACCAGCCATAGTACTATGGTCACTAAATTTTTCATTAAAAATAATTTTTTTTATATTTTTAGTGACAATAATAATAATTGCCATTATAATATATAGTATTAATGACAAATATATAATAACCATAAAAGCATAACTTAAATAAAAAAATAACGACCATTGTATTATTGCCGCTAAAAATTTGTCACTAAATAAATCTAATTATTCTTATAGTGAACGTTTCTAATTTAACGGCACTATGCTCTTTATTGGGGGAAGAAAAAGAAATTCACGTGTTATCAATTGTAAGATGCATAGAGTAGTGAACAAATGAGATTGAACATTGCTAGTTCATTTGCTATCATTATTTAGAGTTTGAGATTGGTATGACTAATATGATATCAATTGTGCGTTGTAAATTACTTGTTACTAAACATAGTTTTGTAGTAGTCCTCGAATTTATTTGTGATTCTGCTGTTGCTATTTGAGCAGTTATCTACGTGGCAATTCGCCTGTAGCAACGATTTACTAACCGTTATTTAGTCTTTATTAAGAAAGTATATTTCTCTGATTATTTTTTATAAAGAGGCTGAGGTGCTATGCTTACAAGTGGCTGTAAAAAAATAGTCTCATGATGAGACAGGATGCCAGGCTGCTGAGCATTAATAATTGTGATTTCTTTGGAAGGGCCGCCACCATGAACATTTGTTCCAAATGCTATAAGGACATGCTGTTGAAGCAGGAACAGGATAAGCTCGCAAGTAGTAGAAATGAAGGTGATAATCTTAATGAAGTAAATCTGTAGTAAGTTATAACGATGATTAATGACATGGTTGATTTTTTTTTATTATTTGACTTTTGTATTTTTATTTGAACATTGTGATTTATGTAGTACTTTTAATTTGGATAATATTTTAAAATTTATATTAGATAATAATTATGTTTTAGTGTATTTATTTATATTTTATTTATTACTTTATTAAAAAAAAATTTTGATTGAACCACAGTCAAATCGGTTGAACTAATAAACTAATGAACTAGTAGTTAGAACAGTTTGATGATCAATTCGATTTTTAGAACCTTGGTATATTGTATTTTTTTTAATTTTTTTTTTTTTGTTTCCCACGGTATCCCCAAACCCGATAGGTCAAGGACTAATCCGTCGCGGTATTTTTTTAAATTTTTTATTTTTTGGAATTTGGTATATTTGTATTAATATGTTACTGAAAGCACAGATAAGAGGCCGAGTGGCCCAAACCATATAATGTCCAAACTCCACCAACAAAGAAATTAAATGAATTGGACCACCAAAAAGAAGTATTTAGTTGACCTGAGAAAGGTATTTTATATTGAGTATTAACTATTAAGGGATCGGGGATAAAAATAATATAAAATTTATTTTGAGAAATAAATTATTGGACCTTTGATATTCGGAACTAAACCCAAATAAAAATAATATAAAAATTTATGATATTGATGGGAACTAGAAACATATTTACACCTAATATTCATTATTTTTAATTATACTTATTATAATTTTTTACTAGTAATTTAAATTAAATTTGATTTACTATTTATTTCAATATTATCTAATATATAAGTTTTTTATTAGAACGTTATGTTTTGTTTTAATCAAATATCATATGTAACAGACAAAATAACAAATTTGCAGAATGGGTTGGCAACCGCGGAAAAGGACCCATAAATAGAAAGTAACTCACCAGGAAAAGTCTGAAGCGGTTGAAGGGACCAACAGCATTGTGTCAACAGGTTAGGACCTTATAAATTGGTACATGATTATTGATTATTTATTTATTTGTTGGGTTATGGCCCGTATAACCTTTTTTTATTATTTTGAGTTCAAAACTGTACTATCACCTTTTTTCAACTTTCTGTAAAATCACTCTCACAGAATCTGGCCCATTAGTCTCCCCACATTTTAGGACCACTCATTATTCATATAGTCAGAACAAAACTTGTATTTCAGGATCTGTCATTTGTGTACCACTTGGGATTTCATAAAGGCATATCTAAAGTCATATATATGGGTACTAATCACCATAGACTTAAACATTCACGTCATCTCTGCTTTATTCGCTTAATTAAATTGGATAGAGAAAGTAATATTTGTACAAATTACCTTGCCATAAAGAGTTTGATAACAGAATTTGATTTGTTTTTTAGAATATACCTCGTTCTGACTTTGAAAAGATTATTAGTGATGATGGTATTGGAAGAGGGTAATAGAAGAAAGTTGAAATGAAAAAGATAAAATCAGTGATTTTATTAGTCAAAAATTTAATTATTTAATTATTATAATAGTGTGAATGGATATATATAGGTCCAATTATTAATTATTTTAGATACATCACAAATAGTAATGGTCTCAACAATGACTTAATATTCTAAGTTTTAATATTTTTCTTTAAACTTAGAGATGAGTCAGACCAGAGCACTCTAAGTTTGGATTTGAAGTTGAAACTAATTTCTGAAAGGGGCTTCGTAAGGATGTCAACGATTTGAGCTGAGGAGGGGATATGATTGACAAAGAGTTGCTTATTCGCTATCCATTCCCGAACAAAAGACATGTCAAGGGCGAAGTGTTTGGATCATCCATGGAGGACAGAATTAGCATCCAAGAGACAGGTACTTAGGTTGTCGCAAAAGATTACAGGAGGATGAGAGACACGAATATGAAGTTCATCGAGCAATGTCTAAAGCCAGAGAAGTTATTCCATAGTTGAGGCAATCCTGCGAAACTCGGCTTCGGTGCTGCTGCGGCTCACCTTGATCTGCTTCCTGCTGCTCCAAGAAATTAGGTTGGTCCCCAAGTAGACACAGAATCCAGATGTGGATGTTTTGTCATCCAAAATCATTAGCCCAATCAGAATCACTATAGGCAATTAAACGCAAGTCTGAATTAGAAAAGAACTCCAAACCATGATGTAGTGATCTAGCAGGATAACGCAACACGCATTTCACTGCTGACCAATGAGAGTGAAGGGGTCTGTGCATATATTGACTAATTTTGTTTACTGAGTATGATATTTCAAGGCGAGTAATAGTCGCATATTGGAGGGCCCCAACGATGGAACGATATAATATTGGGTTGATGGATGAGATTTTGCGCCGGTTTAGAATTTCACTCTAGAAAAGAGGACTTCTTCATTGTAAGCATAGTCCAAACTAGCAATTAAATTCCAACATCAAAGTTTAATTCAAATTAAAATAGCCGAGAGTAATTAAACCTCGGATCGTCTTCCCTAGGAACTAGTGACAATAAACGCACAATTTTGATGGTGAGAATCAAGGGGTGTTTTTCAATAGTGAGGCAAACGATTAAAGGAATTAAAGAACAATCAAAATTGCAATTAATAAACTAATAAAGGAATTAAAGAACTATCTATGTATTATGAACAAGTAATGCTTTAAAATGATGGAAATGTGGTTCAAAACATAAATAGAACCTTGACTTGGGATGAGTTATGGAATCCCTTCATTGCCATAACCACAACTATGATAATTATGATGGATTAATCTCACCTAGTCAACCCTTAACATTGAAGAGTAAGTCAAGTGAGTATAATTGTTATTAATTCACAAATCCTATCTAACTTACTAATTACCTTAGTAAAAAGCTAGCTTTAGTGGAAACAATAACAACTAACAACCCAAGAATTATCACTAAATGTCAGACATTATGACTTTAGCATTCCATATACTCATTCCCCCAAGTCAAGGGGTAGAAATCTACCTCATAATCAAAATTGACATTTCATCAAACACATGGTAGCCATATTCACAAAACATGGCAAAATTGTAAAATTACTGAAAATTATGAACAACCAATGATCAAAATCAACAAGGGCAACTCAATAAACATATAATAACCATCAAACATCAAATTCATTAACCAAAACTCAAAATTGTAAGAAGCATATATGTATTGATAAAGGAAATTAAAATAGAGAAAAGTGTAGAACAAGAAGTGTAATAAAAGAGAAAATTAAGAAATACTTACAATGGAAATTGCTAAAATCCAAGATCAAAATTGGTAAATGAAAACTTGTAGTATAAACCCTAATTAAATCCTAAGAAAGTTTGAAAGAAAACCTAAGCTACGCTACCCTAAACTACCCTAAGTGTGTTGTATAATGTATTGTATATTGTGTGGTTGCTTCCCCCTCCTTATAAGCTTCAAAGCCTTCAGAAATGGGCCAAAAAGCCTCCCGAATCGCGAGCCACATGACTTTTTAATGAAGTCATGCGCAGGAACTTGTGCGTACGCACACATGCTGATTTCCTCTTGTGCGTACGCACAGGGAGTTGGGCGTACACACACTTGGCTATGTGCTTCTCCTTTGTTTTCTTCATGTTCTCTCCCAATTGCATGCTTCTCTTCCACCCTTATCAAGCCATTCCTATCTATTACACCTGAAATTACTCATCAAAATATCAAGGCATCAAATAGACTAAAAGTGGAATCAAATTGATTAAATTAAACACAAAATATCATGTTTTCACATTTGGACATAATTTAAAGAGAAAACACAAAAGCATGCTATTTAGATGAATAAATGTGGGTTTATATGATGAAATCCACTCAAATCAATCCAAAATTTATCGTCAAATATGGATTCATCAATTCTCCCACACTTAAACAATAGCATGTCCTCATACTAATCACAATCAAAGGAGAAGGGTAAAAGGGTAAGCAACTTATTTAATGCACTATCTACATGCATGCGACTATGCAAAATGTTAACTACCTATATCTAGACTATACCATGGTTCCTTATTGAGTTCGGCAAAAACAAATAAGAGATTTTCAATTAATCCAAAATAGATCATTAGGGCCAAGGCAAGGAATTAATACAATATGATCAACATCCAAATATTTGATTTAAAGGTTTCAAAAATTAATTCCACAACTTGCAAGAAAACACAAGGTAAGAGAAGGAATCATAGAATTGAGCAATCGAACCCCTCACCGGATGTGTATACGCTCTAATCGCTCAGTGTTTAGGGCTTAATCCCTCAATTCTCCTTTAATCATGGTTTCTAGGATTTGCTAGTTATCTAACAATCAACAAATACTGATGCATGAATGTAAATATCATGAGGTCTTTGGAGGGTTGTAATGGGGTTAGGGTAAGGGTATGATTAATATGGTTAAGTGGACTAGTAGATTGGATCTTTGATTAGCTCAAGTATCCCTTCTAATCCTATATAACATATTCACACAAAAGAGAACAACCTAATTTTCCATTCACCTCCCTTTCCACACTCACTCATGCATTTTCTTTCTAATTCACACACATATGCATTCTTTATTTAGCATTATTATTATCATTTCTTTTCTTTTTCTTCCTTCTTTTTTTTTATACACCAAAATTTCTCTTTTGTCACCAAAAAGAGATGCATATGTCTTAAGTAATGAATGCATGAATGTTTACCCTTTTTTCCAAATTTTCTCAATGAATACCTAATGTAAACTTGCTACCAATGTTTCTCCACAAATTCCCCCCACACTTAAATAACACACATTACTTAACCCAAGCTAATCAAAGATACAATTCATGGACATAAATGATTTTTCGCTTAGAGCAATTGGTGTGCTTAATATTAGAACAAAAGGGAAAGTAAAAGGTCCAAAAGTGGTTTACAAAGGTAGATGTAAGGGTATGGCCATATGGTTTAGTGAGTTTAATTTCAAAAAATGGCCTCAATCATACTAAATGCATTCAAAACATCAAATATAGGACATAAAGATTCAAGAAAATCTAAGATCCTAATCATAAGGGAATGTAGCACACAAGAACAAAATTTGTAGTTGAAAATATGTAACCATCCATTAAAGCTCAAATCGCACTTGGTATTTTGTTCTAACTCATTTTTTATGTTCCATAAAAATACTTCAAGCAAGTTGAAAAATAAATTTTCAAATCTAATCAATGGAATGTCCTAAGAGAGATTTCTTGAAAACTCCTTTGTTGTTTTTACCAAACTTATTTTCTATATTAGGCAACACGCAAATGCAAATATTTACTACAAATAGAATTATAAACAAGCTAAGATGTATATAAGCAAACTAAGCAAAGTGCAATGCAATGAAATACTAAACAAATATTCACAAAAAACATAACTACTAAAAACTAGAAAATAGTACAAAGTGTTGAGAAATAGAAATTTACGCCCCAAAATTGCGGATCTTCCCCCACACTTAAATGTTGCACGGTCCTCCATGCATGCACATAATTCGGGAGTGAAGAGATGCGAGGCTCCACCTTCAGCTGGTGGCCACTGGAGCTCGGGATGCTGAATAGAACAAATAAACAAAAATTGAGAAAAAGGTTATAAAAGTGTGGTATGATAAAAGACAATGTGTGTATTCTAAGTGTGCGCACGGTTCAGAACACACACATTGGCCGGGTAAAAACGGTAACCACACAATCAAAAGAGATAGCATGTGTTCCTCAATTAAGTAGCCTAGGTTGCAAGTAAAGATAAGCAAGAGTGAAGGTACAAACAAACCTAGGTAACCACAACTAAAGTGAATTGAATATATGAGATATTGGATATTGAAATTGTGCAAGTGAAAGCGCAAGATTGATATAGAAGCACAATAAACAATAACCAATCCAATAATAAAAAGAAAACTCCTTATTCATCATGAAACATAATGAAATAGCCACATGGAAAAGGTACTTATTGCAAAAAGTGACAAGCTTGATAAGAATCAAGTCAAGTTACTCAAACAAATGTAAGGCATTAACAAGAAATAAGTACCGGTCATGTGATGAATTTGATATGAAAATCATGATGAACAAGTAATTTCAACTCAATTCACTTAATTCAATACACACTTATAAATAAATTGTCCTAGGGTGCAATGAAAACATGAATATTCAAACCCACTAGGTACTAGTAATTTAAAGCAAAGTATAAGTGCATTGATGAAACTCAATCTTAAATAACATCAATGATAATCCAAGGTGCACAATTCATGATTAACAGATTAAGTTGCCAAACAAGGGTATAGTTTAACGCATATGGTAGCTACAACATATGGATCAAACTCAAAATTCAATTAGGCAATTAAACAAGGACTTAATGCTTAGTGCACATATTTATCAAAAAAAAATATGCCAAATTTCAAGCAAGAAGCAACCCAATCAACATCAATCAAACACTTGCAACTTATTTAATTAACAAACAACTAAACCAAATCTAATATAATTACTAAAATAAAAATGAGATGCAATGAAAACTAAGTAAAAACAAGTAGAAAAACATGGAAAAAGCAAGAGAAGAGAGGAATAGATCGGAGGGGGCAGAAGTGTGTTAGGGCTTA
The DNA here is from genome assembly GCF_003086295.3 of Arachis hypogaea. Classification (NCBI taxonomy): domain Eukaryota; kingdom Viridiplantae; phylum Streptophyta; class Magnoliopsida; order Fabales; family Fabaceae; genus Arachis; species Arachis hypogaea. The sequence goes on along the minus strand of NC_092048.1, from coordinate 38,666,565 downwards.
ATGAAAAGTGCAATCAAAAGTATGCCCAAAACAGTACTTGTGAGTATGCACAAACATGTGTGCATACGCACACAAAGTGGGCAATGGAAGGTATGCACGCGCACAAGGGTGTGTGAACGCTCCGAGCAGAGAGGGAATTAAGACGTGTGCGTACGCACAGGTGGGTATGCACGCACAAAACAGTTTTTTTTTTTTTTTTTTTTTTTGCAAAAAGGATCATGTGTGAGGGCGCATGAAAGTGTGCATACGCACAGAGAGCAAAAAGCCCAAGGTGCGCACGCACAGAGGGGTGCGAGTGCTCCCAACAGAAGGGATGCAAATGAGTGTGCGTACGCACGAGTGGGTGCGTGCGCACAAAATGGGAAATTTAGGGTTGTTGTGCATACGCACAATGGGCAAAAATTGGGATGCGCACACGCACAGAGACGTGCGAGCGCTCCCAACAGGGGCTGTGCAGGCTAGTGTGCATACGCACAAGGGCGTACGCACGCACAATGCCCTGTTTTTCCAAGAAAATTTTCTTAATTTCTAAGGGACTTAAGCCTTAGCTCAACACAAATTTCAACCCAAAACATCCTGAAATTCATAAATTCATTATCTATATGGAGATTAACCTATTTATGCTCAAAATCAAACAAAACTTAAACTAACTAAAAGAAGCAAAATACAATAATTCAAGACTATAAACAAGAAAAGGGTAAAAAAGATGTTATCATGGTAGGGTGTCTCCCACCTAGCACTTTTATTTAAAGTCCTTAAGTTGAACTTTTTGAGGAGACTCTTGTTACGGTGGCTTATGTTTCCACTCCTCCTTGAATCTCCATCCAAGCTTGCACTTCAAAGCTCCTCCGAGATCCCATATTCTAGTTTTTCGCTTTCCTTTTTGTTGACCTCTATAACTCAAGCCGGATGGACAAACTCTCAATTTAGTGAATTTACCCTTGAAGCAACCCAACACTCTCCGAAAATCACTCAATGGTGTTTTATACCATGCTTGAATCCCAAAGGTTGAATTGGCTTTCTTGATGAGCCTTGGATTCCCTTGGCCACCAACACTCTTTTCTCCACCATGTACCAACCCAAGAAAGGCCTTAAGTTGGTAATCCGTCTCCAAGATAGCATATTGATGGAGGCCAATGAAGTTCATCGGTGAAATTGCCACCCATTCAATATGTTCTTGGAACGGAATTGCTTCCTCACCAACTTCCTCTTCTCCATCACTCAAGTCATAACAAGGAGGTTGTGAGAAGTCCACATCAACCTCTATTCCAAATCCAATAGGGGAAGGTTCATCAAGATCATTGAGGGGATTGACCAATGTGGGTAAAAAATCTTAAATGATGGAATCCACATCTTGGTCAATCTCCCTCAATTCTCCATTTTTCTCCTCTGGTTCAAATACTTCTTTTTCTTCCTCTTGTTGCAATTCATACTCTAACCCTTCTTCTTTCCCTTGAGGCTCCATGTTTTTCTCCTCACTACACCCTTTAGTCAATCCTTCACATTCTTCAAGAGGAGTGCCTTGACAAGATGAGTGTAGGAGGACTAAGCGGTTCACCGCTTCGGCTATGGTAGCCACAAATTACCCTTGTGTCCTTCGGAATTTTTCTTGCTCTTGGAGAAAGGCTTAAAGCTCTTGTTCTTCTTGAGACAAGGGTTGGAGAACTCCACAATTAGGTAAGAGGGAAGATTTATTAGGTGGGATAAAGGTTGTATATGTAGGAGGTAGTTCATGTTGATGAGTATCTTGAGGTGGTATGTAAGGAGGTGGATGATGGTATTGGTGTGGTATTTAAAAATATGGTGATTGAGGATTACGTTGGGGTATGGGCCATAGGTATATGGTGGTGGAGGTGCACCATTAAAGTGAAATCCACCATATCCTTGGTTTGGATATGTGCATTAGGGAGGGCATGGCTCATTGTGACATGGAGGAGATTGCTCCTCCCTCAATTGATTTCTCCATCCCATGATGCAATCCAAAGATATAATTATCACTCCCTACAAAATGATCACAACCATACTCCAAACCAAGAGGGTGATAACTCATAGAAAAAAATAGAAAATAAAAGCAAAGGACAAAGATATCATCACCCTGATTGCTCAATTTGAGTGTCGTAGCCATAGAGGTGGGCATAGGTTCGACATTAAGCATCCCTGCCCTTGTAAGAAGGTCCTTAATATACTTGGATTGAGATAAAACAACATGAGAGTTAGATAAGAAAGTAGTTTCAATGCCAAGAAAATAATATAAAGTGCCTAAATCTTTAAGAGAAAAGATAGCATATAGTTGAGAAATAAGATGATTAATAGTGGCTTGGTCAGTCCCTGTAAGAAGAATATCATCAACATAAACAAGTATGTAAGTAGTGTTAGTAGGTGTAGTGTGAATAAAAAAGGAGTGATTAGATTTTGTATGATGAAAACTAAAATTGTGAAGAGTATTTTTGAGTGTGGTGAACTAGGCACGGGGTGCCTGTTTAAGGCCATAAAGGGCCTTATGAAGCTTGCAAACAGCATGTGGATTAGAAGATATGAAGCCAGGTGGTTGAAGCATAAAAATATCTTTATCTAATTTACCATTAAGGAATGCATTATTGAAGTCACATTAGCGAATGTGCCAACCTTTGGACAGAGCCAAAGTGAGGAGAATATGTATGGTGGCTAGTTTAACTATGGGCTAAACACTTGATCAAAATCTAGGCCCTCTTTTTAGTAGAATCCTTTGGCAACAAGGCGTGCTTTGTACTATTTAATAGTGGCATCTGGGTTTTGCTTGATGGTGAAAAGCCACCAACAGCCAATAACAGTGGCATTAGGAGGTGGGTTCACAATTTTCCAAGTTCGATTTTTAAGAAGAGCATTATACTCTTCTAGCATTGCAGCTTTCCACTCTGAAAATTGCATGGCTTGATCAACATTAGAGGAAATGGTAGATAAATTAGCTTGAGAATGAAGAGTAGTGCAGTGGGCTTTGGGTTTTATGATGCCGGATTTGGCACGCATTTACATGAGATGAGTGTTTAGAGGAGGTGGATTATTGATGATGGATAAAGGGGCAGGGACATCAATCCCAGTGATAGGAATGTTAGAAAAAATAGGTGTGGCTGACTTAGATGAAGATGAAGAACAATTAGTATAAATAGTAGTAGGTGGGGAGGAGAGAGTAGTATGAGAAGGTGATAGTAAAGTGGATAAAAGAGGAGGATGATGAACAGAATAAGTTGTGACAGGAATGATTGGACAAGAAAGATGAGTGGATTGAAGAGAGGATGAAGAATTGGATGAATGATCAGAAAAAAGTGAATGATAAGGATAAGTGGTTTCATCAAAACGGACATGACGGGAGACATAAATTTTGCTATCCGAAGCCAAACACTTATAATCTTTGTGGTTGGTGGCATAACCAAGGAAAACACAGGATTTGGATCTATGTTCAAGTTTATATTTATTGTAATAGGAAAGACATCCAAAAACACGAAGAAAAGTGTAATCAGGAATTTGGTGATAGAGGAGCTCAAAGGGAGATTTATTATTAAGAGATGGAGATGGAAGACGATTAATAATGTATGTGGTGCTGGTGAAAGCATCAAGCCAAAATTTGAGAGGGAGAGAGGCATTAGCAAGCATGGCTAAGCCTAACTCAGTTATGCGACGATGCTTTCGTTCGACTTTACCATTTTGAGGATGAAAATAAGGACAGGCGAGTCTATGTGTGATGTCAAGGTTAAAAGAAGATCTATAAAAGCATGACATATAAATTCTCCTCCATTATAAGTTTAAATGCATTTAATAGAGCATCCAGTGAGATTTTTAATAAAATCCTTGTATTGTTTGAAAGCAGTGATGGTTTGGGACTTATTGAGAAGTAAAAAGATAGAAGTATAGCCAGAGTATACATCAACAATAGACAAATAATATCAAAAATCAGATGAAGAAGGGACGGGGAAGGGACCCTAAAGATCAGCAAAGATGAGTTCAAGGGGATGAGAGTAGGAGTGATGAGATGAAAAATGAGGAAGTTGATGACTTTTGGCCTTGTAACATGCATCACAAAGAGATGTAGCAGTGATATTATTAGAATAAGGAATTGAGGCATGTTGGAGAACTAAGGCAATAATTCTAGAAGAGGCATGAGCAAAGCATTTATGCCAAAGATCATGAGCGACAGTATTAGTATAACAGGCTTTTGGTGCATCGAGAGAAATAGTGCCAGGAACATTCACATTATGAAATTTGTAAATACCATTTGTTTCAGAACCATGCAAAAGGATTTGTTTAGAATGAGAAGATCTAACACAACAATAATGTGCATGGAATTCAAAATACACTCCATTATCCTCAGCAAACTTTTGAACACTGATGAAATTTTTAGCAATATTGAAAACATGTAATAAATTAAGTAAGGCAAATTGAATATTAGAAGAAGGTGAAGTTAGAGTAGAGTTACCAATATACTTGATCTGAATACCTGTGCCATTACCGATGGAGACATGATTTGAACCACTATATTCGGAGCTAGAAATTAAATTTTGTTTATCATGGGTGAGATAGTTTGAAGCTACAGAATCTGGGTACCAGGCATTATCTTGAACAGAAGAGGGTGTGGCAATTAGAGCCTGAGGATTGTGAAAGGAGGTTGATGGAGGAGGTGGAAGCTAAGATCATTGAGAAGAATAAAGAGGGTTATTAAAATTCTGATCAAATAAAAAATAATACTGCCAAACTCCATAATCTAATCGACCACAAAGTCGATATTGAATTCAATTTGCAGTTTGCCAAGAATTGCGCCCTCCACGAAAAAAGCGTCCTCCTTTGCCTCAACGTCCACCATTGCCTCGACCAAAATTTTGAGATGTGAAAACGATGCTTGTGAGTTTGGAGAGGTGAAATTGTTGCCTGGAATTTGAGTTTAGGTGAGATTGGCTTGAACTAATGGTGTTTTTTCTTTGGTAGGCTGTTCTTGCATTTCATCTTGTGCCATGAGGAATGCTTCAAGTTCGGGAATGGTCCATGGTTCTTTTCTGCCAAGAACAAAAGTGCGGAAAGCTTTGTAGTTAGAGTTCAAACCCTCAAGAATAGCATCAACCTGTTCATCAATTGTAAGGGGAGAGCCAACTGCAGTAAGAAGGTCTACAATCTTTTTTATTTGAGTGAGATATTCAGTGACAGGAAGGGTGAGTTTTTTGATGGATATTAATTGGGTCTTGAGTTGTTTGATGCGAGATTTGGTGTGAGCTGCAAAGTATGTGTTGAGACGATCACAAATTTGATGAACTCAAGTGCATCCAACCATGCAATTTTGAAAAGAAATATCTATTGAAGACAACAGCCAAGTCTGGATCGCATAATCTTGTTGAATCCATGCTTGATAGGTGGCGGATTCATTTCTAGCAGCTTTGTCAGCTTCTGTGGCAAATTGGGTTAGGTTTTAGTTTCATTAAGATGATTTCTAAATTTTTTAGAAAAAATTGTGGACAAGGCAATTTGTTTCCATAGAAGAAAAGAATTTTCAGTTAGTTTGTCAGAAATGGGAACAAGGAGATTTTCTGGGTTTGATTAGAAGTGGAAGCAATGGAAAATAAAAAAAAAAAAGAGGAAAAAGAAAAAGAAGAGTGGAGAAGCTTGAGGTCCGAATCGGTGCCACTCTGATAGCATATTGGAACAAGGGTAATAGAAAGAAAGTCTAAATGAAAAAAATGGAACCAGTGATCTTATTAGTCAAAATCCTAACTATTACAATAGTGTAAATGGATATATATATATATATAGGCCCAATCGCTAAACATTTCAGATACACAACAAATAGCAATGGTCTCAACAATGACTTAATATTCTAAGTCTTAATAGATGGAAGAAAAAGTATTTTATCTCATTTAATTTGTATTTAGATTTTTTTGGACAGTTTAGTCCCGTTTTATTATTAAAAAAAATAAAAAAGTTTTCGCATGTACAGTGTACTTGACTGATATACCAGTATTCAGTAATGAACTAATCGTGAAACATTTCGACATTGATTTAAAAATAAGAAAGGCTCAGATTTAAAGCTTAATTTTGACATGATCATGTGAATGTGTAGAGCACGGTGAGGGGGTGACCAATTGGTCAATTATTCGAAAAAGGTAACTCCGAAAGAGTTGCTGCATAATAGAATGATGAGCCTCTCCGTGTGGCTTAGCTGTGGGTGTAGATCTTCGTTACAGTGAATCTTCAATCACCAGCCACGAACCTAGTCTTCCCTCCCACCTCTGCAGCATCAACGTCTACCCTACCACACCTACCACAACTCTTATGCATTGTCCAATGTCCCTCCACATAAACGGAGAAATGCAAGTGCTCAAGGGCTAAAACAGTAAACAGTGTCCATTTTAACTATCTTCCTTCACAGCATCACAAACTGCATATATCACAAACGCTAAAATTTTATATACATTATTGTCATTCTCCACTCCAACAAGCATTCAACCACGTTTTAGTGAATTTCGCTAATTTTAATCTCTTTTTTGTCTATGAAATTATTTTATTACACCCATACTTTTTTTTTCCAGGTCATCCAAATTTTCACTTGGACACTTTTGCCATTATAAACATGTTTTAATTATTTTTTTGTATATACCCTGTTGAGACTTATACAATCCATTTCACCATGTAACCAACTACACCAAAAAACCAAACACTAAATCCAAATTCAATTTACTGGTCAAGTACCACTCATTGTTAATAGTCTGTCATGGCCGCTAAAGAAACAACCTATCAGTTTCAAATCGTTATTACGTCCTTAGCTGAAATTGCCTGCATTTTAGCCTGGTCATGTTCACTCCCATTTTAATCATCATTTCACTATCTAACTATGAATGTTTTAGGTATTGCACCATATACTACCAGAAAAAATTTAAATTGTCTACCTATTCGTATCTGGTACACCGCTGTTTCAATAAAGTGAATGGAACACATGAAAATTTTTCAATTAAATTATCAATAATGTTAAAAAAAAAGTTGTAATTTATTTTATTTAGTATTTATTAATTATTACAATAATTAATGAATATTAAATAAGACAAATTCTGACTATTTTTTATTAATTTTTTATCAAATATTTTCATTAAATTATAAAAATTTAGCTACTATATACTCTTAAGATACATGATAAAGTTACTAACTAAAAAAGTCTTTATAGAAAACGATGCAAAATCTAAATTTTCAATTTATTTGTTGTGCATTTATTAAAATAAACTATTTAAAATTTTTTATTATTAACAACCTTAATTTGTGTCTTAAAAACACAGGTTAGCTAAACTCAAATTATAACTATACAATTCTGCAAGAGAGATAAAAATTCAATTAAAATTTATTTTATTTAATAATTATTAATTATTATTACAATAATTAATAAATATTAAATAAGATAAATTCTCACTCTTTTTTACTAATTTATTTAACGGAAAAGCTTTGCATCCATGTATTTTTTATATGGTTGTTAACCAAGTAATTTCCTCCACACGCGCATTCTCCACCCTTCACTCGTTTGTCATACATGCGCTACATATAACGTGTTGCAACCTAAAGCTTTACTCAACGTAAACCTTCTGCTGCAACGTAAACCTTCTTCTTCTTCTTGATCTGCATTGCCTTCGTCGTTCTCCTCTGATTGCATTCATCTTCTCGTTTTTTTATTTTGATCTGGTTATGTTGCATTTATCTTCTTTCTATTCTTCTTCGATCTGCACTTCTGAATTGAAATAATAAATGACTCAACTTCAAATCAGTTGAATGGAGAGCGATTTGGATTACTCTTCTGAAACAAAACAAACTGACAAAGTTTGGATTATTCAATTTTGAATCGAATTGAATGGAATGCAATTGCTAATTTGAATTGAATTAAATGGATGGAGGTGTACTGAATTGAATTGAATTGATAATATGTAAATTGTAGGTAGAGTTATTTGAATTTGGTTTTATATAATGGATTATGTTTCGTTCACTCAGTACTATACAATTGTTTCACCATGAGTATTGTGTTTGGTTCACCATGAGAACTATGTTCGGTTCATTCTGTAGAAAGCTGTTTGAATTTGATTTTATATAATAGATTATGTTTCGTTCACTTAGTACTATACAATTGTTTCACCATGAGTATTATGTTCAGTTCACCATGAGTATTGTGTTTGGTTCACTATGAGTACTGTGTTCGGTTTATTCTGCAGAAAGCTGTTCGAATTTGATTTTATATAATGGATTATGTTTCGTTCACTCAGTACTATACAATTGTTTCACCATGAGTACTATGTTCGGTTCACCATGAGTACTGTGTTCAGCTCATTCTGCACTATTCAAAACTCTTCTTCCTCACCTTCTACTGCTTCTTCACCAGAAAGAGAAGGAGAAAAAGACAAAAAAATACAGCAGCAACAACAACAAAAGAATGATGATAAGGAGAAAACACGTGAAGAAGAAGGAACGCGAAAAAGGAGGAGAAGGAGGAGGAGGAGGAACGCGAAGAAGAAGGCGAAGAAGAAGAAGAAGACGCTTCGTGCGTAAACGAGCGTGAGAAGAAGAAGAAGAAGAAGAAGAAGAAGAAGAGAAGAAGAAGAAGCGTGATGGAGAGAGAAGAAGAAGAAAAGAAGCGTTGGGCAAGAGCGATTTCGTGTGTATTGGACGCGTGTATTTCACATTTCATTTAATAGTATTGAATTTTTTTGGTATTGGGTCAACTTAGTTACATGATTACATGGATGTGTAACATCCCTATTTATTTAAACATATCACCTTACAAGGAGGTCATGATGATGTTGTGCTTCTGTTTATATTTTTAGAAAGTGATGAATTTGGCAATTTAACAAGAGTGGATCCGTTTTCATCTAATCCCATTTACATCGTGCATATATATATGAATAAATTAATATACTAATTAGGTAATTGATATAGTGTCTAAAAGATAATAATTAAGATATTAAAAAAGTATTTAAAAATTAATATTTAATTTAAAAAACATAAAAATAAATAATTTTTAAATATTTTAAATTTATAATAAAAAATAAATTAGACAAAATTTCCACACCAAATAATAAACCTAATAATAAACTTCATAGAATCGACATACTAATTCTTACTTAAATTAACTTTAGTAGCACTATTATTTTAAGACAAAATACGGGAGAATAATGTTTTTTTTTTCTGAACAACATAAATAATAGATTAAAAAAATTAATTTTAATTTTAAAAATTAAAATTAAAATTAATTAAGTTAAATCATAATTTTGAATTTTTTTTTATTTTTGCTGTAACTGCTCTCTCGCAATTCTGTGCTGTCGCCACTGCTGTATCGCAATTCCGATGCCCCTGTAGCTACTGTCTCGTTATTTATTTCTTATCAATTAAGTCAGATGTTCATTTTACTATGTATGCGGATGGTTTTTTTCATTTTAAAGTGGATGTTTATTTGGGTATATCATTGGTATTTTACTTTATTTGCTTGATTTTACATACACATGCTCCACATGATGTTTATTTTACTATGTATGCGGATAACTCTTTTCACTAAAATGTGGATGTTTATTTGGGCCATACCATTTGAGTGAACGAAGCAAAGCGGCACGCGATGAAAGTGGCAAAAACACGACGCAGCGGCATGGAAGCAAGGACAGATGTGTAGCATTGGAGCAACGGTGCACAGAACAAGGTCTCGAGCTTGGCGACGGTGAGACGTCACTTCGTGTGCTTCGAAATGGGCAGAATAGTGGTGCGCAAAAGGATGGGAAGAAGACGCAACTGCACGGTGGTGACACAGCGGTAGTGGTGCGACGTTTGATAATGGGAGAATTGTGATTCTCTTCGGCAGGTTAGCGAGAAGAACAACGGCGCACGGTGGTTGAGAATGAAACACGACAATCCGTTGTTGACAAGGGGGCAATGATGTGGCATTGAGGTGACGACGGAACAACGATTCTCCTCATGGGGTTAGTGACGGCGGGCAAGGACGACGCTCGGGAGCTTTAATTCGTTGCTGATGACAGTGGCTGCGTGCTAGGGTAGAAGGGCGGTGGGATAGTTGCGTTGAAAAAGGTTTAAGGTTAAGAGTGGTGAAATTAAGTAAAAGCAAGGGTGAAGAATTTATTCTTATTATATAAAAGTTAATACCTAAGTTTTTTTATATTGTGTTTAAGCTATATTTCTCCTTCTAACAATGTCATATCAGCAATTTTATTTATTTGCGAAAACTTTGAAATCAACCAATCATCTTTTAGTAAAAGATTTAAAAAAAATAAAAGAAAAATTCTTTATTATTATTATTATTCAATTAAAACATAAAGTACTAATTAAATACAATAAATATACAATAAAAAGTGTCATAATAATAATTATAAAAATTTTCAATTACAAAATTAAATTTTATAACTTATACATGTTAATACTCTTACTACATAAGATTCTATTACTCTTTATTTTTTTAATCTTCCATACCAATAATTAGCGAAAACTCCTTCAAGTAAGTTTAAATTTGCCACATTTTTTTACTATATACATTCGAATATATCATGATTATTAAATTAATTCATAATTTTTAGGGCAAAAAACCCTAATAAGCCAAGGCAAGTTACAAATTACCTAAATAAGCCAAAGTGAAATTCGTTTCAGCAATGAGCCAGGCCCTATCTTTATGTAATTCGAACCAGCTTGGTTCGAATTAGCATCCTTAATAAATCGAACCATACTCGTTCGAATTAGGTTGAGGAAACGTTGCATGTAATTCGAACCAATGAGGTTCGAACTCAAATCCAACATAATTCGAACAAGCCTAGTTTGAATTATAGCTAAGGTTGCAACGTATGTAATTTGAACCAACCTGGTTCGAATTACCCTTCTTGTGGCTCCTTAATAATTCGAACCTACCTGGTTTGAATTAGTAGTGATTCGGCTATATAAGGAGTTCGAATCAGCCTCATTCGAACCATTCTTCCTTTCCCCGACCCCACCAAATCTCAGAGAAAACGACCCAGATTCTCTACGACGAAGACCTGAACGGAATACTCTGCTAATGGGGAACGATCCGGCACGGTTATATCGCTTGAACAGAGTTGCTCATATAGCCGGGGTCATCAACGACGAGGTTAGTACGGAAATAACTTCGTGCTAGCGGTATATGTGACTTAGTGGTTTTGCATGCGGGTTAGATGGTGGTTTAGTTGGTGGTTTATGTTAGTGGTTTATGTTGGTGGTTTATGTTAGTGGTTTATGTTAGCGGTTTGTTTTAGTTGTTTTATGTTAGCTCTTTTAAGTTAGTGGTTTATGTTGGTTTCTTATGTTGGTGGTTTATGTTAGTTGTTTTATGTAAGTGGTTTCTGTTAGTTGTTTTATGTTAGTGGTTTGTGTTAGTTGTTTTATGCTAGCTGTTTTATGTTAACGGTTTTAGTTAAGCTATTTTATGTTAGTGGTTCTACTTAAGCTGTTTTATGTTACCAGTTTAGTTGTGCGGTCTATGGGTTTGTTTTGCATGTGGTTCTTGTTCATGTATTTTTATGCAGTTTTATTTAGTATAATGTTTTGTTGATGATTTATTGTGTTGGTTATGTTTGTCGTTGGTTATTAAGCTGGTTCTAACAATGCGGTGCATTTCATGCGCAGCCTCAGCGATGCATCAGGAGCATGCGGCGGCAGCAGGGCATGCGACTGGATGACAGATACGTTCCGTACTTGCAGATGGCCGGTCTATACCATCTTGCAAGGCTGAACGATAGATGGTTCCGATTAGACGAGGCCCTTGTCAGTGCATTCGTCGAGCGATGGCGTCCGGAAATGCACACGTTTCATATGCCGTTCGGAGAGTGCACGATCACACTCCAGGACGTGGCATACCAGTTGGGTTTGCCAGTGGACGGGCGTTACGTGAGCGGTTTCCTATCAGAGTTCCAGATATACATCCAGGGTGGGCGTCCAGCCTGGGAGTGGTTCCAGGAGTTGCTTGGAGTGATACCTCCTCCTAGCCAGGTTCAGAAGTACGCAGTGAACTGCAGCTGGTTTCAGGAGACTTTTGGTGAGTGCCCTGAGGGAGCCGATGACGAGACTGTGCGCCGATATGCCCGTGCGTACATCATGATGTTGTTGGGCACGCAGCTGTTTGCGGACAAGTCCGGCAACCGCATTCACATCAGATGGCTTCCGTACGTAGCTAGGCTGGAGAAGATGGGTACCTACAGCTGGGGTTTTACAGCACTGGCATGGTTGTACCGGTGCATGTGCCGAGTGGCGAACAGACATGTTGTCAAGCTAGCGGGCCCACTTCAGCGACTTCAGTCATGGATCTTCTAGCGATTTCCTCGGTTTAGGCCTGCAAGGTATGAGACGTTCAGCTGGTCATTGGCTTCGAGGTACTCTACTAAGCCTTCTTTATTTCAATTTAATATACATAACTCTGTGTTTATTAATAATGTATTACATACCCTAAACACACATTTAAGTAGCCATAACACATGTTTATGATGCAGGTGGTCCGGTTACAACCCTTCCGGGAGCGAAAAGGGTCCTAGAGTTCAGATGTGGAGGCTCAGGATAGACCGGTTACAGGACAGGGAGGTGAGTATGCTACTTAATAACGTTTTTTATTTAACCACACTTTACGAGTTGGGTCCATGAGTTGCCCTGACAATGGAGAGTTCTTCGTGCAGTTTATCTGGATGCCGTACAGCAGCCCCGACGTACTTCAGATTGTGCATCCAGAGGTTTTGGAGCCTCGGCATATGGCATTGTGGCGGTCTGTGACGTTGCTGATCTACTTTGCCGTCATAGAGTGGTATCAGATAGATAGGGTTCTTCCGCAGTTCGGAGGGGTGCAGCCCCGTCCGAATCCTATCCTGAACATCGACTTTCTGATGTCGAAGGACGGCAAAGGCGGTGATCGATGGTTCCTGTACCATTTTCAGAAGTGGCATCTATATTGGGACGACCGTGCGGAGACCGTGCTAAGGTTCGATATTGTTGTCGACCTTGGACCGTCGCATGAGTTCCTCGAGTGGTGGAGTCAGCATGGAAAGAGGTTCTTGTCTCCGGATATGCACTTGGGAGATCCGAGAGCCGTTCCTATTCCAGTTGAGGCCTCACAGCGGGGTGCTGGGCGAGTTCCTGACATGGATCGTCCTGAGGACGTGCCGGACAGGCGGCGGGTTGAGAGGAGAGCTCGTGTGGGGACACGACGGAGCCAGCATGACTGGAGATGGCTTGAGCATGCTATGGACGATGATGATGACGCGGGTCCCGCTGGAGGCGGACGACGAGGCCAGCGAGGGAGACGGAGAGGGCGTGGTACGGCGGAGCACCCTGGTCGTGACCATGACGACGATGACGACGATCAGCATGGGCCCGTGGGCGGGGATGGTGCAGGGGCAGTAGCAGTTGCTGGTGTTAGTACCCACGATGGCGGACATGGAGGTGACTGGTATGGCTCAGGTATGGGTGACGGGACTGACCCTGGTGACGCTCGACTCGGGTCGGGGCCTCTTGGAGATTACTTCATTGGTGTACCCACCGATGACCAGCCTCAACAGGAGGGTACCCCATGGGTTATTCCGGGATCACAGTGGTCAGACTTCCTTGCCTCAGATACACTTGATGCGGACTTCGGGGGTCAGCAGTTTTTAGAGGAGATTACCACCATCATGCATGAGGACATGTCGGCCCGGAGACGTGGTCAGACCTCCGGCATGCAGGCACCTTTAGATGTCGATCTGAACGAGCCTCCTACGACATCTGTTGCTGACCATTTTGGTTTGGGAGGTACCCCACCCTTCGCCTACACTGCTGCATCACATTCAGTTGTCGGGCCGTCTGTGGCACCCATCCATTCTACGCCACCTGCACAGCCTGCCCCGGATGAGGAGGAGGATGAGATTGAGGACGAGGAGCCGCTTATCCGCAGAGGTCAGAGGACACGGGTACCCCGTCGTTGCTTTACGGGCTCACATCTGTTTAGATGATTCATTTTTCATGTATGCTGGCCATGTTTACTTTTGTTGTTATCTTAGCCATTTTCACTTTTGTTGTTTGTTCATGTTGTTATACTTTGAAAGCGGGTGTTTAATGGTTATATCATTGACTATCAGATTCATTCGCAATACGCCACAATGTAATATTTTGATTTACTTATTAAAAATTGCATTCACCAGACTTGTAGAAAGACTCAAAGCGAAACATAACATATTCATTACTTAACACACAGCATGCACAATACAACACACAAAGCTCATCAAGTTACACGAGTGCTTAAATAAAACATCGAAACTCGAAACTTAAAAAAATAAGTACCAAGACTAAGAACATGGCTACTAATGGCCCCCTGTGTGAGACGATCCAGCTAGCTGTGGGCAACTCCGGCATGTGTGTCTGGGTTGGCGACAGAGGCCACACCTCTTTGGCCGATTCGGATCCGCCTCGTCCATATTCGTCCATATCCTAGTGGACCTCGGACGACCCTCTCTCGCACGCCTCTTGTTAGGGTCCGGTATCATAGTGGGCCCGTCGTATGGTGGCCAGAAACTCTCCGGGATCGAAGGTGTGAATCCAATCTGATACACACTGAATACCAAACTAATCCGATAGACGCTGTGAACATAAGAGGTCCAGGTCACCCGTGAGTAGGCACAACAAGCAAGTGCGTGCTGACACGGGAAATGAAGTGCCTGGAAGTACCCGCAGTCACATGTCTGAAAGGCAAGCGATACTCTATAGCTACCCAATGAGAAAGAGCCTGTCGGAGTGGTCTCTGCTATGGTAAACTCGGAGTTATCCCGGTCATACAAAGTCACCGTGAAGCACCTGGCCGTCTTCAAGTTGGCCTCAATACACTTCACCAAGTGCTGAATGAATTGTTGTCCGGTTCCCATCTGGGCCTCAGCCTCTCTCCCCTTGCGAACAAAGAGTTCCGCAAGCCTTCCATATGTTGCCTTCACCAGAGAGCATACAGGGAGGTTTCTGACACCCTTCAGAATTGAGTTCACACACTCGGAGATATTCGTCGTCATGTGACCGAATCTCCATTCCTCATCACGATGCTGAGTCCACAAGGAATAATCAATCCGGTTCGCCCACTCACACATCGCCGGGTCTTCAGACCGCAGAATATCAAACCAGTAATCAAACTCAACCTCGGTCTTGGCATACGCCGCATTCACTAGAAGCCTCCGTGCGTCTTTGCCCTTGAAGGTAAGGGGAAAATTAGCCGCTACATGTCGAATGCAGAATGCAGGGTATGCAGATGGAGGTAACCAACCTCCGTCAGGAGCCTCAAGCGCAGCCTTGATGCCGTTATGCCTGTCCGATATAACCAGCAGACCCGGCTGTGGTGTCACGTGCTATTGAAGGTGGGAGAGAAAGAATGACCAAGACTCTGCATTCTCACCCTCTACTAGTGCGAATGCAACAGGTAGAATGTTGGAGTTCCCGTCCTGTGCAATCGCGATGAGCAACGTACCCCCGTACTTCCCATACAGATGTGTGCCGTCAATGCTAACTAGCGGCTTGCAATGACGGAATGCCTCGATGCACGGTGGAAACGTCCAGAAAAGTCTGTGAAAAAAGCTTGAGACTCGTCTACTTGTCCACCAACTCGAACGGGGCTCGTCCGTAGGATTGCAACAGTACCAGGCATCGTCAACTGGACTCCTAACACCCACCTGGGGAGCTCGTTGTATGACTCATCCCAGTCACCGTAAATGAGGGCAATAGCCTTCTGCTTCGCCATCCAGACCCTCCTGTAAGTCGGCCTGAACCTAAAGTGTGCTGCTGTGGCATTTAGGAACACCTTGATGCTGACGGATGCATCAGCCCTAACCATTGGCATAATGAACGCCGATATCACATGATAATCCAAACTCCTGTGGTCACTCGAGATGGAAGTCGCAAGACAAGTGTGAGGTCCATTGTACCGTTTGACCTCCCAAATGCCCTTGCGCTGCCGGAGACTCAGTCGAATCAACCATGTGCACCCATTCCCAAACTCAGAACACTTGCCCACATAACGGCGATGATCAGACTCCACTACCTTGTACTGTACCCCTCGCCGGATGCTATAAGTCTTCACACTTAACAGGGCCTCATCTTTATCCTGAAATTGCTGACCAACCTGGAACTCTATCAGACCAGCAGTCCTTTCCGCATCTCTAGCTCCGAATCCAATAGAGTGACCAGAAACCCCCTCCTGCCTCATGGCATCCAAGTCCAAAGAGGAAAAATATGGTGGATACTGCTGTGTGCCAGAGCTAGAACCACCTGCCGCCAATGCAGGCTCACTCGCTCCAATATCATCGCCGCTGTCATCATCAATCATATCCGGCTCGACGTCATCCTCCTCTCCATCACCCAACAATCCGTCTCCAACACCAAGCGGTGCAACGCCCTGTAAAGCGTTCGGCATAATATCAAATGATCCTGCCTCGTCACCTCCGCTGCCATTGAGATCAGCAGCAAAAGACGGGGAGGCGACAGGTTGGACCGCTGGCTCGTACACATGGACGGAGGAAGAAGCAACGGCAGGCCTGGAACTAGAACCGGCTGCCATGGCTAAAGTGGTGGTATTCCGGTTCGAACCCCCTGAGCTGGATACCACATCAACCAGCTTTGCCAACAATTCTGGTGTCCTGACCTCCGGAAACTGCCGCCGACAAAGAAACATGACTTGCAAGTCCTCATCACTACCAATTGTGAAACAATCATACTTCACGGTATCCTGGAGGACCGCGATTGGAATGCGATAGAAAAACTTCTTAACCCGCTTCGCACCTTCCAAACCAAGTTTCATCAGCACAGATTGGACAAGGTCATCATAGCTCGTCGTAGGACTCACGACAATACAGAGAGGATCCTTATCTGTGAACTTCACACCGGAACGAGTTTTCCTCTTAATGGATCTTCTGTGGTGAACCAAAACAACAAAACTCTCCTCACTAGCCATCTTACACCCTTTAATGAGAGCAACTCATGTTTACAACCATATATATACTGCTCTGTCTCCCACTAATTCGAACCAGCCTCCATCGAATTAGGGATTGTGTAATTCGAACCAGCCTGGTTTGAATTACTTGGTGCAGCTTCTCTCTCTATAATTCGAACTACCTTGGTTCGAATTACGTGCGTTACTAGTTCGAATCAGCTTGGTTCGATTTATGTTGGCCTGCTTCTCTCTCTATAATTTGAACCACTGTGGTTCGAATTACCTCCATTCATAGTTCGAACCAACTTGGTTCGATTTATTAAGAAAGCTCAACTAGTAATTCGAACTGTGCTGGTTCGAATTACTACCAAATGAAGTTCGAACCACCTTGGTTCGAATTATATTAATATATGATCTGGCGCATTACTGAAACCATTTTCGGTTTGGCTTATATACGTTAATTCTAGATGGCATTGGCTTATAATGGTTTTTTACCCTAATTTTTATATTTATATTTTTCATATTTTTCATTCTCATTTATTTTTCTAAACCCAAGTAAGTTCAAATTCGACACATTTTCTTATTAGGTATCTTTAAATATATCATGATTATAAAACTAATTTATATTTTTGATATTTTTCACTCGCATTCATTTTTAAAAATTTTTTCTTTTAATTATTTACAACCCAAAAAACACCATATGAAAACTCAAAATATGACAACTAAAGCAAATATAAAAATGAAAGCAATAAATGAAAATATAATTTTATACAACTCTAATATAAAAAGTCTATGTCTTTTTTAAAAATAAATAAATTTTTAAAATAATAAATTATATTTTAATTTATATTACATTTTAGTTGAATAATTATATGAAACAATTTAAATTTAACATTAGTTTACATATTATCTAATTAATTTTTAAATAATATAACACGTATTAGAATGCACTATATAGTATAATTAAGGTTTAATTATTTTGCAAGTCTTTTAGTTTTACCGAATTCTCAATTAGGTCATTATCCTTTTTTTCTTTTTAATGGGGTCCTTATACCATATTTTTTTCAATTTAGTCCCTACCGTGACAAAAACATTTGAGATAGCAAAATATTTTGTTAAAAAAATGAATATTCTTCTTGTTAGGGATGAAAATCTAACTGAGGACACCTCTATATTTTTAAAATTTCAAAATAACCCTTGGAAAGAAACGAAGATCGTGGAATCCGGTGCAATTGCCAAACTAATCGAACTCTCCATTGATAAACCAATGGAGAAAAACCTAATGGAGCTTATATTCAAGCTCTTGGCTCAATTGTGTTTTTATGCAGAAGAGAGAGAATAGTTCTTGAACCATATGGCTGGAATTGCGGTTTTTTCGAAGAGGACTCTAAGGGTATCAGCTGCGACTGATAATCGAGCCCTTCATGTGTTGTGGCTAATTTCAAAGTTTTCAACTACGAATGAGGTGGTTCAAGGATGTTGAGGGAGGTAATGCAGTCGGAGGGAGATGTGGTGATGACGAGGGACTAGCCAGGGAGCATAGTGGGGATCTTGGCGCCGGCTGGGAGGAGGCAGAGGCTCTATGGCGGTAAGGGAAGAGGAGCAAGGTGGAAGTGAAAGAGGTCGAGAGAGGGCTGATAGGACTTCTTGAAGGCTAACAAAAGGGGACTGCTCCACGAGGGATTCTGCCACAACTTGGAGGGTAAGGTCCATGGAAACGAAGCTTGAGTAGGCGAGGATGACAGAGGTTACTTCAAAGACCACAAGGCATCGCCCTTGTCGGAGTTGGAGATCGCAAACATGAGGAACCTTGTGAATTTTGCATCGGATAGGACGTTGCATTTAAGAAGGGAAGTGGGGAGTGGTGGTGTGATAGGATGGCTGCTAGAGTAGTTGGACACGGCGAAGGAATCTCTGAGGAGGGCCACTAAGATATGGCGGCAGAATGCTATGCATGATGACCATGATTGTAGTGACCCAATTTCAATATGACATGCTCATACTGAAATATCGAGTGTTACCAACTTGAAACTACACCGACAATATTATTAATAATATCAAGCTTGACATCGGGTTAATAGAACTCGATTTTTATGAAAAACCTTCCTTAAAGAAAATAAAATCGCAACCAAAATGATAAACAGATACATACACAAATAGGATATATATATATATATATATATATATATATATATATATATATATATATATATATATATATATATACAACTCAAAATATGTCCAGGTTCTGGCCCCTATAGAAAGCCCCTAATCTGACTCCCAGACTAGCCTAGGCTTCTAACCTAATCTCTCGAAAAACAAAATGAGAGTCTAAGACAAAAGAAACACTAAACTGGAGAGCTGCCAAAAGAAGATGTTGATGTCGCTACCTAATCGCTGTCAAAAGTCAAGTCCACAATCTCCATATCCATCTCAGGATCCTCATCATCCTCAGAAGCTAGATCCACAATCTCTATCTCCTCGATGTCCTCATCATCAGAAATAACGATGATCTCTGATGTACTATGGGGACTACCATCACTACTGTCTCCTACGAAAATTGTACCACTAGAAGAAATCTACTCAAACTGCTAAGAGCTGACCAGAAGTCGCAGCGAAAGTCTTGATAGGCTCTATGGTGAAAGGGTCAGAGGAACGAGTAGAAAGAGACTCTATTAACATATCCAAACCTACTAAAAGAGACTCGGGGATGTAGTCATCAATGATAGGGCCAGACTCAGGCACCGCCTGACCATCCTGTTGTGCTGGAACAGGACCTCCATGCATGTGATCAAAAGGATGATGGACAGAATTGGGATGTAACCAAGATAGCGAAAAAACATACGATGGATCATGATCAAAGAGAGGTGAAGCTAGCGAGTGTTGAAAGGGATGATCTCTAACTACATACTTACGGACTCGAGGCTCCATGGCCAAGTAGAAGCTGGGAAGGACAGGATCCTCGTATACATAAGGCTACTCGAGCTTGTAGAAGATAACATTCGTCTTCATCTGAAAGGGGGTAGGAAGATAGGGAATAAGAACTGAGGAGTTCTTAGTAGGGTCGGGGTGAAACAAGTTAATTTGTTTTTTGTATAACGGCCTCATGTCCCAGATCAATCAGACCACAACAAAAGAACATAGAGCAAACAACAAACAAAATCAAATAGCAGAACGGGTCATGAGATTTTCTTAAAATAATAAACTAAAACAGAACGGGTCATGAGATTTAACTTTAGAATCACTTTTTCAAATATCTCAGAATTATGTTTAAATTCTATAAATACTTTTTGAAAAAATGCATAAATATGACCACTGGACTAAAATACATAAATATGCTTAAACTTTGAAAAAAAATGGCATATTCTATAAGTTACTTTAATTAAAATTACGTACTTTAAAAATCACTCTAAATAACTTTGAACTTCTATAAAAACACCTAGTCATCACTAGTTACTTTCTAATTATTCAAAATATTGTACAATTTTCAAATACTTAAAACTTCATTAAAATAAGGGTTAAGTTCAATTTTGGTCCCAACGTAGAGGCCGAAAATCGGAATCGTCCCCAACCTTTTTTTTGCTACAAAATGGTCCCCAAAGTTTCAGTTTGTTTTAAAATCGTCCCTCGGACAAAAATACCCCTCCCTCCCTCCCTCCCTCCCTCCCTCCCCTCTTCTTCCCCTTCTTCCCCAAAATTATGCAGAAGCACCAGCAGAAGCACCTCCCTCCCCTCCTCCCCTCTTCTTCCCCTTCTTCCCCAAAATTATGCAAAAGCACCAGCAGAAGTACCTCCCTCCCCTCTTCTTCCCCTTCTTTCCCAAAATTATGCAGAAGCACCAACAGAAGCACAAGTAAAAACAGAACCAAAAGCAACAACAACAATTAATCAAACAGAAACAGCAGCAGGACAACAACAACAATAAATCACCAATAAATCAACAATGAAATCAAGTAGAAATAGAAGAAGAACAACAATAACAATGAAACAATATAATCAATCAGAATCAGAATCAACCAGAAATAACAATAATAAAAAATCAACAAATATAATAGAAGCAGAATGAAAGAAGAAGAAGAAGAATGATGGAAGCAGAAGCAGAAGCAGAGAAGAGCAGCGGTGGCGGCGGCGAAGAACGGCGGCGGCAGCGGCGAAGAACGGCGGCGGCAGCGGCGAAGAACGGCGGCGGCAGCGGCGAAGAACGGCGGCGATGGCGAAGACCCTTCCCCCTCTTCTTCTTGAACCCCCTCCCCCCTTCTCCCTTCGCATAACCCCTTCCCCCTTTTCCCTTTACTTTACGCATAAAACCCCTCCCCTCTTCTTCCTCAACACCCCTCCCCCTTCTTCCCTTTCCTCCCGCCTCCCCCCGTTTCTTTTCGCATAACCCCCTTCTTTCTCTCCCCCGATCCCACAATATTCCAAATTCAAGCCAAATTCAGTAACAACAATATTTCATAAAAAATTCAGAAATTCTACAAAAAATTCAGTTCACAGAAGAAGAAGAAGAAGAAGAAGAAGAAGAAGAAGAAGCTGGTGGTGGTGCTATGCGATGCGGCAGGCGGCAGGGCGGCAGCGCGTTGGTGGTGTGGTGCGGTGCGGCAGGCGGCAGGGCGGCGGTCCCCCTTCTCTCCCCCCTCCTCCCCCTCCTCCCCCCTCTTTTTCTCACGCCCCCCTTTCTCTCTCTCCTCATCCCCCCCCCCGTGCGCGCGCGCTTCTGTCATCCCTTTCTTTCTTTTTTTTATTTATTTTATTTTATAATTTTTTTATTGAGGGGGTAATTTAGTAATAAAAAAATAAAATTGGTAAAAAGGACAATTTTAAAATAAACTGAAACTTTATGGACTATTTTGTAGCAAAAAAAAGTTGGGGACGATTCCGATTTTCGGCCTCTACGTTGGGGACCAAAATCGAACTTAACCCTTAAAATAAGTAAATTGGGCACGGTTCTTCCATTTTTAAAATAAAACTTATTTTTGTTCAATTAGAGTCATATTTTTTCTAAAGTCGTCTTCCACTTTAAACCCTTTATTTTAAACCAATTATTTTTCTTAAAAAACTAAACTCAATTTAATTTCAATAAAGTTCATATATATATAATTTTTATTCATTAAATCTTTCTCAAAGCAAGCCTCTTCTCCTTTTTACTTGAAACCTCCATTCAAAATATTCGTTTTGGTTATATTTAATCCCAAATCAACATCCAACCGATAAAACTCAGTTACATACTATTATATAACTCAGCTTTCAGCCAATTATTCAACAATAATATCTCAGTTTTTAATTTCTCAACATGGCCGATTCACAACAACAATTCCAGCAGCAATTCAGTTAAAATTTTAACAGCCAATAATCACATATTTAAACAAAAAATATTAACAAACAATAATCCAATCACATATATCAATTAAATCATAATTTTGACCGATTAAAGAGTCAAACTCTACCTCTGTGAAGCGCAGAACACACACAAGATACCTGAGGAGGTTTCTGATCGGTCAAACGGAGCGAAAATGTAAAAAATTCGGTGGTTCTTCCCTCCCTTGGTTCGGCCGAACTGGCTGCTGACAAGAGCAGCTCCACTTTGCGATTACACTTAACAAAACGCACGTAACTACGTAGAGGAGGAAGATACGATCACTTATATCATATCAGAATTTTTGTGGGGGTCACGGATCTCAAGAAATTAAGCTCGGAAAGTCAGAAATCAACCAAAATCCTCCCTTTTCTCTCTATGCATGCCTCGGCTGTTCCTTGAGAAAAGAGAGAGAATTTTATACTTTTATATAGCTTGATTAATGACTAAGTGTCACTTAATCAAGGGGAAGGAGGCATGCGTCACAACACGTGGCGCATTAAGTGTTGCTTGTTGCGATTTTAAATCGCTGAGTCAGCGAGGTTAATTTTTAAATATCTTAAAAGGTAATTAAGGTAATTGGACATGGTAAAAACTCAATTAATTATCTCAAGTGGTGGTACTTAATTAAAATAAGGATTGAGTAAATTACTAATATAAATGACATTAGTAAAGCCGAATTTTTACAATCTTTCGAGCCCAATATCAAGTGACCGTCTTTCATCAAATAAAATTAAATAATAACATAATATTAATATTACATTATTGTTCATTATATTTAAGGATCGCAGAAAAACTTATCATAAACGTTACGCGAATAAAATGTAAAACTTACATACACCAATCTATCGCAAAAAAATCAGGATGTTATAATGATGCCCCTCATTCCAGGATTCTTAGATAGTTTCGCGGCGAAGATTTTTGAATTCCTATGTAATGCCTAATCAATCAAAGTAATTTCTCTAATGATAGAAAATTAAGAGGAATTCTGCTGCCATAAGGGCCATGGAGACGAAGCTTGAGTCAGCGAGGATGTTGGTGGCGTCGAAGGTAGCTTTGCTTGGAAGGACAGTGGAGAGATAGATGACAGAGAGACTGAATATTAGGAGAAAAAGAAGTGAGGAAGCTATTGATGGAATTTGAGAGTCTCTGAAGATGAAGACAAGGGTATATAAGTAAATTTATAATGCACTAACATTTTTTAGACGTTTAACGTTATAGAAACTAAATTGAAAAAAAAAATTATAGTATAAGTACTCAATTAAAAAAAATATAAAAATTTAATTAAAAATTTGATAAAATTATAAGCATCTACAGAATAGTTAAACCTATAATTAATATACTTTTCTGCGCATCACACAGATTTCACTTTAGTAAAAATAAAATTAAATGTTTAATGAATTTGAAATACAATACGTTATTCACCTTATTCATATTTTTCGTTATCTACCTAGCGAAACTTTATTATAATGTTATAGCTTCCATTATAACCATTCCCTCCTTAATTAACTTTTGTAGATTGTACAAACATTATAATGGTTAGAACTTAGATGTTTCCGTTTTTTCTTACTAAAACCAAATAACTGTAAGAATAATGTTTGAGAACCATAATTTGAGAATGATGAGAAATCATAACTTTTTCTATATATGCATTCATTTCTTTATTCTTTGTTTTTTTAATTATTTTCAAAATACATAAATGATTATACATATATATATATATATAAGTTTTAAAATAAATAAAATAATTTTATATTATTGTCTTTTTAGTATTTATTCATTTGTATGCAACTATTCGTAACTTTGTCATTCCAATGAATTTTTAAAGATAAAAATTTATATATCATTATTTTTTTATGAAATTAATTAAAATTTTTTTAAATAATTTAATATATTTAATAATTTAACCAGTCTTAACTATCAATTTTTCTTGAAAAAAGATTGCACACGTAAGTTTCCATCATTTTATATCCCCACATGTGCATATAGCTTATTGTGAAAACTAGTTTGGTGGATTTGCATTGCTGAAAGTAAACTTAGTATGTAAGCATGTTCATCTTTCTAATTAATATAACAACCACCCTCCTGTTTTTTACTTCTTCGTGTACATGGGACAAAGGAGTACATTAAACCGAAATCGTCACAAGCATATATATATATATGTAGATAATGTACAAACTAATTCAACAATTAACATCTGAACTTGATATATATATGTAGTAAACATTGTTAAATATCAGTAGCCTAGCTAGAAAGTTAACTGGGTAATGCATGCATCAACATTGAATACCCGAATTCCTAAATCTGATTACCCAACTAAGAGACCTGCTAGAGAGATAGAGAGATTCAATCCCAAGCAACAACTTTAGCCAAACCTGACCTAGAATAGTAGTGATATTATTATGTTACAGAAGCATTCCAGATTTGCAGAAAAAGCAAACAAGGAAATTGATTGAATGATTGATTGATGTCAGTCTCGCTCAGTTATAGGAGGTTTGAAAGGAAGTTGTGGCTCCTCCAACAAGGCATGATCTCTTGACAAATCTACCTTTCATTCTAGGTCTCTTCTCCGCATTCAGTTTCCTCACTTCATATCTTATCTTTTTAGCAAACAAACGAGTCCTTCTCTTCTCTCTGTACCTAGATACTCTTGCTTCTCTTCCCCCATCTCCAACATGTCCCCTCACGCTTCTCCCATCCCCATAAGAAGAGCACTGATGAACATCTCCGCCACTTGGATCCTGAAATTCACAAATATGTATGCGCATCTGCATCAAATACTACTACAAAAATACATATACATAGATCGAGAGAAGTACTAATAAGTACCAAGAAATTTGGCCAGGAATGATCATGAGGGTTGAACGGAGGAGGGGTTCCTGTTGTCCACGGAGAACCTTGGCTTGCCCAAGCATTTATAACCTCTTCATAGTTCAGTCTCAAAAATATGTCCCTCTTTTTCTCTTCACTAACACTATCACTATTATTACTTACTGGTGCGGCAGCGGTCGCCTTTTCCTCCGTCGATAAGAGCACCGATTCGATATTCCAATCAAATTCGTCATCGTTTGTGATGTCAAAAACTGACTGAAGATGACTTGCTGTATCTGAATCAAGCTCCTCATCCTTCACCTTTACCATTACCATTGCACCCTCCTTAATATTAATGGTGGTTTCGGCTCTAACGCATGCATCTTCTCTTTGAACTTCTTCTTTGCAATCAATTCCTAATGAATCCTCATCAATCCCACTTCCAAGCAGGTTTTCGACATCAGCAGCAAACTCAGCAAGATCCATATCCGATGGCAGAAACTCAGAGAAGCTCTCCAAGTCATCACAACAACCTCGTTCTTCGTGATTCTTCTCGTCCCTGACTTCACTGTACACATCATTGCAAAGCTCTGCATCGAAAGGGTCAAACACGGGGACGCGACACAGCAGCTGCTCCTCGCTCTCATGATCATCCAGAAGAGCTGTTTCTTCAACTCCAAGCTCCGGCACAACGGGAAGAACACAAGCGGTGTTGAATAAAACTTGGTCCTTAAGCCTTTGTTGCAAGGCTAAGTGCTTGTTGTTGTTGTGGCGCGGTGTTCTTGCCTTGCGCGTGAACCCACTGTGCCATGCGTGTGCGGTGGTTACCTTGTTGGTGAGCTTGCACGACGCCGTTTGAAGCCTAACCCTCTCGTGCCTGCTCGCTAACTGGTTCGCGGAGTGGACCAAGTTGTCACAGGCATGGCAGAGGAATGCATCATCTGCAGCGCAGAACCACCGTGCCCTCCTCCGTAAGCAGCTGTCGCAAGCCCTGGCCGTCTTGGCACCCAAGGCACTTGCACTTGTTGCAGTTGCAGCTGCGTCTTTCATGCCTGTGCTCATAGAAGAACTAAAAATAACAAACTTGTCAGAGCAATGAAAATGGCAGTTAGTTAGTGCTTGCAAGTTGCAATTGCAACAGGAACTTTGCAAGGTGTTTAGTCTATTTATTTGGGGTACCCCCAAAAATGATTCACTTCAATTCAATTATTTGTGTGTTGAGACTTGACAGTGTGGTGTGAGAGAAACCCTACCATCCCATGCACTTTTGGTCATTTTGCTAATGGTCCCCCCAATTTGGGCTCATCCAACATCCCATTGGTTGGTGATTTCATGTTCATCTTGTTCTCTGAATTGTGATTGGTTGTGCTCGTAACAACGGGATTTCACATGGGCCCCACTTGGAGCTGCACCTGGTAAGTTTAAGTGTTTACTCGACTGTGTGTTATGGGCAGTGGTGAGCGTTAAATTTGTGAGTAAGACGCTTTTGTTGGGATCCACCCTATGATTCAATAATTCCGCCTAAGACTTTAAAATTCCTGCTTGCGGTCCCCTACTCATGTGGCTTTCGCTTCCTCTCTCTCTTTCTCATACTTCTTTTCACCCATTAGATTCTCTTCGTCTTCCCTGTCTAATTTACATAATGTTCGTGCTTGACTCACCTTCAATTTTTATGTTTCAAAACCACACATAGTATTCATTGCCTCATCATTATTAGTTTCCTTTCTTTGCTCTACAGAAGTTGATCTAATTGATGAAACTAAAAGGGGATAATTAAGATTGTTGTGTATATCCTAATGTCAAGAAACGGATAAATTTCTTACCATTGGGTTCAAATTTTACAAATTGGTCATAACTCATAACTCATAATTCATTTATTCGGTAACAAATTAGTTTCTCTGCCGATATGTTATCTGTTTAAGGTTAACTCAGAATTGCATGCATGAAAGGCAATACTGATGTAACAGAAAGCACATAAGTCTACACAACCTATACAAATCAACCGAGGGGGCCGTTGATATTATAGGAGTCAGTCCAAAATCCAAATAATAGATCACCATGAATTTTATTATATATTTATTTTCCCAGTAAATTTTAAATGTACCAAAGCCACATGATGGGTGTATATGTATATATACAGATTCAATTTTTTGGGTTCCGTCGGATATGCAGAATTCTCCAACATGTATTCTTGTCACTAAATTCTCTATTATCTATATATATCCTTATCAGGGAAGTTAACAGCTGACGAGAAAAAAAAGGGGACAAAGGCAAGTAAAGATAGAACAAACGTAGATTTGTGTGTTACTATGCAATAACTAGTGCCATGTGGCTAAATATTAATTAGGAATCTTAGTATAATGCAAATATCAATGTGATGATGCATGATGGTATGGGTATACATTTTAAAATCTTGAAGTGATGGAACAGTAGAATCAAATTATCTGATGACACCTGTGTTTTATTCAAACGACCTCATGAATGCAACTTATCGTTCAGATAGATATTCTTGCTAGAATTGGGGCAAGATATTATTGCCAAAACCTGTTCCTTGTGATGATGCTTATAAGCCAATAAGCCATAACTATCAACTTTATCCAAGCCTACTAGTGTTTGTAGTTATTTCTCAGTCATATTTGCGCGTATTTATCAGAATCAATATGGTCTACCTTCAGACACCAAAAAAAGAAAAAAGTATGGTCTAGCTTCGAAACCTGGTACTTATATATAAGTTATGTCTCTCCTGATACTTTTATTATGTAATGTTAGAAAGTAAACTAATATAATATCCAAAAATTCGTACAAATGATAAAAATAGTTCTGATATATAAACGATAAATAAATTTTGAACAATTTAAAAATATAACAAAAAAATCTAAAAAATTTCAATCATTCACCAAAAAAATCGAAAAACATTTTCTTGGTATAAAATTATCAAATTTTAAGAAAAATTATCTTTTTTAATTATATTTATAAAAATATATCAAAATCTGATTTGTAAAATTTATTTTAAAAATATATATTTGATATTTGATATTTTTATTATGTTTTTAAATCTTTTAATAATTTATTTGTCTTTTTATCTTTTAAAATTATTTTTATCAACAATATAAATAACTTTTAAGTATGTTTTAATAGTTTACCCTTATTATTATACTTAGACGCTATACTTCGATTAATAAAATTCTATTTAAACTAAGAGGTCACTATATAAATTATAATGATGAGTCTTAAATAAATACATACACATTTTTCTTATTCCTGTGATTAGAATTTATTTGTACTTCTTGTCATTTATATTTCAATGAGAATCTAATCTTATAACGAAATGTAGAGTTATATTTACGGAAAACATTTAAGTATATTAAAACATCACTATTTCAATAAATTTTAACCTTTGATCTTAATTATATATATTATATATATATTTTTTATAATTAAAATTAATTTATGTATTTCCTACTAGTACTATCCTAAGCAGGTAGTCAGCTTTTTCCAAATTCTCTGAAACGTTACTGGATTTTATTATCAGGTCAATACTCAGAATTCAGAAACACAAGTGGATAATGAAATGTCAAATGTGAGATGCAGAGGAATCTGTGTTTACACTAGTACCATTGCATTGGGAAGAACAAGTGCAGCATACCACATATGATTTAGGACGATTTATTCATCACAAATCAGCATCATCAACCTACACTTGATCAGATTAAAAAACAAAGTAGAAGCATTGGGAAGAACAAGTGTAGCATACGACAGATGAATGAGAACAGATGGAGCCTTCTCTCATAGTCGTAGTCATAGTCATAGGCATGAGTCATTAGAGCAGCCTCAGAAACGGGCAAGGGGAATAGGCTTGGGCTTGGGCTTGGAGACAAAACAAATGGGTCTGCCAAATTTGGTGCTGAGGGTTGCCAACATGTAGCTGCACTAGAGTTTTTATTATCTGCCCAAAAGAACACACAGATAAAATAAAATTAATAAAATAAAGACATTAAAGAATGATAAAAAAAAAACATTTCCCGTCAGAATTCTGAAATTTCTGCTGCTCTTGCTAAATATGAAGAAGTTACCCGGACATTGCAGATAAGAAGAGTTTATCAGACTGCAAAATGTAAAACAAAGAACGTGTTGCTACAAGAAGACAAAAAAAATTGAAGCCAAAATAGAAATTATTTTTTGGGTAGCTCTTTAGGATTCTGCTATGCAGAGGTTTATTGAATTTATTTGCTTACCTACTCAGAATTTTTCCACCCCTGTGGCCACGGTACACACATTGGGTGACATTGCATCCAGCATTGGAATATTCCAGATGTTCATCCCCAATAGCAAGATTGGAACCCTTGCAACGTAAATTATAGCAATGTACATCCATTCCAGAAGGAAAACATTGCATCCTAGCCAAATACAAGATATAGCTTATCGATCAACAAGCATTAAAATTCGTTATTGTTACTAAGAGTGAATTTGCATATGGTTGCTTACTTGAGACCCTGTGGAGCACAAGTGCATTTAATACAGTTGGTGGCAGTTAAAGCATATGAGCCATTTGGAACTATTAAACTCTCATTGTACCAATTCAGGGTAGCTGATGAACATGCTGCAAAGGACGTTACAATTTTCTACACAAGATTATGTCATCAATCATTATAGGTGTAATTACTCACACAACGATTAAATAATTTGACATGTTTGGCTTGTAAGTAAATATAGTAGTTTTTAATGTAACTTTGTAGGAAATGGATCCTTTGCAGGGAAAGAAACATTTGAGAGAATAAAGTGCTTTTCCCTTTAAATCTTTAAGTGGAACCAAAATTAAATAGGAAAGAGATAAAAATGAATGATTATATTAAACACTAAACAGTATCCAATTTTTTTTTTTTCACTAGAGATGATCCACTCCCAACTTTGTATAAGATTTTTAGGTAGGTACCTGGTATAGGAATCGATAGAATATCGCCAGGTAGAACGGTAGGTTGTCCAAGACCGTTAACAGTTTCCAAATCAGAAATAGTTGTACCAAAATAAGCCGCCACGCTTCCCAGTGTCTCCCCTTTCTGAACCACATACGACATATAAACCGCACTTTCCCCATTATTCTGGTTCTTCATGCAACTGCACGGCAACGGTATAACTACCACATCTCCATCCACCAAAGGCACGGCTTTGTTGAAACTCCCAATTTGATCTGCACTAACAAGTCCTCCATAACCCTCTGATATCGATTCCAGTGTGTCCGATGCTTTCACCTTGTACACTGCTGACACCGACCTTCTGATTCCATCCACGCACTCACACGTGGCTGGTATCTTCACCGTTGATCCTGCTCTCACGATTTCGTTGCCGCACGATGCTGTTATTGGGAAGGCAGAGTTTGCGGCCATGATATCAGAGACGTTCACGTTGAAGCGTGTTGCTATTTCGGATAGCATTGAGTCCCATGGCAAGAGGTATGAGAGAAGTGAGGGGCATGCCTGGGAGGAGTTGCATGGTTCTATTGTTGATTTTGTTTCAACTACACCTACAATAATTAGGGAGCACAATGAGATCATCTTAAGAGCTGAATCTTTGAACTGCTGCTGCTGCAGCACATTGTTTCTCATCATTCTTTTCGTTGATGAATGATGACTGTATGTATGTGCAGGAATTATCTAAGAGAGATCAAAATATATTAGTTTTTAGAATAAAAAAAATATAAGAAGATAATAAAAATATTAAACAATAAAAATATTAAATATTTAAATTTTTTTATCAACTAAATTTAATTAAGTTAGTTTAACATATCACTTATAATTAATATTATTTTAAATTTTATTATTTAATTTAGTTGAACTTGATTTATAAAAATTCTTTATAAAAAAGACTTGGATGAATGTGTAATATTATTCTAATTTTTATTAGTTCTGTCATCAATAATTAAATTGGTCCCCAAGTGTTAGGTGAAAACACGTGATGGCCTAAATTCAATGTATGCATGTAAATGTATATATATTCCAGAGAAATAACTATAGGAATCAACTTTGAATTAGTTAATTAATATAACATTATTCTTTACATATTTTTTAAGGATATAGAATTTAGGTTAAGATTTTAAATTTAAAATTAAAAAATTAATTAATATTGGTTAAAAAAATTGTCTCCTAGTTAAACTCTGTTGGCTATAAGGTATAACTGCAACATTATTATTCGACATGTAACAGTTTTTTTCTATATATATTTTATGTCGTGAGAGAAGAGGTCCACCATTTGGAAATCGAATTGATTGTCCATGGCCTCATGGCATGGCCATGCAGTTATTATGCCATGCTGCTGAATTCAAGTTCGCATTAAAAAAGAAAGCAGCAGAATTTGATATGAACAACCATCTTCATCAGAATCTTCTGCTTGTATAAGTAGTTAGTTATACGGTTATATATTGTAACGGATTCAAAAAAATTTAATAACAGGAGTAGAAGTACTACGAAAAAATAATATAAAAATTAATATTAATATATTTAATTATTCTCCACATTCAAGCTATTTTACTATATAAGTTATATAAGTCATTTTTCTTTAAATCACTCTCACACACGTTTCTTACTCATGCACATTTATCTCTTTCGTTATTATCATCACTAACACCACCTCCTCTTCTTCCTTCTTCTTTCATTGGAATTTTTTTTCTTCTTTTCTTTTTCTCCTTCTCCTCCTTATTTCGTTGTTGAAGATAATGAATAATTTAAGTTCAAATTGTCAATTGAACCAAAACGAAATTGATTATTGTTTTGAATCCAATCAAGTAGTTAATGTGTGGTTCGATTCAACTTAATTTTTTATTAGTAGTTTATGATTCTATAGTTGAATAATGTTTAATCGTTGATGGTTTGAATTGAATGTAATGTAAAAGTTCTGCATTAAAGAAAATATTTTTCTGTATTTACAGCAAATTTGGGTGTAACACGAAGATATTTGGATAGATGTAACACGAAGACATTTGGGTGTATTCTTTAAGATATTTTTCTGATAAATTCTGCATAATTCAAAACTCTTCTTCTCCCTCATCCTCATCTTCTGCTGCTTCTTCTTCTTCTTTTTCATCAAAACAAAAAAAATCAAACAAAGAAGAAAAAGAAACACATAATACACTACAAGAAAATGGAATATTTGTAATAAAAACTTTGTAACGAATTTAAAATTGTTACAAAAAAAATATTTTTGTAACAAAAATTAGTGATTGTTACATAATAATAATATTTTGTAACAATAATATAATTTGTTACAAAACGTGTTGATATTTTGTAACGATTTAATTTTTTTGTTACAAATTATATTGGCTTTTATAACGAATCGATGTTTTGTTACAAAATTTTATAATATTTTGTAACAAAAGATGGAGTTGTTACAAAAGTTTAAAATATTTTGTAACAAAATATTTATTTGTTTCAAAAACTCTAATTATTTTGTAACAAAAAATTAATTTGTCACAAAATCTCATATTATTTGTAACAAGTTATTTGTTTGTCACAAAATACAAGAATTTTTATAACTAAAAAAATTATTTTAAAATATTAAAATCTTTAAGAAAATTTTATTTTGTTTTAAAATTTTAATTTTTAAAATATTATTTTATTAATTAATTATTTTTATAAAAAATTAAAGATTAAATGATTAAGTTTTAAAAATAGTATATATTATTTTATATTTTTTATAAAATTAATATATAAATTTTACTAATAATCAAGTCTTAAATGTTGACTAGTATCCCGTTTCAATACAGCTTACATCATATTGACATTTTTGTAAGTCTTCCAAACTCCTAAGTGCTAAGATATTTTTTACAAAGATATTAGGTTTGGACATATATGAAAACACATTGGTGGGCGATGAAATGCTCAAGGGCATCTCAGAGGGACAAAAGAAGCGACTTATAACAGGTTTATTATAACATTGACATATAATTTATCTTATATTTTAGCATGTGCTATGCTAACCAATTGATGTGAGATTTGCAGGAGATTTACTAATTGAAAATATATTGATAATTTTGTTAATTTAAGTTTTGTTAATTGTAATTGTTATTGCCAATGATGGCTTCTAATTTCTCTTTTTTATTCATTTATTTATTTTATTAATTGTTATTGTTAATGCAGGAGAGTTACTACTTGGAAATATGCTTCTTAGGATTTGTTATTGGGATTGGTTTATAGCCTAACTTGATATAACATAGTTATAGGTTTGTAGCATTTTTTATTGTTTAGATTTGTAACATGTTTTATTACTTTTCAAAAGAAATTTGTGTATCAATATTTTGAGTTTAATAAAATATCTCATTTTGTAGTAATTAATTTCAGTATATTTATATTATGCATGTAATTTGTATTAAAACAATTGTTACAAAATAATTATTTTGCTTTTGTAACTAAAGAAAAAAAAACGTTAGAAAATCAAGTTACATTTTGTAACAAAATTTTATGATAGGAAAAAATAGATTGTCACCAAAAATACCTTGAAGATCAAAATTTATTACCATTTTTGTAACTACCTCTGGTTTTTTGTATTAGAAAAATTTGTTACAAAATATCACTTTGAATTGTAACAGTTCCATTTTTTGTTACAAAAACTTTTTGTAATGAAACATACTGCAACGGCCCCTTTTTTTGTTACAAAATTCTTTTGTTTCAAAATTTCGATTTTTTGTAACAATTTTTTTTGTTACAAATATTGCTTTTTCTTGTAGTGATAGTACAAAATTATTTGGAAGAGGATGAACTTACATTCGTTCAGCTAAAAGAAAGAAAGAAATAAGGGAGAAAAAAAAGAAGAACAAAAAAATGTAGTATTAGAGGAAACATTTTTCTGTATTTGCAGCAAATTTGGGTGTAACACAAAGATATTTGGGTGTATTGTTTAAGAATTTTTTGTGTATGTATGCTGATAAGTTATGCATAATTTAAAACTCTTCCTCTTTCTCCTTCTCATCTTCTGCTGCTTCTTCTTCTTCTTCTTTTTCATCATCATCATCTTCTTTATTTTATTCATTTTTTTTGTTTTATCTTCTTAAGTTTCTTCTCCTCCATCATCAGTTATCTCATTGTTGAAAATAATGAATAATTCAAGTTCAGATTGTCAACTGAACCAGAACGAAATTGATTATTTTGAATCCAATCAAGTGGTTGAGGTGTAGTTTGATTCTAGTTAATGTTTTCTAATGGTTATCAGTGGCTAAGAGAAGGGGGTTGAATCTTAGCCCCCTTTTTGCTTGATAATATTTCCTGACCTTTGAAACCAATTTTGAAAACTTCTTGTCTTTTTATCTCGTCACTAGCCACGAGACTTTTTCTTTTGTCTCGTCCCTAGCCACGAGACTTTTCTTTTTGTCTCATCACTTAACATGAGATATTTTTGGTTTTTGCTCCTGTGTAGTAGATACAGAAATGGAGTAGAGAAGAGAGAAAATTACACCCAGATATATCCTGGTTCAGCTGCTAAGTGCAGTGCAGCTTACATCCAGTCTCCATCACAAACATGATGGAATTTCACTATAATCTTCCTGATTACAATCTGTAAAGTGCTAACCCAACTTACAAGGGGATTCCCACATAATTATGAAACACAATATAGATGAACAAAGGAACTCTAAGGACATCTATGGCTTTTTCTTTTAATTTTGCACTCTCTGCCTTTTTCCGCTCTATGGCTTTTTCATACAAACTTCACTGTTTTCCTTTTTCCATGAGACTCAAGACATGACAAAATTAAACAGAAAAATTACAAAATGAAATACATTGAAGGAGAAGAGAAATCTGTTAGCTCAGGTAGCTCTGAGAACTCTGTGCCTTGCACTTTCACACTTTCTCCTTGCTCCAAACAGTGGCTGTTCTCTCTTTTTATAGAAGAGGGAAGCCTCCACTTTTGAAGCCAAAAACTAAGCCAACTTCTTCTTGTCCAAGAAATAGAACCGGTTCGGCCAGAGAGAGAGAAGAGATAATCCATGCAAAACCTAACATGCAATTACCTCTAGTCCTTCCTTGGTCATCACTCTTCATCAATCCGAGCGCTCCATCCTTGGCTTGCTCTCCAAGATGAATTTCTAGCCCTTGATGCTTCATGATGATTATGACTTCTTCTGCTCGACTTTTGCTTCCTTCCTTACGTAGCCACCCTAACTACCTTCTGTGATGAGTGAACTCAAAAGTAGTGACAAGCCATCTCCTCCAAGATCTTCTTCCTTGCTGGCCGAATCTTCTTCTTTCTTTTTGAGTATGAAGAGCTCAAAATTACCTCACCAAATCTTACCATTCTTGGTGAAAATCTCAGTCACAGCATACTTTTATTTTGTTATGTTTTCTTGCCATCATCATGATGGTCTTGAGATGTGCTCCATCTTCTTTTCGGTGAGTAGGTGTAGCTTCTATGGCTTCCTGGATAATGACCAAAAGGGAAGAAGGAAAGATGAAAGAGAATGTAGAGTTAAAGTAAAAGCAATTAGTTAAAATGAAACAAATTAATGTGATTGCTTTTTCTTCCCTTGCTTGAGTGGCGTGCTGCATTAATCAAATCAATCATGTCACTCATACTCTCTCACTTATGTTTCCAATGCTTGCAAATTAAAATTTGAAATCCATCCCAAAGTGAAAAATGGAATCCGTTGGAGAGCATAAGGCAAATGATAATATTTGCTTTCTTGATGAATTTTGGATCAAGCATTGGATCACTTAGCATAGATCTTGGGCTTGTAATAAAATCAATTTGGCCCAATATAACAACTAGCTTCAGCCACAAATTAATTTGGACATTCAAAGCTGAGCTAATAGTAAAACACTTGGGCTTGTCAATTTTCTTTTGTTTCGGCCCAAAATCAATTTAGCCATACTCATCATGTATTCTTGCATTAAATCAAGGCTGAGTATAATTAGGCTTGCACCAGAATTTTATTTTCGGTCCAATTAAAATCTGCATCACAAAATTATTAGTTAACATATGTTAAAT
Source organism: Arachis hypogaea (assembly GCF_003086295.3). NCBI lineage: Eukaryota > Viridiplantae > Streptophyta > Magnoliopsida > Fabales > Fabaceae > Arachis > Arachis hypogaea. Next base: position 38,630,515 of record NC_092048.1, on the reverse strand, counting down.
GAAAATCGAATTAATAAAAATGTAATTAAATATTTCAATAATGTTTGTTCATCATCAAAATTAAATTGGAGTTTTCCAAACTCATCATTTTTGTTAGTAGTTTATGATTCTGTGGGTGAATAATATTGCTTTTGTTTGTGAAAATTATTGTTCATCGTTGATGGTTTGAATTGAATGTAATGTAAAACTTCTGCATTAAAGAAAACATTTTTCTGTATTTGAGTATAACACGAAGATATTTGGGTGCAACACGAACAAATATGGCCTTTAGCAACGCTAAATTTTTTAACGCCTTAAAACCGTTCTCTTAGATAGGTTTAGGCAACGGTTTTTTATAGTGTTACTGTTAAATTCAATTTTTTATTATTTTATAGCAACAAATTAAAACCGTTCTCTTTGACTATTTTAAAGAACGGTTTTATAACCGTTACCATGATTTGTATTTAAGCAACGGTTTTTTATTGTTGTTTAAATAATTGTACAAAAGAAACGCATAAAAACCGTTGCCAAAATGCTACACTTTAAAACCGTTCTATTAGATGGTCTTAGACAATGGTTTTTACAGTGTTGCTGTTGAAGTTCAATTTTTCATTACGCTATAGTAACAAAATAAAACCGTTCTCTTTGACTATTTTAAAGAACGATTTTACAACCATTACAACAATTGTTTATGAAATAATAATTTTCTAATATTATTTAAATAATTATACAAATTAAACAATACCAATAAAAATAATTTCAAATAATTATATAAATAAATTGTGATTTATTTTATTTTGAACTCCTTATTTTTATAAACTAATCTTTTAAGAGTAATTAAATTAGTTTTATTAATATATGGAGTTAAGTTAATTAATAATTTTATATAATTTTTATAATTAGTTATTTCATGTAATTTCAAATTAAAATTCAGTAATGGAAGTGTTAGGTAATTTAATTTAAGAAATTTGTATTATGAATAAATTATTATTTATTTTATTAAATTAAACTCTTAGAGATTAATTTGTTAAAAATGATTATATTAATTTTTATAAATACTTAAATTTAAGACAATTAATAGTTATGTACAATTTTTATTATAATTAATTATTTTATACAAATTAAAATTAAAATTTTTTATAATAAAAAAATAATAAAAAATTATATCATATAATCTAAATAATTGATATTTCGGGTTAAAACTGTATTTTATAAAATATGATTAGTGTGTTCATTTTATAATTTAATTTAATAAAAAATTATTTAAAATAAATGATATATTAGTAAATAAAATTTTATATGCTCCAAAAATAATCTTTACAATATTATATTCAAATCCTAAATTGTTATTTGATTTTAAATATTTTATAAAAATTATTATATTACTTGTATATATTTTTCTTTAATTCTAAAAATTTTTAATTTAAACCTAATATCCCAAATTTCTCCATTTGTACCCTAAATCAAACATAACGCACACACACAGAAGGAAAGAAAAGGGAAGAAACGAGAAACAGGGGGAGCTCAAGGGGGAAATGGAGAAGAAGAGGAAGGAGAAGCGAGGGAGGGGATGGCGCTAGGAAGGGTTCTGCGGTCGTCGTTGTCATCGTCAGGTGAAGGTAGAGGGGTGACCGAGAGAGAGTCAGATGTGAGGAAGAGAACGACATGCGTGAGAGGGAGACAGAGGCTGCGACGGAGCTGTTCCGCCGCCAACGCCTCGTCGCCGTCGTGCTTCAAGGTCACCGCTACCGTCTGAGCCGCCGTCAGTTCTGCATCGCTGAGGGAAGCCCCAGATGGAGATGAGGGAGACGCGAGCCAAGGACCGGGACGAGGAGTAGAAGAAGCCGTCACCTTCACTGGAGCCACGATCGCTGTCACCGTTCTGCCTTCCCCTGAGCCGCCAATACCACCATATTCTTCCAATCTGCCACACTCACCGCCAGCGAAGCTTCTATTGCCGTCACCGCAGAAAGGGGGTTGCTGCTGCTGTCATGGCCGACTTCCTTGCCGCTGTAACTTCATTCAATCCTCAACTGTTGGAACTCACCACTGGTACCAATCGAGGCCTCTGCTACTAATGGTTCACTGCGATACAAAACAACGATGGAGAAAGGGACAAAACTCGCCAGAGGAGGTTGCTGGAGCCGTTGGTCCGAACTGCCCTGCCTTTTCCCTGCTCCGGTGCCACTGCTACTGCTAGAAAGTGATCGGAAATGTTGCTGCTGTTGCCATGGATTAAGAAAGAGGGGTTTGTCGCAATTAATTTCTGCTAGTTCGATACTCTGAGGTAGGGGATTTATTTTTAAAGTTTAATAGTTTTAATTTTAGAATACCTACAAAGTTAATTGGATAATTGCAAATGGTTAATAGTGGTTAAGAATCAATTAATCGATGTGAATGACTTAAAATGTGTTTGAGAAGGGTTAGCTATTGTGATTATTCTGAGTTATGATTGGAATTAGATGCGGTTGTGAAGGGTGATTACTCTGAGTTATGATTGGAATTAGTTTTGATTTTGGTTTGAGGCTGTGACTGTTACCGGTTTTTCTGATTGTTTGGAATTGCAGAGAATCCTAATTGTATTTGATTATGCTGAATTGGTTGTTATAAGTTGGTTTGCTTGATGGATTATATTGAAGTTTGATTACTGAATTGTTATCTTGAAATCTGAGTTTTAAAATAGTTTTTATGCTTGCCCTGCATAATGTATGGTGGATTTTTATTGTTGTTCTTGCCTTCACAGAAAATGGGATAGATAAGAGAATTGTTTGTGTGAATTATGGTGGCATCGCCGCTTCATTGGAGCAGCGGTGCGTTTGCTATGTTGACAACTTTAGTTCAGGTCATAGGGGAGCCACATCCACTGAGTATTTGTTCTTGCACTTGCTCTTGTTCTTGTTCTTGTCAATGAAACTTTTTCTTGGATATTTGTTTGGTGATCTCTTGGAGGGGAATGAATACTATGTTGCTGGTTATGTTGAGTGTAGGTCTTTTCTGAAGGCGCGATATGCTGTGCTTTATCCTCTTCTTGTACCATTAAAAAAGGGAAGGAAAAGAATATAAATAAAATGATACCAATAACTCTACTAGCAATGCTTCACATTAGAATTTGCACTAAAAAATGTGATAAACTTAAATAAAAGACTTGATCATGTAGGTCGTTAGTTGTATGAAACAATGATGTTAACTGCCTTGTAAGATTTTTTTCCCTCTTCTTCCTATAGAAGATTCTTAATTTTTATCTTGATCACTAAAGGCTGACAAAATTCCATCATATATATAATTTCATCATATAATTCAATTTTCTTTGCTTTTTAACCTTGTCTTTAGATGAAGACCACTCAAAATGATAATTGGATATTTTGTAATGATGTTATTTTGCATGCCCACTTCATTTCTTCTTATTTCTGTATTTTGCTGAATGCTGTTATATACTTCAGTCTGTGAGGTTTATTCTAAAGCAGTGAAGACAGCTATCGTGGATCATCATGCTGTATGATCTATAGCTAAGATTTTGTCATTTCATTATTTTTTTTCCATCTAATTCCATTTTGTCTTTGTTAGTAAGTGTAGCCTTAATACAATATCATACTATTGCAGGCAGTGGATAGTGGTCTCCTGTTAAAGCTTTCTTTCAGCACTATATTTGAGTATCTTCAGGTTAGCTTCACTCCACTGTAATTTCTTTGTATTAATTTCATGTAAAAATGCAGCGCAATCTGTTACGTGGTGTATATAGTTTCTTCCTGTCTTGGTGTTTGCCAGCAATAATTTGTTTATTTGTTTATTTTTCATTTCTATGGGTTCATCAGATTACTAGAGCCACTTGTTATTTTGTAGCTTAACTATAAGTACTTAATATATATATATATATATATATATATATATATATATATATATATATATATATATATATATATATATATATATATATATATATATATATCTTGGCACAAATTGATCATTGATAAATATGTTTTTTATTTTGTAGATGCTGCAAATAATTTCAAAGCCAATGAAGGATATTGGCCCACGTGCAATGTTCTATCTTATCTGACTTTTATGTTCCTCAGAAGGAGATGGTATAAAATTGTAATGTTGGTTCTTCTTTCCATGAAAGTTTCATCCCTTATTAACTTCAATTTTAGCTTGAATGATTTTGTAATATGTTAAGATACAAGAATATTAACCATGTCGATTTCAACATTTATGCTAGAGTTAGTTATTATTTAGAGAATTAGCATACAGATAACACTGCATAACTTAATTATTCCTGCTTAGATTGTGAAAACTGAAAAGTATAAGCAGAAAGACATTTATTGTATTTTGAAAAATGATGATATAATGTGATTGTGGATCTTACGACAATTTTTATAAGTCAAATTTGATGAGAAATGTTCATTTATTTTTTCTATAGTAATTCGATTCAAATAATTTAGATTATTTATTGACACTAAATTAAAAAAAAAGTTGGAACTAATTTCATTCATGAGAAAACTATTGTATATAAAGAATTATATATTATAAAAAACCGTTGTTAGAAGTCACATAAGGCAATGGTGTTAAAACCGTTGTCAAAGACGATTACAAAATGGCCAAAAAATGACATCAACGGTAATGCTCTAAAACCGTTGTCTTAGACGACTACAAAATGGCAATGGTATTAAAACCGTTGCCGAAAAATGACACGAACAGTAACGCTTTAAAACCGTTGGCTTTGTGAATAATAAAGCTACAACAGTTTAAAACCGTTGCCTATCTAGTTATGGTTTTAAACCGTTGCATCATGAAAGAGAATGGTTTAAAACCGTTGCTTATTGAGTAACGGTTCAAAACCGTTGTTTAAAATTGTCTTTCGAAACCGTTGTCTATGTCAGTAACTAAGGCAACGGTTTTCTTGTTACCGTTGCCTTAGGTAAAAAACTGTTGCCTTTGAGCATTGGCAACGGCCGCATATACCACAGGTAAAAAACCGTTGCCTAAAGTTTTAGGAACGGTTTTTCAATCTACGACAACGGTTTTTGACCGTTGCAAAAACCCTTATTTGTTGTAGTGCTGATAAATTTTACATAATTCAAAACTATTATTCTCCCCCATCCTCATCTTTTGCTGCTTCTTCTTCTTCTTTTTCATCATCATCATCATCTTCTTTTTTTTCTTATTCATCTTTTTTTCTTATTTTATCTTCTCAAGTTTCTTCTTATTTTACACTTTTAACAAGAATAAAAATAAAAAAATCAAATAAAGAAGAAGAAGAAATACATAATGGTACAAAATCATTTTGGAAGAGCATGAACTTATATTCGTTCAACTAAAAGAAAGAAAGAAATAAGGAAAAAAGAAGAACAAAAAAATGCAGTATTAGAGGAAATTTTTTTCTATATTTTCAGTAAATTTTGGTATAACACGAAGATTTTTGGGTGTATTATTCAAGAATTTTCGGTGTATGTGTGCCGATAAATTCTGCATAATTCAAAACTTTTCCTCTTCCTCATCCTCATCTTCTGCTGCTTCTTCTTCTTTATCTTCTTATTTCATATTCTCATAATTCTTCTTGGGAAGAAAAAATCAAACAAAGAAGACAAAAAATACATAATGTTGCAAAATCAATAGAAAAAGAATGAGTGAAAAAAATGTAGCAACAACAACAGTAATAAAAAAAACGACAATGAAGATGAAACACGCTATGAAAACTGTTGAGTAGCGTGCGTGTTAACACGCTCGTATGGGTGAGCATTCTTTTTGTTGGGTTTGGCCCAACTTATATGACTTATAAACTAAAATGACTTATATATATAGCACTCCTGTAATATGTTTAGATATTTAAAATTTAAAATATATTAATCAAATTTCTTCATATTTTAATTAACACTAAAAAGTATGTTAATTTAAAAATATTTTTTCTCATTTTAATATTTTAGTCATGTTGCTTAATATATTTATTACTAATACTAGATGTAATATAATATAAAAAAGAATTATTACTTAACAGTTGAAGAATCTACCAAGAGTATAACTTAAACGGATCAAATTCGATTCTTTTCTATAATTGTGTAAAAAAGACAAAAAAAATTGTGCAAAAAACAAAAAATTAAATAAAAAATCACAATTATTCTTATATAATATATATGTATAGAAAATATCTCTTATTCTTAATTATATGTAAAGCCAAAACTAAATAAAATAAAATAAAATAAATCATATATATATATATATATATAATCTCAATTAATTATTAAAAATTATTAAATACTAATAATTTCATTTATATTTGAATAGTTAGAATTAAACTTGAATGACTAAGTAATTGGATTATTATTATTATTATTATTATTATTATTATTATTATTATTAGTAGTAATTTTTAGTAATTTTTATACAACTAGAAAATGGATTAATACAGATAAGTTTAGTCTTTATTACAGACGGATTTTTGGTTATCGACGAAATTACCGACGGATTTTGTCCCTCTGTAAAAGCCTCGTCGGAAATTATTTACCGATGGATTTTTTTCATCGAAAAATTACCGACGGATTTTTACCAGTTACCGACGAATTTTCTCTCTGTAAATTCTCCATCCATTTCCCGAAGACGACGGATTTTCCAACGGATTTTCCGTCTATAATTACAGACGAATTTTTCGATGAATTTTTCGTCTGTCATTACAGACGAATTTTCAGACAGATTTTTCGTCTGTAATTACAAACGGATTTTTAGACGGATTTTTTGTCTGTAATTACAGACGGATTTTTTGACAAATTTTTCGTCTGTAATTTGAACCTTGAAAAATCATCATACACTCTGATTACAGACAGAAAATCCGTCTGTAAATCCGTCAGTAAGGTAAAATAGAAATTTTTTTTATTTTTTCAATTACAAAATAAACTTGTTTTCATACAAAATAAATATAAATTTAATACAAATTTTTATCTAATTTGTATTCGAATATTTATAATATTTCAAAAAATAAACAAATTCATCGTATTATCAAACTAAAAAAAAAAGTACTATAAACAAGCAAGTCAATATAATTCAAAACATAAATAAAGTGTATTGATCATCAACTATAATTCCTAGTATATTGTTGAACCATACTAAAACTATCAGCTATAGTCTTCAATGTCATCTTCATCCTCATCACCATCATAAAGTGAATATGGTGACAATACCTTCAATCTAGGGCATGAGGCATAGCAAGCTGCATAACACTGCACAAAAACTAAGTCGAAGGATATACAATAAGAAATAAAACCCATAATACCTATGCTCAATAGGTTGTAACCAGAGCAAAATTCTTCAAAAATGCAAAACTAATTGAAGTTCGTGCTTAAAAGTAGAAATAGATCCATACTTGAGAGTGCTAAGCACCAACTCCAACAGCAGCTCCATTGGGTCCTCTGAAGACAATAGGTACAGATATTTGCCCAGCAGACATGTAGTTTGATTTTGTAGCAGAATTAATAATGTGATCTATTGCCTGTGCATACGTTAAAATAGAACAAGTCAATAAGTGGAATCAATTATAAACCTAATGAAGAAGCAAGTAATGTGATCTTTCAATTACGTGCATTGATACAAATATTTTTCTCAACATTGCTGTAATGAAGAGGAAAGAGATTTTACATTCTAACATAATATGTAACTATGACATTAAAAGAATTATGCCAAGCAATTAAGAGTAATAAGTAACAAAATTCCAACAATGAGGTCTAAAATTGGTTAATGCATATGGCCATAGGAGTCAAGTAACATTCAAACTACAAGTCAAACACCACACATATCAAATATCTTAGAATGTATGTCTACTATGATTCACACAGCTAACAATAAATTCAATCTATTGTTCCAATATAGAGGTCAACATTTTTCCTCCATTCACCAGTGTATTATTTATCTCTAATTCAGATTGAGGTGGAAAATCAATAATTTCCATATCATATCATAGGACCCTGGTATTCTAATTGTAAAACATAAAAGATCAAGAAGAATTTGGCCAACTTCAGAAGACATCACAGCAATTTAATTATTTGGTGCTTTAATTAAAAAGTAAAATACAATGTAATCAAGTTCAACTCTAACCTGCATGGAGAAGTTAAAAGTCATAAACTCGACAACCGGCCTTAGACCCCATAGTAAGCAGCACCAACTCCAATGCCAGTGAACCCAGCCTGCAATATATTTAGCAAACAAATTAGTGCCATCTCCTTACTAATAGAAAACAGAAACAGTGATAATGATGGATAGGATTTATCCCCTCATGTGATAGTTTAGTTTTTGCAATCTGCCTCTAGTCCTCTGGGTTTTAAACTGAAAATCTTCCGATATAAAAATATTTGTTCTTGTCAGTTGTGATACAAACTATTAAATTTTCTCTTTCAGTTGCAATGACTCTTCAATAGGATTAAACAGTGATAAGATATCAAAGAGCAAGGAACTGTGAGTGAAAAAAAATAATCTCGATAATTGGAGTATCAAGAACCCTTTCAGGACCATACTTTTCCAGAAGCCCCTTAGTAATGTAACATGTAAGAAGAAAAACAAGTTAAACCTTTGATCAAAACAAGTTCACGGATACACACCTGGCAATAAACTAACCTTATATGCACCCTGGTATTCCCCAACCTGCACTTACATACACCCATAACCATCATAAGAAACGTGAAAAAGTGAAAAGACCAACAAGAATTAATTCTTTGAAAAACAAAACAAAAATTATCAGAGTAATACAGTGGATACTAGGGAAAATTAAAATTGATGCTTTCATATTAATTATTAATTATTACCAGAGCTGTGTAGTATTATGTGGGCAACTGTGTTCGTTTCCACGAGCCATCCAAAATACAAGAAGAGAGTGCAACAAAATACCAAAACAAAATAAGTTAGAGCCACAACCACAAGAAATTAAAGCATTATAGTTGGTAGCATAGCATACCATAGCTGGCTCCAGGAGACAACCCACGAGGTTGAATATATCACTGCATAGGCCATTATACGTATATTAATATCCAAATTGTTTAATTAACAGACCAACAATAATGATGGAATCAAATTAAACTAGTGATTAGGATTTATAAATTAGTATAAAAGAAAAAAATGTAAAGAATCTTGCTTGAGACTTCCATTGTAAAGAATGCGATGAATTATGCATAAAATGAATGGAATTTTTATACTATTCCTTAAATGAAGGCATAAAAGGGTACTAGATAGAACTTCAAAGATAAACTGACACCAAAAATTTTTATTTTTTGTTCAAATTCAAGCATAGTTGTGGAATAGATAGACCAAGATTCTGACTGCTGAGTTCTACACATAAATTCAATTCTACAAAACCAGTTTATGAATTTTCAAATAAGTAATATATATGCTCAAAAAGAAAATTTTATTGTCATATGATTCAGTATTTTAACAATCAGAAATTACATTAAATTAAACTATTGGCAGTTCAGTATTTTAACAATCAGGTTCTAAGCATGAGATCTGAAAAGGAAATAGAGTCACTATCACCTTCACAGTTTGAAGAAAGTCACTAAAGAATAATTCCTGTGTTGCCTTGGACTGGTGACTGCAGGCCAAGATTTTCATCGTATGCTTGACAGCCACATCATACATCCCAAGTGAAGCATACCACCTATAACAATGCAAAGTAAGAAAGTTTAAAGAATCTAGATGCATATGTTCTACATTATTAAACAACCAGAATATGCTATTACTGAAGCAAGTCAAACTTGCTGTCCTATATGAAAATGAGCATGATCATTGATGTAGCTCCAAGTAGAAGGATCACTATCACACTGCAGCAAAAAGTAGCAGTAAAAGAAAAAAGATAGTGCAGTGAAAGGAAACACCAAAAATTGAAAAACCATGAGAAAAAAAGTTTCAACAACAAATTTTAAATCAAACTAATTACTAAAATCAGAAAAAAAACAAATCTAACTAAACCTAATCTAATCAAAACCTAAAAATCCACTAATCAGAAAACAAATCTAACTAAACTAATTACTAAAGAATGAAAGTGTGATGTAGCAGGATGGCACAAGCGAAATGGAAGCAACAAACAAAAATGGATTTATTCCAATTCCATATAGTATTCAAGTAGGAGGAGGAGGCTCACAGGCATTAGTCCAACTTCAGTTATGCCAGCCAGAGCAAGAAGCCTGTGAGACTTCAGCAAGTGCAACAAAATGAATCACACATGAAGTTTTTCAGAAATCCAAAAACCATTTATTTCAGAAAAAAATGAATAAATAAATCTTATCCCAGTACTATTACAATTTTCTAAGTTCTTCCAAAAAAATCATTGCTTTGTTTAGTGTTTGACAAAAATTGAAGCTGTGAATCCATTCCTTTAACGGCAACTGATTGACCCTTCTATAATTCTGCAAGTGAGAAGTTAAAGAAGAAGCCAATATTTAGCATCAAATAACCAATGACAAGAAGCAAAAACTCAGAGAAAATCAGTGATCTCAAGATAAAAGTAAAAGCCACGATGAGTGAATCTCACCTCAATATTTATGCTAATTCATTTTTTTGTTTTTGGACAAAAAATTCTTCTAAAATTCCGTCTGTATTTTTGTGGGATAAAATTTGTCGGAAATATTCGTCTGTAATAACTAATTTTTTAGTAGTGTTAATTAAATAAATATAATTTTATCCAATTTTTATAGATTAAATTTATATAATAAAATAATTTTTATTATTATATTCATATTTAATAACATAATTTTTTACACATAAATAATTTATTTTTTTTAAATAAGAGGACATATATATTATTACAATAGACTCTTTATGTACATGGATATATATTTATTTTTGTTTTTTAAGATTCAACGGCAACAAATGACCCACAACCTTGTGAGTAGGTCCGTCGCTGTTATACCTGAACTTTTAATTAATTTGCTTCTTCGTAATTGATATTAACTTTACATAAAATTAAAATTGAAATTGAAAGCATTTAAATTTAATTTGGGAAAGTTTTTTGAAGAAGTTACCAACTCTTTATTTTATGTTTGATAAATAAAACAGATTATATATTTATATTTGTAATTTTTAAAAAATTGGAATACTTTTAAAAATACTTAAGATAAAACTTTTAAAGTTAGGTTTATGTTTTTTAAAATTTAATAATTTAATATAAATTTATATATTAACTATTTTTAAATTTAACGCTTAAATTTATGTCTCTTATAGTATTTTTAAATTTTAAAAATTATTTTACCAAACATAATAATTGTTGTTTATATTTATTAAAAGTTATTTTTAATTTGATTTACCAAATATAAATACTACACTTTTTAAAAAGTCTTCTTTTAAAAATTAATTTTTATAAATTATTTTTAAAAAGTAAAAGTTTTACCAAACTAAGCCTTAAAGATGAACTTTTTAAAATTGGTTTGTATTTATCAAAATTAAAAAGTTTAATATTACATTCTATATTAATTAATATTCAAATTTAATTCTTACATTAATGTCTATTATAATATTTTTAAATTTTAAAAATTATTTTACTAAATATATTTATTGTTGCTTTTACTTACTAAAAGTCATTTTTAATTTAGTAAATATAAATACTACAACTTTTTAAAAACGAACTTTTAAAATTTTTTTTTTAAAAAACAAAAGTTTTACCAAACTAAGAGCTCGTTTGAAAAGTAGCAAAAGTTAATTCAAAACTTTAGAAAAAATAGAAAAATATGACTTTTCTTCTTTTCAAAAGTTATTTTATCACTCCCATTAAAAAAACTTTTTTACTTCAAAATAAAAGAGATCATTATACTACTGTCATTTTTGGCTCGATGAAAAAAGTTTTTTGTTTCTGCTAGAAATACTGGTCCTCCACCACCATTTTTTTACCGTAATGTTCCATCTGCTAGAAGTACTGACCCTCTTAGGGATGGCAATACCACCCGAACTCGCGGGTACCCATCCCGCCCCTACTCACTCGGAGCGGGTTTTTAGCGGGATGGGTTCTTGGGAGGAGCAGGGCGGGGTCGGATTTAGGTAATACCTGCCCCTACCTGCCCCGCTATATATATAATATATATAATTTTAATATATAATATGTATAATATATGTAAAATAATTAGTAAATGATTAATAATATTGTATCATATTTAAATTTTTACTTTAATTTATGTTATGTATGTGATGATGGTTATATAAATTTTGAAATTTAATTTTATTTATTGAATTTTAATAATTACAGGGGCGGGTTATGGTTCAACGTTTTACTACCCGCGGGTAGAAGTGGGGCGGATTTCATGCGGGTTGTTGTACGGCGTGGCGGGGTTGGATAGAGCAAAAACTCGCCCCGTTGCCACCCCTAACCCTCTACTACCATCTTCATGCAATGTTTCATCTGTTGAGAGTACTGATCCTCCACAATCATTTTCACATAATGTTCTATCTGCCACATATATTTTTTACATGTATTTTTTTTTATCATTCTACCGCTCTATTTTTATTATTACATTTGTATTTAACATTGTGTGTGGCATAGAATCTCAATTTCAATTTTATTTTTTTACATGTGATTTTGTTTTTATATAGCTTGTTATTTTTTTATAGTTGTTACAATAAAGTTTTGACCCCAATATAAGGGAGGAAGGAATTCTAGGAAAGAATAGAATGTTCAAAGCTCTAGAAAAATGGAACTAATAAGAGAGTAAATAAAGACTTAATTGTCTAATTGATTGTAATTTTAATAATTAGGTTATGTAAAATTAACATTTAATATTAAAAGTTATCTATTATCATTGTTATTTAAATTTTTTTTTTAAAAATTATATTTTTTGAGTCATTTATTCAAACGTTACAACTTTAAAATAAGTATTTTTATAACTAAAAATTTAAATACAAAATAACATATTTATAAGCTAATATTAATAAAAAATTTTATATTTTAAATTTTTTTTAAAGAATTTATTTAAGTTGTTTATCCAAATTAAAACTAAGCCTTTAATTAAATCTATTAAATCATCTAATTACTCTTAATTATCACATTCATACGAATAAAATATTAGTGCGTGCAAAATGCAAGAGTATCAGTTTCGAATGACGCTTTCATTTGTCAGTGATGAGAATAGGGGAAGAGGGAACGGGATATGGTAGATGCATGGTTTGCAATTTAGCGACTTGTTAATAAATTAAATTGCACTAATTTTTTACCTGCTTTAAACAATTTCCTCAGGTTGTGAAAATGTATCCAAGCATATGGATTTGTATTCTTATTAATTATGTTCCAGTGTTCCATATATGTGAGACAAGCATATCTTAACCAGAATTTAAATTTGTTCTCTGTCTTTAGAGAATATATAGTTTCATGGATTACTGCTACAAATATTTTTAGTGGCCATCCACTTTGAAAGCTATGTCGATCCAACTAATGTCCATGTCAACTAAATCAACGTCAAGAAGGGACAAATTGCCGCTACTACCTTCTCCACAATCTCCATATAAGAACTACAACAACCATCAATACAATCATCAAAGCAGTAGTTACTATTGTATAATGTTCTGTTTTCAAGTTCCTCCAAATTGAGAAAGATATTGTCTATGGGCAACGGCGGTGGCGCAACTCGCTCCACTGAAACATCAATTTTTGCTTCAGGACATGTCAATTTCGTGTTCCCGCCATTCTTAGCCATTTCAAACTCATGATGCTTATTACCAAGCCATAATCGAGTTCGTCAACACGGATCTCGAATCTGACCTGAAAATCTCCCATTCTTCCGCCGTCGAATCCCTCTGAAAATGCTTGACGACGTGCTTTTTCTTTGAGTATAAAAGTTGTGACTTGTGAGGTATTTTCATACGATTCGGTTTTGGTTTTCCAGGCCTAGGTATTAGAACCAGAATTTCCTTCACAGCTCGCTTATTAGAACCAGTATCTTCGTCGCTTGAATAATCTGTAGCATATGGGTCGCTGCATATAAGTCTGATTTTTTTGTAAGATTTCGTTTTTTGATTTTTGAATATCAGAATCTTTTGTTTTCCTAATTTCTTATGACATTTTTCTTGTTTTGAAATAGCAAAGCCCCGCATGTTAGATTAGACACAACCGTACGCCAAAATCAGATAGAAGAAATAAGTTAAAGAATAAAAGAAGTTAAAACATACAAACAAAAGATGAAAAAATAGATGATTTCTCCTTTTCAATAAGTTATTCTATTACTTCCGTAAAGAAATGTTTTTTATTTCTATTGGAAATACTAGCCTTCTACGACTATTTTCATGCAAGGTTCCATTTGCTAGAAGTACTCGCCTTCTGCCACTATTTTCACGTAATGGTTCATTTGCTGGAAGTATTGACCCTCTACCACCATTTTCAAACAATGTTTCATCTGAACCGCCTACTTCATATATTCTTTACAAGTATTTTTTTTATCATTTTACCAGGTATTTTTTTGTTATCATTTTATCACTCTATTTTATTATTAAATTTGTATTTAACATGTTGTATGAAATCTCAGTTTCAATTTTTTTTTACATGTGATTTTAAATTTATATAGCTTGCTATTATTTTTATAGTTAGTTATAGCAAGTTCTTGACCCCAATAAAGGAGGAGGGTGTAGTTCTAATAAGAGTAAAAATAAAAAAATAAAAAATAGCAACAAATATACATTGACACACATTTCACATTTGTTTTTATTTTCACCTACCATATCATACACAATAGAACAGTAAACACTAACTACACAATAATTTCTTTGGCATTGCCATCAAGATTATTGTGAATTAGAATTTTGTTAGTGTTCACCACATAAAAAACACCATTATGGGTGAGGTGAAGTAGAAAAGCCAGTTAGAACGGAATCGAGGACAAGTGCTCTGTTAGAGTTTTCTAGTTCTCTGTTAGGATTTTTAACAGAATCTTTGCTGCCGTCAAGGCTACACTATCAACATCAATTAAATTTCAACACAAATCTCTAACTACTAGTTCGACAAAGATAATCTACGTAATCAGCATGGCTGAGGCAAGGAGGGATGAAGATCGGACAAAGAAAGACAACCAAAAAGGAGGTAGGAATGTGATTCTGCTGGAAGAGGCAGACATATCAGAAGGTATTAACGCTTGCTCCAATAGTCTCTATGGCAGATTCTTTGCTTCCAAAACCTTCTCAGTTGGAACCATGGGGAATGCTTTAAAGGCTATATGGGGAAATCCAGAGGGATTTAGCGTGAGTGACAAAGGGGACAATTACTTCCAATTCTTTTTTAATAAAGAGGTAGATGTCTTGCGTGTTAAACGTGGTTCTCCATGGCTATTCAAGGATTACGTGCTCCATGTCAAGAGATGGAAGGAAGATCAGAACAGTGATGAAGAAATTGTTTCCAATTTTTCAGTTTGGGTTCAATTTTGGGGTTTTCCATAATCGTTTAAAACCCTCGAAGTTGGACGTAAATTGGGAGAGAGGCTGGGCACAGTGTTTGAAGTAGGTAAATTTCAGATGAGAGGCAGAGAAACTAGGATTGTAAAGGCCAAGATCAATATTGAAGCTACCAAGAAAGTAAGGGATCAGTTAATTGTTGCAGGACCTAATAAAAAGGAGGTAGAGGTGGCATTGCACTATGAGAGACTTGGAAAGTTCTGTACCTATTGCGCAAAATTGGGGCACGAGGTGAAAAACTGCCATGATCTGATGAAGGACACAGAGAGTGATAGGGTAAAAGAGGATGACATTGGCGAATGGTTAAAGCTAGCCAAGTGGGAATACGAATTAACTCTGAAAGAGAAAGAACATTCAACAACTCAGCCCAGAATCAGAATAAGGCTACTCAACGTAAGAAAAAGCCGGTCTTAAACTGCTTATTGGAGGAATTTGCAGGGATGTCAATACAAGAGGAGGAACAAAGTTTGAAACCACAAAATGCTGGCAACAAGGCAGCACCTGAGTCACCTCAATTAGCCAACTCTAGAACAGAATGCATGGAGGTTATCATAGCTGGTCAGTCCAATGCCAAGGAGGATGAAGGACAACCTATGCAATTCACTATTGGGCAATGTCTCATAATAGAGGAAGGCAGGAAGTGGAAAAAATTAGCAAGACAAGGTACTGGAGGGTTGGATACTAAAGCTGGATCCAAAAAAAGGTTGATGAGTGGTATAGTTGAAGGATCTACAAAGAAAGCAAGAACAGAGGATGAAAATGCAGTTGAACAGGGGATGGAGGGTGCTAGCCTACAAATGGTACCCAAGGCGCCATGAGAACTATAGTTTGGAATTGTCGGGGTTTGGGGAGACCCCTGACAATTCACACCCTAAAAGGGATATGTAAATCCCACTCCCCCGAGATTGTGTTCATAAGTGAAACAAAGAACCAATCTTGACAAGTGGAAGCAAAACTCCGGGCATGCAGCTATAAAAACTGGCATATTGTTAACCCCTCAGGAATGGCAGGAGGACTTGCGCTAGCTTGGAAGGATAGCATCAATGTCCAAATTATAAACAGCGGGGATTTCTTTGTAGCAGTTGAAGTTAAGGAGTTCGGAAACAATGGGGTATGGATGTTCATTGGTGTCCATTTGAGCTATTCGGAACAAATTCGAGCCTTACAGTTTGAGGGGCTTACAACAATGAGTCAATAACTAGAAGAAAAAGTGGTAATAGCGGGAGATTTTAATGCTATAATAAGTCAAGTGGAAAAGGAGGGTGGAGGCCAAAAATCAGCAACTACCATTGCAACATTCATTAATTTTATTGATAGCACCGAATTAGTGGATATTGGAATGGTGGGGTGGCCTTTCACATGGACAAACGGAAGACAAGGAGAGGATTTGGTGAAGGAGAGGCTTGACCGCTATTTAGTAGGGATGGGATGGAAGCTGAAGTTTCCGGATGCAGTGGTGCACATGCTCACAGAATCAGGCTCGGATCATGCTCCTATCTTGATGAAAACTGAACTTCAATCCTGGCATAGTAAAAGGCATTTTAAATACCAGGAACGTTGGTGTGGAGAAGATGATGTCAAAAGAATTGTCAGTGAAGTGTGGAAAATAGAAGTAGTAGGCTCGGCTATGTTCTCCTTCGCCCAAAAGTTAAAAGAATGTAGACATAGATTAGTTCAATGGCAGATAACTCACAAAGCAAACTCTCAGAAAGAAATTAAGGACCTTCAAGCTAGCCTAGAGGAGCTGCGGGTGGCTGGAATCAATGGGAGAGAGGAGATTACCAGATTGGAAGAGAAGTTGGAGCTAGCATATATGAAAGAAGAGAGCTATTGGAGAGAAAAATCTATAGTTAAATGGCTAAAAGAAGGAGATCAGAACACCATATTCTTTCACCAGAAATTTTAATCAAGGGTGCGAAGGAACATAATTTGGAGATTAGTTGGGAGGAACAATGAGATTGCATCGAAACCGGAAGATATTGCAAAGGTAGCTGAAGACTACTTCTGCGATATTTTTACTTCTTCTTGTTCGGTTGATCCGAATCCATATTTGGAGGATTTGGAGCCTAAGGTTACAGCTTCCATGAACCGTAGGCTCCAAAGGCCGGTAACTATGGACGAGATCAAAAGAGCTACGTTCAGTGTTCATGCTCAGAGTGCTCCTGGTGATGACGGGTTTATAGCTAAGTTTTTTCACTTTTTCTGGGATATAGTTGGAGGTAGCGTTTTTAAGGCAGTGTGAAGTTTCTTTCACAGTGGCAGAATTCTAAAAAATTTCAACCATACTCAAATTTGTTTGATTCCAAAGATGCCAGATGCTAGTGACATGACTCAGGTACGACCGGTTAGTTTGTCCTCAGTTATGTATAAAATTATTTCTAAAGTTATGGTGCACCGACTACAAGGTATTATGAATAAAATCATAAGCCCAAATCAGAGTGCTTTTCTCAAAGGTAGACTCATTTCAGATAATATTCTAATCAATGTTCTGAAAACCGGTTTGAACTGCCCGATCGAACCGGTTAAACCGCGAACCGGTGAGAATTACGATTCGGTTTTATGCTAAAACTGGGAAAAATAAAAAACGTTGTTGAACCGCTAAACCGACCGGTAACCGGTCAGTCGAACCGAATCGGGACCCGGCCGGTTTTTTGCTTTGCCCAAAAACACTCAAAACGCGCCGTTTAGCATTCAGTAACCCCCTCCCCAACTCTTGCGTTACCAACCCTAACCCACTCCAAATCTCCAACGGTGCAGCAGCACACGCTCCCTCGTCCCTCCCATCACTCTCGAGCTAGCCATTCCTCTCAACGCCGGCGAGCTTAGTCCCTCCCTTTCGCGCTGCCACAGTCCCGCTAGCGCTAGATCTGTTTCACCGCAACCACTGTCCCGTTCGTAGCCCGTTCGAAGGTGCTCCTTCTCTCGGTGTCTCCCTCTTTCGTGCTCTGTTCAAGGCTTCTAGCTTCGAAGGTGCTCTCTTTCGCCGCCGTCGCGCTCACATAGAGGAAGAATCATCTCAAGTGCCGCCGTTTCCTCCTCCTCTCGGTCAAGCCGTCATCCACTTCTCTGCTGCGCCGCTGTCTACTTCTCAATCGTCCTACTCGCCGCGGTCTTTGTCATCCGCGACACTCAGTCACGCCACATCTTCCATCTTAGGGTTTGTAGCTTTCTTCTTTTATTTTCTTTGTGTGTTTTGGTCATTTCTGGTGTGTGAAATTTATTTCTCTGTTTGGTTTTGCTATGCTGCTATTTTGTGTGTGTTGTGATTTTATTATTTTAATTTACTGATTATTGATTATTGAATGTGTTGTGATTATTGATTAGCTTTGGTTCTTCTATGCTGTTGTTTTATGTGTGGTGTTGCTGATAATAATACCTCAGCCAGTAAAGATGAATTATGGTATGATGCTGATCAATATGGATTATCTTGGTTTA
Source organism: Arachis hypogaea (assembly GCF_003086295.3). Classification (NCBI taxonomy): domain Eukaryota; kingdom Viridiplantae; phylum Streptophyta; class Magnoliopsida; order Fabales; family Fabaceae; genus Arachis; species Arachis hypogaea. Next base: position 38,611,711 of record NC_092048.1, on the reverse strand, counting down.
ATGTTGCTGAATCAAAATTATGTGTTGTTTTACTAAGATTTTGAGGACCACGCTCTAATAATAAGTCACTGAAGTCTGATATACTGATAATCTGATATAGTGATACTGAACTGTGAAGTGTGAAGGCTGTGAAGCTCTGTAAAGTGTGAACTGAACTGTGAACTTTGTTTAAGCGTACTTGATTCATAAGCGTACTTGATTTATAATTCTACTTTCTTTGCAATTGTCTCTAAGCGTACTTGATTTTCTGGATTTAGAGTTATTTTTTTATTGAATTTCTGGATTTGAATTTTGAATTCGTGTTTGATCTGCAATTTCTATTTGATTCTTCTTATTGTTGTTGTGGTTGAAATTCAAAATTAAAATCTGATTCCTCTTCTTCGTCAATTTCATATTCTAGACTTGTTCATTATCTTTGCATTTAAGTGAGCAATTATAATATGTTATCTGGTTATATTACTCTTCTAGGACAAACTCTAGCGTTGGCTCAAGGCAGGAGAAATATGGAATGACTAACAAACCCCGAGGAGAGCCTGAGGATGCGGTTTGTAAAACTGATTTTTGAATAGGTTCAATTTTTCATGTTTTTTTTGTTAGTAAAGTAAAGTGATTGATTATAACTGGGTGTGGTGCTTTTATTAGCAATGATCGAACAAAGGTGAAAGAGGTGTCTTCCGAAGTATCAAAGTATATCCACTGGTAATGTACTAATCTTATGCTTGTATTTGAGATGTGAATGAATCATTTTGTGTATGTTTCTTATTTGAATTCTTACCCCCTCTTTCTTTCTTTTGTCTTTATAGGAATCAAATGACAAGAGACTTAATTATGAACCACCTACAGATTTACTTAGCAAGGTACTTACAAACTGTATTCCATTTCTCCAATGTTAATGTGATCCATACTTTCTTTGATATATATTTAGCTAATATTTGAGCCTGATTTGCAGTTGTCCCTGGTTTCTGAAGTGAAAAAACCTGTAAAACTGCCATCTAAGGTGCAGCCAATTTCCTAGGTTCTGCTATTTCAGCACTCATATAACAACTTAAGATTCTTTTGAGTGGGTAAAGGTTTATTGAAAGAGATTCAGAAAAGTATTTTCTTTGAATGATATTTTAAAGCTTACATTAGACTATAATTATATTTTCATGTGTTTATTTATATTTTATTTATTATTTTATTATAAAACGGTTTTTTCGGTTTAACCACGGTCAAATCGATTGAACCTATGAACCAGTGAACCAGTAGCTAGAGCGGTTCGATGACCAGTTCGATTTTCAGAACCTTGATTCTAATTGCCCACGAATGTATGCACTATTTGAAAAATAAGAGAAGTGAAGCAGATCATGAGATGGCTATTAAACTAGATATGAGCAAGGCTTATGATAGGGTTGAACGGCACTTCTTATGGTACATCATGGAAAAGCTGGGCTTTGATGCTAAATGTATTAACTTGACTAAGGAATTGGTAACGACTGTTTCTTACTCTTTTGTTGTAGAAGGGCAACCTTTTGGCTACTTTAGGCCAAATAGGGGCATTCGACAAGGTGACCCCCTATCTCCATATCTATTTTTTTTTGTGTGAAAGGGCTTCTCTTCTTGCTACACAAGGCATAACAAAACAGATTAATTCAAGGAGTTCAAGTTAATCGGAGATGCCAAACAGTTAATCACCTTTTGTTTGTTGATGATTCAATCCTTTTTTGCAAGGGCTTACCTAATACAAGCCAAAGCATTTTGGAATTGCTAGAGATCTACGAGGGCTTCAGTGGGCAAAAAGTCAATTTGAACAAGTCGGCCATCTTTTTCAGTCACCACACACCTCAGAACACAAGACTAGCAATTGCGCAAACACTAAATATTGAACATATCGGAGCCCAAGACAAATACTTGGGGCTGACCTCCATAGTTCAGAAATCAAAGAAAGTAACCTTTGGAGCTATCAAGGATAAAGTTCAGAAGAGGATTATGGGTTGGAAAAGAAGTTTATTTTCCTCAGGTGGCAGGCACACGCTATTGAGAGCGGTGGGGGAAGTGATTCCTATTTACACACTCTCTTGTTTCAAGCTCCCGAACACGCTGTAAACTGAGATTCATAGCATGCTCTCGCAATTTTGGTGGGGTCAAAAAGGCGCAGAACGAAGAATGGTTTGGATTAAATGGGACACAATGACGAGACCGAAGAAAGATGGAAGGTTGGGGATCAAAGATCTAAGGGCACAAAATTTGTCTTTATTGGGCAAGCAATGTTGGCGTCTAATGAAATACCCTAATTTTACACTATCAAGAATGTTCACAGCTACATATTTCAGATATATAGATTTCTTACATGCAGAGATAGGAAGCATACCGTCGTGGGGCTGGAGAAGTGTTATTGAAGGCCGCAAGGTGATTGAGAAAGGCTTTTTATGGAAAATAGGCTTTGGTGCTAATGTTCGCATCTTTCATGATCCCTGGCTCCCACCACCATTGTCCTTTAATGTCCCTCAAGCTGCAGTGACAATCCCACCGAATCTGCAAGTGTATTATGTTAGTGCGCTACTAAATCCTGATAGAAGCTGGAACAGAAACCTGATTGAGTCAATTTTTCTAGTTGACATATGCAATAAAATTTTTTCCATCAAACCAACAGAGGAGGAGGATGAAGTTAATTGTTGCTGGACAAAATCTGGTATATACGAAGTTGGGTCAGGATACAAAGTTGCTTATGGGTTCTTTCATTCTCCTACTTCATTGATGCCTCAGAACATACAGAACAATAGAGTATGGAATAGCATTTGGGAATTGAAATTACCTCATAAAATTAAGATTTTTTTATGGAAGAGTCTTCATGAAAAGCTTCCGATTTTGCAACAAATCCATAGCCGGCTTGCATCCACCCTCGCCACTTGCCCAAGATGCATGCTGAAAGATGAATCAATTTCTCATGCCTTGCTTAATAACCCCTGACTTATGGCAGAGAGAAGAGGAGATCTTCATCAATTGGTGGCAACGAGCCTTATCTTGGGCAGCGGCTTAAATCGAAGGTAGACAAAAGATCCTCTTCATCGCGGCGCTGTGTTGGAGCACTTGGAAAGCGAGGAATAGGTGTGTCTTTGAGAAGCTAATAAGCCCAGCGCCGGAGATAGTGCAAGAAGCCAACAGTCTAGTGCATGAACTCAATAGCCATACCTGATGAATGATAATAATTTCTCTTTATTCTTACTTTACTCTTTCTTAAGCTATTTGTCTTCCAATCACATTTGGTGATAATTGGGAATACCCAACTTCTTTTGTACTTCCTTATGGAAACATTATTATTTTATAATAATAAAATAATATCTATCTTTGAGAAAAAAAAGAAGTAGAAAAGCCAGTTTCTAATGATATTACATGGGAAGAACCGAATACGGAAAGCGCCAGAAAAATGGAACTAATAAGAAAACAAATAAAGAATCAATTGCCTAATCGATTGTAATTTTAGGTAGCGTTTGTTTTGAGGTACTGAAACAAAGACAGAGAGACTGAGATTCAGTATCATGTTTGTTGGTTTAAAAACTAGTACTAAAATTTCTGTCTCCAAAATTTCAGTATTTCAGTACTTCCAAAAAGTGGGACAGATGGGACTAAAATTTTTAGAGATGGAGACTGAAATTTTAATAACATTTTATACCTAAAATACCCTTATTTCAACTAATTAATTCCAATTTTACCTTTTGTCCAAATTAAATTAGAGTTTCATTCTTGTTTCAATTTCTGTCTCCCATTTTATACCAAACAGAATACTGAGATTTATTTCAATCTCTGTCTCTTTGTTTCTGTCTCTCAGTTTCAGTCTTTCCGTCTCTGTCTCTTCACCAAACGCTACCTTAGTGATTAGGTTATGTAAAATTAACATTTAATATTAAAAAATATTTTTTATCATTGTTATTTTAATATATATTTTTTTGTATAAAAAAATTTGTATTTTTTGAGTTATTTATCCAAATACTACAACTTTAAAATAAGTACCTCTATAACTAAAAATTCAAACATAAAATAACTTATTTATAAATTGCTATTAATAAAAGTTCTTATATTTTAAACTCTTTTTTTTAAAATTTATTTAAATTATTTATCTAAAGTGGGTCTTAATACTCAACGAAATTGGGACATAATCGTTTTTGTGCGTGTGTCCAGTATATATGAATTGAACAATGAACAGAGTTCAAATTAAGTAGATAAATAGAAGAAAGAAAATAAAATATTCAACATCTATGAAGCATGGACTTTGCTGATTTACTGTATTTGCGTGTCAAATATATTTTTAATATTAATAAATATTATTATAATTTATCTAAAAAATATTTTATATTTTATATATATGTTGTATTTTTATAGTTTATAAAAATTTAAAATTTGTGTATTCACAAGTCTCATATTGTATCATATTCTGTATCTGTATTTATATCTATATCTGTGCATCGTAGTTCAAAATGCAATGATCAAATTAGTGTAAGAGTAAACTATTCAAATAATACTCAAAAGTATACATCGCTAAAAAAATAATTCTAAAAGATGCTAATGACAAATAAATCGCCAAAAAATTTAAAAATGCGATAAAAAAATAGATATTAAATATATTCTAAAAAGAGACTTTAGATATTAGATTTTAATGTAATTTTTTTGCAAGCATTATTAAAAAATAAAATTTTTTTCAACCTTAAAATTTGGTAATTTTATGTTAAATGAATTTGAAAAAAAATTGTAAATGATTAAATTTTTTTAACAAATAAAAAAATCTAAAAATTAAATTTTGTTCTGAAATTTTTTTGTGTATCTTTTAAATATTTATTTAAATATTGTCACAATAGATAAGTTGAATAAATTTTTTATTTATAAAAATATAATATTTATTAGTTATTTTTATCGTATTTTTAAATTATTTAAAAATTATTTTGTTAATAATATTTTTTAATATTTTTTGTCAACATCCAAATATTTTAAATATGGAATAAATAGTTATCTCGTAAGTGTAATCACCAAAATAATATGTATATAAATCATTATTGTTGCATATTTATGTCAGGTAATTGTATTAATTAATGGCTTTATCTTAATAGTATAAATGTTTCTATGGATTTAATTAATGAACTTGTTTCTTTTTTTTTTTTTTTCAGAAAACAAAATAAGGAAAAACCTCCAATATTGTAAGAGAATCACAGCTGAATTTTCCTTTCTTCAATTCCCTCCATTCTCTTCTTGATTATGCACGGTGAGGTGTTAAGATTTGGTAAAGTTTTTATTTGATGAGAGTAGTTTATTAAATACTATAAAAAAATTGTCAAAAAAATCATTAAATTTATTGATAAAATTACGAAAATAATTCTTCTGTGAAATTTATCATTGAAAATAATCCAACTATATAGTTTTCATCGGTAATTAATTATTGTCATAATTCAATGGTAATTACTGACAGATTTAATGGCAGATTTTGTAAAGCAAATGGACAAAAAATATAGTTGATTACTAACAGAAATTATCCGTAGATAACTTTGGTGCCATACTATATGATTTTGCGCCGATTTACCGTTAAATTATTTTTAGTAAATCTGACGGTAAATTTAATTATTTAATTATTTATTTTTTAATTTTTCATGAACCTACTATAACTCGATAGTCAACAATTAATAGTCAAATTCTAATTAATGAAAATCAAATAAGGTTTTACTGAAAATAGTAAATTATATATATAATGTGAAATATCAAGTGTAGGTACAGAATAAAAAGTCAAATAAATAAGATACATTCAAATAAAACAAACCAAAATGCTAATCACTACGGGTCCTAATAGTCATCGTCGTTGTCATCCCCCTGGTCCTATTGAGGCGGCGAGGTCTAGACAATGGTGTCAGTGCCCATCTTGACTCCTGTGCAGAGGATAAGGAGCCCCCTTCAGCAGCGCCGTTGCCACCTGATGCCAAGGCATCTTATGCTAGTTTCACTAGCCTTTTTCTTTTGTTTTTATTAGGTTTTATGCACTTTCTTGAGCAATAAGTAAGTATTTGGATGAAAGTTTCATGCATACCTTGATTCATTCAAACATGGTTAATTTAATGCATTTTCATGAGATTTATGCTATAATTACTTGTGTGTTAAGAATGATGCAAACTCTTGTGAATCTAGCAAAGCTTTGATGCATGTATTGGTTGATGGTAGGTGAAGAGAAGCAAGGAAGAAGCATGGAAAGAAGTTAAAGAATAGCCATGAAAAGAAGAGGAAGCAACGTTGGTGGCCAAAGTTGGCTCACTAACGTTGCCTCAAACGTTTGAGGAAAAGGCAATGTAATGTTCTACAGAGTTCTGGTGCCAACGTTGGAGGAAACGTTGGTAAGCTAACGTTTCCTCCAACGTTTTTGAGACAATTTGCTTTCTGGAATTAGAAAAATTGGCTGTGACGCGTACGCGTGGGTGACGCACACGCGTGTGTTAGCCAACGTTGGAGGGAACGTTGCCAAGCCAACGTTACCTCCAACGCTTGCGACAAAAAGATCAATCCTGGAATTGGAGAAATCAGCAACGACGCGTACGCCTGATCATGGAAATTTGACATTCCACGCGCACGCGTGGGCAACGCGCACGCGTGAGTAAGCCAACGTTGGAGGGAACGTTGCCAACCGAACGCTACCTCCAACGCTTGCGACAATTTTTCAAAAACTGGAGTTGGAGAAATTGCAATGACGCGTACGCGTCGATGACGGGTACATGTGGACGTGCATTTTCTTCCCAACCTCGCGCACGCATAGGCGACGCGTACGCGTGAAATGGCAAAATCAACCATTCATGCGTACGCGTGACCAGGCGAACATTGGTGTCCCAACGTTGAGTCAAACGTTGCTGGCAACGCCCAGAATTCATTTTTTCTAAAGTAACGTTTGACCCAACGTTTACTCAAAAACGTTGATCACAATGTTGATACGAGAACTATGCAAATTGAGCACCTCTCTCCTCAACGTCATTGAGAGCCACTTCAATTTGCTTCAACAAGGGCCAAAAGCCCAATCCAAAGACTTGAAGACTAATGGAAGAAAGTGTATAAATAGCTTAGAGTTTAAGTTAGAAAGTACACTGGAAGGATTGGAACTCTCTGCATAATTTTCTTTCTCTGCAAATTTTAGTTTACTTTTGCCATGTACTTTTCAATTTCAATTTTCATTCTCAGAGCTATGAACAACTAAACCTCTCTTCATTGGGTTAGAGAGCTCTGTTGTAATTCAATAGATCAATAACAGTTTTTATTCTTCTTCTTCTGTCTTTTCTCTTGATTCTGCTAGAAAGCTTTCAATCTTCATACAATTGAACAATTGTCTCGACAAAGAAATTGTTCATAATTGGATTTTCTCTGATCCTTGAGAGAGGGATGAGGAAATCATGCTAGAAATGCTTTCTCACATTGGATTAGATTGGGGGTTGGATGGATATAGTGACATGTAATCCTACCAATACTTTGATCCATGAAAATGTGTGGTATAATCATTGACCAAACTTCATCTCTTTCCATGAGCAATTAAATCAAGACATTGGACAATTGTTCAAGCTTAGAGAGATTGGTGAGCCAAGACATTGGGATCCAATCACCTAAGATTGCCAAGCAAGATAAATGAATGCGTTGATTGAGGAAGAGATGAAAATGATTTGATCCGGAGAATGCAATATCTCCTAAGCCCAATGAATTACCCACTTCTGATCTTACCCATTCTCTTACATTCTGCTGTCTACTTTGATGCTTAATTATCCCCACTCCCATTTAATTTCTTGCAATTTAAGTTTCTGCACTTTAATTTCCTGCAATCTACTTTCTGCCATTTAAATTCTTCCATTTACATTCGGTTATCTATATTTCTTGTCATTTAAGTTTTTCGCCAATTTAAATCCTGCAACTCTCAATTCAATATGATTCAGTTCAACTAGAATACTCCTCCAATTAGAGTTGATCAACCAATCAATCCCTGTGTGATTCGACCTCACTCTATTGTGAGTTTTTACTTGACGAAAATTCAATATACTTGCCGAGAAAAATTTGTTAAAAGACAGATTTTTGTGCATCACCACCAGTGCACATCTGCTTCTGGTACACCGCTATTTGGCACTGCATCGCTGAATATGCTCCAGCTCCTGCCTGAGCTCCAGCCTTATGGACTGTCTCTGCATCGGGAGCATTTCTCACTGCCATGCATGTGAGGATCTCTCTATACCTCTTCTCAGACAGATTCAGTTGCTGAGTTTAGTCGTGAAGGCTCTGGGTGAGATTCTAAACCTGCTCCCGCAAATCGCCGATATGCTTGGGATTGGTAAGGCTGGTGGCAGAGGCGGACGAAGCCCTCAATGTGGAGGTGCGGAGGTTGCTGCAAAAAAAAATTTAAAATTTAAAATTTAAATTTCTGTTTCAGTTTTAGCATTTTTAATTATTAACAAATTATCATTTAAATACACATCCAAAAAGTTAGGATGAGTCATTCCACACAATTATCACAGTCCGTGAAGGACTCCATGTAATTATGTAAAGCAATAGCAAATAATTGAGCCCAAAGGACCTACTCGCATAGACGCGATTCTTATACGGCTCAGATGCAATCTCAAGCCACACCAGATCAGGATCGACGACTAATGTAGAGGAGTTGTTGTCGTCCTCCCCACTTTGCTGAGATTGTTGAGTCACAACGTCCAATCTCTGCGTGTAGAATTCCTGCGTATCACATTATATGCAAAAGTGATTAGGACGACAGTTAATTAAAAACAAATATAAGTGGGTATACTTGAAGGTCTCTGCCATCATTACATTACGATTCGTCGACTTAGACTACACATATTAAAACAAAAGGTTAAATGAAGTAATAATTACATTATATGTGAAAGACAAACTGACCATTAACAAAATAAAACAAGTTACATACCAGGTTAGCCATTGTCTTCATGAAAGTTGCTGACCTAGTATACTTTGATGAATTAGACGATGGCCTGTTGGCCCTGTTTGTGGCTTGGCAATGCCTAAATCTCTCATCAGTCTTCCAATATATATAAAGGGTCTTCTTAATGTCCACGTGGAGCCATTGAGTAAGGTGGTCACGCCTCTCACATACGTCCTCAAGCATTTGCTGAAACCGTCAAGCCATGCAATAGTCAAAGATCTTCTTGATCATGGTATTGTAAGTCTTCTCCCATGTAAATTTCTCTTGTACAAGAAAATATTTAGCACTAGTTAATTGAAATGAAATACATAATTAAACGAAAATAATGATATAAATTAACTAAACTTTAAATTTATAGAGATTTTACTGCCCACTTATGAAATCCTCATTCTCTGGTCACAGCAAGGATCTTCTTATAGTTCGGCCAGGTGTGGTCATACATTAGCTTAATCACATTCGTACGCTCCGATGTACACGCATTATTATCCGGTGCAAACCTATCAATAGAAAAATTAAGACTTATAAATACAAATTTGGTTTAAGGATTTCAAATTAAATTTTATTTAAAACTAATTAAAATAGTACTCATGCGGTCAAATCATCAGGCCAAATCGTCATCCTAATGACTGATGGCGGTGTTGGAGGATTTGGCTAGGATCCATGTGAGAATTCTGGCACTACAGTTCCTGTCATTAGAGGTGGCATCGTCGAAGTAGAGGGATGCTAAATACCAAATCGGTACCCGAATGATTCTTACGCTGACAAAATGGTACTTGACTTTTGTTATTGACAAAATAGCCTTTGAAAGATTTTAAAATTTGACAAAATCATCCAACCATGAAAGGATAAAATCACAGTAAATGAAATATTGGATCGTGTCCCACGTTTGTCCCTATAGCTATCTCCATTAACGGAGATCTGATGTGGCACGTGGCACGTTAAGTTGACAAAGTATGTATCCACGTGGCACCAAACTTTCTAGAATGGATGTGTGATGAGTGAATGATGTGAAAAAAGTTAATGAACTCAATTTAACCTCTCCATAGATGATAAAACCCTAATTTGCAGCCTTCTTTTTCCAATACGTTCGAGACTTTGCTGGAGAAATGATGAGTTCAGGAAGACAAGCTGCAAGGAGTTCTGGACAATCACGTTATCATGGGGCTTCCGTTAGAAACCTTATTCGTGGGAGATTGGGAAAGATTTCTGATAGGTGTGGTTGTGGAATACGTCCAGTGCTTCGATGATCTGGGGCGAATACTAATCCTGAGAGACCCTTTTATGGGTGTCCAAATTATAATGTAAGTTCTCAATGTCATCATCTTCTTCTTCTTTAATGTGTTGTTACTGGTACTTTTGTTTGATGAGTAATCTTAAAATTTTTTCTTTTTGTTGGTTGATGTGAAATTGGCAGAATTCTGGGAGAATGTGGTGTAGTTTCTTTATGTGGACAGACGGTAAAAAAGAACAGAGCTTAGTGGACAAAATACAACCAATAAGCAGTCATGATAGTTGGAAGATGAATTTAGCATGAAGAATTACTTCAATGGAAGTTGAAATTAGGTGTTTGAAAATATGGATTAGTATTTTAAGTTTAGCTATTTATTTATGTGTGTTTGTGACTATTATGTATGCTGTAAGTATGATTAAATTTTGATTAAAAGTGTGGATTTAAAGGTGTGTAATTTGAGGGTGAATGAAAGCATTGTATTCAGATTTCCATGAAAAAGAAACATAGTGTTAGCTCTGATGCAGGTGGAAATTAGCCGATTAAGAAATTAATACAGAATTAACGTTGCAAGTACAGTTCCTAATCGACGAAAATCCACTTATCAATTTAGAAGGGGTTGTCACAAATTTAGAGTAGAAATACTGGGAGTAGAAATCCCAGGTCGTCTCCCAACGAGTTGACAAAAGAGTGCTATTGTATTAGTCAGGAATTTTTCGAGAAATTTTAAGAGTTGAAGAATAGAAAATTAAATGATGGTAAATTAAAGCAATGTGAATTAAAAGCGATTTATATATTCAAAGTAAAAAGCCTTGACTGGGGGAAGATTAATTGGAAGTTCTATCCTTGTTGGATTTTCCCAAGTGGAATAGCAAGAGGTTGTTGTTTTCACTTAGTTAACCATTACTAAATAAAGGAAAGTCAAGTGATTGAGCTAACTCTTATTCGCAAATCCTAATCCTCTCCTTATGGAAGGATTAGCGTTAGTAAATAGAGAGTTAGCCAACAACTTCTAATTGAACTAATCACTTGAGTATTTCAACTCAAGGGTCTCCTTTTGATCAACCCCAAGTCAAGTTGGAAGTCTATTCCATTGACATGAATGTAATTTTCATAAACAATAAAAAGGAATAAGAAGAAGACATGATAAATTAAATAAGATAATAACTGAAAATTAATTAAAGGTAAAAGTAATTCTTTGCATTAATAAATCCCAAAATACAACATCCTTATCTGAACAGGGTTAATAAGTAATCAAAAGAGTAAATGAATAAGAAAGCAAACTAGAATAATGCAAATTCAACGGAAGTAGTGACTCTTCTCAATATCCAAAGCAACAGCATAAAAAGCATAAAAACTAGAAATATATGAATGTGAAGAAAACCTAGAGGAGAGTGATTTCTCTCTAAGATTTCAATCTAAAACTAAAAACTATCCGAATGAGAATGTCTGTTGAGTCTCTGCTTGTCCCCTGGCTCTAGTCTGTGTTTCTGGGCCGAAAACTGGGTCCAAACTCGGCCCAAAATCGCCCCCAGCATTTTCTGCGATTTCTGTAGGTAGCGCATGTCACGCGTACGCGTCGTCTGAAAAAATTACTTGTCACGTGTACGTGTCGGTCACGCGCACGCGTCGCCGTGCAAACTCCGATTCATGCGCCAGCATGAACCATGCGTGCGCGTCACTTCTCGCTGGTTGTCTCCTTTATTTCTTGTGTTCCTTCCATTTTTGCAAGCTTCCTTTCCATCCTTTAAGCCATTCCTGCCTATAAAGCCTGAAAAAACTTAACACACAGATCACGGCATCGAATGGTATAAAGGGGAATTAAAAATATACAATTTAAAGGCTCAGGAAGCAAGTTTTCAACCATAGAACAAAATTGGGAAGGAATTGTAAAATCATGCAAATTGTATGAATAAGTGTGCAAAGGCTTGATAAAAATCACTCAATTGAGCACAAGATAAATCATAAAATAGTGGTTTATCAATCTCCCCACACTTAAACATTAGCATGTCCTCATGCTAAGCTCAAGGAGACAAAAGAATGAATAGGGGAAAGTAAAACTCATGAGATGCAACCTATGAATACAACTATATGTTAAGATGATTCTGTCTAATTGGTTAAAAGTAAATAAGTTCTTCAAGACAAACATAAATCAGATTCCATTAATTCAAACCATACGATAAAAGACAAGTAAACACGTAAGAAGATAGCTCATGAAATCTGGGAACATAGAATCAAGCATTGAACCCTCACTGGTAGTGTATATGCACTCTAATCTCTTAAGTGTCTAGGGTTAATCACTCTACTCTTCTCTAGTCATGCTTTCTAGACTTTGTTCTTCATCTAACCAATCAACAAAAAATTTAGCATACCAATGCAAACATCATGAGGTCTTTTCAAGGTTGTAATGGAGCTGAGGTAAGGGTGAGGCTATATGTATGGCCAAGTGAGTTATAATATGAATATTTGATTAACCTAAGTTCTCACCTAAACACACACACACACTCTATGTAACTCTAAAATCATGCCTAGCTACCCATAATTCCCACTTTTGTATCACATACTCATGTACCAAATATTTCTTTAGTTTTACCACATGTGCGTTGATCTTTTATTAAACTTAGTATTGGGGTAATTTTGTCCCCTTATTTATCTATTTACTTAATTATTTGAATATTTTTTTTTGGTTTGGGGTTTTTTTATTGAAAATATAAAAGTAAACATAACATATCAATGCACATGAGTTTTTAATTTTTTTCTGGTCTCATATAAGCATGTACCCAAATTCCCTATACTTTTGTCAATAAAATACTGTACACTTTCATCAACCCAAGTTCCCACAGTTTCCCACACTGAATTGATACACAATCTCTAACTTAAGCTAATCAAAGAATCACTTAGGGTAATTAATTGTTTTTCCGCTTAAGGCTAGTGATGTAGTAAAATATAGAACAAATGGGGATCAAAAGGTTCAACGTGGCAAATAAAGGTGATTGAAAGGGTAGGCTATTTGGGATAAGTGAGCTAATAACAAATGATGGCCTCAATCATATGCAAGCATGTACATACACTAAACAATGGACATATAGAATGGAACAAAATATAGATTGCAATCATAGAGAAGAAAACACACAAGAATAAAATATTGTGGTTAAATAATGTAACCATATAATTAAGCTCAAATCTCATAGGTTGTGTGTTCTTAGCTATAATTCATGTTCCAATTTACAGTCTTCAAACAAGTTTAACACAAATTTTCAATTCAAGTTAGTGAAATACTATAAAAAGGATCTTGAAAGGGAACTCATTACTTCAACTAAGCAAAATATACATGCAAACAATTATTATCATGCAATCTATCCTATCTATCAAAAGAAAAAGTCAAATGTTGGTGTTAAGAGAGAGAGAGAGAGAGAGAGCTTACCTCCGGAAGTCAAGGACTGACCTCCCCACACTTAAGGTTTGGCACGGTCCTCCGTGCCATCTGTAAGGAGCAAGGTAGGGCTGGAAGCATCGCTTCTAGTGTCTGGTTCGCCTTGGCTGCCTGTGCTACTGGATGAAGGAGAGTCCGGGGTGTCCTTCTGTTTTGGAGGTGGGTGAGTACCAGCTATGAGGTCCTTAAGATAGTTGTATCTGCGCTTGTTACGGCGCTCCATTTGCTCCATTCGCCGGTCCTGCCGGTCGAACCTCTCAAGGATCTGTAGAAACATCTGATGGATGGATGGTGCTTGTGGTGTGGATGATGGTGAAGTAGAAGAAGGAGGAATATCCAAAGAAGGACCTGTAGGTCGGCTCGCAGAGGGAACTGGCGGCCTGATAGGACACACCTGCTGCAGAGACTAAATCTGAAACCAAGGCGGGGAAAGACAGGTTACCCACAATCTGTACATGTCCCATTGCTTGATGGATGTGTCGTGGCAGGTTGAGGGGTTGCTCTGTCAGGACGCACCAAATGAGGATAGCCATGTCTGCTGTGAAGGTCGACTCGTGAGTGCTCGGAAAGACATAGTGAGACATAATCTGTGCCCACACGCGAGCCTCCAGGGTGAGTGATTGGGCTGAGATGCTCTTGATTTTTGAACGATGCTGCCCGTAGATCCAGGTGTTGCCAGGTTGGGCTATAACTCCAAGGGCGCTATCCCAGTCGAACTGGTACATCTGACGCTTACGAGATGCTTCTTGATATGCATCCCATCCCTCTAGACTAGGTGGAAGGTCCAGTACTCTCTGTATGGTATTCTCGGAGACAGGGACCTACTGCTGACGAACGTAGATAGTCTGCAGAGTAGGCGAGTAGAAGTTGGAGTAGAATTCAACTACCCATGATAATTTGGCCTCTCGTGGCTGTCTCCTAAAAAATCTCCACTGTCTCCTCTCTATTCGGGGCTCCACAAAATCAACAAAATGTGTTGGGACAATGAGCAGATACTCATTGTTGTAGTTCCTCTTGGCTAGGATGGGAAACATCTATTCACAATAACGGTTAGCAAACCGTGTGGAGTCCCGTGCGGGAAAGGCTTTCTCAAATTCATCAACTTTAATGATCCTCTTCACCCGCTTTGTTGGTGGCTTGACACTGGTAGATGGAAGCACCTTAGCCAATGTTCTCTTAGTTCCTCTCCTTACTAGTGTCTTGTCAGTGGCCTTCTCTTTTTCTTTCTTGGTACCCATGCCTAAGGAAGAAGAAAAAGGAAGAGTTGAAATATAGATAACTAAAACCGGAAGGGAGAAAATTCCAAGTGATAATGAATGCCAAAAGAAAGATGATAGCTCAAATACATGGTAGCTACAACATGTAGGTAAGACATCAATTAAGATCGAGAAGGCAATTCATAATAATTGGATGCAAGAGAGTAAAAGCAAGCAAGTACTAGGCATTAGAAGCATAACTCAAGCATCAATAATTAAATATGCCAATATAGAGAGTATTTGTATGATGACAATTGTGAATGATAATCCCAAATACATGTGGAGTACAAGTGTTGTGAAAAAGGGGAATTCAAGTAAAAGAGTAAAGGAAGATAGGATTCAAAGTGCCATAACGACTTTTTCACAAATACTTGGTGAGTAAGTTAAAGGAGGAATGAAAATAATATAATCCAAATGTATATGAGAGCCAATTTAATATGTCAATTGTCAAATCACTCCTCATAATATCCACAAGCTTCATTATAGTAAGATAATATCCAAATAAAACTCCAACACCAACATAAGAATGCAAGAAAAAGAAAAGAAAAAGAAACCATAAATAATTAAGCTAAAAGAAAAATAGAGAAGAAAGAAACATAAATAAATGCCATAATGAAAGAGTAGATGGGAGGAAGAAAAGAAACATTATGAAGGAGATGAAGAAGGAAAGAAGAAAGTAACAGAAAGTAGGAAAGAATAAGGAAGAAGAAAGAAAGAAGGAAGAAGAAATAATTAGGATTGAAAAGAATTAAGATTGGGGAAGAGGGAGAATTAAAATCAGGCACTGAGGTGGTTTAATTGTGCGTCGTATGCGATGCGTACGCATGCATCATGCGTACGCGTGGGTCACGCAGATTGAAAAGTGACGCGTAAGCGTCGGACACGCGTATGCGTGCCATTTGATTATGCAAATCGCGCGAAGGCATCGACGCATACGCACAACTCTCTGTTCGCGCTAGGCTTGGGGCAAAAATCACATACGACGCGTGCACCTGGATGGTCATTTTGGGAAAATGACGCGCACGCGTCAGGGACGCGTACGCGTGATGGAGCTTGTGCTCCCAGCACAGTTCCAGCCCCACACCATCCTAACTCTCTGGCCATACACCCATTTACGCCGATTTGCAGGGTCACTCGTACGCGTGAGGGATGCGTACGTGTGGACTTGCTCGTGCGCAAGGCATGCCACCAGCACCACTTCTACCCAACTCTCTGTTCAATTTTTATTTTTCACGCACGCGCATATGACGCGTCAGCGACGCTTGGGCGTCGTGTGCTCTTCCTTTTTTTTTTTTATGCAGGATGCAAAATACAGCATGCAGATGAATATGCAAAAATCATGAATGAACACTATGGAAAAACAAAAGAAAATAAAACTAAGAATGAAAAGAAACGATCATACCATGGTGGGTTGTCTTCCACCTAGCACTTTGCTTTTACGTCCTTAAGTTGGACGGTCTACAAGCTCAATCTGCTTCTGTTGGTGGGTCCTCCAAGAGGAAGTCTTCTAGCTCTTTATTTTCCTTCATCTTCTCACCATGATATAGCTTTAAGCGATGTCCATTCACCTTGATGAATTTGGAACTTGAAGGATGACTCAGATGGAAGAATCCGTATTGCTCTGCCTTTTCTACTCTGTAGGGGCCTTCCCATCTAGATCTCAACTTTTCTGGCATGAGTCTCAGCCTTGAGTTGTAAAGGAGAACTAGCTCCCCAGGTCTGAACTCTCTGCTCTTGATGTGCTTGTCATGCACAGCCTTTACCTTCTCCTTGTATAGTCTGGAGTTGTCATATGCTTCGAGTCGAAGGGTCTCCAGTTCTGCTAATTGTAGCTTCCTTTCAACACCAGCCTTCTCAAATCCCATGTTGCATTCCCGTACAGCCCAGAAAGCTTTGTGTTCCACCTCTACCGGGAGGTGACAAGCCTTTCCGTATACTAGGCGGAATGGACTCATCCCAATGGGTGTCTTGTACGCTGTCCGATAAGCCAGAGCGCATCAACAAGCCTGGTGCTCCAGTCATTCCTATGAGGCTTGACTATCTTCTCCAGAATGCGCTTTATCTCCCTGTTAGACACCTCTGCTTGTCCATTGGTTTGAGGATGGTAAGTGGTGCACGAAATTGTGATCTCTGGTAATGGCTTCTTAGGCCAGATACTCTGATCTAGTTTTACAGTCTGTCACAACTTCGATACAACTAACCAGCAAGTGCACTGGGTCGTCCAAGTAATACCTTACGTGAGTAAGGGTCGAATCCCACGGAGATTGTTGGTATGAAGCAAGCTATGGTCACCTTGTAAATCTCAGTTAGGCGGATATAAAACAGTTATGTGGTTTTCGAATTATAAATAATAAAATAGGGATAGAAATACTTATGTAAATCATTGGTAGGAATTTCAGATAAGCGAATGGAGGTGCTTTCGTTCCTCTAGACCTCTGCTTTCCTGCTATCTTCATCCAATCAGTCTTACTCCTTTCCATGGCTGGCTTTATGCAAGGGCATCACCGTTGTCAGTGGCTACATCCCCTCCTCTCAGTGAATAATATGCTCACGCACCCTGTCACGGCACGGCTATTCATCTGTCGGTTTCCGATCATGCTGGAATAGGGTTCACCCTCCTTTTGCGTCTGTCACTAACGCCCAGCACTCGCGAGTTTGAAGCTCGTCACAGTCATTCAATCATTGAATCCTACTCAGAATACCACAGACAAGGTTTAGACCTTCCGGATTCTCTTGAATGCCGCCATCATTCTAGCTTACGCCACGAAGATTCTGGTTAGGAGATCTAAGAGATACTCATTCTAGCTTAATTCATGTAGAACAGAAGTGTTTGTCAGGCACGCGTTCATAGGGGAGATGGTGATGAGCGTCACACATAATCATCACCTTCATCACGTTCTTGGGTGCGAATGGATATCTTAGAAGCGAAATAAGATGAATTGAATAGAAAATAGTAGTACTTTCATTAATCTTTGAGGAACAGCAGAGCTCCACACCTTAATCTATGGAGTGTAGAAACTCTACCGTATGAAAATACATAAGTGAAGGTCCAGGCATGGCCGAGATGGCCAGCCCCTATGGTCTAAGAACAATGCGTTCAAAGATGATCCTAAGATCCTAAGATGATCAAAAGATGCCTAATACAATAGTAAAAGGTCCTATTTATAATAAACTAGCTACTAGGGTTTACATGAGTAAGTAATTGATGCATAAATCCACTTCCGGGGCCCACTTGGTGTGTGCTTGGGCTGAGCCTGAGTTTTGCACATGCAGAGGCCATTTGTGGAGTTGAACGCCAGTTTCTATGCCAGTTTGGGCGTTCAACTCTGGTTTTGGATCCTTTTCTGGCGCTGGACGCTAGATTTGGGCAGAAGGCTGGCGTTGAACGCCCGTTTACGTCATCTATTCTTGGCCAAAGTATGGACTATTATATATTGCTGGAAAGTCCTGGATGTCTACTTTCCAACGCAATTGGAAGCACGCCATTTCAAGTTCTGTAGCTCCAGAAAATCCACTTTGAGTGCAGGGAGGTCAGAATCCAACAGCATCAGCAGTCCTTCTTCAACCTCTGAATCTGATTTCTGCTCAAGTCCCTCAATTTCAGCCAGAAAATACCTGAAATCACAGAAAAACACACAAACTCATAGTAAAGTCCAGAAATGTGAATTTAACATAAAAACTAATGAAAACATCCCTAAAAGTAACTAGATCCTACTAAAAACATACTAAAAACAGTGTCAAAAAGCGTATAAATTATCCGCTCATCACAACACCAAACTTAAATTGTTGCTTGTCCCCAAGCAACTGAAAATCAAATAGGATAAAAAGAAGAGAATATACTATAAATTCCAAACTATCAATGAAACAGAGCTTCAATCATATGAGCGGGACTTATAGCTTTTTGCCTCTTGAATAGTTTTGGCATCTCACTTTATCCATTGAAGTTTAGAATGATTGGCATCTTTAGGGACTTCAGATTTCGAATAGTGTTATTGACTCTCCTAGTTCAGTATGATGATTCTTGAACACAGCTTCTTTATGAGTCTTGGCCGTGGCCCTAAGCACTTTGTTTTCCAGTGTTACCACCAGATACATAAATGCCACAGACACATAATTAGGTGAACCTTTTCAGATTGTGACTCAGCTTTGCTAGAGTCCCCAATTAGAGGTGTCCAGGGTTCTTAAGCACACTCTTTGTTTTTGCTTTGGACCTTGACTTTAACCGCTCAGTCTCAAGTTTTCACTTGACACCTACACGCCACAAGCACATGGTTAGGGACAGCTTGGTTTAGCCGCTTAGACCAGGATTTTATTCCTTTAGGTCCTCCTATCCACTGATGCTCAAAGCCTTGGGATCCTTTTTATTTGCCCTTGCCTTTTGGTTTTAAGGGTTATTGGCTTTTTCTGCTTGCTTTTTCTTTCTATTTTTTTTCTACATTTTTTTTTCTGCAAGCTTTGCTCTTTGCTGCTTTTTCTTGCTTCAAGAATCATTTTTATGATTTTTCAGATTATCGAATAACATGTCTCCTAGTCATCATTCTTTCAAGAGCCAACATATTTAACATTCTTAAACAACAACTTCAAAAGACATATGCACTGTTCAAGCATACATTCAGAAAACAAGAAGCATTGTCACCACATCAATATAATTAAACTAAGTTCAAGGATAAATTCGAAACTCATGTACTTCTTGTTCTTTTGAATTAAAACATTTTTCATTTAAGAGAGGTGATGGATTCATAGGACATTTATAACTTTAAGACAAAGTTACTAACTACTAATGATCATGTAATGAAGACACAAACACAGATAAGCACATAACATAGAAAACGAAAAACAGAGAAAGCAAGAACAAGGAATGAATCCACCTTAGTGATGGTGGAGTTTCCTTCTTGAGGAACCAATGATGTCCTTGAGCTCTTCTATGTCTCTTCCTTGTCTTTGTTGCTCCTCCCTCATTGCTTTTTGATCTTCTCTTATTTCATGAAGCGTGATGGAGTGCTCTTGATGTTCCACCCTTAGTTGTCCCATATTGGAACTCAATTCTTCTAGGGAGGTGTTGATGTGCTCCCAATAGTTTTGTGGAGGAAAGTGCATTTGAGGCATTTCCGGAATCTCATGGTGATGAGCTTCTTGCGCCTCTTGAGCTCCATGACTGGGCTCTCTTGCTTGCTCCATCTTTTTCTTAGTGATGGGCTTTTCCTCTTTAATGAGGATATCTCCCTCTATGTCAATCCCAGCTGAATTGCATAGGTGGCAAATGAGGTGAGGAAAGGCTAACCTTGCCATGGTGGAGGACTTGTCAGCCACCTTGTAGAGTTCTTGAGGTATGATCTCATGAACTTCCACCTCTTCTCCAATCATGATGCTATGGATCATGATGGCCCGGTCTATAGTAACTTCAGACCGGTTGCTAGTGGGAATGATTGAGCATTGAATAAACTCCAACCATCCTCTAGCTATAGGCTTGAGGTCCAATCTTCTTAGTTGAACCGGCTTGCCTTTGGAGTCAATCTTCCATTGAGCTCCTTCTACACATATGTCCATAAGGACTTGGTCCAACCTTTGATCAAAGTTGACTCTCCTTGTGTAGGGGCGTGCGTTCTCTTCCATGTATGGCAAGTTGAACGCCAACCTCACATTCTCCGGACTAAAATCTAAGTATTTCCCCCGAACCATTGTAACATAGTTCTTTGGATCCGGGTTCTTACTTTGATCATGGTTCTTGGTGATCCATGCATTGGCATAGAACTCTTGAACCATTAGGATGCCGACTTGTTGGATGGGATTTGTTAGAACTTCCCAACCTCTTCTTTGAATTTCATGTCGGATCTCCGGATACTCATTTCTTTTGAGTTTAAAAGGGACCTCAGGGATCACCTTCTTCTTGGCCACAACATCATAGAAGTAGTCTTGATGGGCTTTGGAGATGAACCTTTCCATCTCCCATGACTCGGATGTGGAAGCTTTTATCTTCCCTTTCCCTCTTCTAGAGGATTCTCCGGTCTTAGATGCCATCAATGGTAATGGAAAAACAAAAAGCTTATGCTTTTACCACACCAAACTTAGAATATTGCTCGCCCTCGAGCAATAAACAAAAGAGTAGAAGAAGAAGAAGAAGAAATATGGAGAGGGAGAGGGAGATGTGGTTTCGGCCAAGGAGAGTGTAGAGGGGTGTGTTGTGTGAATTTGATGAAGAATGGAGGTCTTTATATAGGGAAGGGAGGGGGGTTAAGGTTCGGCCATATGGGTGGGTTTGGGTGGGAAATTGGTTTTGAATTTTGAAGGTAGGTGGAGTTTATGAGGTAAGTTTATTGGGAAGAGTGGGTGGATGTGAGTGGTGAAGGTTTAATGGGGAAGAGAGATTGAGGTGATTGGTGAGGGGTTTTTAGGGAAGAGTGTTTATGGGGTTGTGTAAAAGAGAGTGGTGAGAAGAAGTGAGTGGAGGTAGGTGGGGATCCTGTGGGGTCCACAGATCCTGAGGTGTTCAAGGATTTACATCCCTACACCCATTAGGCATGTAAAAATGCCTTTGTATCCAACTCTGGGCGTTCAGCGCCAGGTTGGTGGCCATTTTGGGCGTTCAACACCCATTTGTGTGCCATTTCTGGCGTTGAACGCCAGAACCATGCTTGTTCTGGGCGTTCAGCGCCAGGATGCTCCCATTCTGGGCATTCAGCGCCAGAACTATGCTCTGTTCTGGCGTTTGAACGCCAGACAGATGCTCCTCCAGGGTGTGATTTTTCTTCTGCTGTTTTTGATTCTGTTTTCAATTTTTCTATTTATTTTGTGACTCCACATGATCATGAACCTAAGAAAACATGAAAAACAATAAAAATAAGAATTAGATAAACATTGGGTTGCCTCCCAACAAGCGCTTCTTTAATGTCAATAGCTTGACATTGGGCTCTCATGGAGCCTCACAGATGTGCAGAGCTTTGTTGAGACTCTCCAACACCAAACTTAGAGTTTGGATATGGGAGTTCAACACCAAACTTAGAGTTTGGTTGTGGCCTCCCAACACCAAACTTAGAGTTTGACTGTGGGGGCTCTGATTGACTCTGCTTTGAGAGAAGCTTTTCAAGCTTCCTCTCCATGGTTGCAGAGGGAGATCCTTGAGTTTTGAATACAAGGGAGTTCTCATTCCATTGAAGGACTATTTTACCTCTGTCAACATCAATCACAGCTCTTGCTGTGGCCAGGAAAGGTCTTCCTAGGATGATGGATTCATCCTCTTCCTTTCCAGTATCCAGGACTATGAAATCAGTAGGTATGTAAAGGCCCTCAACCTTTACTAATACATCTTCTACTTGTCCATAAGCCTGTCTTTTTGAGCTGTCTGCCATCTCTAGTGAGATTTTAGCAGCTTGCACCCCATAGATTCCCAGTTTCTCTATTACAGAGAGGGGCATGAGGTTTATTCCTGAACCAAGGTCACACAGAGCCTTAAAGATCATGGTGCCTATGGTACAGGGTATTATGAACTTTCCAGGATCCTGTCTCTTCTGAGGCAGTGTCAGTTGATCCAGATCACTTAGTTCATTGATGAACAAGGGAGGTTCAACTTCCCAAGCATCAATGCCAAACAATTTGGCATTCAGCTTCATGATTGCACCAAGAAACTTGGCAGTTTGCTCTTCAGTGACATCCTCATTCTCTTCAGAAGAGGAATACTCATCAGAGCTCATGAAGGGCATAAGGAGGTTCAATGGAATCTCTATGGTCTCTAGATGAGCCTCAGAGTCCTTTGGTTCCTCAGAGGGAAGCTCCTTATTGACCACTGGACGTCCCAGGAGGTCTTCCTCCTTGGGATTCACGTCCTCTCCTCTCCTCAGAGGTTCGGCCATGGCGCTTATGTCAATGGCCTTGCACTCTCCTTTTGGATTCTCTTCTGTATTGCTTGGGAGAGTACTAGGAGGGATTTCAGTGATCCTTTTACTCAGCTGGCCCACTTGTGCTTCCAGATTTCTAATGGACGACCTTGTTTCATTCATGAAACTTACAGTGGCCTTAGATAGATCAGAGACTAGATTTGCTAATTTAGAAGCATTTTGTTCAGAGTTCTCTGTCTGTTGCTGAGTTGATGATGGAAAAGGCTTGCTATTGCTAAACCTGTTTCTTCCACCATTATTAAAGCCTTGTTGGGGCTTTTGATCCTTCCATGAGAAATTTGGATGATTTCTCCCTGTTGAGTTATAGGTGTTTCCATAAGGTTCACCTATGTAATTTACCTCTGCTATTGCAGGGTTCTCAGGATCATAAGCTTCTTCTTCAGAAGATGCCTCTTGAGTACTGTTGGATGCAGCTTGCATTCCATGCAGACTCTGAGAAATCATATTGACTTGCTGAGTCAATATTTTGTTCTGAGCCAATATGGCATTCAGAGTATCAACTTCAAGAACTCCCTTCTTCATAGGCGTCCCATTACTCACAGGATTCCTTTCAGAAGTGTACATGAACTGGTTATTAGCAACCATGTCAATGAGTTCTTGAGCTTCTGCAGGCGTTTTCTTTAGGTGAATGGATCCACCTGCAGAGGTATCCAATGACATCTTTGATAGCTCAGATAAACCATCATAGAATATATCCAGGATGGTCCATTCTGAAAGCATGTCAGAAGGACACTTTTTGGTCAACTGTTTGTATCTTTCCCAAGCTTCATATAGAGATTCACCTTCTTTCTGTCTGAAGGTTTGAACATCAGCTCTAAGCTTGCTCAGCTTTTGAGGAGGAAAGTACTTGGCTAAGAAAGCCGTGACCAGCTTATCCCAAGAGTTCAGGCTGTCTTTGGGTTGAGAATCCAACCATAATCTAGCTCTGTCTCTTACAGCAAAAGGGAAAAGCATGAGCCTATAGACTTCAGGATCTATTCCATTAGTCTTAACAGTATCACATATCTGCAAGAATTCAGTCAAGAACTGAAAAGGATCTTCAGATGGAAGTCCATGAAACTTGCAGTTCTACTGCATCAGAGAAACTAATTGAGGTTTCAGCTCAAAGTTGTTTGCTCCAATGGCAGGAATGGAGATGCTTCTTCCATGTAAATTGGAATTAGGTGCAGTAAAGTCACCAAGCATCTTCCTTACATTATTATTATTTTCGGCTGCCATCTCCTCTGCCTGTTCGAAAATTTCTGAAAGGTTATCTTTGGATTGTTGTATTTTAGCTTCTCTTAATTTTCTCTTCAGAGTCCTTTCAGGTTCTGGGTCTGCTTCCACAAGAATGTTCTTGTCCTTGCTCCTGCTCATATGACAAAGAAGAAGGCACAGAAAATAATAATAATAATAGAGATCCTTTATACCACAGTATAGGGATCCCTTTGTGAGTGGAAGAAAAGAGGGGGAGACAAAGAATGTGATGTAAAGGAAGAAACACAACTGTACGGATGGAAGAGATGTGAGATGAGATGTTAGGATATGAATGAATAAATAAAATAGGATGGGGGAGGGATAATTTTCAAAAATTATTTTGAAAAAGAGTTAGTGATTTTTGAAAAATGGTTTTTGAAAAAATGTTAGAAATTTTCGAAAAATTAAAAATAATTAGTTAATAAAAAAGAAGTTTTTGAAAAAGAAGGGAGATATTTTCGAAAATTAGAGAGAGAGAGAGTTAGTTAGGTAGTTTTGAAAAAGTTAAGAAACAAACAAAAAGTTAGTTAGTTAGTTGAAACAAATTTTGAAAAGATAGGAAGTTAGGAGGTTAGGAAAGATATTTTGAAAAGATATTTTTGAAAAAGATAAGATAAGAAGATATTTCTGAAAAGATATGATTTGAAATTAGTTTGGAAAAAGATTTGATTTTTAAAATCACAATTAATGACTTGATTCATAAGAAATCACAAAATATGATTCTAGAACTCAAAGTTTGAATCTTTCTTAACAAGCAAGTAACAAACTTCAAATTTTTGAATCAAAACATTAATTGATTATGTTATTTTCGAAAATTTGTTATAAAAATAAGAAAAAGATTTTTGAAAAATATTTTTGGAATTTTCGAAGATAACTAAGAATTTTGAAAAAGATTTGATTTTTGAAAAAGATTTTGAAAAAGATAAGGTTTTCAAATTGAAAATTTGATTTGGCTCATAAGAAACAACTTGATTTTAAAAATTTTTGAAAAAGTCAATCCAAATTTTCGAATTTGATGAGAGAAAAAGGGAAAGATAATTTTTTTGATTTTTGAATTTTTATGATGCAAGAGAAAAACACTAAAAAGATGCAATGCATGAAATTTTTAGATCAAAACAATGAATGCATGCAGGAATGCTATGAATGTCAAGATGAACACCAAGAACACTATGAATTTCATGATGAACATCAAGAACATAATTTTTGAAAAATTTTTAATGCAAAGAAGACATGCAAGACACCAAACTTAGAATTCTTTAATGCTTAGGCACTAAGAATTCAAGAATGCATATGATAAACATGAAAAGACACAAAACAAAAAAAATCATCAAGATCAAACAAGAAGACTTACCAAGAACAACTTGAAGATCATGAAGAACACTATGAATGCATGATATTTTCGAAAAAATGCAAGATGCATATGCAAGTGACACCAAACTTATGATATGACTCAAGACTCAAATAAGAAACACAAAATATTTTTTATTTTTATGATTTTCTAATTTTTTTGGATTTTTTTTCGAAAATTATATGAAAAAGAAAGATAAGGATTCCAAAATTTTTAATATGAATTCCAGGAATCTTGCATTCTTAGTCTAAAGCTTCAGTCCAGGAATTAGACATGGCTCACTAGCCAGCCAAGCTTTCAATGAAAGCTCCAGTCCAAAACACTAGACATGGCCAATGGCCAGCCAAGCTTCAGCATTTAACACCAGAGTATATTGATCTTGATAACAAATTGCTGCTCATCATTTATCAAGTATGTAACTTACCTCTGATGGTTTGGAAGCCTCAGTCCAAAAGAATTTAGACATGGCTTTACAGCCAGCCAGGCTTCACATGCTTCATGAAACACTATAATTCATTCTTAAAAATCTTGAAAAAAATTTTTGAAAACATTTTTATTTTTTTTTCGAAAACAGATGAGAAATTTTTTGAAATATTTTTGAAAAGAAAACAAAAAGAAAATTACCTAATCTGAGCAACAAGATGAACCGTCAGTTGTCCATACTCGAACAATCCCCGGCAACGGCGCCAAAAACTTGGTGCTGTTGCCGGATCAAAAGGGAATCTGGCACTGATGTTACCGGACCAAAAGCTTGCCGAAGACTCAAACAATCCCCGGCAACGGCGCCAAAAACTTGGTGCACGAAATTGTGATCTCTGGTAATGGCTTCTTAGGCCAGATACTCTGATCTAGTTTTACAGTCTGTCACAACTTCGATACAACTAACCAGCAAGTGCACTGGGTCGTCCAAGTAATACCTTACGTGAGTAAGGGTCGAATCCCACGGAGATTGTTGGTATGAAGCAAGCTATGGTCACCTTGTAAATCTCAGTTAGGCGGATATAAAACAGTTATGTGGTTTTCGAATTATAAATAATAAAATAGGGATAGAAATACTTATGTAAATCATTGGTAGGAATTTCAGATAAGCGAATGGAGGTGCTTTCGTTCCTCTGGACCTCTGCTTTCCTGCTATCTTCATCCAATCAGTCTTACTCCTTTCCATGGCTGGCTTTATGCAAGGGCATCACCGTTGTCAGTGGCTACATCCCCTCCTCTCAGTGAATAATATGCTCACGCACCCTGTCACGGCACGGCTATTCATCTGTCGGTTCCCGATCATGCTGGAATAGGGTTCACCCTCCTTTTGCGTCTGTCACTAACGCCCAGCACTCGCGAGTTTGAAGCTCGTCACAGTCATTCAATCATTAAATCCTACTCAGAATACCATAGACAAGGTTTAGACCTTCCGGATTCTCTTGAATGCCGCCATCATTCTAGCTTACGCCACGAAGATTCTGGTTAGGAGATCTAAGAGATACTCATTCTAGCTTAATTCATGTAGAACAGAAGTGTTTGTCAGGCACGCGTTCATAGGGGAGATGGTGATGAGCGTCACACATAATCATCACCTTCATCACGTTCTTGGGTGCGAATGGATATCTTAGAAGCGAAATAAGATGAATTGAATAGAAAATAGTAGTACTTTCATTAATCTTTGAGGAACAGCAGAGCTCCACACCTTAATCTATGGAGTGTAGAAACTCTACCGTATGAAAATACATAAGTGAAGGTCCAGGCATGGCCAAGATGGCCAGCCCCTATGGTCTAAGAACAATGCGTTCAAAGATGATCCTAAGATCCTAAGATGATCAAAAGATGCCTAATACAATAGTAAAAGGTCCTATTTATAATAAACTAGCTACTAGGGTTTACATGAGTAAGTAATTGATGCATAAATCCACTTCCGGGGCCCACTTGGTGTGTGCTTGGGCTGAGCCTGAGTTTTGCACGTGCAGAGGCCATTTGTGGAGTTGAACGCCAGTTTCTGTGCCAGTTTGGGCGTTCAACTCTGGTTTTGGATCCTTTTCTGGCGCTGGACGCCAGATTTGGGCAGAAGGCTGGCGTTGAACGCCAGTTTACGTCGTCTATTCTTGGCCAAAGTATGGACTATTATATATTGCTGGAAAGCCCTGGATGTCTACTTTCCAACGCAATTGGAAGCGCGCCAATTTAATATAAAACACACAAACTCATAGTAAAGTCCAGAAATGTGAATTTAATATAAAAACTAATGAAAACATCCCTAAAAGTAACTAGATCCTACTAAAAACATACTAAAAATAGTGTCAAAAAGCGTATAAATTATCCGCTCATCAGTAAGCTGTTACTACCTTATGAACAATCACATGCTTCTTCAATAGTCCTGTTAATCTCCTGTTACAAAAGTGAGTGCCTTGATCACTCACGATTGCTCGTGGTTATCCAAAACAACAGATAATATGGTTTCTAACAAAGGAGACAACAACGTTAGCATCATCAGTACGGGTAGGAATTGCCTCCACCCATTTAGAAACATAATCTAAAACTAACAATATATATAAGAAACCACTAGAGTTTGGGAATGGACCCATGAAGTCAATGCCCCAAACGTCAAAAATTCCACAGAATAGCATAAGCTGTTGGGATATCTCATCCCTCTTGGATATATTTCCAAACCTTTAGCATGGGGAACAAGATTTATAGAAGGCAGTAGCATCCTTAAAAAGAGTGGGCCACCAGAATCCACAGTCTAAAATTTTTCTAGCTGTTCTTTGAGGGCCAAAATGTCCACCACTCTCAGAGGAGTGGCAGGCCTCTAAAATTGACTGGAATTCTGATTGAAGCACGCACATTCTAATTACTTGGTCAGCACCATATCTCCATAAATATGGGTCATCCCATATATAATATTTGGACTCGCTTTTCAGCTTGTCCCTTTGATGCTTAGTAAAATTAGGAGGAAAGGTATGACTAACTAGATAATTAGCCACAGGTGCATACCAAGAAACTACTTTAGATATTGTGTGCAAGCTATCAAATAGAAAAGTATCATTAATAGGAGTGGAGTCATCCTTAATGTGCTCAAGGAGACTCAAGTGGTCTGCCACTAAATTCTGGGAACCACTCCTATCCTTAATTTCTAAATCAAATTCTTGCAGCAACAATATCCAACGTATTAACCTTGGTTTAGACTCTTTTTTAGCTAATAAATATTTTTGATTTGCATGGTCTGAGTACACTACCACCTTAGTACCAAGTAAATAGGCTTGGAATTTATCCAGAGCAAAAACAATAGCCAGAAGCTCTTTTTCCGTGGTAGTGTAATTAGACTGAGCAGCGTCTAAGGTCGTAGAAGCATAAGCTATTACAAAAGGATCCTTACCTTCACGCTGAGCCAGCACCGCTCCTACCGCATGGTTGGAGGCATCACACATAATTTCAAAAGGGTGGCTCCAGTCTGGACCTCTCACAATCGGAGCTTGAGTCAAGGCGATCTTCAGCTTATCAAACGCTTCCATGCAATCCTCACTCAGCTCAAACTCAACATCCTTTTGCAGCAGTCTGGATAAAGGCAATGCTACCTTACTGAAGTCCTTGATAAATCTCCGATAGAAACCTGTAAGACCAAGGAACGAACGGACTTCCCTCACGGAGGAGGGGTAAGGCAAACTAGAAATCACATCTACCTTTGTTGGATCTACAGAAATACCAGTATTAGAAACAACCTGTCCTAAAACAATCCCTTGTTTTACCATAAAATGACATTTTTCAAAATTTAACACAAGGTTTGAACTAACACACATGTCTAATACTCTAGCTAAACTATCCAAGCAAAGGTTAAATGAATCACCATAAACACTGAAGTCATCCATGAAAACTTCCATATAGTTCTCAATAAGATCTGAGAAGATACTCATCATGCACCTTTGGAAAGTAGCCAGTGCATTACACAAGCCAAAATGCATCCTCTTGTATGCATACGTTCCAAAGGGACATGTAAAAGTCGTCTTCTCCTGATCTTCAGGGGCTATATAAATTTGAAAATAGCCTGTATAACCATCTAAAAAGCAGTAGTGTGATTTACCTGACAGGCGATCAAGCATCTAATCGATAAATGGCAAGGGGTAATAATCCTTGCGAGTAGCTTGGTTGAGACGCCTGTAGTCAATGCACACCCTCCAGGAATTCTACACTCTAGTTGTCATGAGCTCTCCATGCTTATTCTTCACTGTTGTGACTCCAGACTTCTTGGGCACCATTTGTACTGGACTGACCCATTCACTATCTGAGATGGGGTAGATGTTATCAGCTTCAAGCAGTCTGGTCACTTCCTTCTTGACAACATCTAATATGGTGGGATTCAGCCGCCTCTGAGGTTGACGGACAGGCCTTGCTCTATCTTCTAAAAATATCCTGTGCTCACAAACTTAAGGGCTGATGCCTACTATATCCGCCAAGCTCCACCCAATTGCTTTCTTGTGTCTTCTCAGCACACTGAGCAACTACTCCTCCTGTTGGGAAGTGAGTTCCCTTGAAATGATAACTGGGAGCTACTGATGATCCTCAAGGTAAGCATACTTGAGGTGGAGTGGAAGGGGCTTTAACTCCACTTTCTGTTCATGGCTAGGCACTTGATCATCTGGAGCTAGTGAAGGTTGCAGTGTGTCTTCATCTTGTTCAGGGGGCTTCCCCACACTTGCACCTTGCTCCATGTGCCTCTCTTCTACTTCCTCCTGGTGAACTGTAGCTATAGTTTCATCAATTATGTCACACTGGAAGATGGAATGATCTTCCGGAGGATGCTTCATAGCTTCATCAAGTTGAAGCTCACTGCTCTGCCATCTATCTCAAAGGAATAAGTTCCTGAGAATGCATCCAACTTGAACTTTGAAGTTTTCAGAAATGGTCTTTCAAGCAGGATGGATGATGGTCTTCCTGAGTCATTAGGGGGCATTTCCAAAATATAGAAGTCAATAGGAAATGTGAGCCCCTTAATGCTCACCAGCACGTCCTCAGCAATTCCAACCACAGAGATAATGCTTTTATCTGCTAAAACAAAACGTGCTGCCGACCTTTTTAAGGGAGGGAGCTTCAAAACATCATATACAGATAACGGCATTATACTAACACACGCACCTAAATCACACATGCAGTCAGAAAATTTTACACCTTCTATAGTAATAGTAACCATGCATGGACTTGGATCATTACATTTTTTAGGTATATCTCCCATTAAAGCAGATATAGAGCTACCTAGAGGAATAGTTTCTAAATCCTGTAATTTATCTTTATTCATGCATAAATCTTTTAGAAACTTTGCATATTTAGGTACCTGGCGAATGGCATCAAAAAGGGGAATTGTTACCTCAACCTTTTTGAAGATCTCCACCATCATGGGGTCTAGCTCCATCTGCTTTCTGGACTTCCTGGCAAGGTGTGGAAATGGAATGGGAATTGCTTCACTTGTAACTTCATCTCCTTTTGGGACTCCATTCCCTGGTTGAGCTGCTTCTTCTCCAACCATGTCCTGTACTTCCTCTTCTTCTTCAACATCCTCTACCTCAACAATATCTTCAACTTGAATTTCTTCCTTTGAGCTTGGCTCCTCATGACACCTCTCTGGTAGTGTGGTCCCGGACCTCAAAGTGATGGCATTGATTCCACCTTTGGGGTTGGGTAAAGGTTGAGAAGGTAGTGTACTAGAGCTTGAAGGTTGATTGTTGGGAGTAGAGGGTGATTCCAGTCGGGAGATGAGAGCTTGTAAAATAGAAGTAAGACCATTGATGCTAGAGGTAAATGTATTCTGCAGGTCTTTCTGT
Source organism: Arachis hypogaea (assembly GCF_003086295.3). NCBI lineage: Eukaryota > Viridiplantae > Streptophyta > Magnoliopsida > Fabales > Fabaceae > Arachis > Arachis hypogaea. Next base: position 38,580,591 of record NC_092048.1, on the reverse strand, counting down.
CCTTGTGTAATAGAGTGAAGCATCTCATCATTAGCAGAATAAGGGGGATAAATGATCTGAGGGGCCTGCTGTTGGTTATTCTGGGGCGCTTGGGATTGCCTTTGGTGAGGTGCTCTGTAAGGTTGGTTTTGGTTTTGCTGTTGGTAAGGAGGGTTCTGCTGTCTGTTGTTCTTATTGTTCCACCTCTGATTCCAACTATTGTCTCTTCCTCCTCGGTTGTAGTTGTCCCTCCATCCCTGGTTGGAATTATCTCTCCAGCCTTAGTTGGAGTTATCTTGCCAACCTTGTGTAGCTTCCACCTTGGTTATAATTGCCGCCTTGTTGATAGTATCCTTGATTTGGGCGGTCATAGAAGTTATAAGTGGCTGCTAAGGTGTTGTCTTCTTGTTGGAGCTGCGGGTACTCATCAGTGTAATGAGTATAACAAGCACATATCCCGCACACTCTCTGAGGAACCAACTGTTGACTCTGTTGTTGTGGGGGAGGCTGAGGTTGTTGTTGATTCATCTGTAGCTGCTTCAGTATGTTGGTCATCTCTCCCAGACTCTATGTGAGAGCAGCAGTCTCACTACTGGAGGAAACCTTCGCAATTGCCTTGGGATGGTTGTTCCTGTGCCTGACATTCTGGGTAGACTCAGCTAGATCGATGATCAGTTGCCAAGCTTCTGTCGCCATCTTGTACTTCTTCAGAGAACCATTACTTGCAGCATCTAGTGTATCTTATCCCGAGGCTTCATGCCTTGTGTGAAGTAGCTGATCAACACCAATGGGTCAATCTTGTGGTGAGGACACGAATCTAGGAGATTCCTAAAGTGTTCCCAATATTCATATAGAGTCTCTGACTCGCCTTGGATAATGCAGAAAATTTCTTTCCTCAGTCTATCTGTAACTTCACTTGGAAAGTATTTTTCCAGGAACTCCCTTCTGAGCAGGTCCCAATTGGTAATGACTTCTTCAGGTTGAGTGTAGAACCACTCCCTTGTCTTTCCCTCAAGAGAAAACGGGAAGGCATACAGCCAAATAGTATTTTCATCTGCACCATGACGCCTAGTAGTGGAGCAAGCTGTCTCAAAATCTCTGAGGTGCTTTATGGGCTCCTGAGCAGGTAAGCCATGAAACTTGGGCATTAAGTTGATTAGCGCAGTCTTCAGTTCAAAATCTACAGTCAGATTTGGGTGACGCGCTTGATACGGTTGCAGTGTAAAGTCTGGAGCTCCTGCTTCCTGGAGAGTAATCCTTCTAGGCTCCGCCATATTACCTGCACATAAATCAACAGTATCAGTAGCAGAGGAGCTTGTTTCTTCCTCGGATGGCGCTTCATATTCGCCTTCAGAAGAGACTGGTGAATTGGTAGTAACCACTTCACCACCCTCAGAGGCTAATCGACGCCGAGCACGCCTAATACGTGAAATAGTTCTTTCAATTTTAGGATCAAACGCAACTAAGCTCGGGTCAGGCAATGAACACGTCATTCAATGAAAGAAACATACAGCTCATGCTAATAAAAGAAAATAAAATATACAAAAATTAAAAATATGTACACTAACTAATAATTTAGCACGCAATTGCAACTCCCTGGCAACGGCGCCAAAAATTGATGCAGACGGAAATTAGCCGATTAAGAAATTAATATAGAATTAACGTTGCAAGTACAGTTCCTAATCGACAAAAATCTGCTTATCAATTTAGAAGGGGTTGTCACAAATTTAGAGTAAAAATACTGGGAATAGAAATCCTAGGTCGTCTCCCAACGAGTTGACAAAAGAGTGTTATTATATTAGTCAGGAATTTTTCGAGAAATTTTAAGAGTTGAAGAACAAAAAATTAAATGATGGTAAATTAAAGCAATGTGAATTAAAAGCGATTTATATATTCAAAGTAAAAAGCCTTGACTGGGGGAAGATTAATTGGAAGTTCTATCCTTGTTGAATTTTCCCAAGTGGAATAGCAAGAGGTTGTTGTTTTCACTTAGTTAACCCTTACTAAATAAAGGAAAGTCAAGTGATTGAGCTAACTCTTATTCGCAAGTCCTAATCCTCTCCTTATGGAAGGATTAGCGTTAGTAAATAGAGAGTTAGCCAACAACTTCCAATTGAACTAATCACTTGAGTATTCCAACTCAAGGGTCTCCTTTTAATCAACCCCCAAGTCAAGTTGGGAGTCTATTCCATTGACATGAATGTAATTTTCATAAACGATAAAAAAGAATAAGAAGAAGACATGATAAATTAAATAAGATAATAACTAAAAATTAATTAAAGGTAAAAGTAATTCTTTGCAATAATAAATCCCAAAATGCAACATTCTTATCTGAATAGGGTTAATAAGTAATCAAAAGAGTAAAGGAATAAGAAAGCAAACTAGAATAATGCAAATTCAACGGAGGTAGTGACTCTTCTCAATATCCAAAGCAACAGCATAAAAAGCATAAAAACTAGAAATCTATGAATGTGAAGAAAACCTAGAGGAGAGGGATTTCTCTCTAAGATTTCAATCTAAAACTAAAAACTATTCGAATGAGAATGTCTGTTGAGTCTCTGCTTGTCCCCTGGCTCTAGTCTTTATTTCTGGGCCTAAAACTAGGTCCAAACTCGGCCCAAAATTGCCCCCAGCATTTTATGCGATTTCTGCAGGTAGCGCATGTGTCGTCTGGCAAAATTCCTTGTCACGCGTACGCGTCGGTCACGCGCACGCGTCACCGTGCAAACTCCGATTCATGCACACGCGTGAGCCATGCGTGCGCATCACTTCTCGCCAGTTGTCTCCTTTATTTCTTGTGTTCCTTCCATTTTTGCAAGCTTCCTTTCCATCCTTTAAGCCATTCCTGCCCTATAAAGCCTGAAAACACTTAATGCACAGATCACGGCATCAAATGGCATAAAGGAGAATTAAAAATATACAATTTAAAAGCTCAGGAAGCAAGTTTTCAACCATAGAACAAAATTGGGAAGGAATTGTAAAATCATGCAAATTGTATGAATAAGTGTGCAAAGGCTTGATAAAAACCACTCAATTGAGCACAAGATAAACCATAAAATAGTGGTTTATCAAGCTCCTCTGGTACATATGTAATGTTGCAACAATGAGGAAGTAAAGCTAAGTATTAAACATACTGGTATCATTCATAAATATGAAATAAAGTGTCTACATTTAAGATCCAAAAAATGGCACTCATAGTGAATATCCAACAAAATTGCTTGCCAATAACTAAACAAATATCCAGAAAGTCATGAACAAAATACATCCAGAAATTCTTCAACAAAATAGCCAAGTATTTGGATACACATAACCATGTTCCAATGACACAGGATAAACACAATTAGGAAAACAAGTACCCTAACTATAATAGTCCATCACAACTAAACATCATTCATTTCTTCCTAGGAGGTTTGAGTGCTGGCTTCACTCCTAGTGTTAAGACAAATTTCATGAATTCAGCCATCCTTGAATATGTTCAAGCACTTGCTCCCTGCAATAGGTCAACACTTGCTGATCCTGGGGCTGGAGATGCTCTCCCCTTAGGTTGTAATTTGTTGGGCTTCGTTGCAGGAGTTACCTATAGTTGCATGAGTAGAATACAAGTCCCTGTTAATTTAATACACAATTAAATTAAACAAATATTCAAAATAAATGTTAAAAATACAAATAATAGGACATATTGGATTCTTACTTGTTCCTGATCTCCATTATCTGGTTGTGAAAAAGGTGTTTGTGATAGCACAATCTCTGAAGGAGCATTAGCATTTGTTGGGGCCTTAGAAGTGGCAACATTAGTTGCTGGAACAGGGTCACCCTTTGCTTCTCCATCTTGGAAAAGCATCGCCATCATCTGCATCAGATTCTTCGTCCGAATTAGGTGTGGTCTTCATTTCCTCAGATTTCCATGAATCCTTTCCATCGGAATCATCATGGTATGCATCAGAGGCATCATATGGTGGCTGGACCTCACTGACTTTTTCTATCACTTGACCCAGATCAACTTCCTCATCAGAATTATGAACTATCAGCTCATCTTCTTCACACAAGTCTTCGAGACATATTTACCTTTTGCCTTATTCTTCTTCGTTTTCAACTCCCTGGTTCTTGCTGCAGCAACCTCAGAATCAGAATCATCATCACTTGAATTCTCAAAAGCCTTGGGTCCAGGCCTATAGAGCTCATCTTTTGCACTGTCATACAAGTCACTACTATCACTACTTAATGTCACTACAGGGACCTCACCAATAGCCTTCTTCCCTTTGGGTACAAATCTTGAAGCTGATCGCGTCACTCGTTTTGGTGGTGGTATTGTTACCTTCTTGACAGCACCTTTCCTTGAGGTAGACTTTGAATTATTTTTTACACTTGTTGCGAAATTCTTTGTAGTGGTGGTTGGAATTGACTTCTCAGATTTATTGGTTTTTGGTTTAGAAGAACATGGCCTGGAAAAAGGCATTAATTTAGGTTGGGCTAGAGGTGTGGAGGTGGTGGACTGGGGTGTAGGATCTGAAGTGGGCTGGGCTGCATGTGAAGAGTTGGTTTGGGCTACAGGCTTTGACTTGGGTTGGGCTGGAGGTTCAGAGGTGGGCTGGGCTGGATGATTTGAGGTGGGTTAGTTTTGAGGTTCAGAGTTGGGCTGAGTTGGAGGTGCAGAGTTCGGCTGGCCTAAGGGTGTAGAGTTTGCTTCAGGAAATGTGATAGTATTTTGTTCAAGGGGTGTGTTTGGGATACATGAAGATGGATTTGAGATGGTGTCAGATATAGGAGTTTTTGGATTGGGGGTCACAAGGACCAGTTGTGGAACCTCATCACCTTCATGTTCAAAATTTCCATGCTCAAGGTACACATGCACTACACCTTCATTATTCTTTGCGTGAAAGCACATCTCCAATAGCTCCTTGTCATGTGAGAGTGCTCTCAATCAAGTCTTCAAGGGCCTCCCAGGAGATAGCCACCAACATTCCTTCAAGTTGTCATATCCTAGAACCTTGTAGTAATTTTTTATTGAGAACACGTCCAATGTATCTTCCTCTAGTCCAAACAACTGTTTAATTTGATCTCTGACATACACCACTTCTCCATCTTCTTTCGTCTCAAAACTTCCTCCATGGTGGATGACAATTATTATATCATCATCCATCTACATTGCAAAATAACAAAAATCTCAACAACGATTTCAAAAAACAAAGCATACTGGCTTAACTAACTTCAAACTCCAAACAGGACAATAGTTCATCATTCATTTTTAAACAACAAATTTTTTAAGCACAAACAATAACACACACATAATAACATTTATCTAGAGACAGCAAAAGATACAATTGACATTCTCTTCTTTAGCCAAAAAAAAAAAACTAGCATCATTCACATGCAATAACTTCCAATGCCCTAGATATAACCAGCACCTTGCTTTGACAATAACAATGCAATACAAAAATCGAAATAAAAGCCAAAAACAGAGTATCAAGAAATTTGTGAAAAAAAAATAAAAATTCACTTCCTAACCTGATCTTCGTCTTTTCTTTCCGCGACAATGCTAGTTGTTCAGCAACCTCACCCAGCAGTCCAATACACGACGAATGTTACTCTGATTCTCCTTTCTCACAGTTAAGCTTGCGAGAAGAACAAAAACATGGAGAAGAAGAATAGAAGAAAAAGAAAAGGAAGAAGAAGGGTCAAATTACGTCCGTGTCTTCATCTATATGTTGACCCAATTTTTTTAACCCAACGAAGCCCTTAAACGGTGTCGCACTGAGCGAAAATTGGGAGGGAACATAAAACGACGTTGTTTTAGAGTTTTCTACGTGTCAACTTAACATGCCACATCAGATCTTCGTTAACGGAGATAGCTATAGGAACAAATGTGGGGCACGATCCAATATTTGGGGGTGTTAATTGGGTAACTATAAATTTGGGGGTCGAAATTGAGGCCGATCGAAAATTTCAGGGACCAAAATAGGTTTCAACTCAGTAAAAGTTACTTTCACTTTGAGCACTAAGCTAGCTTGTTTCTCCTATAATTTTGTGTGTTTAACGGTCCAATTTTCATTTAGTATAATTATTGTTCGAAAGAGTGTAGGTTTTATCAGGTCTAGAACCGGATTCAGGTCCAACAAATAGACCCGGTACATCAAATCCAGTTTTATCCGACCCATAAACATCCCTCTTTCCTATTGCAAAACAAAGCAATAAGTGGATCCCCCACATTGGTGCTGACAGAATTAGAACATCCGTCCTTGACATTAGCATTCATTACAGTCTCTTAACGACCAATGCAACGGCACATCCGCCTTCTTCTCAAAGTCATCTAACGATATGTACCATATGTTCTACTTTCATATAAAATCTTAATAAATTATATTCTTTCTTTTTTCAAGTTATATATAAGATTTCGTCAATAGTATATTAAAATTATTGGTTAGAAGAATAAAAACAAAAATTTTATTTCATTCAATACATATAATATATAAACTTTAAAATTAATATTTATTTTATATTTTTTATCAAAACTTTTCACTTATAATATTCTTAGCAAGATAAATATAAGTCATTCAAAAAAAATCCTTAATTAAATTGTCATTCAAATGTTAATTTTAACTCATTTAATGTAATGTCTGTTGTCAAAATATTTAAGTGGATAAAAATTTAAGAGTTCAATTTTAATATATTAGAAAATATAAAATTATTTTTTTATATATTAAATATTTATAAATTGGAAAAAAAACCATTCCTTTATATATTAAATATTAAAAATATTATTCGTATACTAAAATTTGTCATTAAAATTAGTTATCGATGTATTTATATATAAATATATGTAATTTAATTTATTTTAATATATATTTTATACTAATAATTAACTTTGATAACTAATTTTAATATACATGTAATATAATTAATTAAATATTTATATATTAAATATACGATTAATTTAAAAATTTAATTTTAATATATTAAATTATCATTCCTTTCTTTCTACTCTTCTAAATGAGTGGGCACGCAGTATGCAAAGTTGAAATAGGAAAAAATTCAATGGAATATTGGAATGTCAATGAAGTAAGAGTTATATTTAATTTATTTTATATTTTATATATAAAATACATGTTAAAATATAAATATACATTAAAAATAAATTAAATAATACATATTGGTAGCTGATTTTAGTAATTAATTTTAATATACAAACAGCATTTTTGATGAAGTAATTTCTCAACAAAAATACTGCAACGAGTGTCATCATCACTTTTCCACAAGACCATACATATTCCACGCCCTTCCTGCTATTTGTGGATCTGAATTCCGCTCCTCGCTCCCCCTCCCCTCTCCCTCTTTCTCCCTTGGATATGGTTATGGAAGTGCAGAACACCGCCAAGAAGAGGCTCACCATAAAGGAGGCAAGAGAAGGAAAGGACACTGCCAAAATCAAGAAGCTGAAGAAGGGGGAGGAGCAAGGAGAGGACGCCGAGGCAACTCCCACGGATGAAGAGGTGGAGGAGTTCTTCGCCATACTGAGGAGGATGAAGGTGGCCGTCGATTACTTCGACCAGAAAGGGAAAGGTGGCAGGGAATGGAGGAGGGAGCTTCTCGAGCAAGCCGAGGACGCACTGGACGACGTCAACGGGCGTGAAGATGATGCATCCGCCGTTAACAAGAGCACCGGCGGCCGGGAGGTAAGAATGAGTGATGATTTTGATTTGAACGCCGTGGCTCCTGAAACCGCCGCCGATGGTAGTTATAAAGTGTGACCTTCGATTTATCTGTCGAAAAAAACTTATTTTTAAATGAATGCTAATATTATTCTTGTTAAAGAACATTGAAATAAACTATATTGTATTGTAAATAACATCTCTCAAATCAGAAAAAATACTATTTCTCATTTTCTCTTTTCATAATTGTTGAAACATTAGAAATTTAGAACTATACAAGTTAAACTAAAGTAGGGGATCAGTGAGTACGTTACAAACATTTGTAAGTGACATGTTTTTATGTTATTCATTAATTCTTTCTAATTTTAATTTAGGTAGAGAGTCACGTGTAATTGTCTTTAAATAAAGTTAATAGTTAAGAACTATTAAATAATTTGATAAGTTTAACTAAATTGTTATCAAATGATTTTTAAATGTCAACTTCACATAATAACTATACGTGAATTTTTACTTTCAATTAAATAACATTTTAATTAATTATTTTTATATATAACTTTGTAAATAGGTTATTTACATTTTTCAGCAATCTTTTTTTATATAATTTTGTAAATAGGTAATCTAAATTTTTCGACGATCTTTTTGATATAGCAGATCAATTATCAAAAAATGTTAAAATATTTAAAATAAGATTCCATGACTTAATTTTATACTATATCTAATAAAATATTTGCACATAGATAAAAGAGTATACAACAGATAAGTATATTCATATGTGATTAAGTATTATAATTAAAAATAGAATAATAAAATTTAAATTTCATCAAAAGTTTCTTTTATTAAACCTACACAAATAAATAATTACATTTTTATAAATTGTTTTACTATATATTTTATTGAAGGTAATAAATTAAAGGTTAAATAGTACTTACTATTTCATGTTAAATGAAAATGATAATGATATTTCTATTTTGATAATGCTACTCTATTTTTCTACAGGTTTATACAAACAGGCATACAATGAAAAAGATAAAAAATAAAAAGTGACATTATAAAAAACAAAAATGACACCATCATTCTTCATGTTAAATTATTGATGATTTTTTAGTATATGACATTTGTGGTGCAAAATATGTACAGACAAGATTCGATTAGTCTTGAATAGAATCACATTTTTTTTGTCAAAATTATTTTAATTAATGGACATAATAATAGCATAGTAATATTTTTCATATCTAGTTTTATTTTCTTGTATGGGATCTTTTTGCTATCGTTGGTGGTGGGGGAGGTCGAGGTGGTGAAGAAGGGTGGAGAGGGGGATGAGGTGGCAATTGAGGGGGAGGGGCAGGTGGAGGCGATGTAGGAGAGAAAGGAGGCAATGGCGAAGAAGAGGAGGGGCGATGGAGGATGAGTACAGGATGAAGGTTGATAATGATGGGGAGCAAAGGAAGAGATGGCGGTTGTTGCAGCAGAGGAGAATGTATCCAAGAGGAGGAAGGTTGTGGGGTCGAGGGACTGATTCGTTCGGTGTTCGTTTATCTCACTACAGAAGCTAATTCGTCTAGCTCATAACATAGGGACACTTAACAGTCACGTGCACGAGTTAATACTCCATGTCAGCATTTTTTGTTAGTGACAAACGGAGCAACTTGGATAGGGACTGATTTGATTAGTGGAGTTAAATCTTGGAAAATATTTTGTGTATTTTAAAATTTTAAAAACTAAAGTATTCAATTTTAAAAACGTCAATGACTGATTTTGGTAGTTATTCCAAATTTATATAGACTAAACTATAACCATCTAATATTTTATGCTATTTTATATAAATTTAATGATATATGTTTAATTTATATAACACTTTTTAATTTTAGTTTAGGGTTAAGTACGATTTTGACCTCTATTGTTTAACCCAAAAATCGAATTCATCCCTAAGATTTTTTTTTCATTCAAATTCATCCCTAAGATTCAATTTAGTTTTAAAATCGTCATTTTTCTAATTTTTGGACAAAAATACTCTTGTACAGAAGCACACTTTCTCTCACTTTTTCATAGATTCACCATTTTTGCACCCTCAAATTTCAGACAATCTTAAATCCAATCAAACAAGAATTGAAGAACTGAACATCTATACAATTAACAGGAAGAATAAGCAACAACAAGAATAAAAAAGTACTAAAAAATACATAAGAAGAAGAATTAGCGACAACAAGAACAATTAATAGAGGCTGAAGAAAAAGAATCAACAACTAGTAATAACAAGAATAATTACTAGAGACTCAGAGCACAACGACGAGAAGATGAAAATAGAGCCTGAGATAGCACGAATGGGGGGCGACCATCACCACGAGCATTGCCAGAGGCGACACGACGAGAATAAGACGATGAAGACAAGGCGATGAGTGCGATGGAGGAAAACCACAATAGGAGACAAGTACGACGATCGGCTGGAGAAGAAGGAAACAGTGGACACCACCGCTGCACCCTCATCCTTCTTCCTCTCTTCCTTCAACAATGATGGTGACGATAGCACCTTGGCTTGCTGCGCCGCCTTCTCTTTGCTCCCCCTTCATTTTCTCTTCTCCTTCTTTGCTTTTCTCTTGCTCTGTTCTATCTATCTTTCTTGCTTACTAGAGTTGTGTATGTATGTGAGAGAGTGAAAAGGTGGGTGGGAAAGTGAAATGGTATTTTTGTCCAAAAAGATTATTGTAAAACTAAGTTGAACCTTAGGGACAAATTTGAATAAAAAAACCTTGGAGATGAATTCGATTTTTGGGTTAAACCATATGGATCAAAATCATACTTAACCCTTTATTTTATTATCAAGAACCAATTGGTAATTTGATTTAGAGTGAAGTATCAATTCGGTCTCTATCCATTTTTACGAAAGACAACACAACCTCTTACAAAAAAAAAATAGTTTCACTTCGACTCCTAATCTTTTTGAGAGACAACACGATCCCTCTGTTATATATACCGTTAACTAGTAACGAAAATTGTCTAACTAACACATTAAGGTGATGAGTTTGCATGTTAAGTGTCACGCTATCGCTGTCAAATTGGTCAAGAACATATTTGTGCATATTCACTCAGACAAAATGATGTTGTTTTGACATCAAATTTGTCAAAGACTTATTTATTCTAAAAACATTCATACAATAATTTTTTTAAAAATAACTTTTTTTAATTGTCATGATATTTATTATATTGATATTTTTCATAAATACTTAAATATGTAATATAATAAGTATAAACTAATAATTAATTATTTAAATTTAAAAATATCATTTATTATGAAAATAAGCTAATAATTTTTTAGTAAAATTTTTAAACATATAAATAAAAGTTAAACAATATATATTTATACACAAATGTATGGTGATTAATTTGGTGACTAATGTTTTGTATTTAGCTAAAAATTTTTATATGTATCCCATTCAACCTTAGGCCTGTGTAATATTCCTTAGGACTCGGCTTGGTATGCTGTAAATACTCCAAAAATTTTTCATAAACCCAACTACCCCATCTAACTTGATCATTTCAGATGATTTTCCCACAACCTGATATACCTGGATTGTCAATAGATGTTCCATCTGAATTAATCTTTGTCCATACTTGAGGAGGAGGTTTCTATTCTATTTCTTTCTTTTTAGTTGTAGTTCAGGTTCTCCTTAGCGAGAACTCTCCTTATAGATTGCACATATGGAATTTTTCTTTTTTTTTTTTTGGCCTACCAAAACAAAGAAACCAAACCGACCTGCCTCACAACCTATTATAGAGCTAGCAAACCTAAACTACCCAAAATAAATCAGCCCATAAGAGGCAAAGGAATATGAAATTGTATAACTTTGGGTCAGAATATTTTTTTGTCAAGTTACGCTCTAATACACATCCCCTTCCCTTCCCATAGGTTTCCTATATCAACTTACTAATCATAGCTAGGATTCAAATTCGATGCACTTTCTAACAAGGTAAATATAGTTACTACTAGACCATGCCTTGCAGAGCATACTTTAGGTCATAATATTTTCTTTTGGACAAGTTCTGGCTCCAAAATACAGAACCAAACCAACAGAACCCCCAGCCCCAACCCAACCCAACAAAAGCTACAGACAACGCCTTTCTTCTGTTCTCCATGGCTGCCATTGTTGTGCTATAAAGAAGACCACTCTTCGCACTCCCCCGCTTCCAGCGTCTTCCCTATTGCTATCAATCGTTGGTCTCCACAGTTGTCAATCAGTGGTGGGTCGAGGTTTCTCGATGATGACATGACGCTGCTGCTGAGATTCTCTCCTACAAGCTACCTCTAATTTGCCGTTCTTGGATGAAAGAATTCGACCGCCGTTGATGAATGAAAGCTTGGTAACCATCACCGCCTAATGCACGAAAATTTGTCTCTCAACAAATTTTCACCGGCAAGTGCACCGGATTGTCGTCAAGTAAAAACTCACTATAGAGTGAGGTTGGATCCCACAGGGATTGGTTGGTTGATCAATTTTAATTGGAGAATTGTTCTAGTGGAACTGAATCAGAATTGAAATTGGGATTGCAAAATGTAAATTGGCAGAAAACTTAAATTGCAAGAAATTAAATGAACAGAAATTAAATTGCAGAATCTAAAGAGCAGAAACTTAAATTGTAAGAAATTAAATGGGAATGGGGATTGAACATCAAATTAAAGAGCAGAATATAAAGAGAATGGGTGAGATCAGAATAGGGGATTCATTGGGTTTTAGGAGATATTGAACTCTCCAGATCAAATCATTTTCATCTCTTCCTCAATCAATGCATTCATTGACTTTGCTTGGCAATTTTAGATGATTGATCCCAATGTCTTGGCTCACCAATCTCTCTAAGCTTGAACAATTGCCCAATGTCTTGGTTTAATTGCTCATGAGAAGAGATGAAGTTCGGCCACTGATTATACCCACAAATTCATAGATCAAAGTATTGGTAGGATTAAATGTCATAATATCCATCCAACCCCCAACCTAATCCAATGTGAGAATGCATTTCTAGCATGATTTTCTCATCCCTCTCTCAAGGATCAGAGGAAACCCAATTATGAATAGCTTCTCTGTCAAGACAACTATCCAATTGAATTAAGATCGAAAGCTTTCTAACAAAATCAAGAGAAAAGATAGAAGAAGAAGATGAAAACTATTATTGATCCATTGAATTACAATAGAGCTCCCTAACCCAATGAAAGGGGTTTAGTTGTTCATAGCTCTAAGAATGGAAATTGGAATTGAAAAGAACATTGCAGAATGAAAAGTACAGAGGAAATAAAATTTGACAGAGTTTCAGTACTCAGTTTCTAAGCCCCTTTCTAACCAAAGCTCTAATCTATTTATACACTTTCTTCTTTCAGTCTTCCAGTACTTGGACTGGGCTCTTTGGCCTCTGTTGAAGCTAGTTTGAAGTGGCCTTTAGTGAAGTTGATGAAGACGTTTAAAAGTTAACGTTCATACTCTTCCTGGGTGCCTTTTTGTATTGAAATTGGGTTGACGTTGGGGTTTACATTGGAGTTCAACGTTTGAGCTCAAACGTTGGGTCAAACGTTGCCAAATGAGGCTGGGACGTTGGCCCTGAAGTTTGACCCAACGTTGGACTCAACGTTTGACCTTACGTTGGAGTCCAACTTTTTCTCATCCACGCGTACGCGTGACCTACGCGTGCGCGCCGATTTGCAAAATCGCTTGTTGATGAGCGGATAATTTATACGCTTTTTTGCATTGTTTTTAGGTAGTTTTTAGTATGATTTAGTTAATTTTTACTATGTTTTTATTAGTTTTTATGCAAAATTCACATTTCTGGACTTTACTACAAGTTTCTGCATTTTTCTGTGATTTCAGGTATTTTCTGGCTGAAATTGAGGAACTTGAGCAAAAATCTGATTCAGAGGCTGAAAAAGGACTGCAGATGCTGTTGGATTCTGACCTCTCTGCACTCAAAATAGATTTTCTGGAGCTACAGAAGCCCAAATGGTGCGCTCTCAATTGCTTTGGAAAGTAGACATCCAGGGCTTTCCAGCAATATATAATAGTCCATACTTTGCCCGAGTTTTGATGACGCAAACTGGCGTTCAAACGCCAACTTCCTGCCCTATTCTGAAGTTAAACGCCAGAAACAGGTTACAAACCAGAGTTAAACGCCAGAAACAGGCTGCAACCTGGCGTTTAACTCCAAGAGAAGCCTCTACACGTGTAAAGCTCAATGCTCAGTCCAAGCACACACCAAGTGGGTCCCGGAAGTGAATTTCTGCACTATCTGCACTTAGTTACTTATTTTCTGTAACCCTAGCTACTAGTTTAGTATAAAAACAACTTTTAGAGACTTACTATGTACCTCATGACATTTTCACATTTTACATTGTATCTCTACGGCATGAGTCTCTACTCTCTAAACTCCATGATTGGGGGTGAGGAGCTCTGCTGTGTTTCGATGAATTAATGCAATTACTACTGTTTTCTATTCAATCACGCTTGTTTCTGTTCTAAGATATTCACTCGCACTTCACCCTGATGAATGTGATGATCCGTGACACTCATCATCATTCTCACCTATGAACGTGTGTCTGACAACCACCTCCGTTCTATCTGCACTAGCTTGAGTGTGTATCTCTTAGCCTCCTGGTTCATGATTAGAGTCTTCGTGGTATAGGCTAGAATTATTGGCGGCCATTCCTAAGATCCGAAAAGTCTAAACCTTGTCTGTGGTATTCCGAGTAGGATCTGGGAAGGGATGACTGTGACGTGCTTCAAACTCGCGAGTGTCGGGCGTAGTGACAAACGCAAAAGAATCAATGGATTCTATTCCAACATGAGTGAGAATCGACAGATGATTAGCCGTACGGTGACAGCGCATTTGGACCATTTTCACTGAGAGGATGGATGGTAGCCATTGAAAACGGTGATCCACCAACATACAGCTTGCCATGGAAGGAGACCTGCGTGCGTGAAGAAGAAGACAATAGGAAAGCAGAGATTCAGAAGACAAAGCATCTCCAAAACCTCAATCTGTTCTCCATTACTATATAACAAGTATCATTTATTTTATGCTATTTACTCTTCATAAATATAATCACTCTTATCATTGATTTCCTGACTAAGAATTACAAAATAACCATAGCTTGCTTCAAGCCGACAATCTCCGTGGGATCGACCCTTACTCACGTAAGGTATTACTTGGACGACCCAAACAAGTTTTTGTTTGGAAGGGTATTTCTTGAGTAATACCCTTACTCAAACAAGTTTTTGTACGAAAGGATTCTTTGTTGGTTTAGAAACTATACTAGCAACGAAAATTTATTGTGAATTCTTTACTAGCAAAAATCTGTTCGTCAGTATAATACAATTATAGTCTTACTTATTTTTAGAGGTAGCTCCTTGTTCTTGAAAAATCATTGAGCACTTCCAAAATCTCCCCCTTAATGTCATCCATGTGCTTTTAATAAAATAATTCATTAAGTCCATCTGGTTTGGGAGCCTTAATCCTATGCTGAAATTTGCTCGCCTAACTTCCTCTTCTATAACTCTTTTAGAAATCCTCTAATTCATCTCATTTGTTATTCTCTTTGAAATTTTTCTTATGAATGGCTCCAGGTTAGTTATTTTTGAGGCTGTGAATAAGTTTTTAAAGTGTTCCTCTATAAGCTTTAAAATTTCTGGATTTTCACTTATTCATTATCCCTAGTATTTTTTAATTTCTCAATCCTATTTTGATCTCTCCTTTGTACTGTGGCTGTATGAAAAAATATTGTATTTTTGTCCTCTCATTTAAGCCATTTCAATCTAGCTCTTTGCCCCCAGAATTTTTCTTCTTGCTTCCACAACTTTTCAATCCAGGCCTTTGCTACTTTAATTTGTTCTTGTTGCTCCTACAATAATCCTGATGCTTGGAGTTTCTGAATTTTGTTGCTTAGTTTTGCTATCTCTTTGTCTGCTTGAGTGAAAGTCTTCTTACTCCAGTTTTTTAGTTTCTTTTTGCAATTCTTCATCTTATCCAACAACTTCCCTCACCGTTGTCCTCTGTCGATTTTTCTATTCTATTATCTTTTAATGGTATTCGCACATTCTTCGTGATCCTCCCAGAAAGGAGAACTATTTAGCACACTTATTTTTTTGGCTCCAAAAGACAATTGGATAATGATCTAAACTAATTGCTAGTCTAGATGTTAAGGTTGTATTTTGATACATTTTCTGCCATTTTCAGTTAGTTAGAGCTCTATCCAATTTTTTTCTAGTTATGAATGTGTTCCTAGGATTACTAAACCACGTAAATCTCTCCCTGTTTAAATCCAAATCCATCATACTATTACTATTCACAAATTTTCTAAATTTCTCCATTTGGTTTTTTGGTTTTGGATGGATCCTCTTCTCATCTTGATAAAGTATATCATTAAAATCATCTGTAAAAATTTGTGGGATCAAATTGGTGTCTCTATTTGTTGCAAGTTCTGTCCAAAGTTTCTTCCTTTGTTGATATTTAGGATGACCATAATAAAATTACATATTCACTTGTTACTTTTTTTTATCTTCAATGTAAACTTTAATGATGTTATCGTTCCACATATAAACATAATATTCAGATTAGTATTCCACAAAAGGTATAGACCACCAAACAGTCTCCCAAATTCTACACAAAAGAATCTATCAAAATGAAACATTCTTTTAAGGACTTGTCTTAGGTGGAAAAAGTATATTTAGGTTTTTGGTGGTCTAGATAAAAAAAATATAAAATAAAATAGTAAATTACATAAATATTATCATCTTCTTCCTCTTCTCGTTTCACATCTTCTTCCAACACCCACCATTGCTATCATCACACTTACCACTGCACCACCAACATATATTAAAACCGATTATTATTTTCTCAGACAGAAGTTCTGGTAGATTTCATCAGCAACGGCTATGACCATTGCTACCCAACAGCAGTGACGGCGACCACCGCGATAGCTCCTGCTCCCCTTCCTCGTTGCGGTTCTTTCTCCCTCACTAAACAGCATCGACGGCAACGGATCTCTCTCCCTCTTGATCATTCTTGACTTGGCGGCGACACTGGAAGTGGCAAACGGCGACGGCAAGACGCAGATGAATGACAGCAAGAACGGCGCACACAGAAGCAGCCCGCGAAGATGACGACGACGGCGGCTCTTCGTGGCGGTCGCACTCCTCCTTTCAACGACGTCAGCGGCGACAGCAAACGGGGTGACAGAAAAAAAATGAAGAAAAGAAAAAACAAAGGACAAATATAAAAATTTGAAAGAGTTATTTATAAAAAGATTTAAATATAAATATAATTATTATATTATTAATAAAAATTTTAAATCTTAGCCATTAATTCAAAAAGTTCAATGGACATAATTTATAAAAAATCTTAAATCATAAAAAATCAGATTATACTTTTTCTATTAAAAAAAGCTCCTTCTTTTAATTGGTCGGAATCAAAGTGTTACTGGATGGATCCAAATCATTTTTAGGCCTCATGTTAGGGAGGGTTAGTCTGAGATATGCTCTGCTGGACAATATTCTCTTTCAGACCCATACTTGAGATCTTTAAGATAAAATTAGTTAAATTGGGCTTCAGCTCTGTATTAATACCAAAAAGTATTGAATACCTTAAACTTTGTATTGTTTTCGGACCAAAACAAAGACACAAGAATATTGAAAGAAAATTAAAAATAAATAAAAGAACAGAAACGGAATTCAAATTCTTTTGAGTTTCCAAATTAGGCCCTGACCAATAAAAACATCCACCGTGTTCCTTTTTACAATTTTGTTTTTTAAAATTCAAATCTTTGATAACAATATTAAGAATCATATTATAACGAAAAGTTATTGTATGAAAAGTGAAAACAACAAATAGATACAAAAATAGCATTATTAATCCGTTGCATTTAAAAATAGTTTAAAATTATACATAAATAAATATGATAAGAAAATCTTTATAAAGTATAATTATCTTATCATGAAACAAATTATATATATACTAAATTTCCCCTCAGATAGGAATGCTCATATATATAGATAATCTAATTATTTGATCAAAACCAACTAGATCTAATTGACTCTATATTCGTCCTGTAATCAGATTTAATCAAGACTCAATTAAAAAAATAAAATATATATTAAATTTATTAATATAACTTTAAATTTTTTTTTGTCATTTTTTTTGTTAGTTTTATTTTAAAGTTATGCATGATTTTGGTTTTTAAAATTTTGACTAAAAATCAAAATTGTCTTTCAAATTTTTACGTTTAAAATCGTTCCTAACATTGAATTTTGTTTTAAAATTGTCTTTTCTACTTAAATTCTAAATTTTTAGACTAAATTACTTTTAAAAAATAATTATAAAATTAAAAAAAAAAGAGAGTTGTCACTAAAAAATAAAAAGCAGAAGCACACGTGGAAGAAGAAGAAATGGAAGTTGTTAAGACAACAGCGTTGAAATTGCCTGACACCGCCGCCTCCTCAATGCTCTCTCCGTTGTGCTCGCTGAGGAGCAAGAGAGCGATGGAGAGAAGAACGAAGAGAGAGAGAGGGGAACGGTGAGAGAGAGAGAGAAACAACAATGCCATAATCGAAGGAAGAGATACAGAAAAAGAGAAAGGTGACGATGACGTTGGCAAGGGACGACGTCGCGTGCCGTCACCACCGTACTGTTTCCACTAAAATTTTCGATGAATTAAACATCAAGAAAAACAGTTCTCTTTTTTTTCGTTTTTTTTATTTGTTTTTTTTTGTTGCCCAAAATTTGGCACCAACCCACCAACAATTTTCCGTAGCTTTGTAATTTCTACATCTCATCCTGAATTCATGATCCATTTCTTGGTTTAACTGCTCTAAAATTGCTATCTTTTCTTTGTTTTAATTTGATTCCTCTAAAATTTATTCAGTCACATTGATTAATATCATAAAGACTAAGAGAATTGCTTAATTTTTTTCCTTTTTTCTTTTTCACTTAATAATTAGTTTTATTCATTCTTTAAGCTGTATTTTTCATCTAACTACTTTTGTAGTAGTTTTTTTGTGTTAGATTAGCGAAAGTTAGGGTTTATCTGTTAGATTAGAAATTTTGGTTCTGATTGTTATTCTCTTGAAAGTTAAACATTACATTATTTAAATTTATTCTTGTGAAAATATTTTGATGAAAGATTTTTTACTTTTTCGTTTGATGCTAATGGTACAAAGAAAAAAGAAAAAAAAAATTATTTTGTGGAGTTTAGGTATTGATATTTGGTATGTGTGTGGGAGGGAGAGAAAAAATGAAAATTTGGGTTGTTGTAGCCGGTGCTGTCGTGCTGGAGTTAGGTACTTAGCTAAATATTGAAACAGGGTTGCAAAGAGTAGTAATATGGAAAAGGGTGGTAGCAATGATAAAGATGATGTGAAATATATGTGCTGAGATGGAATAAAGATGATGGTGAAAAAACTTGTTGAAGAAGGGCGGTGGTGTTAGATGAAGAAGAAGAAAAAGAAGAAGAGAAGTTGGATATTTTGGTGAAGAAGGTTGTTAGAAGAGAGTATTTCGGTGAAGGATTATTTTAAAACCAATTTGAATGTTAGGAATAAATTTGAACGTGAAAAAAAATTTAGGGTCGATTTTAATTTTTAGACTAAATCATAAGAATTAAAATTGTACTTAATTCTTTATTTTATGACTTTTAAAGATATAATAATTCATGATATGTGGTTTATTTTGTGATTTTTTTTTAATTTTAAAAATTTAGAGTATGTCAAATTATGAATATTGAATAATGTTGATTTAAATATAAAATTGATTATGTATGTACTTGTTCTGAAGTTTGTTGAGATCTACCTTTTAGAGGAGGTAGAAATAGTTGGAGATATTTAGGGAGGTAGTCACTTGTTTGAATAAGCAGGGTTGAACCTCCTTATCGTACCCAACCTCTTATGAGGTCGGGCAAGTAGAAGAGGCCACCCTTTTTTGGGTAGGCCTTTATCTTTATTGGGCATTGCTTTATGTTTTTGGACCAGGGTATAAACAGTGCCCCTGCTTGAGTCCGAGTTTTTATAAGGTTGGACTCGAGCATTTGCGGCTTCGGTTTCCTTCTTCAGGTACACCACCTTCAAGAGGTCGATTACTCGACGTATTTGAAAAGCTTTTGAAACATTCGCTGCTTAATAACGCAGCGTACGTTATGCGGTAGTTTTATTGGGATCCGTGCATGACATTATAGAGGGGTGCAAAATATCTCTTTTACCCATTGTGTCATATAAATACTTCACCTTTTCCCTCTTCTTTCTTTTTTTGTTTTTGAAACATTCACTTTCTCTCCTCCTTTCATTTTCTTTGTTCTCTATCCCATCACTCAAGATTTTTCCATCTTGAACCCTTTTAGAGGATTTCATTTGCACTTTTCGAAAGGACCGTTCACGTTTTCACCACCTAGGCGTGCCCTTCTGTCTTCGCATTTTTTCGAGGTTGGTACTCCTTTTTACCTTTTTCTTGCTTTATGTTTCACTTTCATGTTTTTGGGTAGTATCTGTGTTTGCTTTAAGTGGTAGTTTGAGATATTGTTCGTGATAAAGAGTTTTACATTTTCTTTGAAACTGTCATTATGAACTTTGAGGTAGCTATGTTTGCCCCCAAATGATGTCACTTTTACATGTTTGAAAGTGATATCATTTCTGTATTTGGAAGTATGTTATGATATTTTATGTGCGAGAAATTTTCGAATTAGTACCTTTTCAAATTGTTGATGATAACTCGATTTTCTTGGATTGGTGTCCGAGTTCTCTTGTGACAATTTTTTGTTTCTTGCATTGTAGGTATAGCTTTTATGTCTTCATCTGTTATTCACAACATGTTAACCAAAGTTCCGTCCGACCTGACCTGGGTTGATATAACTGTCTTTACTCCTGTCCTTGTGATTGATAGAGAGTATACTGAACAATTTCGTAGGCATCATAGGTTGTGTCTAAATCGAAAGGATGAAAGGAGCTATGAAATAGTTGTTGCTGATCCCGAAGAGAGGGTATGCTTTTCCTGACTTGATAAGTCGAAACGCCCCTTCTTCTATGCCTATGATTGCTTCTTTACTAAGCTAGATGTCCGCCTCCCTTTTTCCGATTTTGAAATTGATGTCCTCTGGACTTGCAATGTTGTTCTTACCCAACTGCACCCTAATTCTTAGGGTTTTCTGAAAATATACCAGCTTTTATGTCAAGAGTTTAATGTCCGACCTTCTCTAAAGGTATTCTTTTATCTCTTTGTTCTTACTAAGCCTTTTAATTCTAATTCCAAAAAACAAGGCTGGGTCTCCCTTTTGGCTGTCCAGGGGAAAAGGATTTTTCTATCTTTGATGAGTCTTTCTATGATTTTAAGAATTACTTTTCAAAATTTGAGCTGTTGGAAATGTTCGACCTATTTTTTTACGAGAACGATGAACCCCATTTTTTCTTTATACTAGAAAGAGAAACCGGTGATAGTTAAATACAATTTGGACTATTTAGACATGCTCGAAGAGAGCATAGTTGGCCTGTTTCATGAGTGTTGGGATCCTGTTCCTTATTTGGATATCAAGAAATTTTTAGGGAACCTCAGTCAACTCCAATCCAAACTATGTAGCCTTCTTTATATTTTCTTTTGAGGTGGCATTAATCCTACATTTCAAGCCTAACTTTGTTTTTGATTTTTTGATGTTGTGCAGAAAACATGGCTCCTAAGTCGGCCGTAATAAAAAATATATGGACCACGAGGAAGAGTGTTACCACTCGCAATCTACAACTACAAGAGACCGGTGGAGTGGCCTCGCCTTCCAAGTTGGACTCGGGCACCTCTGCCATTGTGAAGATTACACCCGATCTAGGTCCTCGGTTGATTTCCTCCAACTCAGAGAAATAAATACCTCCACCTTCAAAACAAGCAAACCATTTGCCTCCTTCAAATCCTAAGCCGGCCCCCAAGAAGCACAAGACATCAAGCTTGGGCATCTACGAACAGGGTTTTGATGCCTTTTCCTGGAGTAAGAAGCACGTCCTTCCTCGTAGTATTATAAGTATTGATGATGTTGCTATAAAATCTCACCTCCAGGTCATGCCCCGATGAGGGGTTCGGACGGCTGGGCTCTGCGCGGCCTTGTTGAAGGAGTTGAAGAAGACCCCCTTAGGCACCACTTAAAGCACTCTGGCTAACTCGCAAGATGAGGTGGCATCTTTGAGGGAGACGAATAAATAGTTGGAAGCTGAGAAGGAGACCATGTGTCCGATCTGTCCGAAACCCGAGAAAAGGTCAAGTAGTTTAAGGCAGCTTTGGCCATGGCTGAGGGCTTAAAAAAGAAAGCTAAGGAGAGTTACACCAGGGTCTTCGGGAAACGACTTGACTTGGTGGATGATTGGATGAGCTATCCAAGGCAATGGATAACTACAAGGATTTAGAGGATAGTGTTGCTGAGGGGATGGATAAGCTGGTGGAGAATTTGAAGGCTCAATTTTGGGTTCTTGCTCTCGAGATTGACCTTTCTCCAATCTCCACTGATAATGTTGTGGTGGATGAAAAAATAGTCCCTGCACCTGAGAAAGATGAGGATACTCCTATGCCTGATCTTAAAGCGTCGGGTCCTCAGTCTGAGGGAGCTTTCAGGGACTTGTTCAAATGGATGATGATACTACCCTATCTCTGCCTAAAGAACAACCTCCTCCCTTTGATTTGTTCCCGTCCTCTTCTGCTTGGCCCGAGGATGTTATTACCGGCGAGGAGCTCCATTGTTTATAATTTTCTTTTGTATGGCCTGACCTGTGGGTCTTTATGGTAGTTAGTTTTGAATAATTTTTATTTTGCCTTAGTTGTAGTTTTTAAACAACTTTAAAATTTTTGTTAAAAATCTTTCTTCATTTTGATAATGATTTTGGGTTTTAAGTGAATGCTTCCTTTTTTTATTGAAATATATCTTAGCCTATACAGTCGTTTAATTGGAAAATCTGCTTTGACAACTTTTAATGCTGTTTTTTTGCTAAGTTAAAACCGATGTCGGCGAAATAGATCGACACAAAATATCGCGTTTTCCCTTTGTAAGTTCTGACTTCGTGTAATCGGACCTTACCAAGTTACTTTTATATTTTGTTTTGATCCGACTTAATTGTTGAGGTCGGTTTCACGAATTTCTTATATAACTTCTTATATTAATTTGTACTTTGTCGCTTTATCTTGCCGACCACTCTGGGTCGGGCAATGATTTTTGCAGTGTTTCGAGCTTAAATTAATACGTTTGTACAGAAATCTTTAAAGAAAAGGTGGATTTATCATTGATAGATGAAAAATGCCTTACATAAATTTGCTACTAAGGATTTTTGTCTACCTTTAGCCCTTGTTATGGTGCCTCGTTAAAACACCCTTCATAAAAAATCCTTTTCGAGAAAAAAAATCATGAAATTGGGAAAAAAGTACACTAGGGAATAAGGTGCACTTCCTAACTGTAGTACTTTTTCAAATTACATGCGTGCCACGACCTCGAGAGTTCCTTCCCTTATAAGTCGGAGACTTTGTAGTAACCTTTCCCTAAGACTTCAACAACCTTGTAAGATCCTTTCTAGTTTGCAGTCAACTTTTCATCACCCGACTTCTGAATCCCGATATCATTTCGAATCAGTATAGGGTCAGTCAGGGTAAAGTATCTTTTGATTACCCTCTTATTGTACTTTAAAACCATCCTTTACTTTAGTGCTTCTTCTTTGATCCGAGCTTATTCTTGGACTTCGGGAATGAGGTCGAATTCTTTCTTTTACATTTGGATATTGACCCCTTCATTGTAGATTATAACCCTTGGTGATTCTTTAGCAATCTCTATGGGAATCATGGCGTCTACGCCATAAGCAAGTCAGAAAGGTAACTCTCCTGTTGTGGAATGAAGAGCTGTCCGATATGCGCATAAGACCCGAGGAAGCTCATCTGCCTACAATCCCTTTGCCTCTTGTAGTCAGCGCTTCAATCCGGCTAGTATAACTTTATTTGCAGCTTCATCTTGTCCATTGGCTTGAGGGTGTTCTACCGATGTGAATTGGTGCTTTATTTTAAGGCTGGCCACCAACTTCCTGAAGGTCGAGTAATAAATTGAGTTCCATTATTTGGGGTGATGGAGTAGAAAACTTCAAACCTTGTGACAATATTCTTGTAGAGAAACTTTCCACTTCGCTGGGCTGTGATGATTGTTCCGCCTTAATTAATTTAGTAAAATAGTCAAATTCCAATTATGAAGTATTTTACTTGTTCTAGAGCTTGAGGGAATGGTTCGAGAAGATCGAGACCCCATTTTGCGAATGGCCATGGTGAGGTGATGCTGGTGAGCTCTTTGGGAGATGCGACATGAAAGTTTGCATGCTTCTGATAAGGCGGGCATTTTTTTGATGAATGCGGCCGCTTTCTTTGCAAAGCTGGCCAAAAGAAGCCAGCTCGAATCACCTTCTTGGCTAGTGATCGGGCTCCTAAGTGGTTCCCACATATGCCATTGTATACTTCCTCTATGACCTCTTTGGTACTAGTGGTCAAGACGTACTGTAATAGAGGTGTTGATATCCCTCTTTTGTATAGAATGTTGTGGACCAAGGTGTAATTTTGTGCTTCCTTTATGAGTCTTCGTACTTCTTTTTCATCCTCAGGAATGATATCGAATTTAAGATAGTTGACTATGGAAGTCATCCATCCTAAATTTTGGTTGAATATGACTATTATGTTCGAGCTGTCATCTCCTTTTGATACTGACGGTGCATGGAGAGTTTTCTGAATGAGACTTTTATTGTTCCCTATGGCTTGGTGCTGGCTAACTTGGAAAGAGCATCTGCTCGAGCGTTGGATTTTCAAACTATGTGTCGAACCTCTCTTTTCGAGAACTGCTCTAGATGTTCCTGTGCTTCCTCTAGGTACTTTTTCATGTTGGGATCTTTGCCTTGATAAGTGCCATTAATTTTGAAGTTACTACTTGGGAGTCACTAAACACTATCAACCTTTCTTCCTTAACTTCTTTAACCAGCTTCAAGCTAGCCAGCAAGGCTTCATATTTTACTTGGTTATTGACAGCAGGAAACTTGAACCTTAGTGAAAGCTCTATCCGAGTTTATGCTCATTTTTCAGGATGACCCCTACTTCACTTTTGACTTTATTAGATGATCTATCTACATATAAGCTCCAAGTTTTCGGACATTCCTGACTTTCAGTGTATTCAGCCACAAAGTCGGCTAGATACTCGGACTTGATTGCTGTTTCTATTTTTTGTAGGATGTGCTTCATGGGTTAATTAGTTCAGACCTTTATAGTGTGAGCCTAGAAGTAAGGTCGGAGCCTTTGGAAAGTGAGGATAAGAGCATATGCGAACTTTTCTATCTTTTGATAGTTTAGCTTAGCTCCTAGTAAGGCTTTGCTCATGAAGTAGCTGGGTTGTTATCCGTTCTCATATTCCCGACCCAAGGCTGAGGCTACAGCTTGGCTTGCCACTGCTAGGTAGAGGATGAACTCTTCTCTTGGACTAGGTCGGGTTAATATCGGGGGTCGTCCCAAAAACACTTCAAAATTCTGGAAGGCTTGCTCACATTCTTCAAACCATTCAAATTGGTCCCCTTTTTCAGTATCGATTACAATGGTAGAGAATTCAATGCTGATCCTGCTAAGAATCTGGATAATGCTGCCAACCTTCCATTTATTTGTTGAACTTCTTTGAGATAAGTCGGGCTTTTCATCTCTAATATTGCTATGCATTTGTCCAGGTTAGCCTCTATGCCTCTTTGAGTGAGCATGAAACCTAAGAACTTCTCGGCCTCCACTGCAAAGTGTATTTTGAAGGATTTAATCTCATTCCATGCCTCTTTATTGTGGAAAAAATCTCAGAGAGATCAGACAACAGAGCCAAGTCGTCCTTAGTCTTGACGAGCATGTCGTCCACAAATACTTCTATGAGTTTTCCTAGATGGGAGGAAAACACCATGTTCATCAGTCGTTGGTATGTGGCTCCAGCATTCTTTAGTCCGGAAGGCATTACTGTAAGACACTGAATTTTTAGAAATTAAATAATAAACTATTTATAAAAGAAAATTAATTTGGTTATCTATAATTCTTGAATTAGAGTATTTATTTGAAAATAATTCGTGAGTTGATGAATAAATAATATTTTTATAGATAATTATTATTGGATTAAAATTAGTTTTCAATTACTATATTACTCTTATTTTTATTTAAAATATCTAAACTACCCAAACCCTAATTTTACTCTACTCAAACCCTAACTCACACCGTTCCTAACCCAGCGCTGTCATCCCCCACTAATACACACTTAACGCATAACACACTCACAAACACACACGCCCATACCAGTCATTGCGTCCTGCCACTAGCGTTACCACCAAACCGCTGAACCCGTCACACGTGTCACTGCGAATCTGACATTGAGCCGCCATCACCGTCTTAGTGGAAAACCATAACCAATGTAGAGAGTAGCGCCGAGAGGGAGAGAGGTCACCATCACCGTCGTTCGTGCTTGCTAAGAGAAAGCCCATCACCATTTGAGGAGCTCCATGGCCGCCATCGCACCTTGTGCCGCCAGCTTTGTCGTGCCTCGTCATCACCGTCGTTGTCACATGGTGCACGAATTGGGAATCACAATTTTCACAACTCGTACCACTAACCATCAAGTGCACTGGGTCGTCCAAGTAATACCTTACGTGAGTAAGGGTCGATTCCACGGAGATTGTCCGCTTGAAGCAAGCTATGGTTATTTTGTAATTCTTAGTCAGGAGATCAATAATAAAAGTGATTATATTTATGAAGAGTAAAAAGCATAAATTAAATAGTACTTGTATGCAGTAGTGGAGAACAGATTGAGGTTTTAGAGATGCTCTGCCTTCTGAATCTCTGCTTTCCTACTGTCTTCTTCCTCACGCACGCAGGTCTCCTTCCATGGCAAGCTGTATGTTGGTGGATCACCGTTGTCAATGGCTACCATCCATCCTCTCAGTGAAAATGGTCCAAATGCGCTGTCACCGCACGGCTAATCATCTGTTGGTTCTCACTCATGTTGGAATAGAATCCGTTGATTCTTTTGCGTCTATCACTACGCCCAACACTCGTGAGTTTGAAGCTCATCACAGTCATCCCTTCCCTGATCCTACTCGGAATACCACAGACAAGGTTTAGACTTTCCGGATCTCAGGAATGGCCGCCAATAATTCTAGCCTATACCACGAAGACTCTGATCATGAACCAGGAGGCCAAGAGATACACACGCAATCTAAGGTAGAATGGAAGTGGTTGTCAGGCACGCGTTCATAGGTTGAGAATGATGATGAGTGTCACGGATCATCATATTCATCATGGTTAAGTACGAGTGAATATCTTAGAATAGAAACAAGCGTGGTTGAATAGAAAACAGAAGTAATTGCATTAATTCATCGAGACGTAGCAGAGCTCCTCACCCCCAATCATGAAGTTTAGAGACTCATGCCGTAGAGATACAATGTAAAATGTGAGAATGTCATGAGGTACAAAATAAATCTCTAAAAGTTGTTTAAATACTAAACTAATAACCTAGGTTTACAGGAAATGAATAAGCTATGATAGATAGTGCAGAAATCCACTTCTGGAGCCCACTTGGTGTGTGTTGGGGCTGAGACTTGAGCTTTACACGTGCCTAGGCTGTTTCTGGAGTTAAACGCCAGGTTGTAACCTGTTTTGGGCGTTTAACTCCAACTTGTAACCTGTTTCTGGCGTTTAACGCCAGAATGCAACATGGAACTGGCGTTGAACGCCAGTTTACGTCATTTATCCTTGAGCAAAGTATAGACTATTATATATTTCTGGAAAGCCCTGGATGTCTACTTTCTAACGCAATTGAGAGAGCGCCATTTTGACTTCTGTAGCTCCAGAAAATTCATTTCGAGTGTAGGGAGGTCAGAATCCAACAGCATCTGCAGTCCTTTTTCAGCCTGAATCAGATTTTCGCCCAGCTCCCTCAATTTCAGCCAGAAAATACCTGAAATCACAGAAAAACACATAAACTCATAGTAAAATCCAAAAATATAAATTTTGCCTAGAAACTAATAAAAATATATTAAAAACTAACTAAAACATACTAAAAACTACATGAAATTAACCCCAAAAAGTGTATAAAATATCTGCTCATCACAACACCAAACTTAAACTGTTGCTTGTCCCCAAGCAACTAGACAAATAAAATAGGATAAAAAGGGATCAAGAAGCAATAATATCTCAGAGTTTTAAGTGAAGCTCAAATTCTAATTAGATGAGCGGGACTGGTAGCTTTTTGCTTCCGAACAGTTTTGGCATCTCACTTTATCCTTTGAAATTCAAAATGATTGGCATCCATAGAAACTCAGAATTTAGATAGTATTATTGATTCTCCTAGTTTAGTATGTTGATTCTTGAACACAGCTATTTTATGAGTCTTGGCCGTGGTCCTAAGCACTTTGTTTTCTAGTATTACCACCGGATACATAAATGCCACAGACACATAACTAGGTGAACCTTTTTAGATTGTGACTCAGCTTTGCTAAAGTCCCCAATTAGAGGTGTCCAAAGTTCTTAAGCACACTCTGTTTTTTTGCTTTGGACCTTGACTTTAACCGCTCAGTCTCAAGCATTTGGCTTGACACCTTCACGCCACAAGCACATGGTTAGGGACAGCTTGGTTTAGCCGCCTAGGCCAGGATTTTATTCCTTTAGGCCCTCCTATCCACTGATGCTCAAGCCTTGGATCCTTTTTATTACCCTTGCCTTTTGGTTTTAAGGGCTATTGGCTTTTTCTGCTTGCTTTTTCTCTCTCTTCTTTTTTTTTTGCAAGTATTTGTATTCACTGCTTTTTCTTGCTTCAAGAATCAATTTTATGATTTTTTCAGATTATCAATAATATTTCCCTTGTTCATCATTCTTTCAGGAGCCAACAATTTTAACATTCATAAAATTCAATATAAAAAACATGCACTGTTCAGGCATTCATTCAGAAGACAAAAAGCATTGCCACCACATATAGATAATTAGAATTTTCCTTATTAAGAACTCGAAAAAAAATTGCTTCCTTATTCTAAAAAATCTGCTATTTTATTCATGTTTGATGATGATGAGAAAAATAAATTATAGCTTAATTGGAGATAAAATTAAAATAGAGATACTGATTACTACTACTCATATATGACTTCTAAGGTAAATTTCTAATAAGAATAATTATCACAGAGTTAAGGCTAAGATTAGAACTCAACAACCTTGAATTTGGGAGGTGGATGCCTCTTTAGTCTGTGGAGTGCTTGGCCCTTCAAAAGATAGATTCTGGCGCTTCAGTTCCTTCAGTTCACGCCCTTGCTCTTCTTGTTCTCTAAGCAGTTTGCAGAGCATGCTGTTTTGATTTTGCTGTTCTTCTTTTAGTTGATCCACAGCTTCTTGCAACTTGGTGACTGATGTTTCTAGGCGCTCCCAGTATTCAATTTGAGGGATTTCCAGGAGGAACTCCTGTGCTCTCCTTTTGATGGGGTCGTCCTGCACTTGTTGTCCTTCTATAGACTTTTTGGTGATTGGTTGCTCAACTGAGATATACTCATCTACTCCCATTTTTACCCCAGCATCTTTACATAACAGAGAGACCAAGCTTGGATAAGCCAATCTGGCATCTTTAGAGTTCTTGTTTGCAATTTTGTAGAGCTCACAAGCAATCAGCTGATGAACTTCTACTTCTTTTTCCATCATAATGCAATGAATCATCACTGCTCTTCTGATGGTGACCTCAGAGCGGTTGCTAGTGGGCAGTATAGAGTGCCCAATGAAGTCTAGCTAGCCTCTGGCGACTGGTTTGAGATCTCCTCTTTTGAGTTAGTTTGGGGCACCCTTTGTGTTGGTTGTCAATTTGGCTCCAGGGAGGCATATGTCCTCTAGGATTTTGTCCAAGCTCAGGTTTGATCTCATCATTTTCCTATTAAAGGAGTCTGGGTCATCTTGCAGTTGAGGCAGCTTGAAGATCTTCCTTATTTTGTCAGGGTAGGTATGAACAATCTTCCCTCTAACCAGAGTTCTATAGTCATAGAATGCAGTTCTAGCTATTCTCTGCCTGTCCTTCTGCCACAGATTTGCGTAGAATTCTTGAACCATGTTTCTTCCCACCTTTGTTTTAGGATTAGCTAGGACTTCCCAGCTCCTGTTTCGAATTTGCTCTTGGACTCTGGATATTCGTCTTCTTTCAGATCGAATTTAACTTTCGGGATCACTGACCTTAGACCCATTATTTTGTAGTAATGGTCTGAATGTTTTTTGGTTAAGAACTTCCCTTGATTCTAAAGTGGTTTTGGAATATTCTCTTTCTTGCCTCTTGAGTTGGTTTGTTTTCCCTTAGGAGCCATGATCTTAGTGGGTATTGGCTTAGTGATCACGGATAGACACACCAAACTTAGAGGTTTGCTTGTCCTCAAGCAAAAGAAAGGAAAGAAGTGGGATATAAGGAGAGCCAAGTCCGAATTGTGAAGGAGGGGGAGGCCGAACTAGGATTTAAAGGGAAGGGGGTGGGTTTTCGAAAATTTTGAAGAAGATATGATAAAAGATATGATTTGTAAAAGATAAGTATGATAGGAAAAGGATGAACTTTAAAATTTAAAAGATATGAATAATATGAAAGATAATTGAAAAAGATAACTTTATTTTGAAAAAGATATTGTGAAGATTTGAAGAAGATATTAATGAGTTGAAAAGATTTTAGAAGGAAAAGAGATAGATTTGTTTTGAAAAAGATTTGAAAAGAAGTTGAAGATGATTAAAAAAAAGTTTATGCTTAGAATTAAGATACATTTGATATCTTTTTGAAAAAGGATTTGAAAAATTAGGATTTGTAACATGTTTATGCAAGAAATCATGAATTGAAACATGAAAAATGGAAAAAATTTGAATTGAAAACGAAATTACCTACTCCCTACAATCCTGGCATTAAACGCCCAACTGCTACATGTTTTGGGCGTTTAACGCCCAACTGGTGCTTGGTCTGGGCGTTTAATGCCCAGCTGGTGCTTCTAGCTGGTGCTTCTAGCTGGCGTTAAACGCCAGAAACTCCTTTGTCACTGGGCGTTTTTCTGAACGCCCAGGATGCTGTAAATCTGCCATTAAACGCCCAGAAGCTGCTTCTTTTTGGAGTTTAACACCCAGATGGCTATCTCTACTGGCGTTAAACGCCCAGTAGATGCTCCTCTTGGGCGTTTAACGCCCAAAACAGCTCTTACTGGCTTTTTCGCACCAGTGAGCTTCTTTTTGCTATTTTGTACTCTGAATCCTTCTGTAACCCTGTGAACTTATGCAATTAATTCTTTACCTTGAAGATTATTAATATTAAACTTACTTAATTTTAAAATAAATAAAATGAAAAATAGAATAAAATAAAATAAAATAACAGAAAGAGTTTTGCTAATGGCTGGGTTGCCTCCTAGCAAGCACTTCTTTATTGTCTTTAGCTGGACTTTGCTGAGCTTTTAATCTAGCTTCAGCCTTGAGCACTCTTGCTCAACATTGCCTTCAAGATAATGCTTGATTCGCTGTCCATTAACAATGAACTTCTTATTAGAATCAGTGTCTTGAAGCTCCACATAGCCATATGGTGACACACTTGTAATCACATATGGTCCCCCTCCACCGGGATTTCAGTTTCCTGGGGAATAGCCGGAGTCTAGAGTTAAATAGCAGGACCTTCTGTCCTTATTCAAAGACCCTAGATGATAGATTTCTGTCATGCCACCTTTTTTCTTTCTCTTTGTAAAGCTTGGCATTTTCGAAAGCAGTGAGTCTGAATTCCTCTAACTCATTCAGCTGGAGCAATCTTTTTTCTCCAGCTAATTTGGCATCAAAGTTCAGGAATCTGGTTGCCCAGTAGGCTTTGTACTCCAGTTCCACGGGCAGATGACAGGCCTTACCATACACAAGCTGGTATAGAGAGGTCCCTATAGGAGTCTTGAATGCTGTTCTGTAGGCCCACAGAGCATCATCCAAGCTTCTTACCCAATCCTTTCTATGGGTACTTACAGTCCGTTCCAGGATTCTTTTTAGTTCTTTGTTAGAGACTTCAGCTTGCCCATTTGTCTGTGGATGATATGGAGTTGCCACCTTGTGGCTAATTCCATACCGGACTATGGCAGAGTAAAGCTGTTTGTTGTAGAAGTGGGTGCCCCCATCACTGATTAGTACTTTAGGGACACCAAACTTGCTGAAGATATGTTTCTGGAGGAACTTCAGCACTGTCTTAGTATCATTAGTGGGTGTGGCAATGGCCTCTACCCATTTGGATACATAGTACACTGCAACCAGAATATAAGTGTTTGAGTATGATGGTGGGAAAGGCCCCATGAAGTCAATACCCCATACATCAAACAACTCAATCTCTAAGATTCCTTGTTGAGGCATGGCATAACCATGAGGCAGATTACCAGCTCTCTGGCAACTGTCACAGTTACGTACAAACTCTCGGGAATCTATATAAAGGGTAGGCCAGTAGAAGCCACATTGGAGGACCTTGGTGGCTCTTCGCTCACCTCCGAAGTGGCCTCCATATTGTGACCCATGGCAATACCATAAGATCTTCTGTGCTTTTTCTCTAGGCATACACCTTCGGATTATTCTGTCTGCACATCTCTTAAAGAGATATGGTTCATCCCACAAGTAGTACTTTGCATCAGTAATTAATTTTTTCTTTTGTTGCCTGTTGTACTCCTTGGGTATGAACCTTGCAGCTTTATAGTTTGCAATGTCTGCAAACCATGCTGTTTCCTGAATGACGAACAAATGCTCATCCGGAAAGGTTTCAGAGATCTCAATAGAGGGAAAGGACGCCCCTTCTACTGGCTCTATCCGGGACAGATGATCAACCACTTGGTTCTCTGTCCCTTTTCTGTCTCTTATTTCTATATAAAACTCTTGCAGAAGCAATACCCATCTTATGAGCATGGGTTTTCAATCCTGTTTTGTAAGTAGATATTTAAGAACAGCAAGGTCAGTGTACACAATCACTTTTGATCCTACCAAGTATAATCTAAACTTGTCAATGGCATAAACCACTGCAAGTAATTCTTTCTCTGTGGTTGTATAATTTTCTGGGCATCATTTAAAACACGGCTAGCATAATAAATGACATGCAGAAGCTTGTCATACCTCTGCCCTAATACTGCACCAATGGCATGGTCACTGGCATCACACATTAGTTTGAATGGTAATGTCTAGTCTGGTACAGAAATGACTGGTGCTGTGACCAGCTTAGCTTTCAGAGTTTCAAACGCCTGCAGACACTCTGTGTCAAACACAAATGGCGTGTCAGCAACTAGCAGGTTGCTTAGAGGTTTTGCAATTTTTGAAAAATCCTTTATAAACCTCCTATAGAATCCTGCATGCCCCAGAAAGCTTCTGATTGCCTTAACATTGGCAGGTGGTGGTAATTTTTCAATTACCTCTACCTTAGCTTGATCCACCTCTATTCCCTTGTTCGAAATCTTGTGCCCAAGGACAATCCCTTCAGTCACCATAAAGTGACATTTTTCCCAGTTTAAAACCAGGTTAGTCTCTTGGCATCTTTTCAGAACCAGTGTTAGGTGATCAAGACAGGAGCTGAATGAGTCTCCATATACTGAGAAGTCATCCATGAAGACTTCCAGAAAATTTTCCACCATATCAGAGAAAATAGAGAGCATGCATCTCTGAAAGGTTGCAGGTGCATTATACAGCCCAAATGGCATCCTTCTGTAGGCAAATACTCCAGATGAACATGTGAATGCTGTTTTATCTTGATCCTGGGGATCTACTGCAAATTGGTTGTAGCCTAAATAGCCATCCAAAAAGCAGTAATAATCATGACTTGCTAGTCTTTCTAACATCTGGTCTATGAATGGTAAAGGAAAATGATCCTTTCTGGTGGCTGTATTGAGTCTTCTATAGTCAATACACATGCGCCACCCTGTAACTGTTCTTGTAGGAACCAGTTCGTTTTTTTCATTATGAACCACTGTCATGCCTCCCTTTTTGGGGACAACTTGGACAGGGCTCACCCAGGGGCTATCAGAAATAAGATAAATAATCCCAGCCTCTAGTAACTTGGTAACCTCTTTTTGCACCACTTCCTTCATGGTTGGATTTAACCACCTCTGTGGTTGAATCACTGGCTTAGCATCATCCTCCAATAGGATCTTGTGCATGCATCTAGCTGGGCTTATGCCCTTAAGGTCACTTATGGACCACCCAAGAGCTGTCTTGTGTGTCCTTAGCACTTGAAGTAGTGCTTACTCTTCCTGTGAATTTAAAGCAGAGCTTATGATCATTGGAAAAGTGTCACCTTCTCCCAGAAATGCATATTTCAGGGATGGTGGTAACGGTTTGAGCTTGGGTTTAGGAGGTTTTTCCTCTTCCTGAGGGATTTCCAGAGGCTCTTTCAATTCCTCTGAATCCTCCAGATCATGCTGAACATCTTTAAAGATGTCTTCCAGCTCTGATTCGAGACTCTCAGCCATGTTGATCTCCTCTACCAAAGAGTCAATAAGATCAACTTTCATGCAGTCTTTTGGTATGTCTGGATGCTGCATGGCTTTGACAACATTCAACTTAAACTCATCCTCATTGACTCTCAGGGTTACTTCCCCCTTTTGGACATCAATGAGAGTTCGTCCAGTTGCTAGGAAAGGTCTTCCTAGAATGAGAGTAGCACTCTTGTGCTCCTCTATTTCCAGCACTACAAAGTCAGTGGGAAAGGCGAATGGCCCAACCCTGACAATCATGTCTTTAATCACGCCTGATGGGTATTTAATGGAGCCATCAGCAAGTTGGAGACATATCCTAGTTGGTTTGACTTCTTCAGTTAAACCAAGCTTTCTGATAGTGGATGCAGGTATTAGGTTGATGCTTGCCCCAAGATCACATAAAGCTGTCTTGGTGCAATCACCCTCTAATATGCATGGTATCATAAAGCTCTCAGAATCTTTAAGCTTTTCTGGGAAGCTCTTCAGAATGACTGCACTGCATTCCTCAGTGAGGAGAACTCTTTCAGTTTCTCTCCAATCCTTCTTATGACTCAAGATCTCTTTCATGAACTTGGCATAAGAGGGTATTTACTCAAGTGCCTCTGCAAACAGAATCTTTATTTCAAGAGTCCTGAGGTAGTCTGCAAAGCGAGAAAATTGCTTATCCTGCTTCTCTTGGCGGAGTTTTTGAGGATAAGGCATCTTGGCTTTGTATTCCTCAACCTTGATTGCTGCAGGTTTATTTCCTACAGAAGTGGTTGGAGAAGTCTTTTTAGAGGGGTTGCTATCAGCACTTGTGTGTGTCTGATCCCTCACTGGCGTTTGAATGCCAGGGTTGGAAGTTTGATTGGAGTTGGATGCCAACTTCCTACCTGTTTCTGGCGTTTGAACGCCAGAATTGAGCTTCCATTGGGCGTTTGACGCCAGCTCCTTGCCTGTTCCTGGCGTTTGAACGCCAGAACTGTGCGTGGGTTGGGCGTTTAACGCCAACCTTGCATCCTTTTCTGGCGTTTGAACGCCAGAGTCGTTCCTCTCTGGGCCCTTACTGTCCTCAGAGGGATTTTGGATAATTTTTTGCTCATCCTCTGTCAGTTGTTCTTTTCTTGGCTTTCTGCTGCTCTGAAGTGAGGTATTTAATGTTTTCCCACTTCTTAATTGAACTGCCTGGCACTCCTCTGTTATCTGCTTTAATAATTGCTGTTTTGTCTGATTCAATTGTGCCTCCATATTTTTATTAGCATTTTTAGTGTATTGTAGCATCTCCTTGAATTCTGCTAGCTGCTTTGTTAGAAAACACAATTGTTGATTGAGTTCAGCAACTTGTTCTGGAGGACCAAGTTCAGTAGACACTGCTTTGGCTTCTTCCTTTATGGAGGACTCACTGCTTATGTACAGATGCTGATTTCTGGCAACTATATCAATAAGCTCTTGAGCCTCTTCAATAGTTTTCCTCATGTGTATAGATCCACCAGCTGAGTGGTCTAAGGACATCTGAGCTCCTTCTGTAAGCCCTTAGTAGAAGATGTCTAATTGCACCCACTCTAAAAACATTTCAGAGGGGCATTTCCTTAGCATCCCTCTGTACCTCTCCCAGGCATTATAAAGGGATTCGTCATCCTCTTATTTAAAGCCTTGGATGTCCAGCCTTAGCTGTGTCATCCTTTTTGGAGGGAAATATTGATTCAGGAATTTGTCTGATAACTGTTTCCATGTCCTTATGCTTGCTGTGGGTTGGTTATTTAACCACCTTTTAGCTTGATCTTTTATAGCAAACGAAAATAGTAACAGTCTGTATACATCTTGATCTACCTCCTTGTCACGTACTGTGTCAGCAATTTGCAAGAATTGTGCCAGAAACTCAGTAGGTTCTTCCTGTGAAAGACCAAAATACTGGCAGTTTTGCTGCACCATGACAATGAGTTGAGGATTTAGCTCAAAACTGCCTGTCTTGATGGGGGTATACAGATACTACTCCCATATGCAGCAGTAGTGAGATTAGCATATGATCCCAGAGTCCTTCTGGACTGTTCATTTCCACTTAGATCCATGATGGATAAAATGAAATTGATGTGAATTGTAAAGAAGATATATTTTTGTTTTTATTTTATTGAAGTAGAACAAACCAAATTATTAAGATAAATAAAAATAATAAGATAAAATAAAATAAAATAATTAGAAATTTAAAATGAAAATTTCGAAAACCAAGGGAAAAATAAATTTGAAAATGAGAATAATTGCTTAATTGAGAATATTTGAAAAACTCTGTATATGATTTTTGAAAAAGATTTTGAATTTTGAAAGGATTTGATTTTAAAATAAAAATCTGAATTTTTAAAAGTAATTTTCGAAAATTAAATTTAAAATAAAGAGAAAAGATATTTTTGAATTTAATGAGGAAAGAGAAAAACAATAAAATGACACAGGACTTAAAGTTTTTAGATTTAATGCTCCTTATTTTTGAAAATTTTGGAGGAAAAACACCAAGGAACACCAAACTTAAAAATTTTAAGATCAAAACACAAGGAAGACTTAAGAACACTTTGAAGACTCACAAGAACAACAAGAACATGAAGAAAGGACACCAAACTTAAAATATGAAACTAAACTCAAACAGAAAAACTCAATTATCAGTTTATAAAATTTTCGAAAAATTTAAAAAGAGAAAATAAGGATTTAAAAAAAAATTCAACCAAAAACAATAATAGAAGACTCTAAACCAAAAAGAAAAATTTTCTTAATCTAAGCAACAAAATAAACCGTCAATTGTCCAAACTCGAACAATCCCCGGCAACGGCGCCAAAAACTTGGTGCACGAATTGTGAATCACACTTTTCACAACTCGTACCACTAACCAGCAAGTGCACTGGGTCGTCCAAGTAATACCTTACGTGAGTAAGGGTCGATCCCACGGAGATTGTCGGCTTGAAGCAAGCTATGGTTATTTTGTAATTCTTAGTCAGGAGATCAATAATAAAAGTGATTATATTTATGAAGAGTAAAAAGCATAAATTAAATAGTACTTGTATGCAGTAGTGGAGAACAGATTGAGGTTTTAGAGATGCTTTGCCTTCTGAATCTCTGCTTTCCTACTGTCTTCTTCCTCACGCACGCAGCTCTCCTTCCATGGCAAGCTGTATGTTGGTGGATCACCGTTGTCAATGGCTACCATCTATCCTCTCAGTGAAAATGGTCCAAATGCGCTGTCACCGCACGGCTAATCATCTGTTGGTTCTCACTCATGTTGGAATAGAATCCGTTGATTCTTTTGTGTCTGTCACTACGCCCAACACTCGCGAGTTTGAAGCTCGTCACAGTCATCCCTTCCCAGATCCTACTCGGAATACCACAGACAAGGTTTAGACTTTCCGGATCTCAGGAATGGCCGCCAATAATTCTAGCCTATACCACGAAGACTCTGATCATGAACCAGGAGGCCAAGAGATACACACGTAATCTAAGGTAGAACGGAAGTGGTTGTCAGGCACGCGTTCATAGGTTGAGAATGATGATGAGTGTCACGGATCATCAAATTCATCATGGTTAAGTACGAGTGAATATCTTAGAATAAAAACAAGCGTGGTTGAATAGAAAATAGAAGTAATTGCATTAATTCATCGAGACGCAGCAGAGCTCCTCACCCTCAATCATGGAGTTTAGAGACTCATGCCGTAGAGATACAACGTAAAACGTGAGAATGTCATGAGGTACAAAATAAATCTCTAAAAGTTGTTTAAATACTAAACTAGTAACCTAGGTTTACAGGAAATGAATAAGCTATGATAGATAGTGCAGAAATCTACTTCTGGGGCCCACTTAGTGTGTATTGGGGCTGAGACTTGAGCTTTACACGTGCCTAGGCTGTTTCTGGAGTTAAACGCCAGGTTGTAACCTGTTTTGGGCGTTAACTCCAACTTGTAACCTGTTTCTGGCGTTTAACGCCAGAATGCAACATGGAACTGGAATTGAACGCCAGTTTACGTCATTTATCCTTGAGCAAAGTATGAACTATTATATATTACTGGAAAGCCCTGGATGTCTACTTTCCAACGCAATTGAGAGAGCGCCATTTGGACTTCTATAGCTCCAGAAAATCTATTTCGAGTGCAGGGAGGTCAGAGTCCCACCGCATCTGCAGTCCTTTTTCAGCCTGAATCAAATTTTCGCTCAGCTCCCTCAATTTCAGCCAGAAAATACCTGAAATAACAGAAAAATACACAAACTCATAGTAAAGTCCAGAAATATAAATTTTGCCTAGAAACTAATAAAAATATACTAAAAACTAACTAAAACATACTAAAAACTACATGAAATTAACCCCAAAAAGTGTATAAAATATCCGCTCATCATCACACAATGAACGTAGGAGAGGAAGAGAGACGAGTTTGTGAGGGAGAAGAGGAAGCAGCGCTGCCACTTCGTCACCGCCCGGCCGTCGCTGCCGCCGTTGGAGTCGCCGAGAAGAGGACCTCAAAGGGGGAGAGAGAGAGAGAGAGAGAGAGAGAGAGAGAGAGAGAAACAGACAGAGATCGGGACGTTACTACTGTGGGATCATTGCCGGAGGGGGAGGGAACCTTGCCACCATGCCTCCTTACTGCCGTCGAGCTGTCTGCTGCTGTAGCCGCCATTCTGCCACCGAAAATTGTCGCTGGAGCCCCTGTCTTCTTGGTAAGCATTTTCGTTTCTGAAATCCTTGAAATCAGTATTCTGTTCTGAGTAGTTAAAGGTTCTGAGATGTTGGTAACGTAGGGTCGCGTTTCGGGTCTTGCGTGTTGAGTTTAGTGTCTATTCCATGCAACATCAAGCTGTTGCGTCGTCACCAGAGTTGCCGCTACTCCGTTTTCTCAGTTATTCATAAGTCTGGTAAGCTGTTCCTTGTTCCGAACCTTTTAAGTCGCTATTTCTATTATATGTTGCTGAGATTTTTGCGATATTAATGCTTTGGGATAGAGTCCTGGTTATTGCATCTTGGTGAATTAAAGTTGCTGCTGCGGCTACAGATATAGTAGAGCTGGGGTTGCAGCTATCACTGGTTGCAGCCCAAGAGAAAAGGGTTTTTTGACGCGTTTGGTTTATTGGTTTCGACTATTCGAGGTAAGGGCACTTTTCTTAAACTCATTTTACTTTCAAAAATTGTTACAAGTCGATATTAATATGAAAAATATAATTTTATGATTACGTGAGTCTTAAGGATTGAATTGAATTGCTTTAGATAAATGA
Organism: Arachis hypogaea; assembly: GCF_003086295.3. NCBI lineage: Eukaryota > Viridiplantae > Streptophyta > Magnoliopsida > Fabales > Fabaceae > Arachis > Arachis hypogaea. The sequence continues at coordinate 38,541,272 of NC_092048.1, read as the reverse complement.
AATTATTTGCTTGATTGAATTATTGATTTGTTTCGGTCTGCATGCAGTTGTTGATAAGAAATTGATTTGGAAAGTTGATTTGATTGAATATTATGAAAAGTGATTTTCTTGGTTTTGGAGTTAATTTGATATTGAAAATGAATCGGTATTGAAAACGATTTGAGATATTAGAATTAGTTTTGTTGATTTATCAAAAATGATTTTGAGAATTGGAAATGATTTGAATATGGAAATGATTTGATTTTGGAAGTGGTTTGATTTTGAATTGGTTTGATATAAAAAATAATTTAATATTTAGAAGTTTGAATTTTGTTTGATTGGTAAATGATTTGGTTTTTAACCCGTTGGAAAAGGCTGAGAAATAGTTTGGTTGGGACCCTTGAAGGGTAGCAAAGTCCAATTTTTAGGAGAGGTTGATAAACCATTATTTTATGGTTTATATTGTGCTTAATTATGTGGTTTTATCGAATCTTTACCCACTTATTCATATGATTAGCATGCATTTATAATTCCTTCCCGAAATTACTTCATGGTTGAATAGCTGCTTCCTAGAGACTTTTAATTTTGCACTTTAATTTTTCTTTATCCCATTCGATGCCGTGATCTGTGTGTCAAGTGTTTCAGATTTTATAGGGCATGAATGACTTGGAGATTGGAAAGGAAGCTTTCAAAAATGGAAGGAATACAAGAAATTAAGGAGATGACCAGCGAGAAGTGACGCGAACGCATGGCTCACGCGACCACGCGAAATAGAGGAAATTGTAGTGACGCGGACGCATGACTCACGCGACCGCGCAGATTGGAAACTGCACAAGTGACACGAATGCGTGGACGACGCGCACGCGTGGCAAGGTAAAACGCTGGATGACGCGAACGTGTGAATGACGCGAACGCGTGAATGACGCGATCGCGTAACATGCGCGATCTGCAGAATCTGCAGAATTCGCTGGGGGCGATTTTGGGCCCTGTTTTGACCCAATTTTCGGCCCAGAAAAGCAGATTAGAGCCAGAAAACATGCAGAGACGAGAGACAACATTCATTCCGCATAATTTTAGTTTTAGATATGATTTTACTCCTCCTCTAGGTTTTTTTCTCTACACATTCATAGTTCTTAGGATTTTGATTTTATTGCTTTTTGGACTGGGATATTGAGAAGAGTTATTACTTCCGTCAAGACTTCGTCATTCTAGTTTGTTTCCTTACTTGTCACTTACTCTTCCATATCCTTCATTTACTTAGAATTATTATTGGATTATTTTTAGAATTTATTAATACAAGAACTATTTTTATTTTTAATTGATCCTTTTGATTACTATTTATCATGTCTTTCAATATTTCCCTTTCTTATTTCATGGATTTTACAATCATAATGAGTGAGTAGTTTCATAACTTGATTGGGAGTTGATTGAAAGGAGGACCTTGAGTTGGATGCTCAAAAGTAAAATTATAGTTGGGTTTCGCGTTGGGTCGCCCTCTAATCACTGACACTAGTCCTTCCCAAGGGAGATGATTAGAACTGGTGAATAGAAACTGACTTCCAACTTGCTTAACTTTCCTTTATCTGGTAAAGGATAACTGAGCAGGGAACCTTTAATTATCACTTTTATCTTGAGAGAACTCCATCAAGGATAGGGCTTCCAACTAATCTACTCCCGGTCAAGGTTTTTTATTTAAATTACATAAATTCTCTGATTTAATTTCCTATTTATCAACTCAACCATTTTTAGAAAACATCTTATTAATAAAATAGCACATCTTTCTACAACTCGTTGGGAGTCGACCTGGGATTCATACTCCCAGTATTTTAATTTTAATTTTGTGACAACCCTTCTAAATTGATAAGTGGATTTTTGGTTGGTTAAGAACTGTACTTGCAACGTATCTCTTATAACAATTTCTTAACTCGCCAATTTCCGCCACGTCAGATGCTGCAGAAATTTTTTTTATAAAAATTTGAGACTTTTGATTTGGTGAAAAGGAGTTTTATGAAATAGAAATGGATTTGAATTGTTTTTAAAAGAGATTTTGATGTTTGAGACACCTGGGCAGTACGCAAGGATTGTGGTTCGTCCTACTTGCTCCAGGTTAGTAATTGAGATACCTGGACAGTACGCAAGAATTGTGGTTAGTCCCACTTGCTCCGAGTTAGTAATTAAGACACCTAGGCAGTAGCAAAGGTTGTGGTTTGTCTCATTTGTTCCAGGTTGAGTTTGTAAACACCCGCCTGGGTAGTACGCAGGAGTAGTCATTCATTCCACTTGCTCTACGTTAAGCGGGTAGTATGCAAGGGTTGTGGCTTAGTCCCATTGCTCCATGATGTGGTGTTTTTGTCCAAGGTTCGTTACCGAAGATATCGGGTTTGGCTGTATAACCGACAGATGATATCATCGACCATAGGGTACACATGCATCATATGCACTTGTATATTTTGTTTGAGTATGCATTTATTTTTGCCTGCCTAGTTTCTTATCTGTAATTAATTGCTACCTGTTCTATTTGCTGTATCTGTTCCATATTTGTGTTTTCCTTATCTGTCTTGCTTGTGTTTGCTTCTGAGAGATCCTTCATGCTGGTGGTGATGATGTTGAGCGTCGTTTCCTGATGTTATGATTTGATTGTTGATTTGATTATGTGTTAGGTCGGAGGCTGTGAATTGATTGTGCTTGGGCTGGAGGCCATGATTAGTTAGATCAATGGTAAGTTTTGGTTAAAATGGTTCCTTAGTAAGTGGTGAAATATATGGAATGTTATTTTGTATGAAATTTTTATAAGAAAAATATGAGTTTTAGATTTGGATAATGAACTAAAGATCACTGCATTGAAAATAGTTTTATTTAAAATTTCTTCTTATGACAATTCTTAAAAACCCTCTACTAAGAACCAGCAAGGATGATGTTCTCACCCACCCCCTACAGACTTTCCTTTTCAGGACAGACGAGGAAGCTGATGAAGTTTTTGCTAAGTCCTTAGCTGTGTTGTTTCTGTTTGTATATATATATATATATGTTGGTAAAAATTTAAAAGTATTTTTGGTTTTTCCAAGAAAACAGTGATACAGTTTCCAGTTAAAAGCTCACATCTTATTATTAAATATAGGAAATTTATCGTAATATTCTCGCTATCATAGTGGCGTAGCTGGAAGCGTGACATTCTGATAGTGAAGCTGTTACAATTACTGCATAATAGAAGTTAGCATTGGGAGTGATGAAAGAGGTATTTTTCTAGTATGCCTTAAACATCAGGATTTGATTGTATCCTGAGTATGCGTCCATGAAGGACAAATACCAATATCCTAAGGCTGAATCAACCAGGGTGTCAATGCTTGGGAAAGGGTATGGATCCTTAGGGCAGACCTTGTTGAGGTTAGTGTAATCGACACACATCCTCCATTTTTCATTTTGCTTTTTTACCACAACTACGTTAGCCAGCCACAATAGATACTTTACCTCCTTTATGAATCCAGCTTCTAACAATGCCTGCACCTGTTCCTCCATGACCTGTGTCCTTTCGAGACCGAGTTTCCAATGCCTTTGTTGAATAGGTCGAGATCCCGAGTAGACAACGAGTTTATGAGACATCAGGTCGGGATCTATACCAAGCATATCGGAGGTTTTCTAAGCAAAGAGGTCGGAGTTTCTTTGTAAGAGATCAATAAACTATGCTTTTAGACCTTCCTCTAGGTTGGCCCCTATACTCATTGTCTTTTCGTTACGATCCCCAATTTGTATTTTTCTATCTTTCTTTCAGGTTTGGGACATAATTCTTCCCAAGTTCGGATACCACCGAGCTCAATAGTGTTAACTTCTTTTTCGCCTGGGCTGCCTTTTAAATTAAGGCTTTTATTGTAACACCTATGTGCCAAATTTTAATCTCCTTTTATGGTGACCATTCCTTCTGCAGGGAAAAACTTCATACACAAGTGAGGTGTAGAGACAACTGCTGCTAGTAATATATATATATATATGTCGTTTAGGAGTTTGCGGGGGACGTTCTTGCCGTCCTCCGTCCTCATCTATTTTTCTCTTTCTTTGATTATTCGATCTCTCGTCCAGGTACCTTTTTAACCGATCTTTCCTAACCAGTTTTTCTATGACATTATTTAAGTCATAACAATCATTAGTAGAATGCCCAAACAGCTTGTGATACTCACAATATTCTGTCCGACTTCCGGTCTTTTTATGCTTGATAGGCCGAGGAGGTGGAAGCTTTTCAGTGTGACATATCTCTCTGTAGACATCTATAAGAGAAACTCGGAGTGAGGTGTAGTTATGATACCTTCGAGGATTTTTCAAGTTATACTCTTCTTTTTTTTCTTAACTTCCTTTTCCTTATCCCGTGTTGGGTAGGACAGATTGAGTCTCAGGGGAGGCTCTCTAAGTTGAAAATTTTTCTCCACGTCGATGTATTTTTTGCCCACTCTTATACTTCATATAAGAAAATCGGGTGTCGCTTGGATATAGATTGGGAGGACGGCCCTTCTTTGAGGCCATTAACCAACCTCGTTATCATTGCTTCAGTAGGTAAGTTTTGTATTTCCAGGCAGACTTTGTTAAATCTCTCCATATAGTCTCGGAGTGTCTCTCCAACTTCTTATTTAACCCTTAGCAGGCTTGAAACGTGTTTTACTTTGTCTTTCTATATTGAAAATATGGTAAGAAACTTCCTTACCATGTCATCAAAGCAAGTCACCGACTTGGGAGGTAAGTTATCGAACCACTTCATTGTAGCTTTAATTAAAGTTATCAGGAAGGCTTTGCAACGACTCGCATAAGAGGCATCGACTAGATATATCCGACTTTTGAAATTGCTAAGGTGATGCCTTAGATCGATCATTCCGTCATAGAGATTCATGTCAAGAGTTTTGAAATTTCTGGGAACCTTAGCTCGCATGATCTCTTCAACAAACGGATCTTCACATCCAAGAGGCCTTTCCTCCCGATCACTCCGTCTTCGGAGGTCGACTTCTAACCTCAAGAGCTTTTCCTCCAGCTCTTTTCGTCATTGTACTTCTTTTCGTAACTTCTGTTCTATTTTTTGTTGTCGCTTAGCCTCCAGCTCGAATTGTTCTAATCGTCCACGGTGGCCGCTAAACCAAGTATTTCCGTCGGATGGGGAGGTTCTTCATCTTCGGGCAGGTGGACCTCCAAATAAATTCGCCGTGGATGAGGGTTTCCCGACATTCCTTCCCTACGGGGGAGAATTTGTTCTCTCTTAGGGTAGAGACAATGCTAGCGTCAGGTCATCGTGGTAGGGCTCTGGTTCCGACTCAGACGCCGTATGACTGTCTTCATACTGATTATCCGCCATATGTGGATGTAGACCTCCAAGTCCCCAGCAACAGCGCCAATGTTTCGAGCATTACATGAAACAGTGATTTGAGCCTGAACGTGAGATCCAGACTCCTTCCGAGGCAGCATCCGACTTGTTCTGGTGCTGAGGTGCCGCCGTCTGAGTTTCTCGTGAGGAGGTGGGGGTGGTACCTACAAAAAACTCCGATGCTTAAGTTAGCAAGGGCTTTAAGCATGTTTTTAGTAGATTGAATCTTAAATATACCTGAGAGATGTCAGTGTATTTATAGTAGAGTGGTAACAACCTTTTGGAACAGTTTCACCTTTGTAGGTGGATAACCGTTCTCTTTATCTTAGGAGTTTGTTCAGATCTACCTTCTAAAGGAGGTAGAGATAGTATGAGATATTTAGGGAGGTAGTTATTTATTTGAATAAGCAGGGCTAGACCTCCTTATCGTACCCAACCTCTTGTGAGATTGGGCAAGTAGAAGAGATCATCCTTTTTTGGGTATACCTTTATTTTTATTGGGTCTAGTTTTATGTTTTGAGATAGGGTATAAATAATTGGTATATTTTTTGTACATTAAAATATTTATTGATCCATAAAGGATTGAAGTTTATTCGAATAATAAAAAATGATATCTTACTATGTTGTAGTATCTTTTTTATAGATTTAAAAACAAAAGAGATTAAAATTATCTACAAGTATTGAATGACTATTTTATAAATAAATCTTTTTCTACTGTAAAAAGAAATAAAAAATACATGTTATATTTATAAAAAATATTTGATTATTAAATCATGATAAATTTGATTATTTTATTATTTTAATGAATTTGTATTTATAAAAATGTTATAATTCTAGATTGGCATGCACTAGTATTTTATCAAGTATTATACTTTTTTTTTTTTTTTACCAAAGATAGGAGACTCGAACCCGTAACCTCTTAATTGAGTATGGAAAGATTATGTCATTTGAGCTATAATTCATTGGCAAATTTGGAAAGATAGGAGACTCAAATCCGCAACCTCTTAATTGAGTATGGGGAGTCTATGCCATTTGAGCTATTATTCATTAGCAAAAATTTGGAAAGATAGGAGACTCGAACCCGCAACCTCTTAATTGAGTATGGGGAGTCTATACTATTTGAACTATTACTCATTGGCATCAAGTATTATACTTTATAACAAGAGAATATAAATATTTAATTCATAGAGGTAAACGGATAATATAAATAATCAAATTTGTGTATGTCAATTTGTTATTAGGTTTTATAGATAGATTTGTCCACTACTAACTTGCCTTTGGAATTTGGATAGTTGTTGTGTGTAAGAGAGTAAAAGCATCCGGTTTAGCCGAAAATCAATGTTGTATCCAAATATATTAGTCAAATAAAGACGAACATGAAAAAAAAAAGGATAAAACTGCCAACAAATGAGATTCAACGGGTAAGCCAGACAATTGGCGGCAATATACAGGTAAGTTCAACCGTAATCCAAACAACTATTGACGTTTGAATACTTGCTCTATCAAAAAACCACAAAGAATTTGTCAAAAAAACCAAGGAAAAATCTTGGTCTAATCTTTCTAAAAATGAAAATAGTAGTTGTATTCTCATTCTCAAAAAATAAAAGAAATGAGGACAGCAAAACAAAGCAAAGCCAAGCCAAACCAAGAATCCAACAACAGCGCTCCACCACCGGTGGGAACATTCCAAGACTAGTGACCACTCCAGAATTCCAAAACCCAAAACGCAGAATAAAAAAAATAAAAAATAATAATATGCAAAAAAGTCAAAAAAGAAAATTAAAAATCAACCATATGATTCCTCCTATGTCGGTGGGCCCTCACCGACGGACTTGAAACCTTTGTTCAAATTTAGTTAATTGCCACAAATGAAACAAAAAAATATCCTCCCCCTTGCTGTAATAATGACCAGTGGATCCCACCACCAAAGAAATAAGCCAACTGGTTTTTGTTAATAAAAAATATCAGTTACAAATACAGTTCGTTATAAGATTTCTTTTTCTTAACAAAAATAAAAAAAGAAAAGATTAGTCGTGGCTTTTTCCCGATATGCACGCGCCTGTCTCTCTCTGCCGTTTACGAATTAAAGTGAGCGAACCTGAAGCCCTATTTATCCTTCTTTTTCCACCATTATATATACCCTCTTCCTTGTCTTTCTCCCTCAACCGTAACACTTCGTTTTCTCTCTCTACACTCCATCCACCTCTCTCTCCTACTTCACTCTAACATAGCCTAAACATTTTCTGTTCTTTTCTTATTTTTCTCTTGAACCCTAAATGGAGGAATGCAACAACAAGAAGCGAGTTCGGGACGACTCGGACACCGAGTCGCCCGAGTCCAAGATTCCTCGAGTTGACTCGCCCGTTTCTCAGCTCACCCGGGTTAACTCAGCCGAGTCGTGCGAGGAATCGGGAGGATGGGAACTCGTCCGGATCGAATCGGAGAACTCGGTGGTTGACGAGCTCCACGGTGAAATCCTCAACATTCTTGACGATATGGACAATGTGGCGGAGCGTGACTCAACCTTCCAAGGCCTTGACTCCGTCATCAAGAGCTTCGAGGAAGAAATACTCGCACCGGGTCAAGATTCGAACCCGGTTCCCGAATTCGGGGATTTCATTCCGAACTTGGGATATCTCTTGGAGGCATCGGACGACGAACTAGGGTTGCCGCCGACGGTAACACCGAACGAGGAGGTTAAGCCTGAAATCGAAGAATCGGGTCGGGTTGGTCCGGATGGATTGGACCTAACCGGATTTCTAGGGATTGAAGATGATTTCAGGGGATACGAAGCATTTGGGTTTGGCAATGGTGGGTGGGTGGACTACGATGACAGCGAAAACGGTTACGTAATGATAGATGGGTTGTTTGATTATGCGGATACGACGGATATTTTATGGCGGCCGGAGTCGTTGCAGGCCATGTAAGGGTTTTTCCGGTGTGGCGAGGTTTTGGGGGTAGTCTCGCCGGAAAGTGGAACATGTAAATCTTAATTAATGGATGGTTTTAGGCAGCACAAAAAACCTTAGGATGGTAGAGAATTTTGGACCTGTAAAAATTTGTTCTTTACATCTTTTGGTTTGTTTAATTAATTGATTAATTCAACTGGGACCGAGAGCACACAGGTTTTGACTTAATGGTAATTACACTATTTTGGCTCTCTAATTAAGATGGTTAAAGACTTAAAAGGTAAACCTTAAACGTTGTTATAATGCTTGTGACCTTTTATGTCCTTAATGAAACTGAAAAATTGTATGAATGCGTAACGAAATGTTGGATCCGGATCTCAATCCTTTCTCAAATTGATGGGTTACGGCTGCTTTTAATTAATATTCTTTGACTGTGAAACGAAATGTTGGATAGATCTCATTCTTAATTGATAATTTTCTTTGCTTTCTTCCTTGAAATTTTTTGTTTGAAAAATTTACCTTTATTTTTTTTAAAAAAAAAAAAGGCAGTTAGGAGCTAAACTAATTTTATTGCAAGTTTAGTTACTTGGTATAAAATTAACTCAATTAACATTTATCTAAACTTTTCACTTAAAAGTTCGCGGGCTAAAATCCGTTTTTACATTTTCCATGCTAAACGGGTTCATATAGAGATATAATGTTCTTTTTAAAGGGGTTTTTTTTCGTTTTGGGCCAAACTCTGGGAATAGGGATTTCTTTTGGTTTGAACGGATAGCGTGGTCATTTTCTTTTTTCTTTTTTATTTGGCTAATTTTTTCTTTTTGGGTTTTTAAAGTCGAACGAAGTACCGTTCAACTAAAGGGAAAGCTTTTGAATGTTAACAAAATAAAATATGAATCAGCAAGGACCAGAGGTTAAAAGGACTCGTCTAACCTATCCCTATAATAGGCCAGTGGCCCAGTACCTTGGGCATTAATTTTCGTCCTGCTAATAGTTCCCGAGTTTCAGTTATAAAACAAAATCACAGTTCCGGAGGTCAAAAACATATATACAGGAAACAGTTCCAAAGCAGTTAAAGTGGACCTCAGCTGCCAAAAAAGAAAAAATCGGTTTTGTTTTTGTGTAATCCATGGCAGTGTTTAGTTGTTGTCTCAAAAGTTTAAAGATATATATAATTACACAAAAGTTTTGCTTGGTAATCAAGACATGAACAAAAATATAAAGTTCACCATTCTATTAAAATATCAATTTTATCCTCGTCATTCTGATACCACCATTATCACTTCTGCTTTTTCATTCTCTTTTAAAATTATCACAATTTATCATAGCACCACCATCTTCAAAACAACACAAATGCAACAAAATTCAAATTGAAATTAAAATTCAATATTTACAAAATAAACAAAAATTCTCAAATATAATCCCAATTGAATAATACAAATAGATTCTGTTCTTGCCTGTAGAATAGGTCGGCTACTCATATGGAACGTCAGCCGAGCTATCTCCTCGAGAGGCTGCACTGCTAGCTCGTCAGTTCCAAGCTTTTCCTTTCAACTTGCGGAAGCGTGAACAATAAAGAGGAAGAGAGGGGGGAGTGTACCTGCAAAGGCACTCCAATGCTTAAGTCAGTATGAGATTCAAGTAAGAAGTGTGTGGAAAAAATACTTTTACCTTGCTTTTATATGATCGGTTCTTTATCAGTAACGGTTTTTCCTCAACGTCTGTCTTGGCGAGGATTGATAATGTATCTGGTCATTATGTCGCCTTTTACTCGGCGGTTTTGGTCCATAACGTCGGTTTTGCCGAGTTATTACTCATGAAGGTCGTATCTGTAACGTATATTGCTGAGTTATGGCCAAGGTGTGACGTGTGATGCCGAGCTTTACAGGTGTGACGACCATATCACAGCCCCCAAGCTTAGCCTGGAAATTTTTTTTAATGAAGCAGGTTGAGCTTCTTGATGAGTTATAACTCGGTTAGATTGATTAGTTATGAAGCCCCCAGTTCAACGTTCTTCATTAAAAAGAATGTTAGTGGGGAAAGTGGGGAGTCGTGTCAAGCCATTAGTGAGGAGAGAGAAAGATGTTGTGTTTATTAAATGGCTTTTTACGTTTCCAAAACAAACTGTACCGTTTGATGTGATTGAGTTTTGAGGGTTAAATTTCAATTTGGTTACCCCTGACCCTTGGTCTTGCTTCTTTGGAAACAGTATGAGTAAAAGAGGTGCATGTTCTTTGTATCCTTTGCTGATTTCTCATTTCCTTCTTCTTCTTTTATTTTCATTGTCTGGGTTCTCTTATGGGTTTTGAGAAGGATAAAAAGAAGGGTATTGATTGGTCTTATGATTGGGTTAGTGAAGATGTTAAGTCTCGGGTATCTTTGTTTTGTGATGAAGCGACTGTTAAGGAGATTGATGATGGTAAGGTTGTGAGGGTTGGGTCTGGAGTGCAGGTGGAGTTGTTGCCGTGTAGTGTGGAAGATAGGGTTTATCACCGGGGTCAGGGGTTTGAGTACTTCTACATGCATAGTTGCGTTTTGGAGGAACTGAGGGTTAAGTTGCCTTTTACTGATTTTGAGTGCCAAATTCTGAAGCAACTAAATTGTGCTGCTTTGCAGTTGCATCCTAATGGGTGGGCGTTCTTGAGGTGTTTTGAGATACTAATGAAAATTCTTGAGGAAAGACCTTCTGTGGATTTGTTTTTTTCCCTGTTTCAAGCTAAAGGGGTTTGGAAAGGGGGGTGGATTAATCTAAATAGTACTCCTGGGTTTGGTATCTTCAAGTTGTATAAATCTTCCTTTAAAGAATTCAAAGAGATGTATCTGAAAGTGAGGAGTGTGGAGAAGTAATTTCCTTTTTATATGGACGAGTTTGTAGGTGAGAGGTTTCCACTGTGGTGGTGCTCGGAGCCTCAAAATATACTCGGACCCGAGGTGATAACTCCGAGAAATGTGTGCATTATTGAGTTCCTCGTGAAGCAAATTGATCGAAAGGATTTGATATCTATGTTTGAAATTTTAAAGTGGGAGAAAAATAGGGATTCGGTTATAGAATATTTGGGTGAGTTTTGTTATTTTGTTTGCTTTATCCTTGCTTGAAATGTTGCTGATTTTGTTTTGTATGTTTATACAGGGGGTAAGTATCCTGGTGTCTCAGCTGCCTCCTTAAGGTCTAGGTTCAAGAATAAGAATCTAGAAAAAGAAGTGTCCTCATCCAATAAGGAGAAGACTACTGTTGCCACTGAGGTTAGTAAGCCTGTAACTGGTCGGAGGAAAGTTCTTGCGAAGAAAAGAAAGGGAGAAGTTGTTGACCTATCCGAAGAATCTAGTCAGAGGGGGGATGAAGTTTTGTTGGAAGAAATCCGTTCATTTCTGATGAACCAGAAGAAACTTCATGAAGTTTCTGAACATAGTGGTGGGTTATCGGTTTGGGGAGGTGACTTTCCGTATATGTCTGTGGCCGATGATATTTGCTAATCATCGGCCGATGTTTCATTGGCTAATGAGGTTGGGGAAATAGCCGTCGGGCAGTATATGCAGGTAAATATTTTTCATTTTGAATTGTTATTTTATAGTTGTATGTGACTCTAATTTTGAATTAGGTTTTTGTTTTAACCTATAGGTAGTTGGATTTCGTATGGCGAGCTTAGGTCGTAGTCAAGAGGTGAAATATAAGAAGTTAGCGATTCAGAGAGAGGAGGTTGAGGCTTTGAAGGATCAGTTAGCCCAGAGTAAAGGTACAGTTACTGAGTTGCAAACTAAATTGGGTGATGTTGAGAAACTACTGAAAGAAACAAAAGACAGCTATGCTAAGGATGTGGAGGACTTAAAGAAAAAGGAAGCCGACTTGGCTAGTGCGGAGACTCGGTTAATTGAGGTTACTGCTCAGTTGAAAGACATGGAACAAAAGAAACAAAATGAAATCTTGGATTTGTTTGTTGAAGGATTTGAGAGGGCTTCAATTCAGGCGAAATTTATGGCTCCTGAAGTTGATTTTTCTGAGATGGATCCTGGGAAGATTGTCAGAGATGGTAAACTAGTTGATGATGATGGTGTTGTGGAGGATGAAGTTGAGAATACTTAGTTTTGTTTGAAATGAACTGTTGTTTCTGTGATGTTTTTAGCTTTCTATTTTGTTTAGGATTTGTATGTTGAAACATTTGTGTTATGGACTTGTTTGCTTTTTAGGCAAAAAATGGCGCTGTATTTTGAGATGGATTAAGTTATAATCCTTGTTTTGGTAATTTGCGCTTTGTAAGTTGTATTCGTCTAATGCATGGAATACAATAGTAGGTTTATTGATAGGGACATCTTGGTAAGATGTGGAATGGTTTGCCGAGCTGTATTGTTTGATGAAAATGCTTGTTCCCTTTTGAAAAAGCTTTTCGAATTGCTAACTCGGTTAATGATTGACAAATAATATAGGAGTGAATATCTGGAAATTATTTGGTTTGATTGATGAACCTTTATTTACAAAGGTGCAGGTAGGCTAGCCTTATTAAAACCTCTCCAAGCAAAACCCTTTTTTTTGGAAAAAATCTTGGTAGTAGGAAAAAGAGTACTAGCCTGGCCCTGACTTTTAACTATAGAATTTCTTTAAAGAAGAAACATTCCGGGTATTAGGTAAGCTAGTACCATTTATAGATTCTAATGTGTATGCTCCTTTGCCGAGGACCTTGGCTATTCGGTAGGGGCCGTTCCAATTTGCGGCGAGCTTTCCGTGGTTTGGAGGTTTCCGAGTTGTTTCTGTCTTCCGGAGGACTAAGTCTCCTTGTTCAAATGATCTGTTTCTAACGAGCTTATTATGTCGCCGAGCTATGGCTTGCTGTGCCGCATGGAGTCGGATACTTGTCATGTCTCTGACTTCTTCGATGATGTCTAACTCGGCTCGCCGAGCTTCTTCGTGGTTGGAAATCTGTGTACGGACCGAGCCTTGTGAAATTTCTAAAGGGATCATTGCTTCAGATCCATAGACAAGCCTGAATGGGGTTTCTTTCGTTGATGATTGAGGTGTAGTGTTATACTCCCAAAGGACTTCTGGTATGAGTTCGGCCCAAAGGCCTTTGGCGTCATCCAACTTCTTTTTTAAAGCGTGTAATATGACCTTGTTTGCTGCTTCAGCGAGGCCGTTAGTTTGTGGATGTTCAACGGATGAGAAGTGATGATTGATTTTGAGGTTCTGAAAAAAAGATTTAAATTTCTGATCGACAAACTGGCGACCATTATCAGTAATGATATGTCTTGGGAGACCAAAACGACAAATAATGTTCTTCCAAATGAAAGATCTCATATGTTGTGAAGTAATGTTAGCTAAAGATTGGGCTTCTACCCATTTTGAGAAGTAGTCAATTATAACAACAAGAAATTTTACCTGACCTGGTGCTACTGGGAATGGGCCGAGAATGTCGAGCCCCCAGTGGTTGAAGGGCCAGCTAATGTCCGAGTAATGTAACTGTTCGGCTGGGGTGTGTATTAGTGGAGCATGCTTTTGGCAATTGTTGCATGTCTTTACTTTGTTGTTAGTATCTTCTTTGATGGATGGCCAGAACAGACCTGCTTGGAGGATTTTGGAAGCCAAACTTTGAGCTCCTGTGTGGGTTTCGCGGATTCCTTCATGAGCTTCGGCTAATGCTATTTCTGCCTCACTTCTGTTGAGGCATTTCAGGAGTGGTCGGGAGTATCCTTGGCGATATAGGGAGCCATTTATTAAAGTGAAAAAGGAAGCTTGTCGATGAAACCGTTTTGCATTTTTGATATTGTCTGTTATGTTCCCTGTTTGCAGATAATGTATAAAAGGTGTTTGCCAATCTGTTTCCTATGTGACACTCACAACATCGGTTAGAGTAACACTTGGAGATGTTATTGTGGATTGGTGCAACATGGATAAGTCGGCTTGTGTGCTGCCGAGCTTAGAAAGAATGTCTGCTCTGTGATTTTGTTCTTGTGGTATGTGATTTATTTCAAATTCAGTGAATTTAGAACATAAATATTTGATGAGTTTGAGATATTTAGAAAGGAGTGGATCTCTTACCTGGAATAGGTCATTTACCTGTTGTACTACTAGAAGCGAATCGCAATATACCTTAATATTGGAGATTTGGAGATTTAAACAAAGTTGGAGTCCAGCAACGAGGGCTTCATATTCCGTTTAGTTGTTGCTGGCCTTGAAGGATAGATGTATTGAATGTTCTAGGATAAATCCATTACTGCCCTCAAGTCGAATGCCTGCTCCACACCCTTGAATGTTAGATGAACCATCAACATGTAATGTCCATTGTATTTTGTGGTCGTCTTCAGTAGGCATTGTTAATTCTGCTATGAAATCGGCAAGGAATTGGGACTTGATCGGTCCTCTGGCTTGGTATCTGATATCAAATTCGGATAGTTCTACCGACCATTTTACAAGCCTGCCCGTAATTTCTGGTTTTTGTAGCCTGACGTAATGGGTGATCGGTTCGAACATGGATGACGTGGCTCTGAAAATAAGGTCGGAGTCGTCTTGCCGAAAATAACAATGCTAATGCTAATTTTTCTATCCTCGGATAGTTGATTTCAGCATTTTGTAGCGTTTTGCTGACGAAGTAAATTGGATGTTGAGCTTTATCCCTTTCTGTAACAAGAGCAGAGCTTATTGCCCAGTCAGTAACTGATAAATACAAATATAAATCTTTCCCTTGTAAGGATTTTTGTAGAATCGGCGGTTGTGAGAGAGTTATTTTCAGGTTAGCGAAAGCTCGCTCACAATCGTCATTCCAGTGAAAAATAGTTTTCTTTTTCATGGCTTGAAAAAAAGGAATAGATCTTAAGGCTAAGCATGGGACAAATCTTGCTAGGGCAGCAAATCTTTCTGTTAAGCGTTGTACTTCCTTTAATGTCTTCGGGCTTGCCATCTCCAGAACAGCTCGGCACTTGTCAGGGTTTGCTTCGATACCTCTACTTGTGAGTAAGAAGCCGAGGAATTTGCCACCTTCAACGGCGAAAGCACACTTTTCGGGATTCAAGCGCATGTTGTAGGATCAGATCTGGCCGAAGATCTCGGTTAGGTCGTCAATGTGGCTGTGGCCAACTTTGGTCTTGGTGACCATGTCATCAACGTAGACTTCTATGTTGCGGCCGATTTGTTTAGCGAAGATTTTATCCATGAGACGCTGATAGGTCGCTCCTGCATTCTTTAGTCCAAAAGGCATAACTTTATAACAATAGTTACCAAATTCAGTGATGAATGCTGTTTTATTTTGGTCAGAAGGGTGCATAAGTATCTGATTATAGCCCGAATAAGCGTCCATGAAACTTAAGGTGGCATAGCCAGAGGCGTTATCCACCAAAGAGTCAATGGATGGTAAAGGATAAGAATCCTTTGGGCATGCCTTGTTTAAATCAATAAAGTCGACGCACATGCACCACTTACCATTTTGTTTCCTTACCATAACGACATTGGCGAGCCAAGTAGTGAATCTGATCTCTCTGATGAAGTTAGCATTAATCAGCTTCTGAGTTTCCTCCAATGATGCTCGTTTCTTTTCTTCGCCGAGGTTTCTCTTCTTCTGTTGAATTGGTCGGACAGAAGGGTTGATAGCCAGCTTGTGGCTAATGATCTGGGGGTCGATGCCTGGCATATCGGAGGGCGTCCAAGCAAATAAGTCAGCATTTGCTTGTAAAAAATTTTCTATCGTAGGTAGTTCGTCTTTGCTTATTGCTGTACCTACAAAGGTGTATTTGTTAGGATCCTTGTTGAAATGTATTTTTCGTAGCTCACCTGTTGGTGTAGGTCGCTCAAGGAAGTCCGCTCTAGGGTCTAGATCGGCGAGTTCCGAGCTGCTAGCTGTGCTGAGGACGTTGTTGATTTGAGGTTGTTTTGGTCCGTTTTGAAATTTCATTCCAATGTTATAGCAATGCCATGCTTCTTTGTGATCCCCATGAATGGTTACGATATGTTCGTCCTGCACTGAAAACTTGACACAAAGGTGAACTGTGGATACTATTGCGCCGAACTTATTTAAGAAAGGTCGGCCAAGTATAAGGTTATATGGGCTAAAACAATCCACTACTAGGTACTGAATATCATATGTTTTAGATAGAGGGTACTCACCCAGTGTGATTCTCAACCACACTAATCCCAGTATTGGGACTCGTTCACCTGAGAAACCGACGAGGTCTCCTCCTGTTGGTTGCAGGTTGTTGTCGCTTAGCTTCATTTTCTGAAATGTAGAGTAAAACAGAACGTCGGCGCTGCTCCCTGGATCTAAAAGTACCTTTTTTACTAGTAGATCTCCCAATTGAATTGTGATGACCACAGAGTCATCTAAATTTTGAATATTGGATTTGAAATCTGCTTGTGTGAACGTCATTTGGGGGAATTGAGGAATTAGTTGGTAGTCCTGCTGTGCTCCTTCTACCGAGTATATTGTTCGGAAAGATCTTTTCCTAGCCGAGTTGGATGAGCCTCCACTAGCACCTCCTCTTGAAATATAATTGAGGATACCTCGTGGTTGGTCATACTGGGTCGAGGATGGCTTGTCCTTTCCTCAGCTTGGTTGTTCGGATGGAGTATTGCCTGCTGAGGTTGGAGTACGTTTTTGAATGTGTCCTCCAATATACTTGTCAAGGTGCCCTTGCCGAGCCAACCGTTCCAAGGGGTCTTTTACGACGACACATTCGTCGGTTGTGTGGCCGTGCTTCTGATGGAAGGCGCAGTACTTAGATTTGTCGACGTGTTTTGTATCCTCATATGTCCCCGCCTTTCTTAGTGGTTTGATTAATTTGGAGTTCAGGATCTCTTTGATTATATCCTCCCGTTTAGCGTTGAACTGTGTATAAGAGTTAAAACGAGGGTTTAGTTTAAAATTTTTCTTACTGTTATGCACTTTTTCCTCGTCTTTGTAGTTTGTTTTGTCGGACTTCCGAGCTTGTCTTAGCTCCTCAATATCAATCTGGCCTTTTGCTTTCTCTCGGAACTCGGCGAGTGTTTTTGGTTTAGATACGACGATCGTCTCTTGGAATTTCCCAGGTCGAAGTCCGTTTTTGATGGCATGAAGGTGAACTTCAGGGTGGAGATCAGGTATGCTTATGGTGACCTTCGTAAAACGAGTCATATTGTCTTTCAGGCTCTCATTTTGTCCTTGCTTAATTGTATTTAGATAATTTGAGTCATGCAGATAAATTGCGGAGCCAGCAAAGTGGTCCTCAAATAGCTTAGCCAGCTGTTGGAATCGCGAAATTGAACCTGCAGGCAAAGCACAAAGCCAATCAAGTGCAGAACCGTCTAAATAATTTGGAAAACAACGACACAAAACAGGATCAGATGCACTATTGACGATCATTATTGTTCGGAATTTCTTGATGAACTTTTTTGGGTTTCCGAGTCCATCATAAGGTGTGAGGGTCAATGGTAAAGTGAATCGTCGTGGTAATTCGAAATTCATCACGTCTGACATGAAAGGGCCTACGAGTTCGTCTGGTTCCTCATTCTCGTCCTCCGGCTGGGCATCCTCGACTTGAATGGTCTCAGATACATGAGTGGGGTTTGAATGATGTTCGGCATCCTCTGGCTGAGGCTGACGAATGTTGTTATTTTCAGTTCGGCCATTGTTCAACTCGGTGATCTGAGCGGCCATTCTCTGATTTTCTTCTGCCATACGTTAGTTTGCTTGTTGCAGCTCGGTCACCATCCGAAGAAGTTCGGATGGGCTAGGAGGCAGCGCGTCGGCCATAGGTACAGGCGGAGAAATTGAGACCAAAAGAGGAAAAAAATTTATCTCTTCGGCCCCACGGTGGGCGCCAGTTGTTCTTGCTTGTAGAATAGGTCGGCTACTCATATGGAACGTCAGCCGAGCTATCTCCTCGGGAGGCTGCACTGCTTGCTCGTCAGTTCCGAGCTTTTCCTTTCAACTTGCGGAAGCGTGGACAATAAAGAGGAAGAGAGGGGGGAGTGTACCTGTAAAGGCACTCCAATGCTTAAGTCAGTATGAGATTCAAGTAAGAAGTGTGTGAAAAAGATACTTTTACCTTGCTTTTATATGATCGGTTCTTTAGCAGTAACGGTTTTTCCTCAACGTTTGTCTTGGCGAGGATTGATAACGTATCTGGTTATTATGTCGCCTTTTACTCAGCGGTTTTAGTCCATAACGTCGGTTTTGCCGAGTTATTACTCATGAAGGTCGTATCTGTAACGTATATTGCTGAGTTATGGCCGAGGTGTGATGTGTGATGCCGAGCTTTACAGGTGTGACGACCATATCAGATTCAAAAATTTTAATAAAAATTTAAAATTTAAAATTAAAATAAATGTAAATTAAATCTGAGATAGAAAGTGACGAAGTAGATGAAAGAAAAGAAAGAGGTAGAAAAGAACGAGAACAAGATGATGAAGATGGGGAGAGGTGGAGAAGAATGAGGAGAAGATGAAGATGAACGATGACACCAAATAGAGGATAAAGGGAAACGCTATCAAAGCCCAAAGTCGGACAGCAGTATTGAGCAGTGTATAGAGACTACTAGAGAGAGAAAACAAAGATTAGTTGAAGAAGGAGAAATTAGGTTAAACATGGTAAGCATACGGAGCGAATTATAAAAATATTAAAGGGATAAAATTATTAAGATTTTAGGATCTCAAACTAAAAATTAATGTCTTAACTATTTGAAAAGATACAAAATATTTGTCTTTTGTAAGTGTCTCTATATAATCATGTCCATTATAAATTTATGTCTCACCAAACAAGCAATATATATGTGCTACCATATCCGTGTCTCTGATGAACATGAACCAAACAGGACCTACAGTCTTCGAGCTTCATGTAGCAACAAAAAATGTATCATGAATTCTGCATTTTTTATACGTACTTCAAATGTTCGTGATATGAAGAGTTCAAGTGTTATTTAGAAGATATTAGTTTATATTTTTAGAATGTTTTAATTTGATGTATTTTGATTTTTTTTTTGGTAAACCAGTGGAGCCTACGCCCAAGAAAAGAAAAAAATAACTAGTTGGAGGGGTTAGTGCCCCTATTTACATCATTTATAAGGAGATCTTTCAT
Source organism: Arachis hypogaea (assembly GCF_003086295.3). Taxonomy (NCBI): domain Eukaryota; kingdom Viridiplantae; phylum Streptophyta; class Magnoliopsida; order Fabales; family Fabaceae; genus Arachis; species Arachis hypogaea. Next base: position 38,522,016 of record NC_092048.1, on the reverse strand, counting down.
CTCTTCAGGTGGACTATCAAGGAAATAAAATCCAAATTGTTTTCTTATACTAGCTTTGGCCAAGTGGTCAGTAGAGGCGTTGCCACTTCTATGTGTGTGCATGACTTTGATCTCCTAAGGCTTATCTTTCAGTTTCTGAATTTCTCTAATCAAGGAGTTGTAATTTTGGGTTTTCCTTCCTTTACTTATTTCTTTGTAAACTTCCAACGAATCAGTCTCGATAATTATTCTCCTCGTCCCCAAGTCCCATGCCATGTTGAGGCCATGAAGGACACCACCCCATAGTTCTACCTGGAAGGCGTGACAATTTCCCAAATTTGCCATGAATCCTCCTACCAGATCACCTTCATGAGTCCGGATCAATCCACCACAACCCGCCGTCCTCACACTTTCTATTACTGATCCATCTGTATTCAGTTTCACCCATCCAATAGGGGGAGGTTTCCATTCAATTCTTGTCTCTGCTATCACTTGTCCTCCTTTTTTCATGTTCAATTTCTTGAAAGCTTCTTTTGACTGGTTTATGGCATTTCTAATTATCAACACAACATTTCGAGGTCTATCAAAAGGTGGGGAGTGAACCTCTTGGTTTCTCCATTTCCACAAATACCAACAAGTAATAAAGAATTCGTCTTTCCAAGAAAAAAGAGAAGATTTACCAATATTATTCTCCAGGTTTAGCACTATCCAGTTATGGAGATCCGTGCCACAGAAAGTGGCTGCCACTGCCGGATTGATAATCTGTTTCCATATGATTGCTGCTTTAAGACAGTCTCTCATCACATGAATAATAGTTTCTTGCTAGCTCCTGTAGTGATGACAATTGGGGTTTGTTCCCATGAATTTTGCTTTTCTACTTGCTGTAAGTAATCTACCATGAGCAAGCTACCATATGAAAATCTTCACTCGTTCTTGTCACTTCCACTTCCATATGCTGCTCCATCTTATGTCATTATGAGTGTTATTGACCGGGGACAAGTTCTTATAGGCTGAGGCAATTGAAAATATACCATTAGGTGTATGATTCCAGCATATCAAATCCGTGTTACCTTCATTGAGAGGAGGGATGGATTTAATTTTATCAATAATTGATGATGGGAGCAAATGACTAAGATCTCCGAAATTCCAGTTACCATTCTGATTTACATATTTTGAGACAGTTTCATTCTCTTTTTCCCTTGGGATTGAATTGATGGAAGCTCTAATTAAGGAATTTTCTTCCTTTACCCACTTGTCATACCAGAACAAGGTGCTTTTGCCGTCTCCAATAATCTTGTGGCATCTGTCTTGTAATTTACCTCATAGTTTTGTCATCTCTTTCCAAAGAGGAGAGTCATTTGTTCTGTAGGATCTTCGAACCTCATCTTCCCTTCATTTTATATATTTATTGTACATTATCTGTGTCCAGAGAGAGTCCGGTTCAGTCCATAAATTCCAAATCATCTTCATAATGAAAGCATCATTAACAATGTCTAATTTTCTCATTCCAATACCCCCCATCTGTTTTGGCAGACACAAAGTATTCCAACTCACATGGTGCACTTTTTTCTGGCCTTGTACTTCTCCCCAAATGAAGCTTCTTTGCATCCTCTCTAATTGTTGACAGACCCCTTTATGTATTCTTGAATGCTGCATGTCAAAGTTTTGAAGTGGACATAGGACAGTTTTTGCAATATTAATTCTTCCCGCTAAGGATAAACATTGAACCTTCCACCCTTTTACTTTACTTTGCATTCTATCAATCACATTCTTGAATTTTTCTTTGCCTTTCCTATGGTTTGTTAGCATAGCACCCAAGTACCTTCCTAAGCTTTGTTGTTCTTGATAATGGCACAAATCAACGATGGCCTTCCGATTTGCTCTTCCTACATTGTTAGAGAATAAGATATTTATTTTTGAGACACTAATTTTCATACCAGACATTCGAGAAAACTCTCCCATACTTCCAAGATGGTTTTCCCCTGTTCCTTGCTAGCTTCCCCAAAAACCAAAAGATCGTCAGCAAATAGGAGGTGTGAAATATGTAGCCCTTCTCTGCTTATTCTCATCGGTCTCTATTGTTCCGTCTCTACCTTCTCCTCTATCATTTGAGAGAGACGGTCCATAACAATAACGAAAAGGTAAAGCGATATGGGGTCTCCCTGTCTTAAGCCTCTGGTTGGGTGAAATTTCTCCGTTGTCCCTCCATTCCAAAGCACATTAAACGAGACCAATTGTACACACCCCATAATTAGGCTGGTAAAGGATTCTCCCAGACCAAAGTCAATCAAACACTGTCTAAGAAATCTCCATCTAAGCCTATTATACGCATTTTCAAAGTCATATTTAATAGCCATAAAGTCGTGTTTACCTTTTGTCTTCTTCATCACATGTATAAGCTCCTTCGCAATCAATATATTATCGTGGATTTTTCTCCCGGGAACAAAACTTGATTGAAAAGGGGCAATTCTGTCTATTAGAGCTGGCTTTAATCTCTTAACTATGATCTTAGAAATACATTTGTAGTTCACATTGCATAGAGCAATTGGTCTGAATTGTGTGATATACTCCGGGACTTTCACTTTGGTATAAGTGTTATAAAAGTAGAGTTAATCCCTTTTATTAGTTTCGGGTCGACCCCTAACAATCTCTAACCAGCTGCAAAACGCTGTCTTTGATGATTCCTCAGTGCTCTTTGTAGAAAAGAGATGGAAATCCATCTGGTTCCGGTGCTTTAAGAGACCCAATGTTGAAGATTGCATCTTGAATCTCCCTCCCCGAGGGAATTTTATACAAGCTCCTCCCTATCTCATCTTCTAATACGGGGTAATCAAAACTACATGAAAGCTAGCAGAGCTATAATTTTCTTCAGAGTACAAGGCCCGAAAAAAATCAACTACATGCTTGCCAAGCATATCATAATTCTCTATCCAATCACCTTCTTGATTCTTTAGCTTTAAAATTTTATTTTTCCTCCTTCTAATGACTGTGCTGGTATGGAAGTACTTGGTATCACGATCACCATCTACTAGCCATTGGTCTCTTGATTTTTGCATCCACATAGTTTCTTCCTTATCCAGGATATCTTCCAGCTCCTTCCTTAGCTCTCTTTCCAAATAATCTAAGAACAGATTCTTACCATAAGAGGGAGCCCTTTAAATTCCACCTAGTCTACTCAAAATCTTCCTTTTCTATTTTTCGATGTGTCCGAACACCTCCTTGTTCCATATTGCCAGATCCTTCATAAGCAGATTCAGCGCACCATTGAGATGAGTTTCTCCCTTCTATTTCTCTTCCATGAAACCCTTGAAGTTCGGATGTAATTCCCACATTGCTTCATATCGGAATGGCTTGTCTTTGATCACCATACCTTTAGGATTCATATGAACCAGAATTAGGTGATGATCCGAATTGACACAAGCAAGAACATCAACTATTGCTTCTTGGTATCTTAATCTCCAATCTGAATTGCACAGAGCTCTATCAAGACGTTTGAAAACTCTATCTAGGTTCTCCCATTGCGGCCTTCTCCAGGTAAACCTTTTCCCCACCGACCCTAAATCTATTAAAGCATAACTATCAGTCCATCTTTTAAATCTCCTACAGGCTCTCGAATCTACTCTACCCCCACCTTTCTTCTCCGATGGATCAGATATATCATTGAAATCTCCACTACCAACCAACCTCCCATAATATTCTGTTTGATATGATGAATATCAGTCTACAACTCTCATCTTTTATCCTCCCGAGGATTATTATAGACGGCAGTAAGAAACCACTCTTCCTCATTTCCTCTCTTCACCTTCATATGTACAAACTGATTTTTTGTCAATATCACATCAATAGCTAGATCAGGGTCTTTCCACATAATCCATATACCTCCACTAAATCCAATGGCCTCCTCGATATGGCAAAAGGAGAAACCAAAACTACTAATGACATTCCTGGCTTTAATCCCACTGCATCTTGTTTCGAGAAATATAATCACATCTGGTCTATGTAATCTCACAAATTCTAAAAAGCTGCGCCTAAAACTCTCACTAGCCGCCCCTCTACAATTCCAAGACATGATAATCATATCAAAGATAAACAAAAGAAATAAAAACCTAGTCATATCAGAACGCAGAAGATCAGATGGCCATTGCCATCTCTTCTCCCTCCTCTCGTATCTCTTCCGTTGTGTTTTCTTCCATACAATCTCCCTCATCGAGGTTAATGTAACTCTTCTGGTGGTTGTCTGCAACTCCCTGCTGCTCCTCAAACTGTTCCGTAGCCTCCATCAATATCTCATTGTCGACTGAGTTCATATATGGTGGTTTGGGTTCAGGTCAAGTTGATCAGTCATCTCTTCATCTCTCTAAACAGTTTTTGGAACAAATTCTTCCAGAGAATTAGGGGTTTGGGACAAAGGAGGGTTGATGTTATTCATGGTTTGGGTATGAGGAAGGTTTAGTATGGAGTTCTTGTTGTGGTCAAGTGGATTATCTGGGTTTACTTTTTGTTTCAAGGGGGAGGTCTTTACGGGAAGCTGGGAAGCTCAGGGATGTTGGCTGGGGGTGTTCTTTGTGTTTTTTGACTTAGAGAAGTGCTTTGATCATTTTAGGGCATGGTTTAGGCTTTTTTGGTGTCAGTTAGGGAAGTTGAAACGATAATCGGGTTAGAAGTATGGTGTTGGACTTGCATATGTTTAGGTCCAGTTTGGTCTTTTCTGGGGGCTAAACTTTGTTTGCTTGAAAAGGCTTTGTGAGTCCTTGGTGGGTCATTTTTATTCACAATCAGATTCTCTTGATCATTTTTCTTCTCTTTATCAACATTTGTATCTTCATCAACTTGACTCAGTGCCATACCTCATACCCCTTCCTGTAGTGTAATCTTTTTGCCAACGTCTCCAACGTCTCTATTCTTCCCACTACCTTCTCCCGTATTGGATTTTCCAGTCTTTTTTCCTCGTACTGTCCTTTGCACAATCATCCATGGTCCGTATCCATTTTCTTCCTCTTCTATTACTTTCTTGCCCTTGTCTTTTACAAAAATTCCATTACTATCCTTTTCTTCTTATTACCCCTTCGTCTTCTGCTGAGCCCCTCCGTTTCCATCACCTTACTTCTCCCCCATGTCTTTACCATGTTGCACTTTATTTTGTGCTATTATTTTCGGACAATTTGGTTTTTCATGCCCTACCATTCCACACGAAAAACAGATGTTATAAATCCCTTCATACTCTATTGTGTATCTCACTCCATTAATGGAGTATTGGGACACTAAAGGCTTTGTTAAATCTAGTTCCACACATAATCTAGCAAACTTGCCTCTGCATTTGTCTACTGTGTTTGAGTCCACTTTTAAAGTTCTTCCCAGAATATTACCAATTTTATTCAACATCTCTTCTTCATAGTATTCAATGGCTAGTCTTGGAAGTCTAACCCACACAGCAATATGATCTATGGTAGCCTCCATAGGATTGAAGTTTGACTTTCAAAAAGAGATAGTAAGGTAATGATAAAAAATCCTCCAAGGTCCTCCCGTTAGAGCGAAATCTAGGTCTTCCTGGGAATAGAACTTCACTATGAAATAGCCATTACCTATATCAATGACTTCAATACTACCCTGTTTACCCCACATTACTTTCAATCTCCTACTCAACACTGGTAGTGATATTTTCCTACCTAGCAGCTTAACTATTAAAGTATCCCACCATAGGTGTCATAGGTTTTTCAATCCAACTTCATTTATAACAATGTTAAAAATACCGTTTACCTTTTCTATCTTGATTTCTGGCCTCTGGCTTCCCTTCTCCATAGAGTATTTTCCTTCTGTGTTCTGCTCCTCTCTATTATAGCTTTTTTCTTCAGAAGCCTCACCATCCAAAAAAGAGAAGGAATCGTCTTCCTCCATCTCAGACACTGGTCTTATCCCTCCTTTTACTGCATCGCTAAAAGATCTGCGCCTATGAGCTTCTTCTCACTTTGTCGTTCACCTTCTCCTACCATCCATTCTTCTTCTCTGGGAATTAATGATGCCTCCTCCATAAAAACCTGGCCTTCTCCCTCTTTTCTTACCTTCTTAACCTGTTGTTGATGCACGTCTCTTCCTGGTGGTTGTCTTGGTTCTCTCGGTGCATGCGATCGGGAGTTTCCTCCACGGACGAAACCTCCTCTCATGATGGTGGTCCTCAGTAAAGAGAAGAATGATCAGTGTATTGCTTTGCGAATATGTATTTTGATTTTGCTTATTTAATTACTAGATTGGGTCTTATATTTGTGGGTTTAGGATTTTCTATATTTTAACCTAATAAGAGGTTATAAATACCTCATAAACTAGGATAGTCGTAATATAGAATGATTTAGAGGTTTGAAAACCTTTTTTGGTTTCGTGATGAAACTATGGTGTAGACAATTGAGGTTGAGGAGTTCCTCTCTTATTGCATCGGGAAATTGGGTAGAAGGTTGAGGAGTCCCTTCGATTCAATTCCCAAACTATGGCATTGACAAGTTAGGTTGAAGAGTCCCTTTCTTGTTACGTCAAGAAATTGGGTAGAAAGTAGAGTGATTCTCTTTGTATTCAATTTCAACCTATCCTTTTTATTTTTATTTCAATCACAATTTATCTTTTCTATTCAATTTTAATTCTTGTCTTCTTTGTCCTTTTATTTCTTTATCATTTGGTATCAAAGATCATGTATTAGATTCATTCTTATTAATCTAATTTTTTTCTTCTTTTATCATAAAAAAGAGTCCAGTGTCTGTTGCATCTTTGTTTAAGTTCTTGTGTTCTTATTTTCATTTGCGTTTCATTATTGTTTTGTCATTATTGTTAATTTTATTATTTAAAAGAATAAAAAAAACATACAGTGCAAAAAAAGGAAAAATATACAAAAAAGGAAAAAAAAAGAAATTATCTTCCTTGTAATTATTGTCCTTTTCATATACTATTTTTTCACCTACAAGATTCGAGGATGAATCTTTTTTGAAGAGGAGGAGAATGATACGTGCTTCAAATGTTCGTAATATGTAGAGTTTAAGTGTTATTTAGAAGATATTAGTTTACATTTTTAGAATATTTTAATTTGATGTATTTTGATTTTGCTTATTTAATTACTAGATTAGGCCTTATGTTTGTGGGCTTAGGATTTTCTATATTTTATCCTAATAAGAGGTTATAAATACCTCATATACTAGGATAGTCGTATTACAGAATGATTTAGATGTTTGAAAACCTTTTTTGGTTTAGTGATGAAACCATGATGTGAAAATTGAGGTTGATGAATCCCTCTCTTGTTGCATCGGGGAATTGGGTAGAAGGTTGAGGAGTCCCTTCGATTCAATTCTCAAACTATGGCGTTGATAAGTTAGCTTGAGGAGTCCCTTTCTTGTTGCGTCAAGAAATTGGGTAGAAAGTAGAGTGATTCTCTTTGTATTCAATTTCAACCTATCTTTTTTTTTATTTCAATTACAATTTATCTTTACTATTCAATTTCAATTCTTGTCTTGTTTGTCCTTTTATTTTTTATCAATTTTACTCATGAAAAATTACACAAATAAAAATAAATGAAGCTCATATTACTGATTTCTCACCAAACATTTTTTTGCTACTTGAACCGTTACTTAGCATGAATTATAATTCAACTTGATTGCTCGTTATGAGTTATAACCCTACCTTAATTATGTGTTTATTCCAAACTTTTAACCGACGATCTTAATCACTATCATTACCTACTTAATGACTAAACAGTTATAACAATAATGTCGGGGTATTTTTTTTCCTGGCCTGGTATTTTAGAATTTGTTCTTTTATCAAGAGCAGGAAATTATATTATATGTTCTATGTATATAAATGTGTATAAAAGTATATTTGATGTATTTTTATTCATGCCAGAGGATATAATTGTTAGGGGTGCTTATGGATAGTATCCGACCCATATAGCTGTGGTGTTTATTCAAAAATTGCGAATATTGATCCGATTCGCAAGGCTATCGGATCAAATCCGATCCTCATACTAATAGGATTGGATTGCAAATTTCATATAGGTATTCGCATATCCGATCTGCATATCTGTGGATCCGCAAAAATAAATAAATAAGTAAATATTCTTTGTGTTTTATTTCAACTAATAATTATCATATATGTTATATTATTTTATATTTATTATTTAAGAAAAGTATGTTTAATAATATTTTAAGAGTAAACATGTTTAAAAGAGTGAAAAAAGATATTTTATTATTTTTTTAAGAGTGTTCAATGATTGGATTTGATTCACATATCCGTAGTATTTATCTTAATCTAATCCAAAAATTGCAGATATTGATCCGATCTGCAAGGTTATCGGATCCGATCCGAGCCGCACACTAATAAGATCGGATTACGGATTTCAGATATGTATCTGCATATCTGCGGATTCGCAATAAATAAATAAATAAGTAAATATTCTTTATATATTTTATTTTTATTATTTAAGAAAAATATGTTTAATAATATTTTAAGAGTAAACATGTTTAAAAGAGTGGAACAAAGAGATTTTATTGATATTTTTTAATAAAAATAAGCTTTTTAAAATATTTTTATGTTTTGCGGATATATCAGATATCCGATTAGATCTGCAAATAAGCGGATCAGATCGGATCGAGATTTTGTCCATATCCGACATTCACCCTAATTTTTTTAATAAAAATAAGCTTTTAAAAATATTTTTATATTTTATGGATATATCCAAGATTTGATCTGATCCGCAAATGTGCAGATTGGATCGGATCTAATCCAAACTTAAAAATTGCAGATGTTGGATCCGATCCGAAGATTTTAGTGCAGATCGTATTGAGATTTTGACCATATCCGATCCGCGTTCACCCCTAATAATTGTCAAGTAGTATTATTATATTTGTTTTCTTGTTATGAATAGATTTTTGGAATGTATGCATTAAAAGAAATGTTTTCTATTCTAAATTTATTTTTTAAAGACTCCTGTATATGTAAATAAATAATACAGTGAACATATTTAATGCCTTAGCTTTGTCATTAGTGATATCATGACTTAAACATTGTACTCTAATAATAAGAGTGTTACATTTCTTTGTCTATAAAAGATGCCTATATCTCAACCAAAAGAGTGATTTGAGACATGATAAGTTTTATGATTTTGATATGTCTTTTAAATTATATTCTCTAACATTCTATTTTCATAAAATTATTATACCTCTTAAATGCTTACTAACTTTAACGTCAATATGTTTTTTACAAGTACACCTCCACCTTTTCTCGGTCCGACTTCGATCACAAACATTGAAGAACTTCCAATGAAGAATTTCCCAACCGAGTTATAGCTCTGAGTCACCATTTCACTTTAACTACATGCTCTATGAGAAAAGGTTCGATGAATGAACCACATCCTCAACATACTAAAAGTCGAAGAAATGTTACCAGCACTACTCATTTGCTATGATTTAACAATTGAACGGGACTTGGTGATCATAGCATGGACTAACACCTAGGAAATAGTGTTGAAGTAATAGATACTTGTCCAATAATAATGTCAATTAATAGAGACATTATATGCTAATTAATCCAATTTATATCACGATAATGGAAAAATACAAGACGGTAAGTAAAGCAGGTGTAAGAATAGGAGAATAATGAAAAAAGGTAAAAATAAATTTACTCATGTCCAAGTCAATTTTCCTAATTATATCTCAAATACACATTGCCTAGAGTGTCGAAATGTCTTGTACAGACAACTGTGTCAGGGAAGATCGAAGTATTACCTAATTGTAAAAGGGTTGATAAGGTATAACTCTTCAAGTTTGCAGACACAAGAACAAAAAGTAAATCACTAGTTTGAAGCGATTTATGACCATTGTCCTACATACTAAATTGTGCCAATATACCAATTTAATAAATATAAAAGCACGTGTTAAATCATCAGAATAAGCAATAACTTAGTAGGTTTTGGGAGCACTAAATCGTACCTACACCACGATTTACTAGGATAAATTCATAGTAAGTTGTGGGACATAGAAACGAATTATCTTAGTGGATAAAAAAAGAAGCCATGATTTAGTAGGCACAAGATAGGCTTATAAATAGACTTCAGGTTGAGAAAGATTAGGATTATGTTAAAAGTGCCAATATATCTAGTAGGCTTTTAGTTCTTGGATACCACATGGGAAAAATTAAGAAAATTAGGGAGAGAATAACTTTCACTGACAAGAATCTAACTAGTGTTTTTATCGATTCATGAACTACTCTTGAAAAATTACAAATTAGAACACTACAAAAGTTGGAGTTTATGAAAGAAAAAGCGCGTGGCTCAATTATTATACAAGATCCCAATTGCTCTTGGAGTAGGGTTTGTAAAAAATTTGATTCTTTTGTGATATAGAGCGATGATTAAATGAGATATTTGTTCATTATTGTGAGAGTTTTTCACATGTTTGTGTCATGAATTATATGCTAAGATTGTAGATATTCTAGCTGGTTTTTGAGTATCTGCTCCTAATCCTCATTCTATTAAATGGTGGGGGGTTTCTAGTCTAATTCATGTGGTTGCACCTCCTGAGGCTCTGGTGGCATCTTCTTCTTTTGCAACAAATTTAAATCTATGATATTAATGTTGCATGTGACAGTGGGGTTGATTGCACATTTGGAAAGCTTGCGTTGCAATGGCTAATCTTTTCCTAAATTAATAGCTTCTCTGGACACTAAAGAGTCGAATTCGGTAGAAGAGGCACTTAGGGATAATGATGATAAAATCACATGAAGGGATTCTAGTTATTTGTGATAGACAAAATGGTAATAAGGCTACTTTGGAGGGCAAAGATTGTGGATAGCTATTGCCAAGTGTATATCTTTGCCTGTTGCATTCCCAAGTCACTGCAAACTTCACTTTGAATTTCAAATTCGGGCCCATAAGGAGAAAATTAAAAACTTATGATGCAAAGACTGAGCTTGAGTTTGATTATTGGTTTGACATACTATGGAGTGAAGATCTAGCGATTTATGATTAGGCTTATAGGATGGACTATGCTAGGTGGACCTAGCATTGAGACGAGGGTCGTAAGTTTGGTCATAGACAACAAATATATCGGAGTGCATTAATATTGTTTTAAAAGGCACAAAACCCCTTCTTGTAATTTCGTTGGTCAAGTTGAGCTATTTGTTTAGAAAAGAAGAGAGGTTAATGCAAAATTACTTTAGGCTAATAACATTTTTGTTAAGCTCTACTTAAAGCAATTGAGGTCAATAGGAAAATTGCTAGAAACATCACTGTGGCACTATAAGACGGGGCTAACTTTGAGCTTCTTGTTGTTGAGATGTCACTGATAAACCATTATTTTATGGTTTATCTTGTACTCAATTGAGTGGTTTTTATCAACTCTTTACCCACTTATTCATACTATTTGCATGGTTTTATATTTGCCTTCCTAATTATGTGCTTTGATTGAAAACATGCTTCTTTGGCCTTAAATTCCCTATGTTTAATCCTCTCTTATTACCATTAGATGCCTTGATATGTGTGTTAAGTGATTTCAGAGATTACAGGGCAGGAATGTCTCAGAGGATGGAAAGGAAGCATGCAAAATTGGAAGGAATACAAGAAGTTGGAGAAATTGCTAAGCTGTCCAGCCTGACCTCTTCGCACTCAAACGGCTATAACTTTAGTTACAGAGGTCCAAACGATGCGATTTCAGTTACGTTGGAAAGCTGACGTCCGGGGCTTCGATTTGATAGATAATATGCTATAGTTTCCCTGGCGCTAGGCAACGCGACCGCGTGCTTCATGCGGATGCGTCGCACTGATGGAAATTTAGCATGTTTGAATTCGCAACCAGCGAATTCTGGGTTGTTTCTGACCCAGTTCTCGGCCCAGAAAACACAAATTAGAGGCTATAAAGTGGGGAAATACATCCATTCAGAAATGGGCTCTCATAATTGTAAGACCCAAAACCTTTGAAAAAGGGCTATCATTAGCTAATTTCATATTCAGTGTTTCTATAGCTTTAATTTTAGAAATTTCTTTATTAAAGAAAATTAAAGCAAGTTTTGATTTATTAAATTTGAGATAAGCTATGATTATTATCCAATTTGATAATTATTGAATTATTTTCTATAATTATATTATAAAGTTGGTAGTTGTGAAATAATAAGGATTTTTATATGATTTGGATTAAATACTTAATATTTTAAATATTAATACTGTTACTTTGGAAAATAAAGGGTTTAATTATATTATTTCCAATTATTTTGATTTGGGTATTTTATTGAAAATAATTTGAGAAATTGATGAGCAAATAGTATTTTCTATATATAAATAGTGTTGGATTTAATTTGGGTTTCAATTACTATATTGTCCACAATTTTATCGGAAATTACCATAACGCCCTTAACCCTAAGTTTCAAAATGAAACCCTAATTCCCCAAACCCATCAGCCGCAGCCTTCCCCAAACCCAACCACCCCCAGCGGACTCACCAAGCTTGAGACACACAACAGCAGCCGTCACCCCCCTAACAACCCTCTTCCTCACTCTCAGCGGCACACAATCAAACACACACACACAAAGGAGAGCACGCTGGCCAGGAGGGTTGCTGTCGCCGCCAGCTGGTCGCCGTCGATACCATCACTGGCGTCATTGCCAGCCGTGCCACAAGAGGGAGAGATCGGGCAGAAAGGGGGAAAGAAGGGAAGGGACCGTGGAGAAGGGAAGAGAGAGAGAGAGAGAGAGAGAGAGAGAGAGAGAGAGAGAGAGAGCTCGCATCGGAGGGAGAGGGAGCTCGTGCCTTACCGTCGGCACCCATGGAGCCACGAGATCTCGCCGTCGTCGCCGACCGTCCTTGCACCGCGTCAGAACAGAACTGCGAACGGAAGGGAGCGCGAGCCACTGCCAGAGACGGAGAAGGAAGGGGCGTGCGCGAAGGTTAAGCCATCGCTGTCACCGTCGCGGGTGGAATTGCCGCCGCGCCTGGTTCCCATTGCGGCTGGACTTCGACCGACGCCGTTTCTGCTGCCGCCAAGCATCGGTTAGCACCGCTGGAGCCTCTGCCACCATGGGGACCGTGAATGGAGGGAGGAGAAGCTATTTCCGTTACAGCCACTCCCGGAGGAGAAGTCAACCGCACCGCCGTGCCTAGCCACCGGAAAATGCCACTGCCGTCACCGGAAGGCTTTGTTGGTAAGGATTTTTAAGCTGGTTCTCCTTTCTGTTGAGTTTCTGGGAACCTCATTGTCGCTACATGTTGTTCAGGTCCCCGCTGCCACTTGAGGTGGCTGTCGGGCTTCCGTCGAACCGGTTCGGAGGCCGCCGCTATTCGGTTCAGCCATTCTCCCTCGGTCTTGGTAAGCATTTTGGTTCGAGAAGCCTTTTGTCGCTGTTCTGATAATCTCGGCTGAGGTGTTGTGGCGTTATTTGTCACAGGGTTGTATTGGTAACCGACAGATGATATCATCAGCCACTAGGAACAGGCATGCATCATATGCATCTATGTGACATTGCTTGGGTGTGCATATTATACTTGGTTTGCCTATGTGATTAATTGCTAATTGTTCTACTTGCAATAACTGTTTGTTTGTGCTTGCATCTTCCTATTTGTGTTTGCTACTGGGACTCTGTTAGACTGTGGTGATTGGTTGTTGGTTGGATTTGTTTGGGCCTAGGGCCGTGGTTGGAATGAGATGAATCGATGGTTGATTTCGGTTGTGTTTCTGGTTTGGAATAAAATATGAAAGGCTATTTTTGTTTCGCATAGATAAACTATTTTAAAAGGCTTTTGAGTTTTTGAGAATTGAACGGTTCTTCTTTCAGAAAGATTTTTAGACTTTACTTTTATTGTAAACCGTTGTTTTTGAAAAGGAGGCATAAGACGGTTATTAATCACTAGTACGATTTATCTTCACGTATCCTATTACAGTAATTCCCAAAAACTCTCTACTGAGAACCCTTTCGAGGATGATGTTCTCACCCCCCTACATTTTTCCCCTTTCAGGATATGAGCGCAGAAGTTACGAAGAGCTTATTTAATTGTTGTTGTGATGCTCTGTATTGTTTTAGTTATGGTTTACCGTACCCTCGCCTTTATCTTGATATAATCTGTGAGAGGGATAGGAATTGTATTGGATTATGTTTGTAATATTATTTATATATATTTATGTATATATATGGATGTACTCTTTATGAGTTGTTGTAAGTTGAATGGTATTTATGGATGTACGTTATCGAACAAAGGTATTTTTGGGAGCGGTATTGCGGTTTAAAGTTTTAAACAGGCTCATATTTTAGTATTAAATAGTATAAAAGTCGTCGTAATGTCCGAACTATCAGAGTCGCGCAGCCGGAAGCGTTAACTTTGGTAGTTAGGGTGTTACATTATGGTATCAGAGCGGTCCTTCCTGTAGAGCCTGAGGAATGGACCGACTATGCTTCAATTGCATACTCTGAGTATTTGTCATGTAATAGGTCTTGTCGAATGACGAGAATTAGAGCTTTATGCACATGACGATCTATTGATTAATGCCGTTAGTCTTGCATTGCATAATTCTTGGTATTAAGTTTGGCCGGCTTAATACTAGTGAATTATGTATATGAGAGCACTAATGGGTTATCATAGATGATCCATGAGTTTTGAGTAAAGCGAAGTCGCGGGTTTTGGGATCGTTGGAAATTATTTCTCGAGGCTATTCAGTTGTGTGTCTTGAATTTTGTTCGAGTCGACTTGTTCTTTCATAGCCTAACTTGAAGTTCTTGTTTGCTACTCCTCTTGAAAAGTAGTTTAATTTTTCAACTCTATTCCTCTATTCATATGTATTCTTGTTTGATCTTAAATGCATCTGCTCGTTTGGAATCCTTGTTGCATCTATCTTCCTCTGTTTGAGTTCTTCTTGATTCATGTATTCCTTGCTATAGCTTTGCACTTGTCTTAATGTGCTGTGCTTTTAACTCCGGATTCCGAGTCCATTCTTTGAGAAATTGTTGATTCAGTTTTTCTCTTATTTGACAGTGATCACAGCCAATTTCGAGATTTTTATAAAAATTGCTGTTGATTAGATATATACTTATCTGTATATATAAAACTTTGAGATTACTTATACAGTTTAACAACTATTTATTTCTAATACCTCGCTTGTACTTTTACTGGTTACGGAACTGCATTTACTTTGAACTACAATTTGACTTTCTAGTAATTTTACTATAGTTCCAATGCACATCTTCATTTGATTATGTATTTGAATATTTTTCAAAATTTTGAAAAGAAAGGATTTACCACTTTTGTCTCGGTTGAGTTTCGTTTGATAAGCTTTATTTAACTTATTTTGAATTGAGTTTGATTTAGCATGCTATATGGTTTATGCCATTGTTGTTATTTTGAAAATGTTGGACTCATAGCTTTCTTCTTACGAACGGACTAAAGTCTTCCTTAAGCCTTCCATCTCCATGAATGTCATGCTTGACCTTGTTTTTAACTGATCTTTTACATCTTGTGAATATTGCCATTGATCTTAGTTTTTCCTTTTTGTGAATCCCATTCTTATATGAGTAAGTTTGATTCGTTTCAAAATAGTGCATCATTTATCCTCTCATTGTCTCTACCAGAGATTTTAGTCAAAGACTTATCCTTGAGAGATTACTAATGATTGAGTTGTCTTTTTCTATAACTTTTGTATTCTTTTGGATCAATTGAAAGCTTGTTTGATGACTCATGCCTAGTGAATCTTGTTTGAACTACTTTGATTTAAGATCCTTTCTAGTATGGCTTGACTCCTATTTAGTACATCTTAAACTTCTTGAATGTTCTTCTGAGATGGTGATTTCAAGAACACTTTTGGAGTCTTGTTTTGAACTTTTTAAAGAAGTTTTGAATTCCCTTTGAAGAAATACTAAACGGAAATTATTTTCTGTTGCTTGATTGAGATTGAAACCATTGTTCAATTTTGACGAAGTTAATTTAAAGTTGGCATGCGCTATTTTAAATTAGGTTTTGAAAAGCTTCCTTGTTTAGTGGAAATCAGTTCGTTTGTAACGCATCACTTATTTCCTTTACCAAGTTGTAAGCAAGTTTTTACCACGGAATTTCTTTTCTAAAAAGAGTTTAACTTCCTCTTTCGTACTTGCTATAAATGTTATACACGCCTGTTTGAATATGAAATTTTGAGAATTTTGAACAAGCATTTGATTACTTCTGAGTTTTACGAACTGCTTTTGGTTAAGTTGTGCATCTAATTATCTTTCTAAAATATTTGAGGAAATATTTTAGCTCTTAGCCAAACTTGTGTGCATTTTGTTTTTAAAACTCTACATGATCTACTTCAACATGAAATTGTATTGAAGTAAAGCCACATTTATGCTTTTGCTACTCTTTTGAAAAATGTTTGTTGCTCAACTTTTCTTCTAGACTGCAAAGTGGTTTTTCCGCAAGTTTTCGACTCTTTCATGAACAATGTATCCAAAAGTATTTGTAATCGTGCTCTTGAGTTCTGTGAGCTTGACTTGGGTCTGAGATATTCTTTTCGGTAAACCTCGTACTTCTTCGACTCAGCTTGAAATTGTTTCAAACTAATGCGCTGATTCTCCTTCCTTTTGATCCTATTGGATTTCCTTGATCCAAGGGTTATCTTTGAAGTTGTCAATTGAGTTGAGTCTAGCAAACTTCATTGCTTGAGTGTCCTTGTTTATCTGGAATTGGATACGTTCTCTCAAATCTTTGAGTACTATCCTTGACATTTGACTCTCTTTTTTAAATCTTGTATCCTTCTGAGTAGACTCGAGAATTGTTTTGATATCACGTGCGACTTGTAGACGTAGTAGCGCGATGCGTTAGTTCTTTAAGACGTGATATGTATATACGGAAGTGGAAGCGGTAGGTATGCAACTTTATGAGTTGTGGGTGTTTGGTTCCTTGCGAATGGGCTTGCGGTCGTTAGGCTTATGATCGGTTTTGGGGATTGAAAAGTGCCTGATGAGGTTGGAAAGTTGAAGCATTGAGGTTGAGATGAGATTAGTGTGCGGACGTTGAGCACGTCGTTGTAACCTCATCCTGTTTTATAACCTTCAATACTTTACCTTATTATCACATGTTTGACCCATGTCACCTTTTGCATTGAGCCTACCTTGTAGCGTTTGCTTTGCACTCACACTTCTACCTTGGCATCCTTATGCATATGACAATCAAAGTATTTGAAAACCGTATATATATATATATATATATATATATATATATATATATATATATATATATATATATATATATATATATATATATATATATATATGTTTATATGTTGAGGTATTTGTGCTTCTTCCTTAAATGTGTTCTAGGATGAACTGTTATGAAATTTCTTTTGTTTTGTATCAATTTTCGAGGGCGAAAATTTTTATAAGGTGGGTAGAATGTAAGACCCAAAACCTTTGAAAAAGGGCTATCATTAGCTAATTTCATATTTAGTGTTTCTATAGCTTTAATTTTAGAAATTTCTTTATTAAAGAAAATTAAAGCAAGTTTTGATTTATTGAATTTGAGATAAGTTATGATTATTATCCAATTTGATAATTATTGAATTATTTTCTATAATTATATTATAAATTTGGTAGTTGTGAAATAATAAGGATTTTTATATGATTTGGATTAAATACTTAATGTTTTAAATATTAATACTGTTACTTTGGAAAATAAAGGGTTTAATTATATTATTTTCAATTATTTTGATTTGGGTATTTTATTGAAAATAATTTGTGAAATTGATGAGCAAATAGTATTTTCTATATATAAATAGTGTTGGATTTAATTTGGGTTTCTTTACTATATTGTCCACAATTTTATCGGAAATTACCATAATGTCCTTAACCCTAAGTTTCAAAATGAAACCCTAATTCCCCAAACCCATCAGCCGCAGCCTTCCCCAAACCCAAACACCCCCAGCGGACTCACCAAGCTTGAGACACACAATAGCAGCCGTCACCCCCCCTAACCACCCTCTTCCTCACTCTCAACGGCACACAATCAAACACACACACACACAGAGGAGAGCGCGCCGGCCAGGAGGGTTGCTGTCGTCGCCAGCTGGTCGCCGTCGATACCATCACTGGTGTCATTGCCAGCCGTGCCACAAGAGGGAGAGATCGGGCAGAAAGGGGGAAAGAAGGGAAGGGACCGTGGAGAAGGGAAGAGAGAGAGAGAGAGAGAGCTCGCATCGGAGGGAGAGGGAGCTCGTGCCTTACCATCGGCACCCATGGAGCCACGAGATCTCGCCGTCGTCACCGACCGTCCTTGCGCCGCATCAGAACAGAACTGCAAACGGAAGGGAGTGCGAGCCACTGCCACAGACGGAGAAGAAAGGGGCGTACGCGAAGGTTAAGCCGTCGCTGTCACCGTCGCGGGTGGAATCACCGCCGCGCCTGGTTCCCGTTGCGGCTGGACTTTGACCGACGCCGTTTCTGCTACCGCCAAGCATCGGTTAGCACCGTTAGAGCCCCTGCCACCATGGGGACCGTAAAAGGAGGGAGGAGAAGCTATTTCCGTTACAGCCACTCCCGGAGGAGAAGTCAACCGCACCGCCGTGCCTAGCCACCGGAAAACGCCACTGTCGTCGCCGGAAGGCTTTGTCGGTAAGGATTTTTAAGCTGGTTCTCCTTTCTGTTGAGTTTCTGGGAACCTCATTGTCGCTACATGTTGTTTAGGTCCCCGCTGCCACTTGAGGTGGCTGCCGGGCTTCTGTCGAACCGGTTCGGAGGCCGCCGCTATTCGGTTCAGCCATTCTCCCTCGGTCTTGGTAAGCGTTTTGGTTCGAGAAGCCTTTTGTCGTTGTTCTGATAATCTCGGCTGAGGTGTTGTGGCATTATTTGTCACAGGGTTGTATATCGATGCTTGCGTGTCGTGCTCAAAGTTCGCGGCTGCTTCGTTTCGCTAGCTCAGTAAGTAAATTATGTTTCAAAAAGCCTCGCGTTAGTATTCGGTTGTGTTTGGTTAAG
This sequence comes from Arachis hypogaea, assembly GCF_003086295.3. Classification (NCBI taxonomy): domain Eukaryota; kingdom Viridiplantae; phylum Streptophyta; class Magnoliopsida; order Fabales; family Fabaceae; genus Arachis; species Arachis hypogaea. The sequence goes on along the minus strand of NC_092048.1, from coordinate 38,503,089 downwards.
AAATATGAGTTTTGGTAACGTGGGGTCGAGTCCTAATTATTATATGTTGCGATTAGAGTTGCTATAGTTATTGCGGAAGTGGCTGGGAGCTGAGGTTTTGGTTGCCGTCAGTTCGGGTTGAGGCAGAAAGGACTCTGAGACGTTTGGATTATGGAATTTGCGTTTTGAGGTAGGGACGCTTTCCAAAAACTATATTTTTACATTTTGGAATTATTACATATGGATACTGATGTGAGAGAATGTGTATTTGGTGATTGTATCGGCCTTATGTATTATTTGATTGACTCGAATGTTTATGAATGTTGGTTTGGCTGAGTTGTTGTGCGGCTTTGTGAAATGTAATGTTTTGAAATCTGAGTTTAATCCATTGAGGATTGATTTGAATTGAGTTGATTATTTTTATGATGTGAAAGATAGAATACTCTTGAAATTCATCCTGGGTTGCTTTAATTGATTTGGTTTGATAAATGATTTATTGCTGAACCGATTCTTTAAAGCTTTGGAAATGAGTTAAATCGGTTGATATTGAGTTGATTTTGAAATGGTTTTCTTGAGATATGCCACTGAGGCGACTATTGGATTTAGCTTGCTTTGAATTTATTTCTGGTTTTGAGCTATTGAAAAGGAATGAGAAACAGTTTAGTTAGGACCCGAACCGGGTGGCAAAAGTCCAAGTTTTAGGGGAGGTGCTTGATGAGACACAGAAGTTGGTGAATTAAAAATTATTAAAATAGTTACGTTGCAAGTATAGTTCTTAACTCACCGAAAATCTGCCTATCAATTTAGAAATATGTCACAGAGAGTTTAAATTAAAAATTACTGGGAGTTGGAGTCCCAGGTCGTCTCCCAACGAGATGCAGAAAAGTGTGCTATTTTATTAATCAGATGTTTCAAAAGGTTGAGTTAAGTAGATGGAAAATTAAATTGAGAAAATTTAAACAATATGAATAAAAGTCTTGACTGGGAGTTGATTAGTTGGAATCTCTATTATTGATGGAATGATTTCAAGATTAATTTATAATTAATAGTTGTTTTGTTTAGTTATCCTTTACTAGGTAAAGGAAAGTCAAACAAGTTGGAATGCTAGATTTATTCACGAGTTGTAACCCACTTAGTTCAAAGGGATTGGTGTTAGTGACTGGATAGCAATCCAACGGTTAACCCAATTACAAATTCTCTTTCAATCCTTCCAACTCAAGAGTTCCTTTCAGTCAACTCCCCATCAAGTGAAGAAACTACTCGCTCATTGTAAATAATAAATCCATAACATATGAAAGAGAATTAAAAGAAGACATGATTATTGGAATGGAAAATAAATTAAAATGGAAGAAATAATCCTTGTATTAAATACTCATGAAAGTATTCAAATGACAAAATTGAACAAAACAAAGAACATGGAAGAATAAAACCAAGTTAAGAGAACGAACTAGAATGACGAAGTCTTGATGAGGAAATAACTCTTCTCAATGTTCCAATGCTAAAACCAATTAAAAATTAAAATTCTAAAACCTAGAGAGAAAAACCTAAAGGAGTAAAACTAGATCTAAAACTGAAAACTATGTAGAATGAATGTTGTGTTTTTGTTTCTGCATATTCTCTGGCTCTAGTCTGCTGTTTCGGGCCGAAAACTGGGTCGAAATAAGGTCCAAAATCGCCCCCAACGAATTCTGCAGATTATGCAGATCGCACATGTCACGAGATTGCGTCATCCATGCGGACGCGTCATTCACGCTTTTCCTTGCCACGCGTTCGCGTCGTCCACGCTACCGCGTCGCTTGAGCTTTTCCAATCCGCGCGGCCGCGTGAGCCATGCGGCCGCGTCACTGCGATTTGCTCTCCTTCGCGCGGTCGCGTGAGCCATGCGACCACGTCACTTCTCGCTGGTTATCTCCTCAAATTCTTGTGTTCCTTCTATTTTTGCTAGCTTCCTTTCCAATCTCCAACTCATTCATGCCCTATAAAGTCTGAAACACTCAACACACAGATCACGGCACGAATGGAATAAAGGAGAATTAAAAATACATAATTAAAGTCTCTAGGAAGCAGTTTTCAAACATGTTATGAATTCAGGAAGGAATTATAATTTCATGCTAATTTAATGAATAAGTGGGTAAGGATCATGATAAAACCACACAATTAAACACAATATAAACCATAAAATAGTGGTTTATCGACCTCCCCACACTTAAACATTAGCATGTCCTCAGGCTTAATTGAAGGAGATAAGGAAATAAGTATGAACATGTAGAAACTCATGAAATGCAATGCAAGCTATATATATATATATATATATATATATATATATATATATATATATATATATATATATATATATATAAATGCAACTATATGATTCTTGCCCACTTGATCAAAAGTAAATAAGCTCTTCAAAATAATTACAAATCAAATTTCATTAATTCTATCATTATACAACAAAACAGATAAAAGTGCAAGAAGATAGCTCATGAAAGCCGGGGACATGAAAATTCAAGCATCGAACCCTCACTGATAATGTGTGTACGCTCTAATCTCTAGTGTATAGGATAATCACTCTATCCTTCTCTAATCATGCTTTCTAACTTTTATTTTTCTCCTAACCAATCAACAACAGTTAATATACCAATACAAACATCATGAGGTCTTTTCAAGGTTGTAATGGGGCCAAGGTACAGGTAGAGGTATCCATATGGTTAAGTGAGCTGATAAATTAAATCTTTAATTAACCCAAGCTTCAACCCAACCTATATATTTTTAATGTAATCTTAAAGTTCATACCTAGCTACCCAGAATTCCCTTTTTCAATCCATACTCATGTATCAACTTTGTATTTGATTCTATCATATGTGCATTGATCTTTAAGTTCTGAATTTAACATTGGGGTAATTTTGTCCCCTTATTTATATTATATATATATATATATATATATTGAAAGAAATATAGCTTATCAATGCACATAGATTTTTAATTCTTATAGTTTCACATGAGTAGGTATCCAAATTCCCATTAAATTCTCATGACACATTCCCTTAACAACTTTTGTTCCCACGATTTCCCATACTTAACTAGCACACACAATTCTATCTTAAGCTAACCAAAGATTCAATTTGGGATATACAATTATTTTTCAGCTTAAGGTTAGTAATGTGGTAAAATATAAAACAAATGGGATTTAAAGGCTCAAAGTGGTTAACAAAGGTAATTGAAAAGGGTAGGCTTAATTTGGATAAGTGAGTTTAAACAAATAATGGTCTCAATCATGTGCAAGCATGCAAATATAATAAATATTGGACATATAAGATAAAACAAAATATAGATTACAATCATAGAGAAGTAAACACACGAGAATGAAATAATTATTGTTAAATAATGTAACCATACATAAAGGCTCAAATCTTTCACAGGTTGTGTGTTCTTTAGCTCAAATGTCATGTTCCAAATACAACTCAAGCAAATTTATCATAAAACTTTTGAAAAATTAGTGAAATTTTGTTCCAAAGATAGAGTCTTAAAAGAAACTTATTGTCTTTTCAATCAAGTAGAACATGCATGCAACTATCCTAACCTATGCAATTTATTCTATTCTATAGAAGAAAGAAAATCTAACTAAAATATCCTAATTATTGGTGCTAGGGAAGAGAAATTACCTCCGAAAGTCAGGTACTGACCGACCTCCCCACACTAAAGGCTTTGCACCATCCTCGGTGCCGTCTGTCAGGAACAGGGGTGGGCTGGTAGCAGTATCTCCACAATCGGGACCATCATGGCTCCCTGTGCTAGTAAAAGAAGTAGATTCCGGGGTGTCTGAGTCTTTGCAATCTCCTCTAAGTAGCTCCCTGAGGTGTTTGAATCCCCAGCAACGGTGCCAAAAATTGATGAGATACAGAAGTTGGTGAATTAAAAATTATTAAAATAGTTACGTTGCAAGTATAGTTCTTAACTCACTGAAAATCTGCCTATCAATTTAGAAATATGTCACAGAGAGTTTAAATTAAAAATTACTGGGAGTTGGAGTCCCAGGTCGTCTCCCAACGAGTTGCAGAAAAGTGTGCTATTTTATTAATCAGATGTTCCAAAAGGTTGAGTTAAGTAGATGGAAAATTAAATTGAGAAAATTTAAACAATATGAATAAAAGCCTTGATTGGGAGTTGATTAGTTGGAATCTCTATTATTGATGGAATGATTTCAAGATTAATATATAATTAATAGTTGTTTTGTTTAGTTATCCTTTACTAGGTAAAGGAAAGTCAAACAAGTTGGAATGCTAGATCTATTCACGAGTTGCAACCCACTTAGTTCAAAGGGATTGGTGTTAGTGACTGGATAGCAATCCAAAAGTTAACCCAATTACAAATTCTCTTTCAATCCTTCCAACTCAAGAGTTCCTTTCAATCAACTCCCCATCAAGTGAAGAAACTACTCGCTCATTGTAAATAATAAATCCATAACATATGAAAGAGAATTAAAAGAAGACATGATTATTGGAATGGAAAATAAATTAAAATGGAAGAAATAATCCTTGTATTAAATACTCATGAAAGTATTCAAATGACAAAATTGAACAAAGCAAAGAACATGGAAGAATAAAACCAAGTTAAGAGAACGAACTAGAATGACGAAGTCTTGATGAGGAAATAACTCTTCTCAATGTTCCAATGCTAAGACCAATTAAAAATTAAAATTCTAAAACCTAGAGAGAAAAACCTAAAGGAGTAAAACTAGATCTAAAACTGAAAACTGTGTAGAATGAATGTTGTGTTTTTGTTTCTGCATATTCTCTGGCTCTAGTCTGCTGTTCCGGGCCGAAAACTGGGTCGAAATAAGGTCCAAAATCGCCCCCAGCGAATTATGCAGATTATGCAGATCACACATGTCACGAGATCGCGTCATTCACGCTTTTCCTTGCCACGCGTTCGCGTCGTCCACGCTACCGCGTCGCTTGAGCTTTTCCAATCCGCGCGGCCGCGTGAGCCATGCGGCCGCGTCACTTCTCGCTAGTTATCTCCTCAAATTCTTGTGTTCCTTTCATTTTTGCTAGCTTCCTTTCCAATCTCCAACTCATTCATGCCCTATAAAGTCTGAAACACTCAACACACAGATCACGGCATCGAATGGAATAAAGGAGAATTAAAAATACATAATTAAAGTCTCTAGGAAGCAGTTTTCAAACATGTTATGAATTCAGGAAGGAATTATAATTTCATGCTAATTTAATGAATAAGTGGGTAAGGATCATGATAAAAACACACAATTAAACACAATATAAACCATAAAATAGTGGTTTATCAGTGCTGCCGAAATTTCTACAAAATCCTAGTCTTGTTTAAAAAGTCATTTAAAAAAAGATTGGGTTTGAGAAGTTGTATTATTTGATTTATTAAGAGAATATTTATATTTTCAAGATTAATTTATTTAGTGAACTTTATGCCTTGAGTTTGACTTATTTAGAAATGAACTATTTTACCGTTTGAATCACTGAAGGAAAGAATGATGCTCTAATATTGATTTCAATATAAATAGGAGCTTTTAGTGATTTCAAAGGAATCTAGACTTTTGATTGAGTAATTAATTTTGAGGCATTTTGGAAGAGTTAGAAAAATGGGTTCCAAAAAGAAACCTGAAAGTGGTTTGAATCAAATAAACCGGTTCCTTTTCAAATGAGTTGATTTTAAGACCGGGTTGGAACTTGTGATTTTGTATGGTCAGTTTCATAAGAAATTCAGTTTTATTTACTTGAACTGAGAATCCATGATTTTAATAGTTTCAATGAATTTTAAAGAATTGATATAGGTTGACCTTCCCTATAGACTTGGGACTCTACCGAGAAACTTTTGTTATAAAATCCCATTGTTGTATGGGTGATTTTGAATACTTTGAAATAAATCCTTAACTTGCCATGGTTTTGGAAGTTTTGGAAAGAGAATGCCGAGAGTGGCTTTGTTTTAAAAAGGGAACTCACTTTGAGTAAATTTGGCTTATGAGCCTGAGATGATTTGAGAAACGAGATTTCTAAAGCCAAGGCTTAAAGGAGTTGAAACTTGATTTCAAAGTAAAACGATTTGAGAAAAAGTGATTTATGGCTTAAATGCCGGTTTTATGAATTTGATGATGTTGGATGGTGGAAGTGCTGTTTTTATTATGGGCCGGAATGGCTGTGTATGATTATGAATATTGGTTGGTTCTGGATTGAACCGTGAGCCGGAATGGCTGTGTATGATATTGATTTATGGTTGGTTGCCGAATGAGTTATGGGCCATATGGCTGATTATGAATTATAAGTTTAAGCCGAAGGGCTGTATTTATTGATAAATTGGCTGGTTCTGGATTGAACCGTGAGCCGGATGGCTGAGATGAATGTTGTATGTAAAAATGCTTGTGTTTTCTCTCTGGTTGTAAGGGTGACAGGGCACCGATACCCTCTAATGGCGACAGGGCGCAGATACCCTCTAATGGCGACAGGACGCAGATACCCTCTAATGGCGACAGGGTGCAGATACCCTCTAAGGATAATAATGCGCAACAGAGAGACTGTGTCCGGGTTAGCTACCGGACGCGTCGGGTTGGCTTGGTAACCGACAGATGATATCATCAGCCACTAGGAACAGGCATGCATCATATGCATCTATGTGACATTGCTTGGGTGTGCATATTATACTTGGTTTGCCTATGTGATTAATTGCTAATTGTTCTACTTGCAATAACTATTTGTTTGTGCTTGCATCTTCCTATTTGTGTTTGCTACTGGGACTCTGTTGGACTGTGGTGATTAGTTGTTGGTTGGATTTGTTTGGGCCTAGGGCCGTGGTTGGAATGAGATGAATCGATGGTTGATTTCGGTTGTGTTTCTGGTTTGGAATAAAATATGAAAGGCTATTTTTGTTTTGCATAGATAAACCGTTTTGAAAGGCTTTTGAGTTTTTGAGAATTGAACGGTTCTTCTTTCAGAAAGATTTTTAGACTTTACTTTTATTGTAAACCGTTGTTTTTGAAAAGGAGGCATAAGACGGTTATTAATCACTAGTACGATTTATCTTCACGTATCTTATTACAGTAATACCCAAAAACCCTCTACTGAGAACCCTTTCGAGGATGATGTTCTCACCCCCTACATTTTTCCCCTTTCAGGATATGAGCACAGAAGTTACGAAGAGCTTATTTAATTATTGTTGTGATGCTCTGTATTGTTTTAGTTATGGTTTACCGTACCCTCGCCTTTATCTTGATATCTGTGAGAGGGATAGGAATTGTATTGGATTATGTTTGTAATATTATTTATATATATTTATGTATATATATGGATTTACTCTTTATGGGTTGTTGTAAGTTGAATGGTATTTATGGATGTACGTTATCAAACGAAGGTATTTTTGGGAGCGGTATTACGGTTTAAAGTTTTAAACAGGCTCATATTTTAGTATTAAATAGTATAAAAGTCGTCGTAATGTCCGAATTATCAGAGTCGCGCAGCCGGAAGCGTTAACTTTGGTAGTTAGGGTGTTACAATAATTCACTTCTCATGATTTAGATTTAGTTTGAGAAGGAGATTCTCTCCTCTCTCTTTAGGATTATGATTTAGATTTAGGATTTTATTCGCTTTCAGGATTATCTCTGTTTATCAGGTTCAACATTCCTTTTTATTTACTCTTGCAATTTTATGAATTCTTCCATGTTACAGATTACTCTTTTGAATTAATATTACTTGAGGTAGAGATGCTGTCAACTCAAGTGCTACCTACTAGAGGGGGACCGTGGAAGGATATCTGCCAGCTACATATAACGAATGATCAGATAAGGGATAAGATGGTTACAGGTTTGTCTATGGAGGTTGGGATGGGCGCCGTACACGATTTTGGGAAGATATTTGGTTGCTTTGTGGGCCTCTAAAAGAACGGTTCCCCAGGCTATTCTCTGTTTCAAACCAATGTGGATCTGTTATAGGGGACTGTGGGTTTTGGGACGGGTTAGAATGGATTTGGAACTTCCAATGGAGGAGAGAGCTCTTTCAATAGGAGTTGGAACTACTGGGACAATTACATGAGACATTGAGACCTGTGCAACTAGTTGTTAACAGAAAGGATAGGGTAGTATGGAAATATGATAGACAAGGAATTTATACAACTAACTCATTTGTTCAGGTTTTGCAGGAGGCGATACTACCGGAGGAGGTGACAAGCTACAGCTTTACAAAAAACATCTGGAAAGGGTTAGTTCCACCTTGAGTAGAACTATTTGCTTGGTTTGTCCTACTAGGTAGGGTGAATACAAAAGAACGGTTAAGCCGTTTGGGGATCATTAACCAGGACGATAACATCTGTGTTCTATGTAATAAGTATGCGGAGCACGTGCACCACTTGTTTGTATGCTGTGAATTTACTTGGCAGGTGTGGAGTGCTTGGTTAGCGATGTTTGGACAACAATGGTCTATTTCAGGGTCAATGCGAGAACATTTTCTGAGCTGGACAGAGGGGCCAAGGAGGAGGGAGGATAAAGAACAACGACTGAGATGCTTCTGTGTGATCGTTTGGAACATCTGGTTGGAGAGGAATAGAAGGATATTTCAGAACATGAGCAAAGGTGTTGAAGATATCACTCACATGACTGTGTTGAGCCATAATGAGTGGAGTGGTGTAGACCCCTTTTATTGTTGATGGCAATGCCGGAGATGACAAGGGGGTTTTAAATCGTTCTACTCTTACTTGAATTTTGTTGTTACTATATTTCTTTATTTTGGTTGTTAGCTCTGCTTGACTGCTCCACAGTATTGTGTTGAGCTCTTTCTTTTCAAAAAAAAAAAATATTACTTGAGGTATTTCAGTTTAATATTGCTTTCTTTTATTTACATTATTGTTATTCCCATCTGAAGACATTTTTATTCCAGTAAATTTACTTTTTCCCCTTTTGGTCTTGGTTAAGAAAGCAGTAACTCAGGAGTTATCTTAGCTCAACATAATTGATAACTGTTATCTTTGATAATTGAACTGAACTTCAATAATCCCAATCTTTTCTTAGGAAATAAATAGGATTCGAAGATCAAACTAATTAGTCCCTTGACTTTCCTTTGCTTTAGTAAAGGTTAACTAAGTGAAATTAAGATTCAACTTTCATTATTATTGATAAGGATAACTAAGTCTGGACTTCTAATTTCTCATACCTTGCCAAAAGTTTATTTTACAGTTATTTATTTATTTTATTTATCATTTAAATATATCTGTGCTCATTGCCCAAGCTCCAAAACCCCCAATTTACAAAACTCATAACCAATAATAAGAATACCTCCCTGCAATTCCTTGAGAAGACGACCCGAGGTTTAAATACTTGGTTATCAATTTTAAAGGGGTTTGTTACTTGTGACAACCAAAACGTTTGTACGAATGGATTTCTGTTGGTTTAGAATCTATATCTACAACGCGACTATTTTTATAAAATTCTTTACTAGCAAAATCCTAACGTCAAAATGGCGCCGTTGCCGGGGAATTGCAAACGTGTGCCTTATTATTGGTTATTGTAAATATTTTTACTTTTTACTTGTTTATTTGTTTTTATTTTTTCTTTTTCATAAATTAAGAGGTTATTGGTTTTTATTTAGTTATTAAAAATTTTTCGAAAAAAAAAATTTTTTTTCTTAGTGTTCATCTTGATCTTCAAGTTGTTCTTCGTGTTCATCTTGACCTTCAATTTGTTCTTAGTTGTTTTCTTCGTTTTGATCTAAAAATTTTTAAGTTTGGTGTCATTTTATTATTTTTTCCTTTCCTCATTAAATTCAAAAAATTCAAAATTTAAAACTCAAATTTCAAATTTCGAATTTCAATTTTCAAAATTCAAATTTAAAAATTTAAAATTCAAATCTCAAATTTCAAAATTTAAATTTCAAAATTCAAATCTTTTTCAAAAATCTTATCTTTTTCAAAAATCTTATCTTATCTTATTTCAAAAATCAAATTTCAAAATTCAATTTTCAAAAATTCAAAATTCAAAATTTAAAAATTCAAATTTCAAAATTTAATTTTCAAATTCAAAATTTAAATAACCTTTTAATTTAAAATTGTTTTTTATTTTCGTTTTTAATTTTTACTTACTACTATGAACTCTCACCCCTTTAGCTATGAGTCTGGTTACAATTATGTTGCAGGAAGAAGAAATTACAATGAGAACAGGCATCAAGGTTAGAACAATCAAAGATGGGAGGAGCCACAAGGATTTAATCAACCCTCATGGCAACAACCACCTCCAATGGACTATCAACAACCACCACCATATGCCTATGAACCCTTTCCACAACATGACTTTGGACCACCATACTCACAAGCCCCTTTCCACCATTCACCTCCAAATGACCCTAACCCTCATCCATCATACCAACCACCTTATAAACCATATGAACCATATATAGAACCACCCAAATTCCAACCCAATTACTCCCAAGAACCACCACCTCCATATATACCATGTCAAGAATCAACAGAGCAACTCAAGGAAACATGTGCAAAACTTCAAGCAACCATTCACCAATTGAATCAAGCAATAAATCAATTAGCTTCCCGACGTTCGGACACTCAAGGAACCCCCATGGCTTCATGTGGGCAATCTAATGAAGAACGTAGCATGAAGGAGATACTAGAAACTCCAATGGACAGTACAGAGCATGATTTTGTACTGAAACAAGTGGGGGAAGCTGTAATTATTAAAGAGAAAAAAGTGGTTGTAGACTTAGGAGATGCTGAACCTCCATGGGAAAGTCAGGTTATGGAACCTCCTTCCAAGGCGATTGAAATTGATGTTGAGGAGGGTGTACAACCTCCAAAGCATATCATAGTTGAAGACTTGGAAGAGGTTGATCAAGAGATGGAGATTAAAGAAGAAGAAGCACAACCTCCCATGCCCTTGGAAAGCAGTAAAGAGATTATTGAATTAGAAGAAAGCTACCAAGAGGAAGAGGTTGAAATTAAAGAAGCTTGCAAAGAGGTGGAAGTTGTCAAAAAGCACAAGGGAGTGGAGCTTGGAATCACCTTGCCAAAGTTATTGGAGACCCCTCCCCCTAAGTTGCCATCATCCTTCACAACATTCAACTGGGTAAAATTCATATCCCTTAGCTTTCTAATTCCACTTGAATATGGGCTACTGGAGACGGATGGTCAACTTAGAGCTCTTTGTGGCATTAAGAGTAAGAGGAAAATGGTCAGTGGTAAGAATTGTCCTCCAAGGTTCATTATGGTTGGAAGCTTTAAGTTTAAACGCAAAGATTGGTGTAAAGCTCAATTGAATGGGTCTAGGAAGATGTTTGGTAGCTGCAGTGAGAATTCAAATTACTTATCACCCGGCTGGAAAAATATAGATCCCGACAAAAATGGGTGTAAAAGCAAGATTTGGGATCCTGGAATCTGCTCTGACATTTGTCACCCCGGGAGTCTAAGAATCTATTTGAAGCTTCTTAAGGGCTTTACATGCCTAGTTTAGAACCCCAGAGGTTACTGGAGATACAAACATTGGTGGAGATTCCTGGATGAGTTCAAGCACAAGCCATCATAACAGGGAGCTCACCAAATGTCCAACTTAAAGACTCTAACTAAAAGTGTTAGGTGGGAGACAACCCACCATGGTATGATCGTTCCTTTTTCATTTTTATTTAGTTTTATTTGTTTTCGAGTTTTATTTTATTTTATTATATTGAACCTGGAGTTTTGCATCACATTCATATTAACACTGTATTCTGCATTTTTTTCAGATTATACAAAAAAAAAGCACGCCCCCGTCGCGGCAGCGTCGCTGATGCGTCCGCGTCACCAGTGCAAAGGGAAGAAAAGGAAACGAACAGAAAGTCACGCGAGAGCGTGGCTGGAGGCGTGCCTTTAGCATAATTTGACCCCACGCGACCGCGTGACCAGGATTTCGACGTAACAATGGTGCACAGTTGAAAGTTGTGATAGAGTGGTTCTGGACTGGTGCTGGACGCGCAGTCCATCTCACGCGACCGCGTGAGCGATGCAACCGCGTCATATCCTTCTAAAAGCCCACTCACGCGATCGCATGCCCCACGCGATCGCGTCACCCTGGATTTTAGCAATACTAAGTTTCGAACAGAAAGTTGTGTGAGCGCGAGGCTGCCCTCGCGCCAGTAGCATAAACTGTGTCACGCGACCGCGTCAATCCGTATAAGTGCAAGTCACGCGACCGCGTGTCCCACGCGTCCGCGTCGCTTGCGCCGCACAGCTTATCCAGATCAGCCAATTATCTTATCTTTTCTTCCCCAATCCTAATTTCTTCTATCTTTTCTTCTTTCTTCTTTCTTTCTTACTTTATTTCTTTCCCTTCTCGTTCTTCTTATCTTTTATTTTATTTTATTTGCATACTTTCATTCATTGCATTTTAATTTTGTGCATATTTTATTTTCTTTTCTAAATTAATTATTTTTCCTTTGGTGTTAAAATTTTCTTATTTAACTGTTGCATCTTCTCTTGAATTATTTTGGGTGCTTAGTGACTTGTTTTATTCTGAATAGGTAATATTATTTATATCAATGCCAATCTTTTATACCTGTATTACTTTTACATTGACATGAATTTATATTATCTCTCCTTACCCACACTCTCTCCCTCATTGTTGCAAAATTTGCACCACTAGTATGCCATGTGCTTCTATTATTTTCTCACTTGCATGTTGTAGCTACCATGTAATTGAGACCCTCATTTTTGACATTAACCAACCCATGTTTTATTTGTTTTCTATCTTTGCTTTGGGTTACTTTCCTTTCCTTTTTCTTTCAGGATGGCCACCAGGAAGAGAACCGGAAGACGTTTACATGGGAGAGACAAACAAGTTCCTACACACACTCCTTGATGAGAAAAGCTTCAGTTGAAACAACCCGTCCACCTGCACATCTTAGCATGCACCGAGGACGGTGCAATCTTTAAGTGTGGGGAGGTCGATACCGATCTCCATGGGTTAGTATTTTCTTATCAACACCAATATTTTATTTTCCTTGTTAATTGTTGCATTTGCATGTTTGATTGCATATTTATTTGATTTTGTGCATTTAGTTACTACTTGGTTAAAGTAATAAATTTCTTTTTAATGACCCTATTTTTGAAAAATTTTCACTAATTTAAAATCAAAACTTTTGTGTTAAACTTATCAGAAGTTGTATTTGGAACATGATTTTTGAGCCAAAGAATACACAACCTGTGAGATTTTGAGCTTATTTACATGGTTACATTATTTAACCATAAATTTTTATTCCTGTGTGTTTCCTTCTCTATGATTGTAATCTATATTTTGTTCCAATCTATATGTCCATTATTTAGTGTATTTACATGCTTGCATATGATTGAGGCCATTGTTTGATTTTAGCTCACTTATCCCAAATAAGCATACCCTTTAAATCACCATTGTCAGCCACTTTGAGCCTTTTAATCCCCATTTATTCTGTATTTTACCACATCACTAGCCTTAAGCAGAAAAATAATTAAATATCCCAATTGAATCTTTGGTTAGCTTAAGATAGGGATTGTGCAACAATTAAGTGTGAAAAAACTGTGGGAACAAGGGTTAATAAGGGAATGTATCATGTTTCTAATTTATTTGAATATTGAGAATTTCGGAACCTAGTCATGAAAAACCAAAATAGAAAAATAATGGAAAATCCATGTGCATTGATAAGTTATGTTTGCTTTTATGATTCAAAAAAAAAAAGAGAGAGAGAAAAAGAAAAAAAAATTTTCAATAAATAAATAAGGGGACAAAATTACCCCAATGCTAAGTTAATAAAAAGATCAATGCACATGTGATAAAAGTAAAGAAATATCAAAAATTTGGTACATGAGTATGGGAATCATACAAAAGTGGGAATTATGGGTAGCTAGGGACGATTCTAAAGTTATATAGAGTATATGTATGTTAGGTAAAAGTTTAGGTTAATTAAAGATTCAATTTATAAAGCTCACTTAGCCATATACATATACCCTTACCCTTACCTTAGCCCCATTACAACCTTGAAAAGACCTCATGATGTTTTCATTGGTATATTAAATATTGTTGATTGGTTAGGTGAAGAACAAATTTTAGAAAGCATGACTAGGGAAGAGTAGGGTGATTGACCCTATACACTTGAGAGATTAGAGTGATATACACTACCAGTAAGGGTTCAATGCTTGACTCTATGTTCCCTGCTTTCATGAGCTATCTTCTTACAAGTTTACTTGTCTTTTATTATATAATTTGAATTAGTGGAATTTGATTTATGTTTGTCTTGGAGAACTTATTTATTTTTAAACCAAGTAGATAAAAATATTTTGCATGTAGTTGCATTCATATAGATAGGTTGCATGTCATATTAATCTACCATTCCTCTTCATCTTTATAGCTTCTCTTGAGCTTAGCATGAGGACATGCTAATGTTTAAGTGTGGGGAGGTTGATAAACCACTATTTTATGGTTTATCTTGTGCTCAATTGAGTGGTTTTTATCAACTCTTTACCCACTTATTCATACTATTTGCATGGTTTTACATTTGCCTTACTAATTATGTGCTTTGATTGAAAACATGCTTCTTTGGCCTTAAATTCCCTATGTTTAATCCTCTCTTATTACCATTAGATGCCTTGATATGTGTGTTAAGTGATTTCAGAGATTACAGGGCAGGAATGTCTCAGAGGATGCAAAGGAAGCATGCAAAATTTGAAGGAATACAAGAAGTTGGAGAAATTGCTAAGTTGTCCAACCTGACCTCTTCGCACTCAAACGACTATAACTTTAGTTACAGAGGTCCAAACGATGCGGTTCCAGTTGCGTTGGAAAGCTAACGTCTAGGGCTTCGATTTAATATATAATATGTCATAGTTGCCCTGGCGCTAGGTGACACGACCGCGTGCTCCATGCGGACGCGTCGCACTGACGGAAATTCAGCATGTTTGAATTCGCAACCAGCAAATTCTGGGTTGTTTCTGACTTAGTTCTCGGCCTAGAAAACACAGATTATAGGCTATAAAGTGGGGGAATGTATCCATTCAGAAACGGGCTCTCATAATTCACTTCTCATGATTTAGATTTAGTTTGAGAGGGAGATTCTCTCCTCTCTCTTTAGGATTAGGATTTAGATTTAGGATTTTATTCGCTTTCAGGATTATCTCTATTTATCAGGTTCAACATTCCTTTTTATTTACTCTTGCAATTTTATGAATTCTTCCATGTTACAGATTACTCTTTTGAATTAATATTACTTGAGGTATTTCAGTTTAATATTGCTTTCTTTTATTTACATTATTGTTATTCCCATCTGAAGACATTTTTATTCCAGTAAATTTACTTTTTCCCCTTTTGGTCTTGGTTAAGAAAGCAGTAACTCAGGAGTTATCTTAGCTCAACATAATTGATAACTGTTATCTTTGATAATTGAACTGAACTTCAATAATCCCAATCTTTTCTTAGGAAATAAATAGGATTCGAAGATCAAACTAATTAGTCCCTTGACTTTCCTTTGCTTTAGTAAAGGTTAACTAAGTGGAATTAAGATTCAACTTTCATTATTATTGATAAGGATAACTAAGTCTGGACTTCTAATTTCTCATACCTTGCCAAAAGTTTATTTTACAGTTATTTATTTATTTTATTTGTCATTTAAATATATCTGTGCTCATTGCCCAAGCTCCAAAACCCCCAATTTACAAAACTCATAACCAATAATAAGAACATACCTCCCTACAATTTCTTGAGAAGACGACCCGAGGTTTAAATACTCGGTTATCAATTTAAAAAGGGGTTTGTTACTTGTGACAACCAAAACGTTTGTATGAAAGGACTTTTGAAGGTTTAGAAACTATACTTGCAACGAGGATTTATCCGCAAATTTCTAGACCACGCAAAAGTCCTCTCGTCAGTTACCAATGGGAGTTTTTCACTTGGCTCTTGCAAAGTCTCATTGAGGGAGCATTTTTGTGTCTGTGGGTATTTCCTAGCCATTCATTATTCATGTCATCATGTGCTTGCTTGTTGTGCATATTTCTGATTTAATTAGACGACTTATGTTGATAATGTATACTACATTAACATTCTCTTGAATGTTTATAGAATATGATTCAATCCTCCAATTTTGGAAGAGTTTTGGCTCCCATATGATGGTTCTCATGTTATTCCTTATCCAACAAAAACAGTGACAGTGAAGGTCGTCCAAGAGCAACTATAATAACAATTAATAACATATTGAAGCTAACCTAGACTGTTCTAAGTGATGTGGATTTTGCATGTAAATTGGACACACTAGGAGAAGTTGTGATCAATGTCTAGGTTTGTTGGGATCGGATCAATTTTGAAAGCAATGTTTAGCTTGTTATATTTTACATGGTCAAGTAATTTCTGGTTGTTTTTATTAGTATTTGTACTTGTTAATTTGAAATTTATGCTCTTGTTTTCTATCAGTTATATAAAGACTATTATGATATTTACATCCACGGAAGTACACAAAAGTTTAAATAAGGCTAAAGTATACTTTTTGTCCCTGAAATTTACAAAAAGTTTTAAAATTACCCCTAAGTTTCAATTTATTTCAATTTTATCCCAAAAATTTTTTATTTGCATCAATTCTACCCCTGAGCATTAACAGCATTGAAATCACTAACAGACGTTAGTGATGTGGCAATAAAAGAATTCTGATGTAGCAACATTGTGTGAGTCATTTTTAAAATATTTTTTTTTAAAAATTATTTTTTGTTTAAAAATTTATATTACAAAAATAAAATGGCTAAAAATCCCAACCTGAAACCCTAAAATTTATTTCTTCATCTTCATCTTCATCTTCTTCACTCTCTGTAAAAACAAGAAACCTTAACTAATGGCTTCACAAGGCTTTGTATCATCACAAAAAATCAGTCGGCAACGACGAATGCTTACATGCAACTGTGATGAACCCCCTGTACTGAGATGGTCAAAGACACCAAAAAATCCCAGCCGAAGATTTTGGGGCTATGTATACTTTGATGTAAGTTTGAGTGCTTTTTATTTTGATATCTTCATGAGTTTCTTCAAGTTTTTTTTTTTGTTTATGTTGTAGATTGGGAAGGAGTGCACTTTCTTTTCCTGGGCAGATGGAGTTGCAGAGACAGAAGAGGCTGAGGTTGCAAGATTGAAGATGAAGATTTCCACCTTGAAGGCTAAATTAGTTTATGCTAAATGCAAACTATTGGTGGCTGTTATTTTTGGTGTTTTGGTTGGTTTATCGTATTGTGATTTTAATGTTTTATTTGTGGGTAAAGAATGGAACCCACTTGAGATTAAGATATTGATGTGCTTGGGACTGTTGAAATTAGCAGAAGTAAGAATAGGGTGGCCGTTTGTAATCAATTATAAAAGTATACTCAACTCAAAAATTTGTTAATGTAGTTGTCCTTAAAGTTTAAATTATGTTTCAAAAATATCCCTAAAAGGATTAAAATAGTTTGGATTTAAAATTGGTATGCATTAGGAACCTGTTGTCATAAGTTATCTTAATGAGAGATAATTTCAGTAGTGCACTAATAAAAAATTGCATGAATGAATCCATCGCATTAGTCATTATCAAAATAACATAAGTTGTTAATCAAGATAATCTCTAATTAACATAAGTCATAACAAAAGTAAAAACTTAATTACATAAGTCATTAGCAAAATAATTCAGTAACAAAGAAAGAGTTTGTCCCACATAGTTTAATACAAAATGCCAACATTTTTCATTCTTTCAAAAAAACACCAAACACAATATGTGACACAACTAAGACCTTGTGAGAGCACTTTGAGTCTGACTCCGTTGTGATGAGGGTTGTCCTTGTGCACTTGAAGTTGAGTTGTTCCTTAGAATTCTAGTTGGCCTTGGTGACTGAAATTTTGTGTCCTTTTGGTTGGGTGTTAGGCCTTGCTGCAACATTGGCCAACCTGGTCCTCTTATGCACTGACCGAGTAGATCCAGCATTTCCAGCAGTGTTGTCAGAACCAAACTGGTGATCGAACTGGTCAAGCTATTAGTTCACTGGTTTATTGGTTCAACCAATAAATTAATGGTTGAACCGATAAAACCTGTCTTACGTAAATAAAAAATATAAAATAGTTAAAAACTTAAAATTAAAATTTAAAATACATATATCTTCATTAATATTTTATGAAGAATCAAATCTCAAATTCTAAAAATAACTAACATAAAAAACATAAAATTTATCAGTAATACTATAATAGTATTTTAATTTGACACAATAAAAGTAACAATTAATTCACAAAGTCTATCATCTAACTATAATATCAGTAGATTTTAATATTAACATCAAAACAAATAACCTTAATCACAATACTAGCATTGAAATAGATCAAGCAGCTTAATAAATTTTTAGTGAAATTTATATTTATATTAATAATGATACATAATTAAAATATAATTAATTTAAAAAATAGAGAATACAAAATTAAATTAAATTAGATATCTATAAAATTATGTAATTGAATGTATACTATATAATTAATAGTCGTCATATAAAATATGAAAAAGTATCTTGGCTGAGTGGTAAGTGGGAGCCTTTTAAACTCAAAGGATCTTGGTTCGAATACTGGGGAAGACATTTTAAAAATTTTTACAAACAAACCGGTTCAGATAGACCGATTTACACCGGTTCTCATCAATTTTGACCGATTTATTCTGGGGAAGACATTTTAAAAATTTTTACAAACAAACCGGTTCAAATAGACCGATTTACACTGGTTCTCATCAATTTTGACCGATTTATTCCGGTTCTTACTGATTCACACCGGTCTTCTTCCTTAAACGGTTCAATGAGTAAATCGAATCGGTTTAGGATCCAGTTTACCGATTTTTTGGTCGAACCAACCGGTTCGGTTCGATTTTTATAACTATGGTTCTAGCATTGTTGTTTTGGGCTGACGATGCTGAGGATGTGGCAGCAGTTGTTTCCTATGATGGACATCAACAAAAAATAGCAACAAATAACAATTATGATGAGGTAAACAACACAAGAAAAAATGTTAAATATGGAAACATAATTAAAGGACAAGTACTCACGCTTGGCCTTCTAAGAGGGCAGCCTCGCTTGTTGTGACCCAATTTTAGACAACGAGAGCATTTTTGTTGTAATCCGAGCCTAGATGTGCTTGGGCTCTGTGGTTCTTCACCCTCCCCTCTTGCTCTTTTCTTCTTAGGCCTACCAATTGGCACTCTGTGTGGTGGAGGCATCACATCTGGATGAGTAGTTCTCTCTCACATAGTGTGTTTATTACAAGGGTTAATCATGGGGTATAACAAGCCACATAAGCAGCTTTAGTGTAATAGCTTACAACATATTTTCGAATATCATTTATTTCCTTTTGTAACTTAAGCTTAATCTTAGGAAGAATGACATCCTTATACTTCTCAATTAGTACCCTATTTTCAGCCCATCTCTTCA
This sequence comes from Arachis hypogaea, assembly GCF_003086295.3. NCBI lineage: Eukaryota > Viridiplantae > Streptophyta > Magnoliopsida > Fabales > Fabaceae > Arachis > Arachis hypogaea. Next base: position 38,483,682 of record NC_092048.1, on the reverse strand, counting down.
TCAAATAAACTCTAATATCTTCTAGCATTGTCAGTATTGGTTTTTCCTTTGATACAACAATTGCAGAGTTGAAGCTTTCACACATATTATTGACAAGAGCATCACATTTGGGATAGAATTCAAACCTTGATTTAGTCCAATACTTTAGACGAATTCTTATCAAGTGTCGATAGGTACCCTAACTAATGGCTCGGATGTCCATCAACTCTTTTTCCCATGCTGCCAGATATGTACATTTTGCAGCTCTCCACATCCTTTTCTTAAGGATCAGTCTCGGAATTTTTTTTGAAGTTGGCATAAAGGTGTCTCACACAGAATCTGTGATCAACACCTAGAAGTAATTCATCAAAAGTTAGCACCAAGCCCTGCATATCCAAGGTGTAGAATTTTAACCAAAAAATATATAATGCTAAATTTTAAATAATACAAACTCATCACCACTATGCACTACAATACTGTTTAAGCTAATAATTAATAAGCAAAAAGTGTACACTCATAAAAAAATTTGTGACTTATATAATTTCAGAAGCCAAGCGTAATCATTAGGCTCATCTCAGGAACTATGGTGAAGCAAACATAATCATTTAATATAATGATTTAATACAACACCAAACATAATCATTTAATATAATGATTAATCACCAAATAAGAGAGAAGCGTCCTTTAATTTATAACAACTTAACACTCTGACGAGATCTAATTAGTCAACAAGTAAAGATAAAAGGGAGGCAACATTTGCTCTATTAACAACTCGACAGTTAGTAGATTAAATTCACAGTAATGTTTAACTACACATCAATAGCATAAATGTAAGCTCAATAGCAGAAGCCAAATGATTAAATTCACAGCAATTTTTAACTACACATCAATATATAGTGCAAAATTTTAAATACGCTAAAATTAAAAGAACATCAATATATAGTGCAGAATCTTAATTACACTAAAATACAAGTTAGTAGATTATCTTTTGTTGGTCAGACATGAACGTGCTTCGCAATAATTTATCCCCTCCTATGTCATTAATTAAGTTTGAGAGGAACCACTTCCATGAATCTTTTGTCTCAGTCTCCACGACTGCATATGCGATCGGTAGCATCTGGTCATTTGGATCCTACTCCATAGCAACCAACAGCCATCCTCCATATGGTGTCTTCAAAAAATAGCCATCAAGCCCTATCATGGGCCTACACTTCATGAAACTCTCCTTACAAGCCTTTAAACAAATATAAATCCTATAAAATCGTGGACTTAAGTCGGCTAATGTATCGGGGTGCTCAGTTTGGGTTGCTGGAGGTAATTGGACTTGCAACTTCGTAGATGAACCAGGATTGGTGCGCAGCAACTCATGGCAATAGTCGTAAAGTCTTCTATACTGCTCCCTAAAAGGTCCATTAATGTCAACAAGTGCAATCTGCTTAGCCCGAAATGTCTTTGCTCTTCAAATCTGCACATTCCACTTCCTAAGAGTCCTACTTTGTATGGTGCCCAGCTTCAATTTCGGATTCTCTTCCACTTTCCTCCTGAAAACCTTCGCCAGCCATTTCAACTTCATCACTTTTATGTCAAATATAGTATTACAAGAATGATGATCATTAATAGTTCTTGGCTGCCAACTATCTTCATTGGCCATCTTCATCACATATGTGGTGCACAAAAATCGTGATTCACACTTTTCACATCTCCGCACAACTAACCAGCAAGTGCACTGGGTTGTCCAAGTAATACCTTACGTGAGTAAGGGTCGATCCCACAGAGATTGTCGGCTTGAAGCAAGCTATGGTCATCTTGTAAATCTCAGTCAGGCGGATTCAAATGGTTATGAGGTTTTGATAATTAAAATATAAATAAAACATAAAATAAGATAAAGGTACTTATGTAACTAATTGGTGGGAATTTCAGATAAGCGTCTGGAGATGCTTTGTTGCTTCTGAACCTCTGCTTTCTTATTGCCTTCTTCCAACCATGCGTTACTTTCTTCCATGGCAAGCTGTAAGATCCTCTCAGTGAAAATGGTCCTCTACAGTTTCTGCACGGCTAATCAATTGTCGGATTTCTCGTCTTGGATGAAAAATACCAGGTACAGCTATCGCATGGCTAATCATCTGTCGGTTCCCGCTAGTGTCGGAATAGAATCCATTGATCCTTTTGCACACTGTCACTTGTGCCCAACATTCGCAGGTTTGAAGATCGTCACAGTCATTCCTTTCCGGATCCTACTCGGAATACCACAGGTAAGGTTTAGACTTTTCGGATCCCAGGAATGGCTGCCAATAATTCTAGCCTATACCACGAAGATACTAATCTCACGGACTCGGTCCGTGTATTAGATATCTAAGAGAATATACTCCGGCTGTCGTCCAATGACTACGTTGAACATCATGTAGACCGCTTTGTGGTTGTCAAGCACGCGATCTTGGCTAAGCGAGTAACGAAGATTGGGTGATTGTCACGGGTCACCCCTTCATTCTGAATTAACTGAATTAAGTACGAGAGTATATCTTGGAGAAGAAGTAGGCGTGAATTGAATAGAAAAACAATAGTAATTGCATTAATTCATGAAGAACAGCAGAGCTCCACACCTTAATCTATGGGGTGTAGAAACTCCACCGTAGAAAATACATAAGTGAAAAAGGTCTAGGCATGACCGTAAACTCGCATGGAGAACCCGCATGGTCCGAGTTCTGTTCCACTGACACCACATGGCTATGAAGCACATGTATTCCCCATATCCGAGTCCAACACCACTTTTGCTTCCATATTCAAATTAAAAAGTGTAAATTCCCCTTAATGGCATAATAGTTTTCCAATCTAAGAAAACATGACGACCGAAACAAAATTTGGTTATGAAAGATTCGAAGAAAATGACACAAACTAGTCCATAGCCATACTTTCATTGTACTGTATACATGTTCCAAATTTTAATGCAGATTTTTCTTTCCAAAATCTTATAGTATGAAAGTGCCAAATAAATTGTTATCGTTCACACGCACGCTTTTTATTTTTGGTATCGAAATAAAATGCTGCGAAATAAATAATAAATAAAACATAAAATAAAAAAATATAAATAGACGACTCTAGTATTAATATTTATTAATATTATTATTTTAATATAATAAAGATTATTTATATGTATTTACTAAGGCTGCGTTTGTTTCTAAGAAAAGGATAAGACAAGACACTGAGAACAACATATAAAGGACAGAGATACAAAAATTTGTGTTCTTGTATTCTGTTTGATTATAAACTAGAACAGATTATGAAAATCCAATTTATTCTCTTTTTTTTTATTTAAAAATTTGAGACAAAAAATATAATAATAAAAAATATAATTATAAAAAAGTAACAAGAATAATGAAAGAAAAAATAAAAAATAAGTTGTGTCTCTTGTTAGTGTCTCCGTATCCTTCCTGTCAGGATGAACACAAAATACACTAATTCAGTGTCTCTGGACACATTGTCTCTGTCCATGTCTTCTCTGTTAGACACGATTTTGTGTCTTTGTGTCATTGTCTCAGTGTCCTGTCTCTGTAAATAAATGCAGCATAATATATGTAGCAGCCTATATGTAAAAGAGAGAGAAGTGTTTGTTGTTGTTTCTGTGTATGTAATGTTAGAAGTCTTGCCTCTATTTATACACGAATTACACTCATATTTTCAAATTTTTTTTAATGTAATTTATTTTTGAGAACTTGAGATCCATTCTTATCATAACACTCCCCCTTAGATGTCCATTTAGGATTATGCCTCATTAAAGTCTTATTAAAGAAAAATCCAAATGGAAAAAAAATTAGTGAAGGAAAAGGAGTATAATATTATTTATGATGAGGACTGTCTCGTTAAAAACCTTGTCAAAAAAAATCCAGTAGGAAAAAACTTGACCAAAGAAAAAAGAGTACAATCTCCCCTTTTGTTGACATCATTTAATATCTCGAAATCGGCCATCCCAATCTGATGTACTAATCTTTCAAAGAAGGATTTTGGAAGTGACTTTGTAAATAAATCTGCCAGATTATCACTTGAGCGGATCTATTGGACATCAATTGTTCCTTGATTTTGAAGATCATGAGTGAAGAATTTGGGAGAAATATGCTTTGTTCTATCACGTTTGATGTATCCTGTAACACCCTGTTACCCTAAGCCTTGCCTCTAGCCGTAAACCAAAGGATAACAAAGTACCACGACAGTTCTAAAGCTTATAATACATAATATATGTCCAAGAATTTATATAACTAGAAGCTCGATGAAGAAGTAAAGCTCAAAGTCACATAAAGCGGAATTACAAAACGTGAAGCGTTCACACACGATAACTAAACGCGTGGGCATGGATGAATCAAGACATAGTATATATAAAACCTTGTAGATAGCTCTAGGATACACAAGGTAAAAATTAAAGTAAACAAGATATATATAAGTATGATATACAAAAGAAAACTAGTCACAGCATGCGGAGTTTAGGCCGGCTAGTAAAACTAAAAACAATAGAATTTTGAAGTTTAAAACAGCAACAACCTATCTCTCAAAGTTTTAAGAAATAAAGCCTCTAAAGCAACAAAGTTAAATACACAAAAGATGAGAGAACTATAACATAATAATTAAAATACAAAAAGATAGCAAAAGATCCTCCGCTCTGTCACCATCCCACAACTCACCAAGGTGGGTTACGACCTGCATCTGAAAAGCAACAACAATATATAGTATGAGAACCAAAGGTCCTCAATATGGTAACAGTGCCCAATATATAAGATGTAAGGTACCAGGACGCCAAAGGCAATCCTAGAACTTCACATCGATACAAATATTCAAGCTTAACAAAAATAAATAACTTAAACCATAAACTATAAACAGGGTTATCTAAAGTTAGGGGATTTCTAACTAATATCAAAATCACACCGTTGTACCCCACAACCTTCACCGACCTACCCTCCCCGCAATACCATCGCCGCCGCCTACCTAACCTCCTCAGCACCAGACAAACACAGATAATGCAAGCGAGTAATTCATAGGTAATATACATATACAGCAAGTAAAACAGGAAGCATGTAGGCATATTATACATTTAGGCAAACTGCAAGTAATCAAAGCAAATAAGCACATAAGAGATGCATATGATGAATGTCTATCCTATTGGCTCGTGATATCACTTGTCGGTCCATGAATGCCAACCCGACACATCTTTTTGGATGTCGCCTTTCTGCCACGTCCGATGATATAGCACCTGGCACGCTTTTGTATCGTTCCGAGGATATAGTGCTTGGCACACTTGCATGCTCCAAGGATATAGTGTCTGGCACACTCTTGTGGGAGAGAAGGAAAACAACAACAACATATGTTTCATTATAAATCGTTCCAGGGATATAGTGCCCGGCACACTATCATTCCAAGGATGTAGTGCCTGACACACTTTCCACATCCAACAAGTCCATCAACATCAAATCATCATCAGTCATCACCATTTTCTCATCTTAATCCACTTTCAATTCTCAAGTCTCAACATTCCAAGAATATAGTGACTGGAACACTCTCTTTCAACATCCATCAAGCTCGTCATAACCATCATCAGTTCTTAATTTCACAAGTTACCATCCACTCACAAGTTCTCAAGCCATTGCCAATAAAGCACTTCGCTAGTTCACCGATAACTTCAGAAACCTAAGTCTCTGTCTTCTAAACTCATATAGAAAATTACCAATTTAGTTCACTAACCCATATCTATTAGTCTTAAGGCCTAATTACTAGTTAGCAATCTCAAACAGTAGATAAAGAAGTTTGGAAAGCTAGAAAACTCTTGAAAAGTAAAGAAAAACCATTTTTCAGCAAAACAGGGGCTGTGCGTACGCACACCTCTATCGTGCGTACGCACACGTTGAAAAAGTACGCTCGCGTACGCGAGAGTACTGGACAGAGAAAATCACCCGCGTATGGTGCATGAGGCCGCATACGCATATGCATCAGATTTCAGAAAAATGTCAAGTTGCAGAATTTTCATTTTTAAACACCAAATTTTAAACGTTCATAACTTCCTCTACAAAACTCCATTTTCATCAAACTTTATATCGTTTTAAATCTCTTGAAATCATCTTTGATTTAAGATAAAAATCATTTAATTTCAATGTTTGATGCTCAAGTGATGATCCGTCAAAGTTCGTAAAAAACAAGGTCTTACCAAATTCAACAAAATTCTCTAGTTTTCAAAACTTCAAATCCAAACCAAAAAACAAAACCAACACAAAGTCTCATACCAACATTTCTTAACCATCTCCCATCATTAACTATTAAAACCATTTAATCCTCACCAACTTAGATTTTTATCAACCTCCTCACTTCCTCAACTCAATCAAAATCAAAGCTCACTATCACCACCAATTGTTAACAACACCAACCACAATATTCCATACTCAGTACCATCATTAACATTCATAATCAAACGTAAACAATCACCATCCTAGTCCATCAAAATCATCACAAACATCAATAATAATCAAATATCATCAGCACCAATAATCTCCAACAATCACCATCACCCACAAAAATTAATAACCACCAACAATTAACATCAATCCATCATCATATTAGAATCCACCACAATCATACCTCAACATATACATTTTTATCAATCTCCATCATCACGCATATACCACAAACATAGTTCAAACAACCACATATCCAATTCAGTCCTATCATATAGTTCACTAGCCTAAGTTTCCAGAAATATTACATATTACATAAAGAAAACCGAAATCATACCTTGGCCAATTCCCATGCAACTCAAAACACCAAGCTCAAACTCAAAGCTCCAAAACCATTAAGCTCACTCCAACAAACATCAAACTTCAATCTAACATCATACAACATATCACATCAAATCTAGGGTTCACAAAAACAACTAAACACAAAGGTTTAGTGAAATCTTACCTTACTCAATGGCATTAAGGGCAAAATCCAATAATATTTCAATGCTAGATCACCCCTAAATAAACAAAACCATGAAAATCTCAATCTAACAAATCTACAACTCAAATTTGTCAAAGAACAAAAAACTGGAGCTGGGGATTCGAGTTGCTTACCACTTTATTTGGATAGAAATGAAAAAATCGTAGAGAGCTTCGCATGGCCGTAAACGGCTTGTCAATCGGAGCATCGTAGCCCAAGTTATGGCCAATTGAAGGAGAAGATGAATAGTATCAACTCTCTTATCCCTCTCTTCTCTCACCATTGCCCCCTTTCTTTGTTTCTAGGGTAAAATAAGATGAATGCTCATTAATTGACACATATATGTTGGGCTTGGGGCCAATTTAGGCTCGGTCCAATCTATTAGCGTTTTAGGTCTATTTGACCCAACTTTGGACTAAAATCTTTAAGATTAGTGTCCGATTTTCAATTATAAATTTTTTTTCCTTTCAAAACAATAAATTTAATTTTTAAAATCTTATTTTTCTCAGTATGCGATACTGGACAAACTAAAGCTCATATTGCCAGCTTAAGCATCGGTACGCAATCTTTACAAAAATTTTCCGCAAAAGATACGTTTTTCCACTTAGAAAAATTCATTGAATTCAAATTTCACCTTTTTACTTTCAAAATATCATTTCTATATTTTCAAACCTATTTTGGGCAGTTAAAATTATTATTTTATTAAAGCGGTTATTCTGGTTCTTACATATCCACTCTTATGTGGAGCAATGCATGTTGTATTATCTTCAAACAGAATAGTTAGAGCTATTTTATGATCAATCAGTCTACATGATGACAGAATATATTGGATTAAACTTCTAAACCAAAACCACTCAGCTTGCTTCATGTGTCACTAGTATTTCAGTATGATTAGAGAAGGTTGCTGCTATTATCTATTTCGTGGACCTCTATGAAGCACAGACACGGACACGGACATGGGACACGACATGATACGCGATACGGAGACACACGAATTTTAAAAAGTTGTCAGACACTGGGACATGATGCACCACTACTTCGTGGTACATTTTGGGCTGAATTGAGTGGATTTTATCCCTTATTCTCACACTTATGCATATTAATCGCATGTTTTACATTTTTCTTCCTAATTTTGTGCTTTGATTGAAAACATGCTTCTTTAGCCTTAAATTTGCTAATTTTTAATCCTCTCTTATTACCATTCGATTATGTGATATGTGTATTAAGTGATTTCAGATTTTTCAGGGCAGGAATGGCTTAGAGGATGAAAAGAAAGCATGCAAAAGTGGAAAGAACACAAGAAAATGAAGATTTGAGAAGCTGATGCCGACGCGCACGCATGGACGACGCATGCGCGTGATCGCGCCATACTCTAAGCGACGCGTACACGTGACTCGTGCATCTTCAAAGCGACACGTATGCATGGATGACGCGTACGCCTGACGAGCGTCACGTGCTGTAATTTACAAAAAATGCTGGGGGTGATTTCTGGGCTGCTTTGGACCCAGTTTCAGCCCCGAAAATACTTATTAGAGGCTGCAGAGTAGAGCTGGAAGGGAAAGAATTCATTCATACATTTATTTACATTATTTAGGTTTTAGATGTAGAATTCTAGAGAGAGAGGCTCTCTCCTCTCTCTAGGTTTTAGGGTTTTTAGGTTTAGCTCTTCTCAATTTTAGATTTCTACTTTACTTTAATTTAATTTCTCTTCTACTTTTACTTGTTCTAGTACATTAGTTATATATTTCTCTTGTTGATTACTTTATGTTGCCAATTTAGTTTATGACCTCTTCTGTTCCCTTTAATCCATATTAATGCAATTTCTGTTTTTATGTTTATGATTACTTCCTTTAATTTGTGTTATTGATTCCTTGTAATAGTTGATCTTAGATTTTACATTCTCTTATTACTTTTCTATGTTTTTATTTTATGCCTTCCAAGTATTTGATAAAATGTTTAGTTGGATTTTTAAATTAGCTTTTTGTATTCTTAGCTTGGATTGAGTAATTTGGAGACTCTTGAATTGTCAAAGTCTCTTGTTGGTTGGTGATTGAAAGTTGCTAGTTGGCTTGAGCTTCACTAACTCTAGTCTTTGACTAGGACTTGTGAACTCAAGTTGAATTGCTCACTTGACTTACCTTCAATTATTAGAGGTTAACTAAATGAAAGCAAAAGGCAATTACCATCACAATTGATGATGATAATGAGGATAGGAATTCCAATTCTCAATCCTTGCTAGGACTTTTCTTAGTTGTTATTTTATTTCCTTGTTATTTACATTACTTGTTCCTTATTTCAAAACCCAAAAATATACTTTCCCAACCAATAATAACTACACTTCCCTGCAATTCTTTGAGAGACGACCCAAGATTTAAATACTTCAGTTAATTTTTATTAGGTTTGCTTAAGTGACAAACAATTTAAATATTGATTGAGGTTTAATTGCCAGTTTAGACTATACTTGCAACACGATATTTTTGTGAAAATCTTTACCGACATTTTTCCTTTGTCAGGATACGCATATATTAATAATATAATATATTCATTAATATTAAATCAATAAGTATTTTCAAAAGCAACCATATGATATGCATTTCTTCCTAAAGTGTATAGGTATTCAAAAGATAAAATCCTAAACTCCTATGTCTTAATAAAGATAGTAAGAGTTTTGTACATCACATATACACACAAAAAAAAGTTATCTAAAGTTATATTATTTCTCTATCATATATAGTTGATATCTTCATCATTAAAAAAAGTCACTCTTTCCAACTCTGCTTTATCAAGAGAAAGGTGAGCAACTTCAAGAACACCATTTTCTTCATCAATTGGTGAAAAAGTATCTCCAACAATATCCCACATCATAGTTTCTCCTTTATTATATTTTGGAGTTTTGCTTGAAAGAAGACGAAGATTAGTGTGGACAAATACTAAATTTTCTGCACATTTAGAATTCAACTTGTTTCTTTTTAGGGAATGGGTAAAAGAATAAATGCTCCAATTCCTTTCACAACAAGAAGATGAAGATGGTTGCAGACTTGTTTATTTGATCTTAGATATTCATATAAAGTGGTTAAAGAAGAGTATATAGTACCAAGAATTAAACCACGGAAAAACATACACAGAAAAAAAATTAAACCATGGAAAAACATTCTCTCTTACTTGGAATGGAGCAGGTAGACGACCGGAGAGGCGATGAATAGGCAGCGAGCACTGGTGAACAGGTAGCAACGACGACGAGCACGGCGGAAGTAGCAGCGACTACCAGAGGTGGTGGCAGACCGGCAGTGACAAGGAGAGGGTGAGTAGGTATGGAGCCAAAGAGGATGGGATGGTGGAAGGGAAAAAGTTAGGGACTTGGGTTTTACCGTTTCACTTTTGTAAAACCTAAAAATCACTAAAGTTTAACTTTTGGGCCATGTCATGTGTGTCCAATAATTTTTTTTTGTTTTTTTAATAGGACACATTTGGACACGGGAGACACGCGTGTCGGACAAGTGTCTGTGTGTGTCATGTCCGAAATGTGTCCGACACGCCGACACAGCAACTCAACAAAGTGTCCGTGATTCATAGGTGGACCTCCATGATATAACTGTATCACCATATGTGAATAAATATCCTGTTTGAGATCTTCTTTTGTGTGGATCAGACAAGTATCTTGCATTTGCATAGCCAACTAATTATGAATTGGATTCATAAACTCAAATCTCAACAATTTATATCACAAAATATCATTCCACCATCCTCTATCAACATCAACAAACCTCATCATTTATTAACTTCCACAAGCATCCAAACCCAATATCACTACTTAATAATATCATTATTCAACTTCAATCTCAATAATCAACAACAATATCACAATTTATTAAAATCATCACAAGCACCAATAATCAAAATCAACTATCAACAATTCAAACCTATCCTATGTTCCACTATCCTAAGTGTCTAGAAATATTACATATTACATAGAGAAAACTGAAACCATACCTTAGTCGATCCCCAATATGCACAACACACCAAAACTTGGATCCCACAAGCTTCATTCCAAAAAGCCAACGCAACTCTAAGAAGCACTAAAGCTCAAACTAACATCATATATATATATATATATATATCAAAATCTAATATTCACAATATACCAAACTACAAGGGTTTATGAGAAACCTCACCTTATCCATAGAAATTGAGAATGAAATCCAACAATTTCTCACTAACAGTTAGTACTTAAACAACCAAAAACACAAAAATCCACTCAAAAATCAAGCCTTAAGTTTCAAATTTCTTAGGACAGAGGAAATTAGTATGAAATTCGAAATCCTACCTACAAGACTTAGCTAGAACTGATGGGCTCATCAAGAGCTTTTCGTAGCAACTGACAGCACGCAAATCCGAGCTCTGTAACTCAAGTTATGGCCAGCGGAAGTTGGTGGTGAATAGTAACACTCTCTTCTCCTCTCTTCTCACTTGCAGCAAATGATATATCAGGTCATGTATTATTAGCAAGATACATTAGTGTTCTAATAGAACTGAGATATGGTACTTCAGGACCAAAGATATCTTTATTTTATTCTTTAGGACGGAATTGATCCTTTTCCACATTAAGACCTTACGATCATTAGGGTACTTAATGGATGTGACTTATCCATATAAAGTCTCTACAAGATCTTTTCTGTGTATGTTATTTGATGAATAAATATCCCATTTTTTGTAAGCTCGATTTGCAGACCGAGACAAAATTTAGTTTTTTCAAGATCTTTCATTTCAAACTCTTCTTTTAGAGATTTTATAATTGTTGGAATCTTTTCAGTGGTTCCAATGATATTTAAATCATCAACGTACACAATAATTATAATGAATCCAGATGCATATTTCTTTATAAAAATGCATGGGTAGATTTCATTCTTGAATCCGTTTTTTGGCAAGATACTCAGTAAGACGATTATACCACATTCGTTTAGATTGCTTTAGACCATATAAAGATCTTTGCAATTTGACTGAGTATAACTCCTGCGAATATTTATTGGATGATTTAGATATCTTTAGTTCTTTAGGAATTTTCATATAGATATCACGATCTAATGATCCATATAAATAAACTGTCACCATATCCATTAGATGCATATGTAGTTTATGGTATACGAATAAACTGACCAAATAACGCAATGTTATTGCATCTACTACAGGGGAATATGTTTCTTCATAATCTATATCGTGCCTTTGTGAAAAGCTTTGTGCCACAAGTCGAGCTTTGTAGCGTACAACTTCATTTTTCTCATTTCATTTTCTCACAAATGCCCATCTGTATCCAACAAGTTTTACATCTTCTGGTGTACGGACTACAGGTCCAAAAATTTCATGCTTTGTAAGTGGGTCTAACTTAGCCTTCATGGCTTCTTCCCATTTTGGCCAATCATTCCTTTGTTGACATTCTTCGACTGTTCTTGGCTCAAGATCCTTACTTTCATATATGATGGGTAATGCTACATTATATGCAAATATTTCATTGACAATTATTTTATTTTAGTTCTATTTTTCTCCTATAAAGACATCATTTATTAAGATCTCATCATTTTAACAATTTTCAGAATTTTCAGGTACTTAAAAGTCTTCTGGCGTTAAAATTATATCAAAATTTTGGACAACTGCAGGTGTCTTTACTATGTTTTTATCCTTTCAACAGGAATAGTATTTGTCTCTCTTCTTTTTTGATGATTTTTATTTTTGGAACCGACAGGTCTACCACGCTTTTGACGTGAATTTGTTTCGGTGGCCATTTGTCCAACTTGGACATTAAGGCTTGGTTTGGTAAAGCTTTTTGAAGAGGTGCTTGTGCTTTTTAAAAGCTCAAGCTCCTTATTTTGTGTTTGGTAAATCAAAAAGACCATGTGCTTGTATTTGCAGCTTTTAAAAGATTGAGGTATGTTTGAAAGCACCTAAGATATAGCTTTTCAAAATTGGCTTGTGCTTTTCAAAATTTAAAAGTCCAATATAACCTCATATGTTAACTAATTTTCAAATTTAATGTTTACATTTATGTCTATTATAGTATTTTTAAATTTTAAAAGCTATTTTACCAAACGCAATTAATGTTGCTTGTGTTTATTAAAAGTTATTTTTGATTTGATTTACCAAACATAAATGCTACAACTTTTAAAAAGTCATCTTTTAAAAGTTAACTTTTATAAGCTACTTTTGAAAAGTAAAAACTTTACCAAACTAAGCCTAATTCTAATTGGAGCATTTTTAGCTGGTATATAGGATTTAGTTATCCTTTTCGTATCAGAAAATACATCAGAAAATTTATTTGCTATTCTTTACAAATGTGTAATCTTTTGAACTTCTAGTTCACAGTACCCTGATCGAGGATCTAAATGCATCAAGGATGATGCATTCCAATTAAGTTCTTTTTCAAGAAGCTTATTCTTTCTCCTAATATTAGAGATTTTGATTCAACAAAATTAAAATTTACAAATTGGGCTTTAAATACATCTCCAGTTTGGATCTCAAGATACCATAATATAGAGAAAAAATCATATCCAACATATATCCCTAATTTTCTTTAGGTCCCATTTTGGTGTGATAAGGCGGGACAATTGGAACATATATCACACACCAGAATATTTTTAAATGGAAAATATTTGGCTGCTGGCCAAAAGCTAATTGCAGAGGAGAAAATTGATGGTAACTTGTTGGCTTTAAACGAATAAGTGCTGCAACATATAAAATTACATGCCCCCAAGTAGAGATTGGGAGATTTGTTCTCATAAGTAAGGTTCTAGCAATTAATTGGAGGCGTTTAATAAGTGATTCTGCTAATCAATTTTGTATGTGAACATGAGTTACTGGATGTTCAGTGCTTATTCCGTTAGCCATACAATAAGCATCAAAGGCTTGGGAAGTGAATTCACTGGCATTATCAAGGCGAATTCCTTTTATTGGATTTTTTTTTTAAAATTATGCTTTTAATCGAATAATTTGAACAAGTAATCTTCCAAACTCCAGGTTGCGAAAAAATAATAAGCACACATGTGACCATCTCGAGGATGAGTCTATTAGGACCATAAAATATCTAAAAGATCTACATAGTGGATGAATAGGTCCATATATATCGCATTAAATCCTTTATAGGAATTTATGGTGTAAGACCCAGAACTTTTGAAAAGTCTTATTATGATCAAGTCTCAAATCATATAGTTATTTATAACCTTAATTTCAGAGATTATATTATTAAGGATAATTAAGGAAAGTTTTGATTTATTGAACTTGAGATAAGTTATGATTATTATCCAATTTTATAATTATTGGATTATTTTCTATATTTAAAGTATAAGGTTGATAGTTATGAAATAATAAGTATTTTATATGATTTAGATTAAATAAGTAATATTTTAAATATTATTACTGCTATTTTGGAAAATGAAGAAATTAAGTATATTATTTCTAATTTTTAGATTTGGGCATTTTATTGAAAGTAATTTGTAAAAATTGATGAGCAAATAGTATTTTCTATATACATCTAGTGTTGGATTTAATTTGGGTTTCAATTACCATATTATCCCCAATTTTAAGTGAAATTACTAAGATGCCCATAACCCTAATTTTTGAAAATGAAACCCTAACCCTAAAAACCCTAACCCGTTACCGTTTCCCATCAGAAGCTGCAGCAGCAGCCGCAAGTCCCTTTCTCCCCCCAAAAACGAAAAGCACACACACAAAACAGGGGAGCGGAACTTTTGAGAGAGCTGAGGGAAAGAGAGGGGGCTTCACCCACGCCGCCATCGTCCACTGCAACTCACCACGAGCCGCCGATCGCGCTCCAGTTCAGCCCCGCACCATCGGCGCCGTCGCCAGGGAGAGCGGAACCGAGGAGAGGGTTGGTCCGCGAGTGATGGCTGTCGCGGGCTTGGGGGCCGCCGTGCCTTCGTCGCCACTGCGCCCACGCCGCGTCGCTGCCTTCGCCCTCCCTACATCGCCGCCGTCGAGCTCGCGAGCCTGGAGGAGGCACATCGCCGCTGGTCTCGTCGGGTTTCTGCCGTCGAACCCGTCCCTACCACCCCTGCTGACCACACGCACAGAGAGAGAGGGTGCGCAAAAAAAGGAGCCGCCGCGGGGTTGCCGTCGCCGCCGCGAGGCTGGGCTCGCCGCTGTGAAAGGTCACCGCCCTTCCTCCACCATCACCGAAGATCCATCACCGAAGCTGCTGGGCTCGCCGTATGCTACTGTTGTGTCGCCGGAACTGTCCTGGGGTTTTGCCACTCATTTAGATTCTGCTCTGTTTTGGGTTAGTGTTGTTGCTATTGTTTTGGCCGCCGAAAAACCTCGATGCCGCCACCTCTGCTGCCGGAAACAGCCGCTGAGTCTTCTATGATGGTAAGCTCTAACCCTGCTTCAGCTTCTTTACCTGTTAATTTCTCCATGGGCCATGAGAGTTGTTGCTAAGGCTGGTTGTGTCAGGAGTTTACCGCGAGTTGCCGTCGTTCTGGTCACCGGCTGTGAAGTTGGTGTTGCCGGAATCCACCATTGGTGCAGCCGCTACTTGGTTCCCTCGAGTTCGGTAAGCGTTTTGTTTGGAAGAGTCCTTTAATCGCTGTTTTATTATCATACACGGACGTTTTGCGGCGTTAATTGCTATACGATTGAGTTTCGGTTGTTGTATGTTGCGATTAGAGTTGTTGAGATTGTTGCGAAAGTGGCTTGGAACCGAGGTTTTGGCTGCCGGGATTTTGATTGTTGATTTCGGGTCGAGGCGGAAAGTATTCTGTGACGCGTTTGGGCTATGGTTTTGCGTTTTGAGGTAGGGGCGCTTTCCGAAAACTACAGTTTATTATTGGAATTATTACATATGGATACTGATGTGAGATATGGTGTATTTGGTGATTGTATCTGCCTTATGTATTATTTGATTGACTCAAATGACTATGGATGTTGGTTTGGCTGAATTGTTATGTGGCTTGTGAAATGTAATATTTGAAGTTAATTCTTTAAAGATTTGAAATGAGTTTAATCCGTTGAGGATTGGTTTGAATCGAGTCGATTATTTTGATGATGTGAAAGATAGAATACTCTTGAAATTCAGCCTGGGTTGCTTTAATTGATTTGGTTTTGATAAATGATTTGTTAGTGAACCGATTCTTTAAAGATTTGGAAATGAGTTAAATCGGTTGATATTGAGTTGATTTTGAAATGGTTTTCTTGAGATATGCCACTGAGACAACTGTTGGATTTAGCTTGCTGTTAAATTGATTTCTGGTTTGAGCTGTTGAAAAGGAATGAGAAAACGGTTTAGTTGGGACCCGAACCGGGTGGCAAAAGTCCAAGTTTTAGGGGAGGTGCTGCCGAAATTTCTATAAAATCTAAGTCTTGTTTGAGAGTTTATTTAAAAGATTTGGATTTGAGAAATTGTATTATTTGATTTATTAAGAGGATAATTTTGCTTTCCAGCTTAATTTATTTGATGAACCTTATACGTTGAGTTCGGTTTATTTAGAACTGAACTATGTTTACCGTTTGAATCACTGAAGGAAAGAATGATGCTATAATATTGATTTCAATATAAAAAGGAGTTTTTAGTGATTTTTAAAGGAACCTAGATTTTTGATTGAGTAATCAAGTTTGAGGCATTTTAAAAGAGTTGGAAAAATGGGTTCCAAAAAGAAATCTGAAAGCGGTTGGATTCAAATGAACTGGTTCCGTTTCAAATGAGTTGATTTTTGGACCGGGTTGGAACTTGTGATTTTGTATGGTTCAGTTTCATAATAAATTCAGTTTTATTTACTTGAACCGAGAATCTATGATTTTAAGAGTTTCAATGAATTTTAAAGAATTGATGTAAGATGACCTTCCCTAAAGACTTGGGACTCTGCCGAGAAACTTTGTTATAAAATCCCATTGTGGAATGGGCGATTTTGATTGTTCCCAAATTGAATCTTTAACTTTCCATGGTTTTGGAAGTCTTGGAAAGAGGATGCCGAGAGCGGCTTTGTTTTAAAAAGGGAACTTACTCTGAGTAAAAGTGGCTTATGAGCCTGAGATGATTTGAGAAAATGAGATCTTTAAAGCCAAGGCTGTAAAGAGTTGAAATTTGATTTCAAAGTGAAATGGCTTGAGAAAAGTGATTTATGGCTTAAATGCCAGTTTTATGAATTTAATGATGTTGAACGGTGGAAGTGCTGTTTTGTTATGGGCCGGAATGGCTGTATATGATTATGAATATTGGCTGGTTTTGGATTGAACCGTGAGCCGGAATGGCTGTGTATGATATTGATTTATGGCTGATTGCCGAATGAGTTATGAGCCGTATGGCTGACTATGAATTATGAATTTAAGCCGGATGGCTGAGATGGATGTTGATCCATGGCTGGAATTGAATGAATATATGTTTGAGATACCTGGGTAGTAGCAAGGGTTGTGGTTCATCCCACTTGCTCCAGGTCAGAGACTGTGACGCCTGGGTAGTAGCGGTAGTAGTGGTGATTCCACTCGCTCCAGGTTGAGCTGTTAAACACCCGCCTGGGTAGTAGCCGCAGTAGTGGTTGTTCCACTGGCTCTGGGTTGAGCGGGTAGTAGCAATGGGGTTGTAGCTCAAACCTACTTGCTCCGCGAGGGGTGTTTCTGTCCATGGTTAGCTACCAGGACGTGTCGGGTTGGCTATATAACCGACAGATGATATCATCAGCCACTAGGGACAGGCATGCATCATATGCATTTGTGTGACATTGGTTGGGTGTGCATATTATACTTGGTTTGCCTATGTGATTAATTGCTAACTGTTCTACTTGTAATAATTGTTTGTTTGTGCTTGAACTTCCTATCTGTGTTTGCATCTGGGACTCTGTTGGATTATGGTGATTGGTTGTTGGTTGGATTATTTGGGCCTAGGGCCGTGGTTGGAATGAGATGAACTGATGGTTGATTTCGGTTTTGTGTTTCTGGTTTGGAACAAAATATGAGAGGCTATTTTGGTTTAGTATAGATAAACCTTTTGAAAGGCTTTTGATGTTTTCGAGAATTGAACGGTTCCTCTTTCAGAAAAGATTTCCGACTTTATTTTTATTGTAAACCATTGTTTTTGAAAAGAGGCATAAGACGGTTATTAGTCACTGGTACGGTTTATCTTCATGTATCCTATTACAGTAATTCCCAAAAACCCTCTACTGAGAACCCTTTCGAGAATGATGTTCTCACCCCCCTACATTTTTCCCCTTTCAGGATATGGGCGCAGAAGTTACGAAGAGCTTATTTAATTGTTGTTGTGATGCTCTAATTTGTTTTAGTTATGGTTTATTGTACCCTCGCCTTTATCTTGATATAATCTGTAAGAGGGATAGGGATTGTATTGGTTTATGTTTGTAATATTATTTATATATATATTTTTATATATATATGGATGTACTCTTTATGAGCTTTTGTAAGATGTATGGTATTTATGGATGTATGTTATCGGATGAAAGTATTTTTGGAAGCGGTATTGCGGTTTAAAGTTTTAAACAGGCTCATATTTTAGTATTAAATAGTATAAGTGTCGTCGTAATGTCCGAGCTATCAGAGTCGCGCAGCCGGAAGCGTGAGCTTTGGTAGTTAGGGTATTACATTATGGTATCAGAGCAGTTCTTCCTGTAGAGCCTGAGGAATGGACTGACTATGCTTCAATTGCATACTCTGAGTGTTTGTCATGTATTAGGTCTTGTCGAAAGACGAGAATTAGAGCTTTATGCACATGACAGTCTATCGATTAACGCTGTTAGTCTTGCGTTGCATAATTTCTGATATTAAGTTTGGCCGGCTTAATACTAGTGAATTATGTATATGAAAGCACTGATGGGTTATCATAGATGTTATACGAGTTTTGAGTAAAGCGAATCGCGGATTTTGGGAACGTTAGAAATTATTTCTCGAGGCTATTCAGTTGTGTGTCTTGAATTCTGTTCGAGTTGACCTGTTCTTTTATATCCTAACTTGAAGTTCTTGTTTGCTAGTCCTTTTTGAAAAGTAGTTTGATTTTTTTCAACTCTATTCCTCTATCCATATGCATTCTTGTTTGACCTTAAGTGCATATGCTGGTTTAAGATCCTTGTTGCATCTATCTTTCTCTATTTGAGTTCTTCTTGATTCACGTATTCTTTGATATACTTTTGAACTGTCTTGATGCGTTGTGCTCTTTAAGTCTTTGTTCCGAGTCCATTCTTTGAGAAATTATTGATTCAGTTTTTCTCTTCTTTGAGAGTGATTATAGCCAGTTTTGATATTTTTGTGAAAATTGCTGTGGAATAGATATATACTTATCTATATGTGAAACTTTGAAGATTTCTTACACAGTTTAACAACTATTTATTTCTCATACCTCGCCCGTGCTTTTACTAGTTTATAGAACTGCACCTACTTAAAATACAAGTTGACTTTCTAGTAACTTTACTATAGTTCCAATGGACATCTTCATTTGATTATGTATTTGGATATTTTTCAAAATTTTGGAAAGGAAAGATTTTTCATTTTTATCCCGATTGAGTTTCGTTTGGTAAGCTTTACTTAACTTATTATGAATTGAGAGTGCTTTAGCATACTACATGGTTTATGCCATTGTTGTTCTTTGAAAATGTTGAACTCATAGCTTTCTTCTTATGAAGGGACTAAAGTTTCTCTTAAGCCTTCCATCTCCATAGGTGCCGTGATTGGCTTTGTTTTTAACTGCCCTTTTACACCTCGTGAACGTTACCATTGATCCTGGTTTTTCCAATCTTGTGAATCTCATTCTTATGCGAGTTAGTTTGATTTGTTTCAAAATAGTGCATCGTTTATCCTCTCATTGTCTTTACAAGAGTTTTTAGTCAAAGATTTATCCTTGAGAAGTTACTAATGATTGCGTTGTCCTTTTCTATGATTTTTGTGTTCTTTCGAATCAATTGAAAGTTGGTTTGATGTCTCAAGCCTAGTGGATCTTGTTTTAACTATTTTGATTTAAGATTCTTTCTTTTATGGCTTGACTCCTTTTAAGTACATTTTAATCTTCTTGGATGTTCTTCTGTGATGGTGATTTCAAGAACACTTTTGGAGTCTTGTTCTGAACCTTTTAAAGGAATTTTGATTTCTCTTTGAAGAAATATTAAACAGAATTTATTTTCTGTTGCTTGATTGAGATTGAAACCATTGTTCAAATTTTGACGAAGTTAATTTAAAGTTGGCATACGCTGTTTTAAATGAGGTTTTGGAAAGTTTCCTTGTTTAGTGAAAACCGGTTTGTTTGTAACGCACCACTTATTTCCTTTACCAAATTGTGAGCAAATTTTTATCTCGGAGTTTCTTTTCTAAAAAGAGTTTAACTCCCTCTTTTGTACTTGCTATAAATGTTATACACGCTTGTTTGAATATGAAATTTTGAGAATTTTGAACAAGCATTTGATTACTTCCGAGTTTTTACGAACTGCTTTTGGTTAAGTTGTGCATCTAATTATCTTTCTAAAATATTTGAGGAAATATTTTAGCTCTTAGCTAAAGTTGTGTGCATCTTGTTTTTGGGAACCCTACAAAATCTACTTCAACATGAAATTGTATTGAAGTAAAGTCACGTTTATGCTTTTGTTACTCTCTTGAAGGATGTTTGTTGTTTAACTTCTCTTTCAGACTGCGAAGTGATATTTTTACAAGTTTTCGATTCTTTTAAGAACAATGTATTCGAAAGTATTTTAATTATGCTCTTGAGTTTTGTGAGTTTTGTCTTGGGTTTGAGATATTCCTTTCTGTAAATCTCCTACTTCTTCGACTCAATTTGAATTTGTTTCGAACTAAGGCGCTGGTTCTCTTCTTATTAGTCCTATTGAATTTCTTGGATCCAAGGGTTATCTTTGGAGTGGTCAATTGGTTTATTTCTAGCAAACTTCTTTGCTTGAGTATCCTTGTTTATCTGGAAATTGGATACCCTCTCTCAAATCTATGAGTATTATTGTTGACATTTATCTCTCATTCCTAAATCTTGTATCCTTCTGAGTAGACTCGAGAATTGTTTTGATATCACGTGCGACTTGTAGACGTAGTAACGCGATACGTTAGTTCTTTAAGACGTGATGTGTATACGGAAGTTGAAGCGGTAGGTGTGCAACGTATGAGTTGTGGGCGTTTTGTTCCTGCGAACGGGTTTGCGGTTGTCAGGCTTGTGATCGAGTATGGGGATTGTAAAGTGCTTGATGGTGTTGGAAAGTTGAAGCTTTGAGGTTGATGTGAGATTAGAGTGCGGATGTTGAGCATGTCGTTTTAACCCCATCCTATTTTATAGCCTTTGATGCTTTGCCCTTCTATCACATGATTGACCCATGTTATCTTTTGCATTGAGCCTACCTTGTAACGTTTGCTCTGCAATCACACTCCTACCTTTACGTCCTTATGCTTATGACAATCAAAGTATTGAAAATCGTATATATGATTATATTTTGAGATATTTTGTTTCTTCCTTAAATCTGTTCAAGGGTGAACTGTTATAGAATTTCTTTCATTTTGTATCAATTTTCGAGGGCGAAAATTTTTATAAGGTGGGTAGGATGTAAGACCCAGAACTTTTGAAAAGTCTTATTATGATCAAGTCTCAAATCATATAGTTATTTATAACCTTAATTTCAGAGATTATTTTATTAAGGATAATTAAGGCAAGTTTTGATTTATTGAACTTGAGATAAGTTATGATTATTATCCAATTTTATAATTATTGGATTATTTTCTATATTTAAAGTATAAGGTTGATAGTTATGAAATAATAAGTATTTTATATGATTTAGATTAAATAAGTAATATTTTAAATATTATTACTGCTATTTTGGAAAATGAAAAAATTAAGTATATTATTTCTAATTTTTAGATTTGGGCATTTTATTGAAAGTAATTTGTAAAAATTGATGAGCAAATAGTATTTTCTATATACATCTAGTGTTGGATTTAATTTGGGTTTCAATTACCATATTATCCCCAATTTTAAGTGAAATTACTAAGATGCCCATAACCCTAATTTTTGAAAATGAAACCCTAACCCTAAAAACCTAACCCGTTACCGTTTCCCATCAGAAGCTGCAGCAGCAGCCGCAAGTCCCTTTCTCCCCCCAAAAACGAAAAGCACACACACAAAACAGGGGAGCAGAACTTTTGAGAGAGCTGAGGGAAAGAGAGGGGGCTTCACCCACGCCGCCATCGTCCACTGCAACTCACCACGAGCCGCCGATCGCGCTCCAGTTCAGCCCCGCACCATCGGCGCCGTCGCCAGGGAGAGCGGAACCGAGGAGAGGGTTGGTCCACGAGTGATGGTTGTCGCGGGCTTGGGGGCCGCCGTGCCTTCGTCGCCACCGCGCCCACGCCGCGTCGCTGCCTTTGCCCTCCCTACATCGCCGCCGTCGAGCTGTCGAGCCTGGAGGAGGCACATCGCCGCTGGTCTCGTCGGGTTTCTGCCGTCGAACCCGTCCCTACCACCCCTGCTGACCACACGCACAGAGAGAGAGGGTGCGCAAAAAAAGGAGCCGCCGCGGGGTTGCCGTCGCCGCCGCGAGGCTGGGCTCGCCGCTGTGAAAGGTCACTGCCCTTCCTCCACCATCACCGAAGATCCATCACCGAAGCTGCTGGGCTCGCCGTATGCTACTGTTGTGTCGCCGGAACTGTCCTGGGGTTTTGCCACTCATTTAGATTCTGCTCTGTTTTGGGTTAGTGCTGTTGCTATTGTTTTGGCCGCCGAAAAACCTCGATGCCGCCACCTCTGCTGCCGGAAACAGCCGCTGAGTCTTCTATGATGGTAAGCTCTAACCCTGCTTCAGCTTCTTTACCTGTTAATTTCTCCATGGGCCATGAGAGTTGTTTCTAAGGCTGGTTGTGTCAGGAGTTTACCGCGAGTTGCCGTCGTTCTGGTCACCGGCTGTGAAGTTGGTGTTGCCGGAATCCACCATTGGTGCAGCCGCTACTTGGTTCCCTCGAGTTCGGTAAGCGTTTTGTTTGGAAGAGTCCTTTAATCGCTGTTTTATTATCATACACGGACGTTTTGCGGCGTTAATTGCTATACGATTGAGTTTCGGTTGTTGTATGTTGCGATTAGAGTTGTTGAGATTGTTGCGAAAGTGGCTTGGAACCGAGGTTTTGGCTGCCGGGATTTTGATTGTTGATTTCGGGTCGAGGCGGAAAGTATTCTGTGACGCGTTTGGGCTATGGTTTTGCGTTTTGAGGTAGGGGCGCTTTCCGAAAACTACAGTTTATTATTGGAATTATTACATATGGATACTGATGTGAGATATGGTGTATTTGGTGATTGTATCTGCCTTATGTATTATTTGATTGACTCAAATGACTATGGATGTTGGTTTGGCTGAATTGTTATGTGGCTTGTGAAATGTAATATTTGAAGTTAATTCTTTAAAGATTTGAAATGAGTTTAATCCGTTGAGGATTGGTTTGAATCGAGTCGATTATTTTGATGATGTGAAAGATAGAATACTCTTGAAATTCAGCCTGGGTTGCTTTAATTGATTTGGTTTTGATAAATGATTTGTTAGTGAACCGATTCTTTAAAGATTTGGAAATGAGTTAAATCGGTTGATATTGAGTTGATTTTGAAATGGTTTTCTTGAGATATGCCACTGAGGCAACTGTTGGATTTAGCTTGCTGTTGAATTGATTTCTGGTTTGAGCTGTTGAAAAAGAATGAGAAAACGGTTTAGTTGGGACCCGAACCAGGTGGCAAAAGTCCAAGTTTTAGGGGAGGTGCTGCCGAAATTTCTATAAAATCTAAGTCTTGTTTGAAAGGTTATTTAAAAGATTTGGATTTGAGAAATTGTATTATTTGATTTATTAAGAGGATAATTATGCTTTCCAGCTTAATTTATTTGATGAACCTTATACGTTGAGTTCGGTTTATTTAGAACTGAACTATGTTTACCGTTTGAATCACTGAAGGAAAGAATGATGCTATAATATTGATTTCAATATAAAAAGGAGTTTTTAGTGATTTTTAAAGGAACATAGATTTTTGATTGAGTAATCAAGTTTGAGGCATTTTAAAAGAGTTGGAAAAATGGGTTCCAAAAAGAAATCTGAAAGCGGTTTGATTCAAATGAACTGGTTCCGTTTCAAATGAGTTGATTTTTGGACCGGGTTGGAACTTGTGATTTTGTATGGTTCAGTTTCATAATAAATTCAGTTTTATTTACTTGAACCGAGAATCTATGATTTTAAGAGTTTCAATGAATTTTAAAGAATTGATGTAAGATGACCTTCCCTAAAGACTTGGGACTCTACCGAGAAACTTTGTTATAAAATCCCATTGTGGAATGGGCGATTTTGATTGTTCCCAAATTGAATCTTTAACTTTCCATGGTTTTGGAAGTCTTGGAAAGAGGATGCCGAGAGCGGCTTTGTTTTAAAAAGGGAACTTACTCTGAGTAAAAGTGGCTTATGAGCCTGAGATGATTTGAGAAAATGAGATCTTTAAAGCCAAGGCTGTAAAGAGTTGAAATTTGATTTCAAAGTGAAATGGCTTGAGAAAAGTGATTTATGGCTTAAATGCCAGTTTTATGAATTTAATGATGTTGAACGGTGGAAGTGCTGTTTTGTTATGGGCCGGAATGGCTGTATATGATTATGAATATTGGCTGGTTTTGGATTGAACCGTGAGCCGGAATGGCTGTGTATGATATTGATTTATGGCTGATTGCCGAATGAGTTATGAGCCGTATGGCTGACTATGAATTATGAATTTAAGCCGGATGGCTGAGATGGATGTTGATCCATGGCTGGAATTGAATGAATATATGTTTGAGATACCTGGGTAGTAGCAAGGGTTGTGGTTCGTCCCACTTGCTCCAGGTCAGAGACTGTGACGCCTGGGTAGTAGCGGTAGTAGTGGTGATTCCACTCGCTCCAGGTTGAGCTGTTAAACACCCGCCTGGGTAGTAGCCGCAGTAGTGGTTGTTCCACTGGCTCTGGGTTGAGCGGGTAGTAGCAATGGGGTTGTAGCTCAAACCTACTTGCTCCGCGAGGGGTGTTTCTGTCCATGGTTAGCTACCAGGACGTGTCGGGTTGGCTATATAACCGACAGATGATATCATCAGCCACTAGGGACAGGCATGCATCATATGCATTTGTGTGACATTGGTTGGGTGTGCATATTATACTTGGTTTGCCTATGTGATTAATTGCTAACTGTTCTACTTGTAATAATTGTTTGTTTGTGCTTGAACTTCCTATCTGTGTTTGCATCTGGGACTCTGTTGGATTGTGGTGATTGGTTGTTGGTTGGATTGTTTGGGCCTAGGGCCGTGGTTGGAATGAGATGAACTGATGGTTGATTTCGGTTTTGTGTTTCTGGTTTGGAACAAAATATGAGAGGCTATTTTGGTTCAGTATAGATAAACCTTTTGAAAGGCTTTTGATGTTTTCGAGAATTGAACGGTTCCTCTTTCAGAAAAGATTTCCGACTTTATTTTTATTGTAAACCATTGTTTTTGAAAAGAGGCATAAGACGGTTATTAGTCACTGGTACGGTTTATCTTCATGTATCCTATTACAGTAATTCCCAAAAACCCTCTACTGAGAACCCTTTCGAGGATGATGTTCTCACCCCCCTACATTTTTCCCCTTTCAGGATATGGGCGCAGAAGTTACGAAGAGCTTATTTAATTGTTGTTGTGATGCTCTAATTTGTTTTAGTTATGGTTTATTGTACCCTCGCCTTTATCTTGATATAATCTGTAAGAGGGATAGGGATTGTATTGGTTTATGTTTGTAATATTATTTATATATATATTTTTATATATATATGGATGTACTCTTTATGAGCTTTTGTAAGATGTATGGTATTTATGGATATATGTTATCGGATGAAAGTATTTTTGGAAGCGGTATTGCGGTTTAAAGTTTTAAACAGGCTCATATTTTAGTATTAAATAGTATAAGTGTCGTCGTAATGTCCGAGCTATCAGAGTCGCGCAGCCGGAAGCGTGAGCTTTGGTAGTTAGGGTATTACATATGGGACTCAAATCCAATCTTTACTGGTGATGGCCTTAAAATTAGCTTTCTCTGAAAACATGCAGCACAACAAAATTCACTAGATTTAAGAATCTTCAGATTCTTTAGTGAACGTCCATGAGAGTTTTCAATAATTCTCCATATTATGATTGTTCTAGGATAACCCAAATGATCATGTCAAATTATAAATTCATTTAGGCCAGTAAACTTCTGGTTTATAATAGCATGCAATTCAATTGCATTAAATTTTAGTATAATATAACTCAAATAAAAATGAGAGTAACGTTCCTAATATAACCTTTTTATTTAAATTATGAGTTATGATACATAAGTACTCATAATTTCTCTCATTCATTGTTTTAATATGATATCCATTTCGGCGAATATCTTTAAAATTCAATAAGTTTCTTAGGGACTTAGTAGACAATAGTGCATTATTTATTATGAATTTTGTTTCTCTAAAAAACAAAATTATAGCTCTTCCGGAGCCTTCTATCACATTGCCTGAGCCAATAATAATATTATCATATTCTTCTTTTGGTACAAGATGAGTAAAATATATATTACTTTTGAGAATGATATGTGAACTTACACTATCTGCAAGGCAAACATCTTCATTATATGTTCTTGCCATTTTTTTAAAGACAAATAATAATAATAAAATGAGTAAAGTACATGCACAGTAATATTCTATTCCTGATATATATAAGTCTTAAGTTAGTTCATACAAACTTGATATGCTTAGTTATATATAGATATACGTATAAACTTATATACAACTGACAACTTTTCAGAATACCTGGTTCATATAGAAAACTCCTAAACTGGTATCCGGACTAACAAAGAAAAAAAATATCAAGTTCTACCCCTAAAAAATGCCACAAAAGTGAGGAAAAGCAAAGTCTAAGGAATAAAGATCATCTATCCTACATTCTTCTCACCATCGGGGCACAAGTCTGCAGGCATCATCTCAGGACTAGTCTCGAGCATCTCCTGTAGGGTCCGAAAACATATGCTCCTCCAGTACCCTTCTTAATATAACTCCAGTGACGGCAGTCAAGTCAGAATCCTCCATCTGAGGAGAAAAGGAAAAGGAAGGGGTGAGAACCTATATGGTTCCCAGTAAGGAGACAACGTAAAAACACATCTCTCTCGTGAAACCTAGAGTTTTGGCTCTATCGTAACAGCTTGCTTGCTAAGTCTTTCGGCTACTTCTGTATCGCGGCTCTAACATAACTCTATCTTGGCATCTTCCATTGGGGTTAATGTTGCTCCTAATACTATTCTCTATGGCTATTGTTCCTAGTTTTATTATCCTAATTAAGCTTTGGAGAAATTGTTATTATACAACTTTAATTACAAACAGGAATCAGAGAATAGAAAGTTAACAAGAAGCAGATAGCATGTAGAAAAAAGAATGAACAGTAAACAATCACAATCAGATACGCATGCAATTTATGATGCATGCCTGTTCCTAGTGCAGGCCATGAGCTCATGCGTCGGTTGTCTACCCATAACCCGAGGTTACCCGGGACAAACCCCGAATATAGTCTCTTTACTGTGTCAGTTAGACACATTGGCATCACGGTTACCCGTGTCAATTGGGCCACATCATATAACATTTTAATGTGTATCATAGTAAGAAACAGTGCTATCAGTTAGGCGAACATTCCCGCATTAGCAATCTTAGGCTATCGGTTAGGCGGGCACTTTCACATTAGCAATTTGGCACAAGGCCTATTCAACATACATTATGCTATCAGTTAGGCGGACATTCCCACATTAGCAACCTTAGGCTATCAATTAGGCGGGCACTTCCGTATTAGCACTTTGGCACAAAGGCCCATTCAAGCAAATAGTTTTCATGATTCATTATCCATTTATGGTTTCTCATTTTCATTCTTTTCATCATGCCTCCGCATCAACTTATAAATAACCATACCTCCATATCACCTTTTAACTTTAAACCTTCCTAGGGACAACTTACATTCTTATTTATTTTCTTGATTTGTCTAGCCTATTACCTTCTTGGGCGACCATTTTTCTATTTAATAATTAATATAACAAACAGACTTAGATTCGCGAAAAAATTTATGTCCACGCATTTGTATCAAACTTAAGTTTCATTTGGTTTAAGTTTCAAAGAATTCTCATTTCTAGAACAAAAGTTAAGCCTATTCTGTTTTGTGAGGTTTCTATTTGGTTAACCGGTGAACTGGTTAACTTCCAAAGTGCATAACTAATTTTCTAGAATAGCCATGGCTCTGAAATTTGAACTAAATGAATTAGACACCATTGGATTTCATTTGATTTTGGTTTCATCACAAAAGCTTTTCTGCCTTAGGAGATATTCATCAAGGAATTTACTGCTCTAAGTTTGTAAATCCTGTTTAGCCTTTAATGAGCAGTAAAATGTTAAAGCCTATAACTTCTAACCCATAGCTTCTAAAATTCTGAACTTTTGAGGAAACAAAATATACATCATAAGAGTTCTATCAAAACTAGTTGCACTCAATTTGGAGTTTAATATCAATACCAGTAACTCAAACAAGTCACTGGAATTATCAACGAGTTTCAGAAATTGCATGTTAATAAAACAGTGAACTTTCTATTTTTTAAATTGTGTATTTAATTATATAATAATGGGATTACCCCAAAATTTGGATACACTATTATTAACATGCCAATCGTTCGACTCTCTTTAGTTTCAACCCAAAAACCATCAAAATCAAAAGTTGTGTAGGTTAGAAGTATCTACTGGATTAATTCAAAAACAGACTTTTCAGCAGAAATCATTTACTTTCAAACATTTTTATCTTCCAACCTACTCATCATAAAATTATGAAATTTTGAGAGGATGATCTAACCTTATCAAGGATTACTAGGGAATTATTACAGGATTTTTGAATGGCTAGAATTTGCCCAGAAATGCGCACAAGTCACTGCCTATGTTCAGTAACTATGTCGGTAGAATTTGGCTTAGGTTCTAACTAACCATTTTGGTTTTCTAAGTTAGTTCATACAAACTTGATACGCTTAGCTATATGTAGATATACGTATAAACTTATATACAACTGACAACTTTCCAAAATACCTGGTTCATATAGAAAACTCCTATACTGGTACCCGGACTAACAAAGAAAAGAAATATCAAGTTCTACCCCTAAAAAATGCTACAAAAGTGAGGGAAAACAAAGTCTAAGGAATAAAGATCATCTATCCTATATTCTTCTCACTATCAGGGTACAAGTCTGCAGGCATCATCTCAGGACTAGTCTCGATCATCTTCTGTAGGGTCCGAAAACACATGCTCCTCCGGTACCCTTCTTAATATAACTTCAGTGGCGGCAGTCAAGTCAGAATCCTCCATCTGGGGGGAAAAGAAAAAGGAAGGGGTGAGAACCTATATAGTTCCCAGTAAGGAGACATCTCTCTCGTGAAACCTAGAGTTCTAGCTCTATCGTAACAACTCATTTGCTAAGTCTCTCAGCTACTTCTGTATCGCGGCTCTAACATAACTCTATCTTGGCATCTTTTGTTGGGGTTAATGCTGCTCCTTATACTATCCTCTATGGCTATTGTTCCTAGTTTTATTATCCTAATCTAAGCTTTGGAGAACTTGTGATTATACCACTTTAATTAAAAATAGGAATCAGAGAATGGAAAGTTAACAAGAAGTAGATAGCATGTAGAAAAAAGAATGAACAGTAAACAATCACAATCAAATGCACAAGCAATTTATGATGCATGCCTGTTCCTAGTGCAGGCCATGAGCTCATGCGTCGGTTGTCTACCCGCAACCCGACGTTACTCGGGACGAACCTCGAATATAGTCTCTTTACTGTGTCAGTTAGACACCTTGGCATCACGGTTACCCGTGTCAATTAGGCCACATCATATAACATTTTAATGTGTATCACAGTAAGAAATAGTGCTATCAGTTAGGTGAACATTCCCGCAATAGCAATCTTAGGCTATCAGTTAGGCGGGCACTTTCGCATTAGCAATTTGGCACAACGCCCATTCAACATATATTATGCTATCAGTTAGTAGACATTCCCACATTAGCAACCTTAGGCTATCAATTAGGCGGGCACTTCCGCATTAGCACTTTGGCACAAAGGCCCATTCAAACAAATAGTTTTCATGATTCATTATCCATTTATGGTTTCTCATTTCTTTCTTTTCATCATGCCTCCGCATCACCTTATAAATACACATACCTCCACATCACCATGTTACTAAGCATACCTCCGTATCACCTTTTAACTTTAAACCTTCCTAGGGACAACTTACATTCTTATTTATTTTCTTGACTTGCCTAGCCTATTACCTTCTTGGGCGACCATTTTTCTATTTAATAATTAATATAACAAATGAGCTCAGATTCATGCAAACTTTATGTCCATGCATTTGTATCGAAATTAACTTTCATTTGGTTTAAATTTCAAAGCATTTTCTTTTCCAAAACAAAAGTTATGCCTATTCTATTTTGGGAAATTTCTATTTGGTTAACTAGTGAACCGGTTAACTTCCAAAGTGCATAACTAATTTTCTAGAATAGCCATGGCTCTGAAATTTGAACTGAATGAATTAGACACAATAGGATTTCATTTGGTTTTAGATTCATTACAAAAGCCTTTCTGCCTTAGGAGATATCCATCAAGAAATTTACTATTCTAAGTTTGTAAATCCTGTTTAGCCTTTAATGAGCAGTAAAATGTTAAAGCCTATAACATCTAATCCATAGCTTCTAAAATTCTAAACTTTTGAGGGATCAAAATATACATCATAAGGGTTCTATCAAAACTGGTTGCACTCAATTTAGAGTTTAATATCAATACCAGTAACTCAAACAAGTCACTAGAATTATCAACGAGTTTTAGAAATTACATGTTAATAAAACAGTGAACTTTCCATTTTGTAAATTGTGTATTTAATTCTATAATAATGGGATTACCCCGAAATTTGGACACACTGTTATTAACATGCCAATATTTCAAATATTTTTGGTTTCAATCCAAAAACCCATCAGAATCAAAAGTTGTGTAGGTTAGAAATTGCTACTGGATTAATTCAAAAACAGACTTTTCAGCAGAAACTATTTACTTTCAAACATTTTTATCTTCCAACCTACTCATAAGAAAATTCTGAAATTTTGAGAGGATGATCTAACCTTATCAAGGATTACTAAGAAATTATTACAAGATTTTTGAGTGGCTAGAATTTGTCTAGAAATTCGCGCAAGTCGCTGCCTATGTTCAGTAACTATGTCGGCAGAATTTGGCTTAGGTTCTAACTAACCATTTTGGTTTCCTAAGCTTCTTATCATCTCTTAACCATCTTCATCATTGTCAAACACAAAACAACATCATAGCTAGCAGCAATTACTCATTTCATCATCAACAAACATCATTCACATAAATACAAATATACAATTACACTAATCTAACCCCTACCTCGATGGAGTTCACCCTTGCTCAAGAAATTAGTTCTTGCTTTCCCTTCCTCCTTCGGTTAACTTTACTTCAAACTTTGGCCAGTCCCTCCTTCACCTTCCCTTGCTTTCCTTGCTTAGCTTGATCATCTCCATGAAGGTGTGTAGCTAGAGGCTTGAGGAATCATGTGGATGTGGTGAAGATTGGAAGAACTCCCTTCTCTTCCTCGGTCACTCACTACTACATTTTATATGTTTAGTAACGTTTGTCTATTAACATTTATTAAAACGTTAGCAATGTAGATAAAATTAGATTTTAGATAACATTTACAATAAAACGTTAGTAAATATAGTTAATTTTCTTAAAAACTTTAGTGAACTGTTACCTATTCCTGTTCCTATTCCTAAACACGCTAAGGGTTCATCCTCTTCCAAAAACCCTCTCATAAATCATTGCGTATTTTTCTTGCTCAGTGCTTCCAATCGGTGCTCACAATCATTGTTTTCTTTAAAATCAAGAATCAAAAAGCCATTCTCCATCACAGTCTCTTCCTCTCTCTCTCTTTCTCTTTGGATCGTGATTTATTTTCCTTCGAACCTTCCTAATCTCAATCTAATTCTAGGGTTTGATTATTCTTTATTCTGATTGTTTCATTTTCGTTTTCATGCTTGTTCTGATTTCTTTTTAATTTTGTTCCAAAAAATTACTTGCAGAAGAAGAGTAGCATTGTTCTAATTTGATCCTAGTGTGCGTGAGTGATTGAATTGGAACTGCGATGAAAAGGGAAAAATTCAAGAGCAAGCCCACCGGTTGCCACCAGTTCTCCATGCCGGAAGATCTCCGTAAGCATCTCATGTTCTCACTCTCACTCTCATTCTTAGTGCTCTAAATCCCTCGATCTTGATCTATCTCCTTCTCAATCTCTCAGCACTTTGAATCTTTGGATCTCATTCTTCCTCCTCATTCGCTTTCTACTTGTAAGCAAAATTTTTGTAAGATATATATTTCTTTTAATATATATATATATATATATATATATATATATATATATATATATATATATATATATATATATATATAGTGTGACATAGATGTTTTGTCATAAATTAATGTAGTTTGAATTTTGGATTTTAGTTAGAGCTTGAGGATGCCATAGCTTCCCATCCTGAAAAATTAGAAAGTATAAACCAAGATGATATACTTTCTCAAGTGTTGGGGAAAGATCAACCCGGTCGTGTCCGAACTTAAGGTAGAGGTGTTGTAGCTTCAGATTTGTGGGGACCTAAATCTCAAGTTGAGACGGAGAGGTTAATTGAAGAAGTTAAAGAGAATGCTCAAGCTAAAATTCAGAATATACAACAAAAAATGCAAGAGGAGATGGAAACAAAACTTCAAGAAAGAATAGAAGCCATGAAGTCACAGATGTTGTGTAGATTTAATATGTTGTTAAATCAGCTACAAAAAAGCCTCCCAGGAGTAGAGATTCTGAATCTCTCTTTTATGTCAACTACTCTATATGAGAAGGAAGTAGAAGCTACTGCAACAACACATCATGAAGTTACTGCTTCTACTGAAAAAGAGGTGTATATATCTTTCTTTGTATTTTTTCTTAATAATTAATTATAAAATTTACTCTTCATAGTGTTGTTCTAAATGTAGTCAATTATTTAATCTACACTAAAATAACTCCAATCTTAGCATTTATAGACTAATAATATCACTAATTTGTCATTTTCACATTTATAATAATAATTTTATTGCTGTGTATGCCAATTATATCTTGATCATCATTTGTTTTAATTCAACTAAATAATGTAAACATATATAACAATTAGTATATATAGGTGAGAAGCATATTGTCGCATGTGTATTATAGGAACTTCATTAATGATTTTTATTTTTACATAAAAGTTAATTAGTAATGTGTTTGTGGATAATTGGTATCTTGAGAGATGATTTTAAGTTAGGCATATATATCTATGTTAATTTGGCATTTTTGTGTGGCAAAATAAAAACTAAGATGAAATAGTGTGTTAAGCGATGTGGCAATGAGAGAATGATGTAGATGATGCGTTATGAGACATGACTTGAATGTATGAAAGAGATAGATAGATGGATAGATAGAAAGATATAAAAGCAGTGGCTGAAGAGCATAATTTGTAGTAGTGAAATTGGAAGAGAGAGAGAGAGAGAGAGAGATTTTAATTTATTTATTGAAAAAGCTGCATAATCATGCTTTATATAGAAATTTACATGTCAAATAGATAGCATGCATATATACACTGATCATCATATGCTCTAATGATAGCATAGCATACATACATTGATCATCATATGCTCTAATGATAGATTTGATGTTTATTATTTTCTTATGTTATAGATTCTAAGTAAATCAAAGTCAGCTAGTAGAAATATTCTAGAATCATCTACTATTACAGAAGGTGTTTCTAAGTCTCAAGCTAAGCTATTACCTCGAATAAGGGAAAAGAATGTGATTGTTTCACCTAAACAGAAGCAGGTATATTTAGAACTAAAATGAAGTTAAAATAGCATCTGTGATTCATACTTTGTAATAATCATGTTGAGATTAGTTAAATAAAGTTGATATTACTTTATCCTTCTTGTTCAGTAACAATATTATTTTTTGTGTCTTAAAATAGTTATCTTTTTGCAGGCTCTTTATTCTTCTTCTACTCAAGAGATTCTTGACTTGAAATTGGAGAAAAAGAAGCATGATCAACATAAGAAAAGATTAAAGAAGAAGAAAGTGGTGTGTTAGCAATATTGAGATGACAAACTAAAAAAGATTAGATTTTATGTTCTAATTTGTTTGTTTGAATTGTTAATATTGATTGAAGATGACAAAATAGAGAAGATTTGGATTTTATAATCTTTTGTTTATTTTAGAATTGTTCTGTGGTAATTTTAGACAATATTAAAGAAAAAAAATTTAATTTGCTTATTAATTTTCTTTTTATTATCCTTTATGTTTATTATGAATTTATCTTTAATGTTTTGTGCATTTAAATTAGTGACAATATCCTTCTAATGTATATATAAATAAATGGTTACATATTAAAATATGAATAGTAAATAGATATTATAGCTATAAATGTTACAAAAAAATTTATGGTAATATTTTTTTTATTCTTAAAGAAGATTTTTTGTAACATTTTTTCAATGTTAGTAAAAAAGATAAATCGTAACATTTATTAGAGTGTTGTTATAAAAGATTTATTGTAATATTTTTTAAGTGTTACAAAAATATCTATGGTAATATTTTTTTAAGTGTTACAAAAAATATCTATGGTAACATTTTCTTAAGTGTTACTATGAATGGTCTATTGTAACATTTCTTATAATATTACTATAGAATATCTTTTGTAACATTTTTAGTAAATGTTATTAAATCTTTAGAAAAATGTTAGTAAAATTCTTTAGTAACATAGAGTATATTTAACATTTGTAAAAATGTTACTAATATACATAGGTAATATTTTAATATGATTTAGTAACATTTTTTAAATATTAGTAAAAGTCAAGTATGTAGTAGTGACTCTCACTCTCGGACTCCTCTCTTCCCCTAACTCCCTTCTCATCTCTTCTCCTTTGTTTTTTGTTAACACTTAATACTTAACGTGACTTATATGAAGAATGATCTGATGATAAAAGGCTTGATGATTAAAAAGAGGTATGGTTCAGTGGCAAAATCAAGGGAAAACACTTGTCTAAGTGCATGTGTTCCATCATTAATTACTTCCTATGATTCATCAACCTTGGCTAATATATGGAGGAAGTTCAGCCAGCAAAAAAATAAGAGAGAGAGTGTGGTTTAATTGTGATTATGTGGCTAATCTAGAGAGAGTGGTTTGGTTAAGAAAAATTCGGTTCGGTTTAAATTCGGTTAGATTTTAATTAGGCTAAGTATTTCGGTTCTGTATTTTTCTTCTAGATAATCTTTCTAGTGGCTTCATGAATTTATATTAAAGGTAGATTCCTTAAAGGTTTGGCCAAATTTTCGAAGAGGGGAAAGGAAACAGTTCAATAATTAAACCATAATATTATCGTTTTCAAACCGTATCGGTTTAAACAACCAGCAATTGAGAAATCAGCAGCAGAGAGTATCCCGACTCTGAATCAAATTTAGAATATTCTGCTAAGATAAAATTGTTAAGAATAGCTAGTAGTAAAGATTCCATAGATGAATTTAACTCGTTAGTCAAATTCATAGTTATTGGTACAGTTTTTGGATTAGGACACGCTTTTATCTCTCATGGTATATCTATTCTTTTCACTTATCAAGCCTAAATCCGCCTTATAATGAGATGATTCTTAGATATTTATCAAATTTCTCATCACATAATTTCTGAGAATAACTCTGTGGAGAATCGGGGTGTTATAAACATAAATGTTAATATTTTATTAAATATTATTTATATACATCATACTTGAAATTCAAATATATAGAAAATAAAATTTAACAAAATTTCCTTACATTATTTATTTACATAAGTACTTAACAAATCCAGATATTAAACTTTTTTATCATTAATCAAATGACCAATATTTTCTTTAAGATCCTCAAAGAAATCAGATACTTCATAATGAGTGGTGTAATTTTCAACAACATCCTTCGAAACAAAATTTGTCTCCTTTTTTTGTCATCTTTTTTTAAAGATGCTTGATAAAGATCAATTAAGTGTCTTAGGATACGACAGGTACGTGATCAATGTTCCTTTCCATCACAACGGAAATATTTATCCTCTATTGATTTATTTGCCAATTATTTTTTTCTTTATCCCACTTCTGGAGATTCTTTCTTGTGAAAATAATTTTTCTTTCTTCTATATTTTTTTTGTTACAAAAAGCTTGCCATTTACTTCTTTTGGGGTTATGATTTGCCGCATTTACTTCAGAAAATATGGCGGCGCCAGTTGGATGCGCTTCATGATTTCTTAAAAGCAATTCATTGTTATGTTCAACAACATCAAGAAATTAGTTCAGAATACTCTTTAAATTCTTTTTCTCGATACTGTTGCTGCAAGAATACATTCAATGTATGGAAGGTCGAGAAAATTTTCTCTAACATGTCATTCTCGGTTATCTTTTTCCCACATAATTTTATTCGTGAGGTAATTTAGAACATTGCTTAATTGTATTCATTTATGGATTTAAAATCCTGTAGACGCAAGTGTGTCCACTCATATCGGGTTTGAGAAAGTATCACTGTCTTTTGATGATTATACCTTTCTTCAAGGTTCTTCCACAGATCTGCAGGATCTTTTAGTGTGAGATATTCATTTTTCAATTCTTCGTCAAGATGAGGACGAAGGAAGATCATGGCTTTGACTTTATCCTTTTGGGATGCCTTATTTTCATCCTTAATGGTATCTCCAAGATTCATTGAATTAAGATGAATTTCGACATCTAATATCCATGATAAGTAGTTATTTTCAGATATATTAAGAGCATTAAATTCAAAATGAGAGAGTTTTGACATAATAAAAATTTATTACCTGAGTCTTTCTAAATTTTGATAAGAATCACGTGCTGATAACATGTTGTGAAATAAATATATAAGAAAGAGAAAATAAATATAAAATAAAGAAGTGTAAATAGAGGACTCTATTATTAATATTCACCAACATTATTATCTCAATATAATAGAGATACTTCATATATATTTACTAATATATGTTGTAAACTCCATAAAATTAACAAATAATTAACTAATAAATTAATTTTAATAAAGGAGATTAAAAATGTAAATTTTGTAGTAAAAAGAGATAGAGCTAATTAAAACGAAAATTTTGACACAAATTTCAAAGAATTTGGCCCAAGATTGGGCAAACCAAACCCATATTGGGCCCAAGGCCCAACTCAACCCATTAAAACACATAAGTTTCAGCTCACTTCTCCACCTTGAACACATAGAACATGCTAAACACTTGGAGGAGGAAGGAGATTACCAAAACCTAGCTTGATTTTCAAATCGAGATAACTTTTGATCCGGAGCTCCGATCGCCGCACTGTTTGTGGCCACGCAACCAGCGCGTCAAGCACTATAAAGCCCAACATTAATTAGGTATGAAATTCACTTACCAATTTCAGTTTCCTTTTTCCTAATTTCGAAACTTAATGGAAAAGCATGTTGAATTTTGAATGATTTTGGTGTTTAGGTTCAGATTAGCTTGTGAATTTTGTTGGGTTTGACTCACTTGAGTTCTGGGTAAGATAAGAACCCTAACCCTCTTGTTGATTCTTGAGTTTGAGTTTAGGGATTAATTAGAGTGATATATGTGGATTAGATTGAATATTATTGGTGAAAAATCAAATTGGAGGTCAAACTTGTGAAATTAGAACTTATTTGAGGAAATTGAAGCTTGAGATCAATTTTGAAAGCAAAGCTTGATAGCTTGGGGTGCGGGGAACACTTGAAGTGTTCCGAGATTAACGAAAAATCGGCCAAGGTATGGTTTAGATTTCACGTATTTAATATATAATATTCTATGAAAACTTAGATTAGATGACCATATGATAGGTTGGAACGAATGAGTATGTTTAATGCATAGCGCCTTGATGATGAATGTGATATGAAATTGAGTGTTTGCTACATGATTATTTTTTATGATGATGCTAGGTTGTTAGGTGATAAGTTGATGATGATGATATGAGTAAATAGGAATGGATGGTAGTATATTGATGATTTTGTTAACATTATTGGGAAATTTGTGCATATGGTTGATTAAAGTTGAGGAATGGTTGTATATGGTAATATGTGATGGAAGTAATGTGGTAATTGGTGTTGGGATGCTGAATATATGTGTATGGAAGGTTGGGAGTAAGTTTTGTTTTGATGAAAATTGAGGTTTGAGTTTGTTTGTGAAAAACGGATTTTTGGCCGAACTTCGATGAGCTATAATTTGGCTTCCAGACCCCCAAATTGTTTCAAATTTGTTTTATAGGAAATTGGGTCCCTGAAGCTTACACCATTCAAAGAACGGATGAAAAATGTTTCAAAACGAAAAAGTTATACGCGTCGGAAGTTCGGAGGGCAAAATTGAAAATTCTGCAGCATTCAGCATTTTGCTGATTCTGCACAGCTTGTGTACGCGACCATTGCACGCGACGCGACCAGTGTGTTTGTGTACGCGAACACTGATTTTTAAGGGGTTGCGTACGCGACCACCTGCACACGATGCAACCAACCCTTTCGGGTTGGGATTCTCGCATACGCGAGAAAGGTGCTTGCGTACGCGAGCAAGGATCTACGCACGCCCACGCGTACGCGTGGTCAACGCATACGCGTGGCCCCTGTTTTAGCGAAAAATGAATTTTGTGTTTTAAAGCTCAAATTCAAACCTCTAAACTTCTATTTTCATTTCTTTAGCCCTAGATATTATTAGTAAGCCTAGTAATAGAATGAAGTTAGGAAATTGTGAAAACTTTGAGACGAAGAAAGATTTTTAAAAGGTAATAAGTGGTTAGAAAATATGGTACCTGATTGATAAAGATGATGAAGGTGGTATATAAGTCAATTAAGAGAGTAAAGTGACATTGAGAATGATGAGATGAGATATGAATCATTGTTAAGATTAAAAATGATAATTATGAGAAACGATTGAGTATTTTTAAACTTGGGGTACTGTCTTCCCCATGTCAGCCGGAGATTTTTTCCGTAGATAATATTGAGCTTGGGGTGTTGTCTCCCCTATGTCAGCTTTGGGGTGTCATCTCCCCATGTCAGCGTGGGATTCTTCCCTTGGATATCATTGAGCTTGGGGTATTATTTTGGGACTTTTCCCATGGATGTTGTTGAGCTTGGGGTGTTGTCTCTTCCATGTCAATTTGGGGATTCTCCCCATGGTGAGTTTTGAGTTTGAGGACATGTCGGGCTGGCTACGTAACCGACAGTTGATAACAACAGCCATAGGATAGGCATGCATCATATGCATATTGTCTGATTTGATTGTTTGTACATTAATTGGGATTACCTAAATGCTTTTAGTATGCTAACTGTTATACTTGCTATCTGTATTACTTGTATTTTACCTGTGCTTGCAATTGTCTGTTTGTCTGTCTTTGCAAACTCACCGGTGATGGAAAAATGGAGGAAAGATGAAAAGACTTAGTGTTAAGGTTAAGTTTAAACTAGGCCTAGATATCCTTAGAAGACTACCTTTTTATGGTTTCTGTTTAGTAATTTAAGTTTTGTAATCTGAGTGTCGGCGTTCTAGGATTGCCTCTGGCATTCCCAGGACCTTATATCTTATTTGCGTGGCACCTTTACCATGCTGAGA
Organism: Arachis hypogaea; assembly: GCF_003086295.3. Lineage (NCBI taxonomy): Eukaryota > Viridiplantae > Streptophyta > Magnoliopsida > Fabales > Fabaceae > Arachis > Arachis hypogaea. The sequence goes on along the minus strand of NC_092048.1, from coordinate 38,444,030 downwards.
ACCCTCGGTTCTCACCCCATACTTTGTTGTTGTTTTTCAGATGCAGGTCGAGCGGCACCTTGCTAGGCGTCTAGAGTTCTGCTGCGAAGTGGTTCATTTTGAGGCCCTACTTTTGTTATTTTGATATATATATATATATATATATATATATATATATATATATATATATATATATATATATATATATATATGTATTAGACTCTCTTTATATGTATATGAACACTTTATCTTTGGTACCTTTTAGAGGTTTTATGGAGAACTAGGGCTTTTAAACATGTTCTTTTGGGCTTTTATCATGTATATACTATATGTAAATATTCTCCGGCCAGCCTTAACTTCGCAGGTTGAGTTACGAGATTGTTATATCGTTTTCTTGTCTCTCTACTTCTACTTTCTATTTAGTTATGCTTTTAAACTTTAGATTTCTTCGCACGTAAGTAATCTTATATTCTGAGTGTTGCGCTTTTTTATTTTACGATTTTTACCTTATCCGTTTTTTAAGGCTCCTCGTATACTGTATCCTTTTCAATATTATTACATATACTTTTATTTTAGAGGTCGTAATACCACGTCACCTCTGCTTTACGGCTTAAGCGTAAAGCTCTATAGTAGGGTGTTACATATGTAATAGCGTATGTGTAAAAGAAAGAGAAGTGTTTATTGTTGTTGGTGTGTATGTATGACCTTGCCTTTATTTATACACATACTATACTCGTATTTTCAAACTTCTTTAATGTAATTCGAGAATTTGAGTCGCCCACAATAAATAGACATCTATATATCTATTCTTATCACAACAAAAAACAATATTTTACAATATTGTTGAAGTATAATATGTTTAATCACATGTAAAAAATACAAATTAAACCATTAAATTTATCACTTAAAATATAAATCTAATATTTAGATTTGTGTATTTTAATTTTTTTAAGTTTTAATGCACAAATCTAACACTCAAATTTGTGTACCCCTCACTTAAATTAGATTTTCAGATATTTTTTTTTTTAATAAATTTGGCCTTCAAATTTATAAAAATTTAAAGAAGCAAAATCAAAATTTTTGATATGCTTTTTCTAATTTAAAAAAAAAATCTTTTTCATAATGATAAAAAATACATCCACCATTTCATAACGCTCCATAACACATTAAAAGACTCTATTACTAAAAGAATTAAATTATGCCATTTTTATTATGTATAAATATATTATTTTATTAAAACACATTCACCGAACATATATATTCTATATATAAATATATTATTTTATTATTTTTATTTAATTTCATTAAATTTCGGTTAAATCTTTAAGTTTTTAGTCCTATAAGTTCAATAATCAATTCTATTTTTTTTTTTATCATAACCTTGATGATTAACCAAACCAAATCCACCCAAACCCCAGACGGAGTGGTTTTCCTCCGTGGTTTGCTGTATGCACCTTGTCCTTCACATGTTTTTGTCTGGTCCCTGATGGCTGGCCTTTTACCGTTTGAATTATTTTGATTCCGTTGTCAACTATTGAGTTGGCCATAGCCAAATATGTCAGAACGGATTGAAGTTATTTGTAGCATTGCATTTGCATATCAGCATATAGTGTGGAACAACAATTATTGGAGAGAATGAAATCATTGAAAAATGTTCGATACGCATTTGCCATTTTCAATTTACTTTTCATCCTTTTATAATGTGGTGATTTTGCCAAGGACACTTTAGTCTTTAGACATGATGAGAAACGTGATATGGGACCTACAAAAGGATAGCGACGAGACTAGATTATATGAAAAGTGGGACACAGCTCTATGGGGAAGGACCAATTGAGATGTTGCCAGTTGCCACAAGCCCACAATGCAATGCACAATAAAGAAAATAAAAAGAATTCCGTCAAAACAAATAAAATAAAATAAAAAGAAGATCAACACCAATTTTTAAAGGATATGATGGTGGGACATTCAGATCTCTTCTCCGCTCAATTTGTCAGTGTAGTGTGATGTAATGTTCGTTTGTTTCTATCTCGAACTTCCTTCTTTTTTTTTTTTTGTTAATTATTATTTTAAAAACTTGACATAAAGGAAAAAACGATAAGATTAAAAAGAGCTTATTTTGTGTGGTTAGAATTTGCCCTTACTTTTGTCTCTCCCCCATAGGTTAGCTGCTGACACATTTACCGTTCACCATTGTCCGTTTTGGTAAGCTACCAAATATTTCTAGAAAATGAAAAGTATTGACTATGTTTGATTGTTTTCTTTGACATGTTATATTAACTCTCAACATTTAACTGTCCACAAATGAAATATAGAATTGACTTTTATATTAGTTCCATTTTAATTTGACTATTACTTTCACTTTTATAATATATTAAACCTTTATTATATAATAAAAATTTACATATAATTATTTTTATATAAAATTAATTATTAAAAATTATTAAATAATTTAATATATTTAATTAAATTATTATTATTTTCAGTTATCAATTTTACATAAAAATAATTATACAAAAGTTTTTATCTTATTATATAAAAACACGAATATGTCTAAGTATATTATAAATTAGGAGGCACGAACATTTTTTTTTTAATTTGTCTTGTCTATATGTTGAACATATTTTAAACACGATACTCATCAACACTTATTCAACACGCATGTCTTTTATATTTAATAAAAAAGGCTTATTTAAAAACACATCTAAATATCATTATATGTCAATGTATCCAACCTTATTATTAATATGTCTTCTTAAAATGAGTTTAGAAATAGTATATATTATTAATTATTAAAATAAAATTTTTTTAAATACTTTATATAATTTAAAAAAGACATTAAAAATAATTAAAAAATTAATTTATATAAAAAACTTTATATAATATATATCGTGTTTTCATCTCTTGTTAAAATTTCAAACTCGTTACATCATATATTATAAAAAAATAAAAAAAATAAATTAAAAATCCCTATTTTTATATAATAACAACTGGACTGTAACTCAAAATAATGTCCCTGAAGTTTACCTTTTAAAGGCCAATATTAAATATTTTTATATTATTAACCAATAAATTATTGAAAAAATTGTAAAATAAACATAAATCTTGTATCTTATTTATATATAAAATATCTTAGGTATATACCCTTTTTGTTTTTAAATAATAAAACTAGTTAAATTACCACTCTTCTGGGTTCTGGCCCCATAATTTACTAGTTCTCGTGTTAACCGTTACTATTCAGCAAAGATCATTGCACTCAATATTGCTGAAAGCAGAAGCAAGAAGAAAGTATGGCTCCGAAGCTGGGGAAATCGGGGTCATTCCGGCAGAGCCTCGCGGAGAAGAAAGAGAGGCTTCTTTCCATGAAGAGTGACGGATATTCCCAACTAGGGATTCCCATGCCCATGGAGGAGGAGGAGGAGTACTCCGCCAAACGCTGCTGCTGCAGTAACCCGTGGTATCGAGGGTTTTCCGATGGGACGGTGAAGTGCTGGAAGAGTTTGAAGCGCGTGGCGGTTAAGGCTTGGGAGATGGGTCGGTCTGACCCAAGGAACGTTATTTTCTCGGCGAAGATGGGACTTGCTCTTGCACTCATCTCGCTCTTAATTTTCTTCAAAGAACCCTTTCAGGATATTAGCCGCTACTCCGTCTGGGCCATCATGACCGTCGTCGTCGTCTTCGAATTCAGCATAGGTATGTGTGTGCGTGCTCTTTTTTGAGGGAGGGGGCGGGTCAATTCTTTAATACTTGGAAGTTAGAATTCTTTTGCAGATTTATTTATTTTCATTGTTGGAATTGACCCAGCAGTTTTCGCATAAGGAATCCTGTATTGTTTAATGAACAGTGTAATATCACTGTTTCAGTATGATTTATACACACTATTGTTTTAAATTTTTTAATTAACTAGGATCTAATTCCTTATGTTTGATCTTATATTTATTTTCATCTTATATTTGATCCAATCTGTGTATCTTTTGCTTACAATTAATTAAACAAGTGAAATGGTGGTGCAGGGGCAACTCTCAGTAAGGGATTTAACAGAGGATTGGGAACGTTGTCCGCTGGAGGAATTGCCTTGGCAATGTCAGAATTATGGGCATTGGCTGGACCATATGACGAACTTATAGTTATCATTAGCACCTTCATTGTAGGTCCGGTTTTCCAATCACTTTCTTTTCTTGTTCATCAATATTCTATCTTTTTCTGATTTTGCGTGAGGATTTATTTTTAACATCTTTACCTATACTTGGTTTACTGACAAACTATGTGATATTATGATTGATAGGATGTTGTGCCACTTATGCAAAACTATACCCGACTATGAAGCCCTATGAATATGGGTTCCGTGTGTTCTTGATCACATATTGCTACATTACTGTGTCGGGCTATCAAACAGGGGAATTTCTTGATACGGCTATAAATAGATTTTTGCTCATTGCAATTGGTGCTGCTGTATCTTTGGGAGTAAATGTTTGTATCTATCCAATCTGGGCTGGCGAGGATCTGCATCATCTTGTGGCAAAAAATTTCATGGGTGTTGCAACATCTTTGGAAGGTTGTCTTACAGCATTTTCCTCATTATCACATATAATTACAAATTTCTACTTACCATCTAGTTTACTGATTCTGATTCTTTTCAGGTGTTGTCAATAACTATCTTAATTGTGTTGAATATAAGAGGGTGCCATCGAAAATTCTTACTTACCAGGCTGCGGATGATCCACTTTACAGCGGGTATAGATCAGCTGTTGAGTCTACCAGTAAAGAGGATGCATTGGTACCATCTTTGTTTTCTGCCTTTTTTTGTGAATTTCGTAACCATCATCTTCATTACTCATCATTGACACATTATTGATTGAAGCTAGGGTTTGCTGTTTGGGAACCCCCTCATGGTCGTTACAAAATGCTTAGCTATCCATGGAAGAATTATGTAAAAGTAAGTGGGGCGCTAAGGCATTGTGCATTTATGGTCATGGCTATGCATGGATGCATACTTTCTGAAATTCAGGTACCTTGTCTGATAACTTCTCTTTCTAATTTTTCTTTCAATCCCCATGTTTACTCAGGTTCCTTTTTTATGCATAGGCCCCAGCTGAGATGAGACATGTTTTCCGTAGTGAGCTTCAAAGGGTAGGTTCTGAAGGGGCGAAAGTGCTCCGTGAACTCGGTAACAAAGTTAAGAAGCAGGAGAAACTTGGCCGCGAAGACTTGCTGTATGAAGTACACGAGGCAGCTGAAGAATTGCAACAGAAGATTGACAAAAAATCTTACCTTCTAGTAAATTCAGAGAGTTGGGAAATCGGAAACCGACCAAGAGAGGAGGAGAGCAAGCCCCAACAAGGGCCAGGCCTCTTTGACATAGACGAGGAACGAAAATTCCTGGAGTATAAGTCTCTTAGTGAAGCTGTTCTTGATCTCAGATCAGTTCAAGTTCCAAACGGTTGGGATGAAACTGGAAAATCAATCCCGGATGATCACACTGCCATGCCACAGCCTGCAGCTGTTGGCTCTGAAAACATGTTCAGGAAACAGATATCTTGGCCTGCTCATGTCTACTACAAAGCAGATACAGTGGCAAAAGAGGAGGAAGAATCAAGGACTTACGAAAGTGCTAAAGCACTTTCCCTCGCAACATTTACATCGCTGCTGATTGAATTTGTAGCAAGGCTTCAGAACCTGGTGGACTCATTTGAAGAATTAGGTGAGAAAGCAAACTTTGTGGATCCTCTTGAGCAACAAGTACCAGTAACATCTGATGGGTTTTGGACGAGATTGTTTAATTGCTTCAGATCCAAGGAATGATGCATGAGAACATGCGGAGCTGCTGCATGTAAGTCATCCCTGATTTGAGTTGAAATTGTCATGTAATGCTTCCAGCTTCACCCCAGTCTTCTTTTGAAAGATTTTGAGTGATGTCTTGAGTTCGAGAACTAGGCATCCTTTGAAGACAAGTTGAAACTTTTAAACACAAACTGCGAGAAATCGCTATCAATCTTATAAACTAGAGTCATAACTCACTTTTTGTAAATAAAATACTGTTTTGACTATAGCCATGAACGTATAAAATTGGTTATTAACGTCTCTTAGGTTCTTTCCTAACTCTGAAATCTCCATTACCGATTCAAGATATAGAAGGGTGCTAACTCGTCCCTCTGCTTTGTTGGAATTTTCTTTCCTTTTCTAACTGTGAAATCTCCATTACTTGGGGATGCTTGGAGTTATGGTATTATCACATCGTGTCTGTATCGTCCTCAGATGAAAATTGCCAGAACGTTCATTGAAACCAAAAATTAGAGTCTACTTAGATATTTATTTAGGTGCGGTCTGCGGTGACTGTGTGGATTGCATGAATATGGTGGCTAAGCTGCAGCATCCAATCCAGAAACGACCTGTGGCACATTTGAAGTAAACTGACCAAAGGTTTGACCCATCTAGTCACGGTAAACGGCTGAACGCACTAATGAACGTGGGCTAAAAGTTTTGGATCAGCAAACCATAGTAATTAACAGTTACAGCATTCAGGAGTGAATGATGGGAGAGAAATTTGTGAAATTCGGAAAACCAAACAGAACCCTTCATTAAAATTGGTGGAAAAATTTGAGAAATTCCCAAACCCAAAAGTAGCAAGTGTCGGGCACTCGTGCTGGGAAGGCCTCGTCTCGAACTAGGTTCCGACTGTACTTGTTGCCGTAGTATCGGAAGGCGGTCGCCTGCAGTTACAGGCGGATACTTGTTGACCCAGGTCGTTTCTGAGAGAAGCAGGGGAGATCGCCACCACCATTGAAGGTGTGAGTTCCTCAGCGGAGCAGTGGAGCTCCCCCTCGGCGCTGACGGTGTGAGAATACTATGCCTTTTCAATTACCTCAACGATGATTCCGTCCATGCTTCAATTTTCTAGAATTTGGTATACTATCTCTTTTCTTTTTCTTCTATTTTTTTCTCCAACTGTGTTAGGAGATGGTCTAAATTGAGATGCAGAAGTGGAAGAGAATTTTGGTGAAAGAGAATTTCTATTTGCAGATGAAAGAGGGTACGATTGTTTGCTACTTTGCCTGTTGTAGGTTTTTCTCTTCTTAAAACGATCTGCTCTACAAAAAATTAAACCGTTAAGATATCTAACTAGCTCATATTCACAAGGTGATTGCTATAATGTCTAAAAGTGTTTGCCTAAGTTACCATCAAGGTTAAAAGTTAATATTTAATTTTAAAACTATAAAAGTAAATAATTATTAAATATTCAAAAGTTACCTTAAAAAGTAAATTAAGAAAAAATTAGACACCAAGTTATAGACACCGTAGAATTCACCTATTCACAATTGAAATTAAGAATAGAGTAGGGGTGGTAATGGATAGGGTAGGGTAGGGTTTGGAGTCAATCCTAACCCTACCCGCGCATTGAGAATATCTCAACCCTAACTCTATCTGCTCCTAACCTGTGGGTATCCGACCCTACCCGCATGTTAAAAAAAAGATGCAACATTATTATATAATTTGATAATAATTTAAAATAGAACTTAATTTTATGTAAAAAAATATTAAATTATCAATTAATGATCTTCTTTTAATGACTAAGGATTTTTTGCATTTAGTGAGAGGTCTTTGGTTCAACATTCACTTAAAACATATTTTTATATAAGTATATAACATATACATATATATGGTGCAGATTGGTCGGGTAGGGTTGAGACACAACCCACACCCTACCCGACCCGCACGAGAACCCTACCCGCACCCTACTTTATCCGTTGCGGATCGGGTTGACAACCTTACCTGACCGAGTGGAGTCGGGTTGGGTACCCACGGGGTAGTGTACATGTTGCCACCCCTAGAATAGAGTGATAAATAAAATTTTGAAAATTTATACTTTAGACAATTTTTTTTTTTTTAAAAAAAGTTTTAATAAAATTTTTTAGGATAACAAATATAAATATATTATCTTTAAATTAATCTCTATAATTAAGATAAAAAAAATTTTAATTTAAATTAATTTGTTTACATTTATTATTATAAAAGATTTTATTAGTTTTTTTAAATTAATTTATTCAAAATATAAATTTTTAAGAACTTATTTATTATTGAGTAAAGTATCATTTTTGTCCCCAACGTTTGGGATAAATTCTATTTGTATCCCTAACGTTTAAATCGTCCTATTTATATCTCTAACGTTTGTAAAAGTGATTCAATGTTATCCTGCCATCAATTACACATCATGAGCGCTTTAGTTTGAGTTTTAAAAATCTCTTCTTAAAATTAGAATACAAATGTCTAGGATAGAATCGATGATCTACTCCGAAAAATAGTTCATCAAATGTTAAAACTAATTCCTACAACATTTACATAATTCACTTTTCTAGAGACATAATTGAATCTAAATACAAATTGTGGGTATAATATTAAAATCGAACACATCCAAGTGAGACCTAATTGAGAATGAATACATCCAAGTGAGAATAATTGAAAAATATAATCTGATTAGTTAGTATAATTGATAGTAGGATAACATTGAATCACTTTTATAAACGTTAAGAATACAAATAGAACGATTTAAACGTTAGGGACACAAATAGGACTTACCCCAAACATTAGGGACAAAAACAATACTTTACTCTTTATTATTTTACTCTCCAATTTTAAAAAATACAACATACATCAATTTGAGGCTAATTAATAAATCATAGTTTAGGGTTAGAATGTATAACTTACTGGGTGATGCTACGGTGAGGATAAAATACAATTTTTGAAAAATTTTTTTCGGGCATTGCTACTATATAGATGAAAGATCTTTTTTACATGTACAAAGACCACATATTTTGTATGAAAATAGTATTGTGTAATATAAAAATGTGTGTTAGAACAGCAATTTTATGAGAACATGAAAAAGCTGTGATTTTAGGAATGATAGGCTCTATGTGTTTTTTAATCAAGTTATAATGAAACTTGTGAAAACTGCTAAGGACTAAAATTTAAAAATAAATTTTTATGCAAAATTATTTAATAAATTTAAATGTTTTATTTGTTGAAACTTGGAAGAGTGTAAAATCTGGCTGTAAAAACAAAGATAAAATTGAACTTAAAATAAGCTTAATAGCGGGTCTTTAGAAAGACATAAACTGATGCCGTTTGAAAGAAATTTAACCAAACAAAAATCCTAACACAACAAAATAATTTAAAGTATATTAAGTTTTTATTTATTTTTATCTAACATTTATGCAAATCAAAATTATTGTCGATATGAGATCAGATCATTTAAAATTATAAATTGTGAGACAGTAACAAATTAAATAGTAAGTCCGATTATAGTTTATATTTTAAGATTTTGTGTTCGCTAATAATGATATATTGATTATTTCAAAAAATAATTAAATAATAATAAAAAAATAATTAAAAAATAAGTCAATAGTTTAAATCTAAATACCAAAAGGATCATAACATTTTGCTTTTTATGATGTTAATTCTCTTTAGTTGTTGCTCATTTTTTATTTAGTATCTCAGGATTAAGACTCCTTAATTTCATCCTTTAATTTTTTTATTTAATTAAATATTTATTTTTATATTTTTATATTTTTAAATTTATTCAATTATTTTGTATTTTGTTTTCTAGTCATATTATTGTGTATATTTTTTATTACATATTTAATAGTTATTGAATAATAAGATTCATCCATAATTTAAATCTTAAAATATAGTAATATTAACTAACAATAAATAATAATTGAAATGAAAAGTCAAATCTAAATACATGAATATTTATTGATGTTTTTTCTTTTGAAGTTAGATCTAATTTTGTTGGTAATAACGATATCAACTGAAAAAAAAAATTTTCAGTTATGAATATTATAGAGTCACATTCATAATCTTATAAGACTAGAATTTTTAAATAATTATTTAGTAATATATATAAAAAAATAGATATTTAATTATATTGACAACGAAAGAATTACTTAATCTTTTTAACATATAAAACTTAGAACAATAAAATTCTAAGTTATATGTTATTATTTAAATTATTATACAAGTATTTTAATTTATTAGTTAAATAACTAGAAGACTAACTATATTTTAAACTAAAAAAAATATAATTATAAAATTATTATCATAATATATATACATGTGTGCACAAAAATTGTAAATGAAGATACAAATGCGACCATTGTATACTTGGAAGGAAAAGCCGCCACGGCCAATCTGATGTCTATGGCAAGGTACAACTTGACTGAAGATGGAATTTTAGTGAACTTGTTTTGAGCTGATGGAGGGAGCAAACTCGACTATTAGTATTTCAGAGACGTCCTAACATTTAACTTGACGTACAAAAAGAACAAAGACAAAAGACCTGTGTAGTATTTTTTGGTACCAACAATTACAAGTAGACGACGATTTACTTATTTTAACATGTACTTATATTTAATTATTTTAAATATTCTAATAATAAATTTTTATACATCGAATAACAATATATCCTACACCCTTATTTAACCCTAAACCTTATGCTAAAACATAAATTCCAAAACTCTACAACACTTAACCAAATTCTAAATCTTTAACCTAATTCTAAATCATAAACTTTTTATCCTAAACTTTCAAACCTAAATCTTAATCTGTTACGGATCCAGCTCACGGATCCTACATCCAGAAACGGACCCCGAACCCGGTTGCCCGGGTTCAAACCCGCTCCACCACTCAAAGGGCCCAAAACCGGCCCAATAAGAACTCCTAACCAACTTTCGAATTCAAATGCCTCCCTTAGCTTAGCCAAACAAGATAAGATAAGATATTCACTATCACCTATAAATAAAGGACTCAGGTCCACCCAGGTATTCATTCATTCCTCACACCTTATACCTCTCAGATCCATTCTGACTTGAGCGTCGGAGTGTCTTTGCAGGTACCTCCCCCCATCGCTCCAGTCAAACAATCCGGCATCCACTTCGACCCGCAAGTTCCCGATCCATCTCTTAACCCGTACCGGAGGCATCCAGTATATTGGCGCCGTTTGTGGGGAACTTGCGCCGATTGAGCCGGAATGGAGGACGAACCAGAAGAACCCTCCTTAAGCCACCAAGATAACTCCCGAACAAGAAATCCAACCCCCGAACACCAGGAGGTCACACCCCACGGAAGGATAGCAAGCACCATCCACCATGCTACCCCGGCGCAAAACAAAGAAAAGGGACCCGTCGTCGCAGAACCACGGCACCCCGAAAATACGGGGGACCAAGCAGCCCGAATAATCCAAGACCTCTGCCTCCGAGTTCAGGAACTCGAAGACAGAGTTGCCACCAAGGAAAAATACAACGCCGAAAACGGAAGTCATGCAACCTCCAGAACAAGGTCTTACCGCGGCAGGTCGCCAAACCGGCAACACGACGGGAGAAACAATCAAAGCGTCTCGCGCGACCCCAGGCACGAAAAGTCGCCAGTACGGCGACACAGTAAAAGGTACAACCGCAGCGTTTCCTGAGATCTAGGTCATCAACACGACTCAGATGAAGACCGACGACACCGAAAAACCAAGCGTACAAGAAACGACCACACAATAATGGGAGCTACTCCTTTCACCGAAAGAATCTTAAAAGCAAAACTCCCTAAAGGTTTTGATAAACCCACGGACATGAAGTACGACGGAACCAAAGATCCCCAGGAACACCTAACGGCCTTCGAGGCCAGAATGAACCTAGAAGGCGCCGCCGATGTAGTCCGATGCAGAGCTTTCCCGGTTACCCTAGCCGGGCCAGCAATCAAATGGTTCAACGCCCTCCCCAACGGATCCATAACCGGTTTCGGGGACATTTTGCGGAAGTTCATGGCCCAATTTACAACCAGAATCACCAAAGCTAAACACCCTATCAGCCTATTAGGGGTCACACAGAAACAGGACAAGTCCACGAGAAAATACCTCGACCGCTTCAACGATGAATGCCTAACGGTCGACGGACTCACAGATTCTGTCGCAAGCCTCTGCCTAACCAACGGGCTCATGAACGAAGACTTCCGTAAGCACCTTACTACCAAACCAGTATGGACCATGCACGAGATCTAGAACGTCGCCAGGGAGTACATAAACGACGAGAAGGTTAGCCAGGTCGTAGCTGCCAACAAACGGCAGCACAACACCCAACACGGCAACCCGGCGCCTCGGCATAACCCCCCACCCAGAGAAAATCAGAAGGACCATCCCAGACCAGCAAACATAAACCGACCACCCAGAGTCGGCAAATTCTCTAACTACACACCTCTTACGGCTCCAATTACCGAAATATACCACCAAATAGCAGATCGAGGTATCATCCCAAAAGCCCGACAACTCAAAGAAAGAACCGGCGGCAACAAAACCCTATACTGCGACTACTACCGAGGTTACGGACACAGGACACAAGACTGTTTTGACCTAAAAGACGCCCTCGAACAAGCCATAAGAGACGGCAAGCTCCTCGAGTTCTCCAAGATCATCAGAGAACCAAAATGTGCAGAAAGAGACAGGTCGCCGAAAAGAGAAGGACGCAACCCTAGAACACAAAGACAACCCCCTAGGGAAAGGCCAGAGGCTGACCCAACTATAATAGTAAACATCATCACAGGCAAAGACATATCGGGCAAATCAAAATCAACACTAAAAAGGACCTCAAAGTCCTGGCAGTTCGGAACCAAACACCAACCACCATTACTGACAACACGGTAACATTCTTACCCGAGGACTGCCAGCACGGCACCTCGGCCGAAGACGCCCCTTTCGTCATCTCGGTAAGAATCGGAACATGACTAGTACGAAGGATACTGGTGGACACCGGAGCAGACTCTAACATCCTCTTCAGAGGAGCCTTCGACAAGCTCGGGCTCCGCAACGACAATCTCCAAACACACCGCAACGGCGTCACGGGACTCGGAGACAACTTCCTCAAACCGGACAGTTCCATCACCCTCCCTCTCACCATAGGGACGGGAAACCAAAGGAAGACAATCCTATCCGAATTTGTGGTCCTCAAAGACTCCACCGCCTACAACGTCATCCTCGGAAGAAAAACAATCAACGACTTCTCCGCTGTCATCTTTACCAAATACCTCCTCATGAAGTTCACAATGGAAGATGGCTCCATCGGTACCATCCATGGAGACCGGGAAATCACAGCAGAATGCGACAACACCAGCCTAGCTCTACGGAAGAAATCTCGCGACGTGGTCGGCATATTCTTAGCCGACCTGGATGCCCGACAAGACGGTCAGCCTAGGCCAGAACCAGAAGGCAACATGGAAAAACTGCAAGTAGGGCAAACCAAAGACGAGTACACCTTTATCAACAGGAACCTCCCATACGACCTTAAAGAGGATCTCTCCCAACTCCTGAAACGAAACAGAGACCTGTTCGCATTCACACCGGCCGACATGCCAGGAATAGACCCTGACCTAATGTCCCGCCGGCTAGCCGTAGATTCCAAAGCCAAACCAATGGCACAGAGACGAAAAATGTCCCCAGACCGAGCAGCCGAGGTCAAAAAACAAGTCAAAGCCCTACTCGAAGCAAACTTCATCAGGGAACTACCCTACACGACATGGTTGGCGAATGTCGTGCTAGTAAAGAAGTCTAACGGGAAGTGGCGAATGTGCGTTGACTACACGGACCTAAACAAAGTCTGTCCAAAGGACGCCTTTCCCCTACCAAACATCGACGGATTGGTAGATGCCGCATCCGACCACCGATACCTTAGCTTCATCGACGCATACTTCGGCTATAATCAAATACCTATGCATCGACCTGACGAGGAAAAAACGGCATTCATCACCCCGACGGAATGTACTGCTACACAGTCATGCCCTTCTGCCTGAAGAACGCCGGAGCCACCTACCAAAGGCTCGTCAACAAGATATTCCAGAATCTATCCGGGACCAAGTTAGAAGTCTACATAGATGACATGCTCGCTAAGACCGAATCAGGCGAGCAACTCATCAGCGACCTCAAACTCATAATGAACACCCTACGAAAACACCAAATGCGCCTTAACCCGGCAAAATGCTTCTTCGGAATGGAGGCAGGAAAATTCCTTGGCTTTATGATCACGCAACGCGGGGTGAAGGCTAACCCAGAGAAATGCCGCGCAGTCCTCGAAATGACAAGCCCAAAAAGCCTCAACGACATCCAAAAGCTCACCGGCCGGCTCACCGCGCTATCCCGTTTCCTCGGGGCATCGGCACAGAAAGCAATCCCTTTCTTCAAGATGATGATGAAAGGAGCCCCCTTCAAATGGGAAGCAAAATGCGAAGAAGCATTCCAACATTTCAAAAAGGTCCTAGCAGAACCACCGGTCCTTGCCAAACCCCAAACAGGGGATACCCTCTACCTATACCTTTCCATAACGGAAGAAGCACTCGCAGCAACACTCATCCGCGAAAACGAGAATAAAGAACAAAAACCCATCTACTTCATAAGCAAAGTCCTACAAGACACGGAAACTCGCTACTCGCGCCTGGAGAAGCTAGCCCTCACACTCCTCACGGCCTCCCGACGTTTGCGACAGTATTTTCAGGCCCACCCCATGACAGTTCGAACCGACCAAGCGGTCAAGCAGGTACTACAAAAGCCCGATCTAGTAGGAAGAATGCTAGCATGGTCCATCGAGCTATCCCAATTCCAAATAAAGTTTGAACCCCGAAACGCAATCAAAGCACAGGCCATGGCCGACTTCATTGCTGAGATGACGTCGGGAAACTCCACCCCCGAGTCATGGAAACTACATGTTGACGGCTCATCAAACATCACCTCCGAAGGAGCCGGAGTCATACTTGAAAACCAAAACGGGGTCATAATCGAACAATCAGTGCGAAACGAGTTCCCAGTTTCAAACAATCAAGCAGAATATAAGGCCCTTCTGGCAGGCCTAGCTCTAGCCAAGGAAGTCGAAGCAAAAGTCCTGGAAGTAAATACCGACTCACAGGTGGTCAGTTCCCGAATCAACGGAGACTACCAAACGTGAGACCCCCTACTCCAGCAATACCTCGCCAAGGTAAACAAGATAAAAGAAGAATTCAACCGCATAACCATACAGCACATCCCCAGGGAACAAAATGCCAGGGCAGACCTCCTCTCTAAACTAGCCAGTACTAAACCAGGACACGGCAACAAGTCGCTAATTCAGGAAGTCGTCAGAACACCATCTATATCGACCACGGCTGACGCCTTCCTGACACTCTCCAGCCAAGGATCATGGACCTACCCTATCCTGCAATATCTCCTCAACAGAATGCTGCCAGAAGACCCCAAAGAGGAAAAACGAACAAAAAGGGAGGCCACCAATTACACTGTCATCGCAGGACAACTATACAAACGTAGATTCTCGCAACCCCTGCTCAAATGCGTCGAACCTGGGGACACAGAGTACATACTCCACGAAATCCATGAAGGCTGTTGCGGCCACCGCATCGGGGGAAAAACCCTGGCCCAGAAAGTCATCCGGGCTGGGTACTTCTGGCCCTCGGTTAACCGGGACTCCATGCAGCTGGTAAAAAACTACAGCAAATGCCAAAGGCACGCCAATATCCACCAAGCCGCCTCACACCAACTCAGTATCATAATGGCAGAACGGCCATTCAGAATCTGGGGAATCGACCTCGTTGGGCCCTTTTCCACGGCACCCGGTCAACTTCGGTACCTCATCGTCGCCATAGATTATTACACTAAATGGATCGAGGCCGAACCCCTAGACTCCATCACAGCAACCCAATACCAAAAATTCTTCTAGCGACAGATCATAACCCGATTCGGGATCTCCGATATCGTAACCTCGGGCAACAGAACCCAATTCACCGACAAGAAATTCAGAGAATTCCTGGAAGGGCTGCACGTATCCCACCGTTTCAGTTCGGTAGAGCACCCCCAAACAAGCAAACAGATGGAGTCCGCAAACAAAATAATCGTCAAAGGACTCAAGAAAAGGCTCGGCGAAGCCAAAGGACTGTGGGCCGACGAACTCGGATCAGTCTTATGGTCGTATCGAACAACCCCCCAAACAGCCACCAGGGAAACCCCCTTCTGACTAACATACGGCGTGGAAGCGGTTATCCCGGTGGAGATAGGGGACCCAAGCCCAAGAAGAACGGTCGGGGGTAACGACGAAGAAGCGGAACGAGACCTTATGGACGAAGTAAGAAGCATAGCCCACGTTAGAGAGCTAGCCCTAAAATAAAGAATCAGCCAAAGGTACAACCACGGCGTCATCCGACGAGAATTCATACCCGATGACCTTGTCCTACAACGAAATGACATCGGTACCGCAACCCCAGGGGAAGGAAAACTCACTCCCAATTGGGAAGGCCCGTACAGAGTCAAGGCTGCAATTGGGAAGGGAGCATACAAGCTCGAATGACTTAACGGTGACGAGATCCCGAGGACCTGGAATGCCGCCAACCTACGACGATACTACACATAGGCTGACCCCCTAAGTCATCTCTCACCTTGTTCTTGTTTTTATTTGTTTTCCTCTTTACTACAAATTTTTAATTTTGCATAAGTATCAATCTTGGGTACTCTTTCCCGCCATAAACAGAGGATTTTAACGAGGCCCAAACATCAATAAAATTCCATTAAGCTATTAAAATTTTATATCTTTTCTTCTTTCTCCTGAATACGGAATAAAAACACGTCCACCACTGGGAGATTGATCACCCCCAGGGCCCAAGAAACGGATATCCACGAGAAAGTGACCCCACGACGTCTGCCCATCCCAAACAGAGGGAGAAAATAAAAATTTGAAAACAAATGGCTTAAAAACAGAATATACCAAAAGGCCCGAACGGCCAAAAAATAGCATAAAATAAAGTTCAGTCAAAGCCACAAATCCACAGTCACACGGCCACACGGCCAAAAACATAAAAACAAAATACTACAAATCCAAAACAAGAAGTTATAATCACAGCTAATCAAGATTGACGATCTGGCCATCACGGACAGTATTGAAAGCTCCCATCACAGACACATCCGCTCCAGGCGCCAGCACCAAAGCCTGAGCTCTCATCGTCTCCTCAGTAGCAGTGGTGCGTGGCAGAAGTTAGGCCAATTAAGAGATTTTTAAATAAGAGAGCAGCGTTGCAAGTATAGCCCTTAACCAGCTAAAATCTACCTCACCAATTTAAAAAGGTGTCACAACAATTAATTAAGAATAAAAATACTGGGAGTATGAATCCCAGGTCATCTCCCAATGAGTTGCGAGAAAGTATGCTATTTTATTAATTAGGAATTTTCCGAGGGTTTTGAGAGTTGAATAATGAGCAATCAAATAATTGTAAATTGAAGCAATGAAAATAAACTAAGAATAATTATTGATATTCTAATTAAAAAGCCTTGACTGGGGGAATGATTAATTGGAAGTTCTATCCTTGTTGGGATCTCTTAGGTGTAGTATTAAAGAGGTTGTTATTTTCACTTAGTTAACCCTTACTAAATAAAGGAAAGTCAAGTGATTAAGCTAACCCTTATTCGCAAATCCTAGTCCTCTCCCTTAGGAAGGTCTAACGTTAGTAAATACAGAACTAGCCAACAACGTACAGATTAATCAACACGTAAGCCTTCCAACTCAAGTGTCTCCTTTTAATCAACCCCCATGTCAAGTATGGAATCTACTCCATTAACATGAATATAACGCTCATAAAAATATAAGAAGACATGATGAATTTAAATAAAATAAGGATTTAAAATTAATTAAAAGGAAAAGTAATTCTCTGCACTAATAATTCATGAAAATAATCCAATTGTAACTCTTAAATAAAGTAAATAAGGATATGGAAGAATAAGGGACAAAGTAAACAAACTAGAATAATATCTTCAACGGAGGTAATGACTTCTTCAATATCCAAGAGCATGAAACTAATTAACTATGAATGTAAAACCTAAAAACTATCCTAATGTGAATGTATCTTAATGTGTGTTGATACGTGTTGAGTCTCTGCATGTTTCCTAGCTTTATTCTGTATTTCTGGGCCGAAAATAGGGTTAAAATGCGGCCCGAAATTGCCCCCAGCGTTTTCTGTTAATTATGCAGATCGCGCAGGTCACGCGTCCGCGTCGTCCACGCATTTGCGTCATTCAGCGATTTTTCTTGTCACGCGTGCGCGTCGTGTACGCGTTCGCGTCATTCATGTAAACTCCAATCCACGCGTACGCGTCAGGCACGTATTCGCGTCGCTGCGATTTTCTCTATTCCGCGCGTTTGCGTGAGCCAGGCGCGCGCGTCAGTGTTCGCTAGTCATCTCCTTAGTTTCTTGTGTTCCTTCCATTTTTGCAAGCTTCCTCTCCATTCTCTTAGCCATTCCTACCCTATGAAACCTGATACACTTAACACACGGATCACGGCTTCAAATGGTATATAGGAGAATTAAAATATATAAATTAAAGATCTTTAGGAAGCAAGTTTTCAACTATAAAACAATACTAGGAAGGAAAATGTAAAATCATGCAATTAGTATGAAAAAGTGGGTGAAGACTTGATGAAACCACTCAATTAAACACAAGATAAACCATAAAATAGTGGTTTATCAACCTCCCCACACTTAAACTTTAGCATGTCCTCATGCTTAGCTTAAGGATATAAAACAAATGAGTAGGGAAAAGTAAGACTCATGAAATGCAATGCAACCTATGTATCATGAATGCAACTATATGATAAAATGATTTTGTCTATTTAGTTAAAAATAAATAAGTTCTTTCAAAAAATAAATTAAATTCCACTAATCTAAATTATATAATAAAAGCAAGTAAACTTGTAGGAAGACAGCTTATGAAAGTAGGGAACACAGAATTAAGCATTGAACCCTCACTGATGGTGTATGTGCACTCTAGTCTCTCTAGTGTATAGGGTAATCACTCTACTCTTCTCTAATCATGCTTTCTAAACCTTCTTCTTCACCTAACCAATCAACAAATATTTAATGCACCAATGCAAACATCATGAGGTCTTTTCAAGGTTGTAATGGGGCCAAGGTAAAGGTGAGGGTATATATATAGCTAAGTGAGTTATAAATTGAATCCTTGATCAACCTAAGCTATTATCTAACATACATACTCTATTTTCTTCTTAGATCATCCTTAGGTTTCCCAAAATTCTTCCCACTTTTTGTTTTACATACTCATGCATCAACTTTTTCTCTTAACTTGTATCACATATGCATTGATTTTTTTTTAACTTAACTTAGCATTGGGGTAATTTTGTCCCCTTATTCATCTATCTAATTACTTATTTATTTGAATTTTTTTTTAAGAAAAAGTAAGTATAGCTTATCAATGCACATGGATTTATAATTTTTCTTAGTTTCACATGAGTAGGTACCCAAATTACCAACATTTTATCATGACACATTCCCTTATTAACCAATGTTCCCATAGTTTCCCACACTTTAATTGATACACATTTCCTATCTTAAGCTAACCAAAGATTCATTTTGGGATATTACTTGTTTTTCTGCTTAAGGCTAGTAATGTTGTAAAATATAGAATAAAGGGAATTTAAAAGGCTCAAAGTTGGCTAACAAAGGTGAATGGAAGGGTAGGCTATTTGGGGTAAGTGAGTTAATAAAATAATGGCCTCAATCATATGCATGCATATAATACATTAAATATTGGACATATAGGATGGAACAAAATATAGATCATAATCATAGAGAAGCAAACACACAAGAATAATTTTTTTTTATGGTTAAATAGTGTAACCATTTTATTAGGCTCAAGTCTCACAGGTTGTGTGTTCTAGCTTTTAACTATGTTCCAAATACAACTTTCTAAATAAGTTTAACACAAAAGTTTTGATTTAAATTAATGAAATTTTTCAAAAGTAGGGTCTTAAAAAGAAACTTATTATTTTCTAACCAGTTAGAACATGCATGCAAATAACCTATTACTATGCAATTTTTATCCTATCCTAACAAAAGAAAAATAAAATAATTATACTATTTTATTGGTGTTTAAAGAAGAGAAATTACCTCCGAAAGTCAAGTACTGACCGACCTCCCCACACTTAAAGCTTGGCACCGTCCTCGATGCCGTCAGTCAGGAACAACGGGGGGCTGGTAGCAGCATCTCCACAATCGGGACCGTCATGGCTCCCTGTGCTGGTAAATAAAGTGGAGTCCGGGGTGTCTGGTTCTTCTTTAGGTGGTTGGTTACTAACAAGCAGCTCCTTGAGGTATGTAAATCGACGCTTGTTACGGCACTCCCTTTGCTTTCCTTTCCGTTCAGTCCGGTCTAATCTCTCAAGTATCTGATGGAGCAGTTGGTTTGTTGAAGGTGCTTGTGATGTGGGAGGAGTAGGAATGTCTTCGGCCGATTCTGCTGGCCGGCTAGGAGTGGCTGCTGGAGGTCTGATATATTTCCCATTAGGGACTATCTGATCATCTCTTGGAATCATGGCCTTGGTGTCCCCAGCTCTGTAGGAGGCTCCGACTGCTAAAACTAGATCTAAAACCAAAGCGGGAAAAGGTAGGTTATCCGCGATCTGTACGTGTCCCATAGCATGCCGAATGTGTCTTGGTAAATAAGGTGCTGGTCAGTAAGGATACACCAAAAGTAGAACAGCCATGTCTGCGGTGAAGGAGGACTCGTGAGTGCTCGGAAAGACGTAATGGGACATAATATGTGCTCATACTCGAGCCTCTACAGTGAGTGCTGAAGCCAAAATGCTCTTAGGTCGAGATTGATGGTATCCATAGATCCATCTGCTGCCAGGTTGTGCTATAACTCTGAGAACGGCGTCCCAGTCAAATTGGTATGTCTGGCGTTTGAATGAGGCTTCTTGGAATGCGTCCCATCCTTCTGGTGCAGGGGAAAGATCTAAAGCTCTTTGAATGGCCTCTTCTGTTATGGGAACTTGCTTCTGACGGACATAGACAGACTGCATGGTTGGCATGTGAAAATTGGAGTAGAATTCAACTACCCATGAAAGATTAACCTGTTTTGGCTGTCTCCGTAGGAATCCTCATTGTCTTCGTTCAATTCGCGGCTCAACAAATTCAACGATGTTGGTCGGGAGGATGAGAAGGTGCTCATTGTTATAGTTTCTCTCAGCCAGGATGGGGAACATCTGCTCACAGTAGCGGTTGGTGAACCGCGCAGTGTCCTTTGCTGGGAAAGCTTTCTCTTTTTCATCAACCTTGGTGATCCTCTTGATTCGTTTTGTTGAGGGCTTTACTGCTGTTGAAGAGGGCTCTGCCACTAATATTCTTTTAGTTCCTTTCCTTGCTGGTGGTTTGGGATTAGCTTTCTCTTTACCTTTCCTGGTGGCCATCCTGAAAATGAAAAAGGTACGTAATTTTAAAACTTAAGGGTTAGAGCAAGGAAGAAAAGGGTATAGGTGATAATCAATGCACGGTAAAGATGGATGTTGTTAACACATGGTCTAGACTACATGTGAAAAGTTCATCAATGGAAATATAGCAAATGCATGTGAGGGCAATTAAATGCAAGATGTTTATTGGCATGCCGGCAAAGGCATGAGTAGCATAGATCAAGCATTCAATGTTCAAGTTAGATTACCAACCCTTTCAAACTAACAACCTGTTTGTATTGACAATTATATTTAATCAATAAAACATAAAAGGGGTTTTGTGAAAAATAGGCGTGAGAGTAGTAGAATATAGTAATATAAAAAAAATAATGCACAATGCCATACGGGCTTTTTCACAAATACATAGCATGCATGGGAAATATGTTATTAAAAGTACTAAATTGAACATGCAAGCAACCATTTAAGAAGTAATATTAATTGTCAAACAATTCCACAATAACTCACAAGCAAAATATAGAAGTAAATAATCACCCAATTAAATTTCTAACACCAATTAAAGGAATAAAAAGAAAAGAAAAGAAAGAAAAGGAAAATATAGATAATGAAAGTAAAAAAAAGAAAAAAAAACATAAATAAAAATAATAAAGGAAAAGTAAAAGGGGAAAGGAAGAAAGAAAAGAACCTTGATAATGAAAGTGAAAAATAAGGGATAAGAAAGTGAAAAGTGAGAAAGAATAAGGAAGAAAGAAGAGAGAAAAGAAAGACATAAGAAGGGGAAAGAAAAGATTTGAATTTGGGGAAGAAAAGATAAGATATCTCGGCTGATCTGGATAAGTTGTGCGTCGCATATGACGTGGACGCGTGGGTCACGCGATCGCGTGGCAGACAATAATTTCAGGTGACGCGGACGCGTGGATC
This sequence comes from Arachis hypogaea, assembly GCF_003086295.3. NCBI lineage: Eukaryota > Viridiplantae > Streptophyta > Magnoliopsida > Fabales > Fabaceae > Arachis > Arachis hypogaea. Next base: position 38,421,876 of record NC_092048.1, on the reverse strand, counting down.
ACGTGATCGCGTGGCCTGATTTGTGCTATTGGCGCGAGTGCAGCCTTGCGTTCGCGCAACTCTCTGTTTTAAATGCAATTAGCCAAAAGTCTAGGTGACACGTTCGCGTGGGTGACGCGGACGCGTGAATGGCCATATTTTGAAAATGACACGGCCGCGTGGGACACGCGGTCGCGTGGGACACGCGGTCGCGTGGTAGGGCTTGTGCGTCCAGCATCATTCTAGCCCTACTCCTCCATAACTTGCTGCCATACACTCATTTACGTCGAATTCGCAGGGCCATGCGTTCGCGTGGGTGACGTGAACACGTGGGAGGCTATTTTCAAAATGATGCGGCCGCGTGATGGACGCGGTCGCGTGGGCATATTTGTGCCTAAGGCACGCCTCCAGCCACGCTTTCGCGTGACTCTCTGCTTCTTTTTTTTCCTTTTGCGAAAGCATCTATGACGCGCGTGCCTCTCTCTTTTTTTATGCAGAATGCGAATGCAAATGTAGGCTATATGCAGTTATATGCAGAGGTTATAAGAAGAGTCATTTAACAAAAACAAAAATAGAATAATGTAAAATAAAACTAAGACTTAAACTAAACGATCATACTATGGTGGGTTGTCTCCCACCTAACACTTTGCTTTTACGTCTTTAGACTCATTCTGCTTCTGTTGGTGGGTCTTCCAAAAGGAAAACCTCTAGCTCTTTGTGATCCTTTATCTTCTCTCCATGATAAAACTTTAGGCGATGTCCATTGACCTTTAAGAATTTGGAGCTAGAAGGATGACGCAGGTGGAAAACTCCGTATGGCTCTACCTTTTCTACTCTGTAGGGACCTTCCCATCTTGACCTTTGTTTTCCTGGCATACGCCTCAGTCTGGAGTTATAAAGAAGAACTAACTCCCCTGGTCTGAATTCTCTCCTTTTAATGTGCTTGTCATGGACAGCCTTCATTTTCTCTTTGTATCGCCTGGAATTGTCATATGCTTCTAGTCAAAGATTCTCTAATTCTGCTAGTTGCAGCTATCTTTCAGCACTAGATTCTTCATAATTCATATTGCATTCCCTTACAGCCCAGAAGGCCTTGTGTTCCACCTCCACTGGAAGGTGGCAAGCCTTTCCGTACACTAAGTGAAAGGGACTCATCCCAATGGGTGTTTTGTACGCTGTTCTATATGCCCAAAGTGCATTTTGTAGCATAGCACTCCAGTCTTTCTTATGGGGCTTTACTATCTTCTTCAGAATGCGTTTAATTTCTCTGTTAGACACTTCTGCTTGTCCATTGGTTTGGGGGTGATAAGCTATTGCTACTTTATGAACTATCCCATGCTTCTTCAGTAATCATGTTAGTCTCCTGTTACAAAAGTGAGTGCCTTGATCGCTCACGATTGCTCGTGGTGATCCAAAGCGACAGATAATATGGTTTCTAACAAAGGAAACAACAGTGTTAGCATCATCAGTACAGGTAGAAATTGCTTCCACCCATTTAGAAACGTAATCTACAGCTAACAGTATATAAAGGTAACCATTAGAATTTGGAAATGGACCTATGAAGTCAATGACCCAAACATAAAAAATTTCACAGAAAAGCATAATCTGTTGAGGCATCTCATCCCTCTTGGATATATTACCAAATCTTTGGCATGGGGAACAAGATTTACAATATTCAGTAGCATCTTTAAAAAGAGTAGGCCACCAAAATCCACAGTCTAAGATTTTTCTAGCTGTTCTTTGAGGGCCAAAATGTCCTCCACTCTCAGATGAGTGGCATGCCTCTAAAATGGACTGGAATTCTGATTGTGGTACACATCTTCTAATTACCTGGTCAGCACCACATCTCCAAAAATATGGATCATCCCATATAAAATATTTAGACTCGCTTTTCAGCTTGTCCCTTTGATGTTTATTAAAATTTGGAGGGAATGTATAGCTAACTAGATAATTAGCTACAGGTGCATACCAAGGAACTACTTCAGATACTGCTTGCAAGCTATCAAATGGAAAAGTATCATTTATAGGAGTGGAGTCATCCTTAATGTGCTCAAGGCGACTCAAGTGGCCTGCCACTAAATTCTGGTTACCACTCCTGTCCTTAACTTCTAAATCAAATTCTTGTAGCAGCAGTATCCAACGTATCAACCTTGGTTTGGACTCTTTTTTAGCTAATAAATATTTTAGAGCTGCATGGTCTGAGTATACTACTACCTTAGTACCAAGTAAATAGGCTCGGAATTTATCCAGAGCAAAAACAATAGAAAGAAGCTATTTTTCAGTAGTAGTATAATTAGATTGAGCAGCATCTAATGTTTTAGATGCATAAGCGATTACGAAAGGATCCTTACCTTCGCGTTGGGCCAGTGCTGCTCCTACTGCATGGTTGGAAGCATCACACATAATTTCAAATTGCTGGCTCCAGTCTGGTCCTCTCACAATCGGAGCTTGAGTCAGGGCGACCTTTAGCTTATCAAACACTTTCATGCAATCCTCACTGAATTCGAATTCGATATCTTTCTGCAGCAGTCTGGATAGAGGTAATGCTACCTTACTGAAGTCCTTAATGAATCTCCTGTAAAAACCTGCATGGTTGGAATTTTCCCTCCAACCTTGGTTGGAGTTGTCCTGCCATCCTTGGTTATAGTTCCCACCTTGGTTGTAGTTGCCGCCTTGTTGATTGTATCCTTGATTTGGGCGGTCATAGAAGTTATGAGTAGCTGCCACAGTGTTATCTTCTTGTTGAAGCTGTAGGCATTCATCAGTATAATGACTATAATCAGCACAGATTCTGCATACTCTTTGGGGTACTAACTGTTGGCTTTGCTGCGGTAGGGAAGGCTGAGCTTGTTGTTGTTGATTCAACTGTAATTGCTTCAGTAGGTTGGTCATCTCACATATACTTTGTGTAAGAGCAGTAGTCTCAGTGTTAGAGGAAACTTCTGCAACAGCTTTTGAATGGGTGCTCCTGTGCCTGTGATTCCTAGTAGATTCAGCTAAGTCGCTGATCAGTTGCCATGCTTCATCTGCAGTCTTGTACTTCTTCAGAGAACCATTACTAGTACCATCTAGTGTAGTTTTATCCCGAGGCTTCATGCCTTGAATGAAATAGCTGATTAACACTAGCTTGTCAATCATGTGATGGGGGCATGCGTCTAGAAGATTCTTAAAATGCTCCCAGTACTCGTAGAGAGTTTCTGATTCTCCTTGAACAATACATGAGATCTCTTTTCTCAATCTATCTGTAACTTCACCTGGAAAGTATTTCTCCAAAAATTCTCTCCTGAGTGTATCCCAGTTGGTAACAGTCGCTTCAGATTGGGAGTAGTACCACTCCCTTGCCTTTCCCTCAAGAGAAAACGGGAAGGCTGTTAACAAAATAGAAGTTTCATTCGCACCCTGACGCCTAACAGTAGAACAGGCTGTCTGAAAATCCCTGAGGTGCTTAATGGGCTCCTGAGCAGTTAAGCCATGAAACTTGGGTATTAAGTTGATTAGTGCAGTCTTCAATTCAAAATTTGCAGCCAGAGTTGGATGATGCACTTGATACGGCTGCATTGTAAAATCTGGGGCTCCAGCTTCCTAGAGAGTAATCCTCCTAGGTTCTGCCATTCTATCTGCACGTGAATCAACTGAATCAGTAGTAAAGGAGCTTGTTTTGCTCTCAGATGGCGGTTCAAATTCGCCCTCAGATGAGACTGGTGAATCGATAACAATCACTTCACCACCCTCAGAGGCTAACTGACGTCGAGCTCGCCTAATACGTGAAATAGTTCTTTCAATTTCAGGATCAAATGCGGCTAAGCTCGGATCAGGCAATGAACGCGTCATTCAATGAAGGAAACATATAGGTCATGGTAATAAAAATAAAAATAGAATATGCAAATAAAATAAAAATATGTACACTAATTAATAATTTAGCACACAATTGCAACTCTCCGACAACGGTGCCAAAAACTGGTGCGTGGCAGAAGTTAGGCAAAATAAGAGATTTTTAAATAAGAGAGCAGCGTTGCAAGTATAGCCCTTAACCAGCTAAAATTCGCCTCACCAATTTTAAAAGGTGTCACAACAATTAATTAAGAATAAAAATACTGGGAGTATGAATCCCAGGTCGTCTCCCAACGAGTTGCGAGAAAGTATGCTATTTTATTAATTAGGAATTTTCCAAGGGTTTTGAGAGTTGAATAATGAGCAATCAAATAATTGTAAATTGAAGCAATGAAAATAAACTAAGAATAATTATGGATATTCTAATTAAAAAGCCTTGACTGGGGGAATGATTAATTGGAAGTTCTATCCTTGTTGGGATCTCTTAGGTGTAGTATTAAAGAGGTTGTTGTTTTCACTTAGTTAACCCTTACTAAATAAAGGAAAGTCAAGTGATTAAACTAACCCTTATTCACATATCCTAGTCCTCTCCCTTAGGAAAGTCTAGCGTTAGTAAATACAGAACTAGCCAACAACGTACAGATTAATCAACACGTAAGCCTTCCAGCTCAAGTGTCTCCTTTTAATCAACCCCATGTCAAGTATGGAATCTACTCCATTGACATGAATATAACGCTTATAAAAATATAAGAAGACATGATGAATTTAAATAAAATAAGGATTTAAAATTAATTAAAAGGAAAAGTAATTCTCTGCACTAATAATTCATGAAAATAATCCAATTGTAACTCTTAAATAAAGTAAATAAGGATATGGAAGAGTAAGGGACAAAGTAAACAAACTAGAATAATATCTTCAACGGAGGTAATGACTTCTACAATATCCAAGAGTATGAAACTAATTAACTATGAATGTAAAACCTAAAAACTATCCTAATGTGAATGCATCTTAATGTGTGTTGATGCGTGTTGAGTCTCTGCATGTTCCCTGGCTTTGTTTTGTGTTTTTGGGCCGAAAACTGGGTTAAAATGCGGCCCGAAATCGCCCCCAGCATTTTCTATTAATTATGCAGATCGTGCAGGTCACTCGTCCACATCGTCCACGCGTTCGCGTCATTCAGCGATTTTTCTTGTCACGCGTGCGCGTCGTGCACGCGTTGCGTCATTCGTGTAAACTCCAATCCACGCGTACGCGTCAGGCACGCATTCGCGTCGCTGCGATTTTCTCTATTCCACGCGTTCGCGTGAGCCATGCGCGCGCGTCAGTGTTCGCTGGTCATCTCCTTAGTTTCTTGTGTTCCTTCCATTTTTGCAAGCTTCCTCTCCATTATCTTAGTCATTCCTACCCTATGAAGCCTGAAACACTTAACACACGGATCACGACATCGAATGGTATATAGGAGAATTAAAATATATAAATTAAAGATCTTTGGAAAGCAAGTTTTCAACCATAAAACAATACTAGGAAGGAAAATATAAAATCATGCAATTAGTATGAAAAAGTGGGTGAAGACTTGATGAAACTACTCAATTAAACACAAGATAAACCATAAAATAGTGGTTTATCAAGCAGCAATAGCTTCCTTTACATTAGCAAGCAACACGGCCTTCTCCTCTTTTAAACCGACAACCTCCACCTTCAAACCGGCCACCTCATCCTTCAAGGTACCAACATCGGCCAAAAGCACGGTAGTCCGGGACTCAGCATCTGAAGCCTTCCTCCGCTCTTCCCCAAGCTGAGACAAAAGAGAAGTCTCAACCTCGGAAAGGCGAAGGATCTCAGCACCAGACTCCTCGGATGATTTCACTGCCCTCTCCCTCGCCGACTCGGCATCCGCAAGTAACCCCTTCAACCTCGCCACCTCGGCCTAAGATTGACGAAATTTCTTGCCCAGAAGGCCCACTTGAGCCATCACAGGCTTGGCCTTCCGGACAATCACAGCGGAACAAAGAAGGGAATGGTAAAGGGACTTCGCTTGGAAAGACACATCGCATTCACGGAAGAAATCCTTCGTACCGGGCATAAACATCCTCCGATTGCTTACGGAAGAAATCAAAATGACGATCCATCACCGACGGGACTGCACCCTCCCCCTCCACCAAGTTCTCACTATCAACATCCTCCGATTGCTTACGCTTCCGGGAAGCACCTTCCGGCGACACAACCACCACATCATCATCAACCTCCACGCCTCGACCTGACCCTTGGCTGCCTCCTTCAGTCAACGCCAGATCCTTAGAAGCAGCCCTCATATCATCAATAGGTCGTGAGGTCGGAGTGGATGGAGAACTGCCAGAAGGAGTCCCCTGAGACAACTGAGCCTTCAACCTAGCAAGAGTCGTCAAACCCCCAGCCATCTCAACTGCAAGAAAGATAAAAAGAGGAAACAGCATAAGTACCCAACTTTGAACCACAAAAAAAAGATCACACACCAACATAAGCCCGACAAACAACCGGGTCACCCATCACGTCCCTGGGATTAAGAGGACACTCCCCAAACAACTGCCACAAGACGAGGGTGACATCCCGGTCTTCCGAAGTCAAAAACTCCTACGTCACCCGAGTGAGAACGGACGGCCCCGCCCCAAAATTCCAATATGTGGGGAACCGCCGCTCACCCTCCAACGTCAGCCAGAACGGATGATGCCCCCTTGCAGGACGGACCTTGAAATACCCACTCTTAAAACTATGAGAAGAATCTTCATACATGCCGAATACCCGACGATGAGGCTGAGCCCTAAAAGGCATATACCCCTTCTTGTGCTTCCCCTCCTTGGACGGAAGGGTTCACAAGAAAAGAAAAAAGAAGACATTTACAGACACCAGAAGCTCTAGGAACTCGCACACGAGCTCAAAAGTCCGGATCGCCTCCCAGCTGTTCGGATGCAGCTGGGATGGCACCACGGAACATCGGCTCAACAACTGCTGAACAAAAGGGGAAAATGGCAGCCGCATGCCAAGACGGGTGAACATTGCCTCGTACACCCACAGCCAATCCGGAACGGTTGGCGAGTCCAGATATGTGTAACAAACCCTCTCATCAACCCCCGGAATGGAAAACTCGTAATGACACTCGACGTCGCCACCCCCGCAACAACCTCCTCATCACAAAGCCGTTGGAGGTCCGCTTCCGTCATCCGCGACGGCGTCCCCCACACATCACTGGTTACCCAGGAATAAAGGGAAGGGACGCCCCCCGCTGGTATCACTGGAGCCCTCACACCCTCGGTCCTCCGACGCGCCATACCTAAAACAGCGATGAGCACCACCGTCAGCCCAAGCTACACGACAGAAAACGGCGAGGGAAAACTAAAACAGATACCACTACCCACTACCAACTACACAGTGGTGCTCATCCCCCTATGCAACCCCAATCCACACCAAAAACACAGAAATGCAAAGGCAGACAAGAATAGAATAAAACTGCAAAATAAACAAAGACAAAAGGAAGCCAACCTGATAATGCGAAGCGAAAGTCTGAAGAATGACGAAACAGAAGAGCAGAAGTGCGACCAGAGAAAAACAGAACAGCACCAGGATAAAGGGAAAGTACTCTCGCAGTTTAGAACCAGGAAATGCAACGAGGGAAAGAGAAATAGGAACCAAAATGGTTTTTAAACACAAAGGAAAAAGACAAAAGTACCCCAAGGAATAAACAGAACTCCAAAGGGTAAAAATGGAAAGTTTCCCCTTGCAATAAATGCTCCTTTGGGAAACCAAAAACTCTACAACACTTAACATTATGCTAAAACTCTAAATTCTAAAACCTTATGCTAAAACATAAATTCCAAAACTCTACAACACTTAACCAAATTCTAAATCTTTAATCTAATCCTAAATCATAATCTTTTCATCCTAAACTTTCAAACCTAAATCTTAATCTGTTACGGATCCAGCTCACGGATCCTACATCCAGAAACGGACTCCGAACCCGGTTGCCTGGGTTCAAACCCGCTCCGCCACTCAAAGAGCCCGAAACCGGCCCAATAAGAACTCCTAACCAACTTTCGAATTCAAATGCCTCCCTTATCTTTGCCAAACAAGATAAGATAAGATATTCACTATCACCTATAAATAAAGGACTCAGGTCCCCCCAGGTATTCATTCATTTCTCACACCTTATACCTCTCAGATCTATTCTGACTTGAGTGTCGGAGTGTTTTTGCAGGTACCTCCCCCCATCGCTCCAGTCAAACAATCCGGCATCCACTTCGACCCGCAAGTTTTCGATCCACCTCTCAACCCGTACCGGAGGCATCCAGTACATAATCCTAAACCCTTTATCACATAAAGACCAATTTTTAACTATCCTTTTTCCAACACCACTTCATTATATTTGTCTCATTTGCATGACCAAAACATTACCACCTTTACTGTAAGTTCATATTGGTATTATATTTATATTCTTCCCATGCTTCTCACAAAATCATTTTCCAAATCATTGGCATAAATTCTCTTGATTAATATTTCAAAACAAATTTATAATTAATCACTAAACAATGAACCACCTAGCTTCTTTATCTTTACTACATAAAATATTTTTTAAAGTATTTTTTAATATTAATTATTAATTTCAAAATTTTTATAATTACATTACAAACACCTATTTTCTTTTAATTTTCCTAAAATGAATAATTTAAAATATAAACAATACTTATGCCAATGTTTTTTTCCCTTTTTTGACAGGGTATCCTATGCTCGTTCACTTTTGATCCCATTCTAGTGCTTACTTACTCACAACCATTATTCCTTAGTCATTACCAAAAAAAAAAAAAAAACCAGTTCAATGTTAGCTTCTCTAAATCAGCTACAATGCCCTTTTTTAAAAACCATCACAACGTATTTTTCAATATGGGCAGTATAAAACGGAAATACTACATCAAAAAATCGCATTATCAAATACCTACATCTACAATCATAAGCCGGTAAGCCTACCCATGACACCGGTAATAATTAATTTAATGACTTTTTAATTATCACATAAACACTAATTTTTAACTAACCAAATCGACAACCAATTGCAAAAACACAGTCCTTGTCTCTTGCAAGAACAAACCCCAACACAGACGTGGGTCCTGTGCAACAACTTCTGGCACTAACCCTACGTGCATATCCTCCTGCTTGACAAGTGGCTTCTATACATGTAAAAAAATTTGCTAATGTATACCGTAGCAAAGCCCTAACTACTAACCTAAAGTGTGGGGGTTTAACTCCAACTTTTAAACTCCTTCATCAACTGCTAATTTCTTGGTCACTTGATTCTAATTAGAGGGTTAAGTTCAAATCTAGTTTATGTTCCACAAAACTCCAATTACCCAAATATAAGAGGATTATATGTCACGTATTCTGTTAAGTCCAGATAATTAGAAATTTAGGAGAAATTATTTTTAAGTTGTTGTTCAAGCAAAGAGCTTTTCCAAGTTTTACAAGAACTCAATTAGAACAAGGGTCATACTTCCGTTCCACCCAGATTCATAAAATAAAGAACGAAAACAATTTTTAAAATTGAAATCAATACATGAATTAAAATAGAACAGGAATAGTATTAATCCATAGAATAAATAGAGCTCCTAACCTTAACAGTGGAGGTTTAATTGCTCATGATTCAGAGAAAAAAACAAGGATTCTGAAAAACTGTAAAGTACGGAATGAGGTATGAGAAGAGATTAGAATAGCCCGAAGGACTGATTCTTTACTCTCTTATATCTAATCCTAATTAATGTAAAATATATTTTCTAAAACTAAATAATATCTTTTCCTATTTGTAATTAAAATAAAATTTAATCAAAATTAATAAAAGATTGCGTGCTGGCTTCAATTGGACGAATGGGGACCACTTGATTTGCAAAGGGTAGCACCGTTGAGGCCGTGTGTGTTCTTCCAAGTCTTCTTAAGCTGGCGCCAAACTTGAGTAACCTCAAGTTTGGCTTCAAGTGATCCGTAAGCACTCCTTCAAGTTTCCTTAATTGGCGCCAAACTTGAGGTTTCTCAAGTTTGGCTTTAACTCATCAGTAATGCATTCTTCAGTTCTTCTTGGTTGGCGCCAAACTTGAGGTTTCTCAAGTTTGGCTTCATCAAGCCCGTGATGCACTCTTCAATTCTCCTTGCTGCCGCCAAACTTGAGTAACCTCAAGTTTGGCTTCAACTGATCTGTGTGCTTCCCTTTGAGAATGAGTGTGTGGCGCCAAACTTGAGGTATCTCAAGTTTGGCTTCAATGAGGCTGAAAGCAATGGGGCTTGTGTAGTACTGCCTAGCGCCAAATTTGGAGTTTCTCAAGTTTGGTGCCACCAAGGCAGCAAGCAAAGAAGGCATTGTGATGATCATGGCGCCAAACTTGAGATTTTCCAAGTTTGGCGCCACCAAGGTAGTAATTCCATATGAAAGGGGTAAACTATTATCTATCGTTGGAAAGCTCTGAAAGTTGGCTTTTCAATGCCGTTGGAATCACGTCAATTGGACCTCTGTAACTTAAGTTATTCCTGTTTGAGTGCAAGGAGGTCAGAGTTGATAGCATCATCTACTTTCTTCCTTTTCTTCTACAGAAACTCCATCAAATCCATCCGAATGCTACCTGAAATAAACAGAATTACACACAACTCAAAGTAGCATTCATAGTGGCTAAAAGATTTTTAAATCTTGATTAAACATAACAATTCAAATGCAAATTCATTAGAAAAAGATAGGAAAGATGCTCACGCATCAAGGAGCACACACGTGTTTAGCACCCACCATGTCTCAGACCATCGATGGTTGGACAGCAGTCTCATATGCAGTGTCATCCTGCCCTTGATACAGTCCATCCCCTTCGTCAGCATCCTTGTTCTACAAGGTGCAGTAAAACAAAGCTATCGTTTGAAACCCTCGTATAGAAAGGTCTGGATGGCGAAGTAAAAGACAATTACACAGATATACGGTGATTGGAAGGAGTCATACAATAAGGTACCAAAGTTGCTTCAAGCACTTCAGAGTTGTCCCAAAACAATCTATGAGTTAAGGGTTGTACCGTACTATGATGGGAATCTTATGGTACGTGATTGTAGCATTTTGATAAAGTATTCTCGGCCTTCCCTACTTGTGTAGAGGCTTTCAAGCGTTGCAAGATATTCGTCTCTATCGATGGCACGCATCTGTACCGCATCTGTACCGTATCGGTAGCAGCAATATACTTCTTGTTGCATTTGCAATTGTTGAGTCTAAGACCACAAAGTCCTACTCTTTCTTCCTAACCAATTTGAGACAACATGTGACCCCACAAGAAGTCCTGTTGATTATTTTTGATAGATTCCAGGCGATCAAGGCTGCACTGAGAGCCGATGATAGTGGTTGGCAGCAACCTAGAGTGTTCCATGCTTATTGTGTTAGGCACATGGCGGCGAACTTTATGTCGTGTGTTAAGTTGGCAGAGGGCAAGCGATATCTCATAAATGCTGCTTATAGTCCAAGTAAGGTTGGGTACGAGTGGTACATGGATGCCTTGAGAGGTTTGTCGCGAGAGATGGTGGACTGGGCTGGTAGATTGAACAAAGAGATCTGACTACAACATTGTGACATCGACTGCTGTGTTGGGCGCATGACGACAAACCCTCTCCGAGTGCATGAATGCAGTACTTAAGGGTACACATTATTTACTGATTTCAGCCATCGTGCGATGCACCTACGAGAGGCTGCAGCAGTTGTTCGTCAGGAAGGGCAGGGGGCACAGGCATAGTTGGGGGCGGGGAATCAGTTTTCCCAATGGCTGATAGCTACTATTAAGGAGAACAGAGAGATAATCTCGAATATGTGGGTTACTCACTGCGACAGACGGGCTTCAATTTTTGTGGTTGAGGAGTTAGAGCCTTTCGAGAGTTGGTTGTAAGGTTCGTTCTGGGTTCGGTTGACGGCTAGCACGTGTCACTGTGGCCTTTTCGAGTCACTCTATTTTTCATGTCGTCATGCACTTGCCGCTTGTGCCACTGCAAGTGTTGAATGGGAACCTTACTTGCATCTGGTTTACATGCAAGAGGCTGTCTTCAAGGTGTATGAGGCGGAGTTCCCACCGATACCAAACGAGAAGCTTTGGATGGAGTGACATAGGTCACGGGTGCGTCCTAATCTAGCCATGTGCAGAAAGGCTACTAGCAAACCTATTTCTACCAGATTTCATAATGAGATGGATGAGGGTGAGCGCCAAGAGAAGAGGTGTGGTTTATGCAGGCAAACCGGTCAATACCTGGAGAAGTTGTGCAAACCAGCCTACAGACGAGGCTTAGCTTAGTGTCACCACTTTGTTCATTGGTATTTGCGATTGTTGTTTGTGTAGTTCCTTTGATTGTTCACTTTGTTCTTTGCTTACTTCGGTTATTATGAAACTGAATGTTATAAGTGATGTGTATTTACTTTGATTATCTTGTACCCGAATGGTGTTTCCATTCATACGTCATTTATATTGTACTTGAATTCTAAAATTTGAAATACAACAACGTAACACATTTATATATAACATCTATACAGAGACCATAAAGGTGGCTTACAAACTAAACAACATAGAGAGTACAAGTTACATCAACGATGTATACAAACATAGATAGTGTTACCAAAATACAACTTTAACAACATATGAAATAACATAGAGTAACAGTATAACAACATCATCGGTGCTGATCACTCGGATAATGCAGGCAATGTCCGCTACCACATTGCGGAGGTTGTGCCTATCGGTGAGGTCTGCTAGGATGTGGGTCCGGAGGAGGCTGTGGGTGAGGAGAGGGATCTTGTGACTAGGGTGGTGGCTATGGAGGTAGTGGATGATGAGGGACAAAGTAATTGTCTAAGTAAGGCACTGTAGCATATGGATAGGGCTGATGCTGAGGTTGAGTAGGGGGAGGACACGGAGGTGGTGGCATCGGCTGGGATGCCATCTTCAAGAGACCATAGTTTGCCAATGGTGGTGTCGCATACTAGGCACTGGGTCGGACATGTGTGCCGTATGAAGTGCCAATTCCTAGTGAAGTGTTTGAAACCCAAATTGTGGTAGCCATAGGAGTAGACAAATGCTAATGAACATGCCCGATGCTCTGCTCCCTCCCCGTGCTAAACTGGTCGGCGAGACACTGCATCATATGCTAGTCGGTGGTACGAATCTGGAATGCCTCCTAAAACTGGATTTCCTTGACCATTGATGGCTCGTGATGACTGGTGGATGTCCCGAGGTCATGCCATCCAGACAGGGCAATATCCCAAGTGTCCCGACCTGCTTGGGAATGTGAACCCGATGGTGGAGGTGGTGGTGGAGGTGGAGGACAGGGTGATAAAGGCAGTGAGTCATCTTAGTCGCCTGGCGAATCACCATGCTCCTCCTGTCGATTATACTTAGCCTCCTCCTCAAACTTCACATCCAAGCGCTCCCTACGAGGCCTAACCCTGTCCCTCCATGCTCTTCCGTGATCTCTAGCACCCTCTCTCTCCTGATAGGCCTCTGGATGTCTGGCTAAACCTCCTTGGCATGCCAACAACGATCAGGAACATCCTGGGAAAGGTGTAGGATGTCCCTCGGCTGGCTGGCAGTAGGTTGGACATCACCAGGTAAGTCCAATAGCCTGGCGTCATCAAGCACATGCTGCCCTGACAGGTGTCTAATGCGGCAAGCCTGCTAGAACCAATTCCAATACTCTTGCGTAGGACGATAGTCTGTGAATGGTTGAATGGATATCCGATGTCCCTCCTCAAATCGAGCCCTCCAACCATCATACCACTCCCAAAGCTTGGTAGGCCACCATACATTCTTGCCCCATCCTGTGGTGGTTAGAAACCTGTCGATGTTGACTGGGGCAGCTAGCACTGGCTGCTTGCCACCAAACTGGTGCTTCACCTGGTCAACATGGTGAAACTCTATGATGTTGAAACAGACGGGGGGAACAACACACATCATGTGCCCCATTCTGCCTCATTCTTCAACCATATCAGGCAGAGCTCCTGCAGTGCAAGGTCGTTGACAACGTCAATAGGAACAACGTTGTAAAATAATCATCAGTAATAGGTACTAAAACAACATAAGTAATTCATGCAAGTGTAACTGAATAAAAGAATCTCGCCTACCTCATCTAACTGAAGCTGATCCAAGTCCCGACGCCTTCGGAAGACTCTTTGCTTATGCTGGTCACTACTCTACTGCGTCATACCTATCAACCTGTAGACATTTATAAGAATAACAATGCTTCAATTTATCAAACATCATGTTGAATTACATAAATGAAGAAGAAGAAAACCATAAGTAACTGTTATCTCGCAACCATGGGGTACATATAAACCTATCATTCAGGTGGACACCGCTGGAAAAGTCTCTGGTATATCCAAGAGACTAGCAGCGGAATGCGTCCTGCAATGTCTGTGGTGGCTTGATGTGTTGCACTTCATAGGGATTAGTACATCCATGCAAGCACCATCGATCCCCAAGACAGAGCACCGCGCCGCTGAAAGTCCTCAAGCAGTGGCAACCACCGGAGATGGACCTGATTGTTTGACTTGTTAATCATTAGGTAACCCCCAATTATCAGTAGCATGTAACACCTCGTGTACTGTCAGAGGGTGTCTGGATCATGGGTATCGGGCATCTGCCGAAGTCGTTCCTGAAGCCATATCAACCTGAGGGAGAAACACTCCTTCCTCTGCGCACCCTACTGCTAAACTACAGGAGGCATGGCACCAAGTAGCCGCTCCACCAACTCCCAGGTCTCGGTCTCATACCATATCTGAAAATCCCAAAAATACCCACCTACTGGCTCTCCATGCGCGTGTAACTCAAGGTGGTACGCAACGTCTTGCAAGGTGATTGTGCACTCACTCCATGGCAGGTGGAAATTGTGGGTCTTAGGACACCATCGCTCCACAAATACTGTGATCAGGGAGTTATCAAACACAAAGTCTCTAAGTGACACAGTGTCGCCAAAACTAGCCTCTCTCAAGTAGGGGACAATGGCATCTGGTAGTGCATGTGTGTGACTCACTCGCCTCGAAAAAATCAAGCGAGGCCTCTAATAAAAAAAATCCTAGATAAAAATCTAAAAAGCTATAACACTATCAAAGTTAACAAAACAAATAAACAGATAAACATTAACATAATAATTTAACTTATAATTAAATTAACTTAACAAATAACTATAGAAACATTTAGTTAATAAATTAATTTAATTAAAAATATTTACTTAAATAATTAATAACTAAATTAGTAAATATCTAGTTAATCAGTTAACTTAAATAAAAATATTTATTTAAATAATTATTAGCTAAATTAATAAATATCGAGTTAATATATTAATTTAAATAAAAATATTTACTTAAGTAATTAATAACTAAATTAATAAACATCAAGTTAATATATTAATTTAAATAACAAAATTTACTTAAATAATTAATAACTAAATTAATAAATATCTAATTAATAAATTAACTTAAATAAAAACAAAATCAAATTAAAATTTACCTAATAAATTAATTTCATTAATACCTAAAATCATACCTTACCAATTAATCCTTATTAATAATGTATTCATCCACTTAACATATATGGTAGACTAGTTCTATAAAAGTACCCTCATTATGGTTATACATTCTAACATAAACCTAAAAATGGGACAAATGTCTATTTAAAGGGCGATGTAAACGATTATACATATACACCGCATCTTCTCTTATTTTATTTATAATGTAAACAAGATAAAATCGTTATACACCAGGTGTACAAACGTGATACAACCACGTTGTTTTATGTCTTATCTCGTTTACAGTATATTTCGTTTACGGTTATGTGTATTCTTATTTCGTTTACACTGTAAATGAGAGAAAAGATATAATAGAGTTTCCTAAAAATACTATAAATTATTTATTTTAATAAATAAAATATTTTTTATTTATTAAAAAAATCCGTAATAGAACTCAAAAAAATTTGATGGTCTAATTTTATGAAAACAGAAATTTGAGATTTGGTGGTACACAAATAAGGTGTTCAGATTTGTGAAAACTATACAGACAAGTGTTTTTAACAAATTTGAGGATTAAGGATAAGATTTTTGAAAACTAATTCATATTAGGGTAAAAATACACCAAACTCTAACATTGTGAGACCAATATCAAAATTAAAAAGCAGTTGGTGGGTATTTCAATATCTTTCAAATGAAGAGGTTGCGGATTCGAGTCTCCTATCTTTGGTAAAAAAAAAATATATCTTTCAAATTAAATTCAGATTTTAATTTGTAACTTAAATTTTTTTTATCTCGTCTATTTAATTTGTAGAATATAAGTCAAATCCTAGGAGTTATGAATTACTAACCAGTATAATTAGGGTTGTTTGGAAGCTTTAAAAGTAACTTTTTTTTAGTATTTTGACTTATGAAAAATATATAGTAGTATTAATGTCGGGTGCAATTTTCAAAACCAAATTGTGGCTTTCTAAGAAGCTATTTAGACCATCTCCAGTAGTAGGGAACTCATTCCAGTCCATATTTATGGCCCACCTGTCATAAAAAGTAACTCCACATCAGTTTTTGCATCATAAACAATAAATAAGAATTCAAAGAATCTCTCTCTTCTCCATTAGAAGGAACTAATTTTAATCCCTATTGTGGTCCTACTTAATTAATTAATTAAAGTAATTAAAATTAATATAATTATTATTTTTTTATAATAATATTATTTAAATTTATAAATTCAAAATAATTCAATATTATAAAATATTAAAATAAATAACTTAAATTTGATTAGTATTTTAAATTTTATAAATAAAAATAAATAATCCAACTAAAAATTATTTTATAATATGTAAAAATTAAATTTATTTTTTATGTAAAATAAATTTAATTAATTATGATTTAATATAACAATACAAATAATATTTGATATTAATTTAACATAATTATTTATATTAATTATAATTTAATATAACTAATTATTAAATAATTAATATAAATAATTAATTAAATAGATATATAATTATTTAATATATATATTTAATATATTTTTATTTTTATTTTATTAACTTATCACCTGGCATAATTTTATTGGTTGTTGCAAGTCCTTGTTTAGAGGGACTCTCAACCTTGATCCACGTGAAGAGTCCTCCTTCCCTTTTCACTCCAATGGTAATTGAGTCCCCATATATCAGAAGAAGAACTCTATTTCTTAGCATTGGAGTTGCTCTTAGGAGCTTATAGAGAAGTTAAAAAAATGACTTCTCTCATAATACTACTACTTTTTTACTACATTTTTATAAAATAAGTACTTTTAAAACTAAAAATTCAAATACAAAATAACTTATTTATAAGCTACTTTTAATATAATCATTTATTATTTAATATATTTTTTCATAAAAAGCTTAATTAAGTTATTTACTTGGACCTTAATTTATTTATTAATGGATTAATTGTGATTTATATTTGTTGTATATCCAAAATAAACATTTTTTCCCGATAAGCCAAGATAAGTTTTTTGGGAGGGCTGAGTAGCCCCATAAATGGATTTTTGTTTGTCATGACCCCATTAATGGATAAGTTGATGAGCTACCAATGATTTAATTATCAGTATGATCAATTATCATAGTGATATGTGTTGCTCTTTCATTTGTTGGTGAAACCTCAGTCATTCATATCCACCCTTGGCATTGCCACCAAAATCTTGGCCATTTATTAAATCTAATAGGGGATAAATTAGATGCATATAAGTTGATAGAAATCATAAATTTATAAAATAGTGTTAAATTAAGTCTTAAAGTGAGACATCTACTATTACATACGGGAAAAAAAGAACATATCGTAGTGAACAAAGTAGAGTCAATAACAAGTACGCATAATAAATCAAGGTGTATCCTTTAGACTTCACAAAGAAGACGATACGTTGGCACAGCATGTAAGTTCTTGGCTCTAGTCAGTGTGAGTGCAAATTTCTCGTTCATGTCCAACTCATCTGGCGTCATGTTCGATGGTAATTCCCAGGTGAAGCAATGTACTAACTGAGCCACAATAAGTTTCACCATAGTTAGTCCTAGGTGTATTCCAGGACATCCTCTGCTACCAGAACCAAATGGTATAAACTGAAAGCTGTAGCCACGGTAGTCAAAATTTTTAGTTAAAAATCTTTCGGGATAAAACTCATTAGCGTTATTAGACCATGCCTTAGGATCTCTTCCCAATGCCCATAAGTTTATTATGATTATTGTCTTTTCTCTTATATGATAACCATTAACCATCGTATCTTTAATTGTTTCGCGGGGAAAAAATGCTCCAGCAGGATGTAATCGTAATGTTTCTTTGATCACAATATCCAAGTAACTTAGGTTTGTCAAATGGGTCTCTTGCACAAATTTGTTCAATCCAACCAAATTAGCTAGCTCGTCTTGAAGGTTTCTCATCACTCTTGGATGCTTTAACAGCTCGGATAAAACCCATACAATAACGGTTGCAGAAGTTTCAAATGACCCTGCAATAGTATCTAGGAGTATAGCCTTAACGTTGGTTCGATCCATGACTTGGCTCTGTTCATCACGTGGATCAACGGGTTGGTTCATAAGGGAGAGTAATATGTCAATGAAATCCCTGTGGTCCCTCGAGGCATGGCATGCACCCGAACCAGAACCTCTAGTGTGATGCTCCTCAATTATCTTCTCCAACACTTGGTCAACAGCTTTAGCAATTTTCTTCAACCTTCGTGTGGATCCCTGAAAGTTTAAATTAAATAGCTCAACTGATAGGATAAATTTTAGTATAAAAATATTTTGATAATAATTTTTTTAATTAAAAAATATTATTAAATAGAGTAAAGTATTGTTTTTGTCCCCAATATTTGGGGTAAATCCTATTTGTGTCCCTAATATTTAAATCGTCCTATTTGTATCCCTAACGTTTGTAAGAGTGATTCAATGTTATCCTGCCGTCAATTACACATCATGAGCGCTTTAGTTTGAGTTTTAAAAATCTCTTCTTGAAATTAGAATACAAATGTTTGAGATAAAATCGATGATCTACTCCAAAAAATAACTCATCAAAAATTGAAACTAATTCCTACAATATTTATATAATTCACTTTTCTAAGGACATAATTGAATCTAAACACAAATAGTAGGTATAATATTAAAATCGAACACATACAAGTGAGACCTAATTGAAAATGAATACATCTAAGTGAGAATAATTGAAAAATATAATCTGATTTGTTAGTATAATTAATAGTAAGATAACATTGAATCACTTTTATAAACGTTAGGGATAAAAATAAAACGATTTAAACGTAGAAATACAAATAGAATTTAGCCCAAATGTTAGAGACAAAAACGATATTTTACTCTATTAAATAATAAAAGGGTTATTATTTTAATTTTTATGGTAGTCACCCTAGTCATTCTAGAATGTGCTAACTAAAAATGCATCTTATCATCTTATCGGATCGAAAAAGATGAAAACAAAAGACAGGAATTACTCCATGTGTTTCATAGTGTAAGTACCAGAAGAAGGTCAAAAGATCCAAGCCAGGGCACATAATCTGCGATATTAAAGGCTCCACTGACGCTAATAGCCTCATGAACTAGGGCAGTCAAATCAACCTCATTATCCCTACTACGCCCCATCACTATCTTATACGTTGTATCCTCTACAAGATGATTCACCGCCTCAGTAATATTCACCACCTCACCTCTCGCTGCAGCTCTCTTGATCGATTTCACCGTCGCTTCCACTTCTCTCTCCCTAACACCAGCAAAAGACGACACCTTCGACGCGCTCAGAAGCTGCGACGTGCACAATCTCTTCATGTTGCGCCAGTACGTACCGTACTCCGAGAACAACAGCCCTTTGGAGCCGTATGATACGTACTCGCTTGCCTGGGTTTTGCGACGGCTCGCAAAACTAGCGTCGTGTGTCTTTAAGAACATTTCTGCGGCTTCAGAGTTTGAAACAATGAGGGCTGGGATCTGCCCTAACCGAAGGGACATAATTGGGCCGTATTTTTGGGCCATGGCTTGGAGTGTGCGGTGTGGGAACTTCCCCAGCAGCATGGGCAGGTTACCGAAGACCGGAAATGCCTGTGGTCCCGGTGGGAGTGATCTATCATGATGTTTTCTTATTAGGAACAATACAGTGATAGGGAGGGCGAGTGTGACAAAGAGCACTGGAAGTAATGGTATGGTTGCTGGAAACATAGTTTTGTTTGGTAGATGTGTTTGGTTTACTGACTTTCTTGGCTTTGATTTAGAGGGCTTTCATACAAATTAGACAAGGATTTTGCTACATCTAGTTATACATTATATGCTAGGCTATTCTTTTATTGCGTATGTCTAAACACTCTGGAGTTCTACTTAGCTTCTGGGTAGTAACCTTATTTAGATTGGTTAGAAGATTTTCTGTGGGAATTTTCAATATTAGCCTTGCTGCTGTCCAAAACGGACCACTTGTATTTAACTATTCAACTAACAACTACTATGATAAAAAATTTTGATGCAGAACTAACAACTACTACATAATAATTATACCTACCACTATTAATTATTTAATTAATAATTTATTATGCACATGCTGCTTATATTTTTATTTTTATTTTCGTTCTTGTTCTTTCTCTTTCTCCTCAGCTATCTTTATAATTATTATCACTATTTCTTTCTTTTTCACCTCTTTTTTTTCTTTTTTTTTTCTTCCTCCCCCTTTTCCTTTATTTTTTTCATTTTTCGTTTAGTTTCTTCTCTTCTTTTTTTCTGCTCCTCCTCTTTCATCTTTATTATCATTATTATCATTATCATTATTTTTTTCTTCTTACTTCAATATTGCACAATTAGTAAAGTCACATAAATTTATTGTTAATGACACAAAAAATCTATTAAAAATGATATTTTTTTAATAAATTATATACAATTTTAAAATTTTTTCTCCTCCTTAACAAAGATGTGTATCTCGGTTAAAAATTTTTTTTTTATATTTTCATAATTTTCATGTTTTACTCTCTTAATAGAATATATGTGCCACTGTTAAAAAATTTCGGTATGATACTTAAGAAACTTTTAGTATCACATTTAAAAAATTTCAGTACTATTTTTTTTAATAAACTCTAAATAAATCAAAACTATTTTTTCTCCTTCTCTTCTTAAACATTATCGTCAACTTCTTCATTATTAGCATCATCTTCTTTCTTTTATTTTATATTCTCATAATTCTTCTTGTTTCACCCTCTTAATAAGTACTTGTGTTATGATTAAAAAGTTTTGTATCAAAATTTAAAAGCTTCCTATGTCACAGTTAAAAAATTTCGGTACTATTTTCCTGGTAAATTATGCACAATTCAAAACTCTACTCCTCTTCTTTTTCTTCATTATCGTTCTCTTCTTCTTTTTCTTTTTCTTCTTCATCTTCATGTTTTCTTTTTTATTTTATCTTCTCATAATTCTTCTTGTTCCATCTTCTTAACAAGAATAAAAATAATAAAAAAAATTAAATAAAAAATAAAAAATATTACAATAATTACAAGCAGCAGGAAAAGAAGGAGGAGGAGAAATTAAAAAAAAAAAGCGCAGCAACAATAAAAGCAATAAAAGAATGACAGCAAAAAAAAATACAAAAAAGAAAAGTGCGTGATTCACATGTATATTGTGTAAATTATTTTTGTTGAGTTTGGACTAACTTGATTAATATAAATATCATATATATTATGGGACCGTTTATATTATATTAAAAAAAATTCTGTTCAAATTATATTAGACCTCTCAGTAATAAGCCGTCACAAATAAATGTTATTACTTGCCTAAAAAAGATTTATTGGTTTTAAATAACTTGTATTTTTGTAGTTTCTGTTCTGAGCGTGATAGAAAATAGTTTAATATATGTTTTTTAATGCAATACGATTAGATAATCAATAAAATTCAGCCAGTCATCAATTTAAGAAATATAAAAAACACATTTAATGTTTAATATTTTCTTTTTACGATATTTAAAATTGAAAATAATAATCTTTGTAAAAGTTAATACATTTAAATTAAAAAAATACAATTCAAATAAAAATAACAAATTTCAAACTCTAAATTTTAAATTTTAAACTCTCATTATAAAATAAAAAAGAATAAAATGACACTAATTTTATGACGATCGCCATTCTTTCTGCAGATTTTGGAGGTTTTATCATCTACTATAATGCTTATCATTTTTAAGTGGCGGTTTTAGTTTATTGTATGTGGCAGTTTAAAACTACTACAATTATTTTATTGTGCATTTTTTTTTGTCTTTTAATTCGGATAGTGTGTTGCATATGAGAGATTTTTTTTTGTCTTTTAACTCGGATGATGTGTTGCATATGAGAGACTCAGGGTGATTAGTGCGGTTATATATACGGAAAAGTGTGAGTGTTGTGAATAACAAACCCTAATCTTTTGTCGCTATTTATCTCTTCGTTGTCGTTCATCCTGTAACATTCCATATTTTTAGAATTTCAATTATAAAATAAGATATAATTATTTTAATAGTTTAAGCTTTTTATTTTTAGGAACTGTTTTATTAAAAATAATTAAATGGTTTATGAGATAAGTTAATTTTTATTAATCAAGATTCTTATGTAATTTTATTATAATTGAAAATTTTGTATAGTAAAGATCAAAATTCAGTAATAGAAGAATTACATAATTTAATTTAAGTAATTTTTATTATGAATAAATTATGATTTATTTTATTAATTTGAGCTCTTAGAGACTAATTTATTAGGAATGATTAAATTGATTTTGTAAATATTTTAAGTTTAAGTAAATTAATATTTATGTACAATTTTTATAATAATCAGTTACTTTATATAAATTGAAATTAAAATTCCGGTAATAGAAAAATAATGAAAGGATATATATTTTTGAGATAACTTAACTGTTTGCATTTTATTCTTTACTTTCACGGCTTTCTCTTCCTCTACTGAAAACTTGTGGTTTAGTTCTCACCCCAAAATTTTCTACCCTTTCAGTGACACAAGCTTGAAGATTCAATACGAAGCTGCAAATGATTAGTAGAATTTGTTTATGAATCAAGTTGCTTTCATAAAGTTCCCTCGTTCTTGTTGTTTAAAATTTTATTTTATACAAAGGGGTAGGTGTTTGGTGCACGAAATTGTGATCATCAACAATGGCGCCAAAGGACTTGGAGCTCTTAAACATGAATCACACTTTGTCACAATTTCGCACAACTAACCAGCAAGTGCACTGGGTCGTCCAAGTAATAAACCTTACGTGAGTAAGGGTCGATCCCACTGAGACTGTCGGCTTGAAGCAAGCTATGGTCACCTTGTAAATCTCAGTCAGGCGAATTCAGATGGTGATGAAGAATTGATAATTAAAAGATAAATAAAACATAAGATAAAGATAGAGATACTTATGTAATTCTTTGGTTGGAATTTCAGATAAGCGTATGAAGATGCTTTGTTCCTCCTGAACCTCTACTTTCCTATTGCCTTCTTCCAATCATTCATACTCCTTTCCATGGCAAGCTTTATGTTGGGCACCACCGTTGTCAATGGCTACTTCCCGTCCTCTCAGTGAAAACGTTCCAAATGCGCTGTCACCGCACGGCTAATCATCTGTCGGTTCTCGATCATGTTGGAATAGGATCCATTGATCCTTTTGCGTCTGTCACACGCCCAACAATCGCGAGTTTGAAGCTCGTCACAGCCATCCTTTCCCAGATCCTACTCAGAATACCACAGACAAGGTTTAGACGTTCCGGATCTCAGGAATGGCCGCCAATAATTCTAGCCTATACCACGAAGGTTCCAATCTTAGATTAGAAACCCAAGAGATACGCATTCAAGCCATTGCTAGTAGAACAGAGGTGGTTGTCAGACACATGTTCATAGATGAGAATGATGATGAGTGTCACGGATCATCACATTCATCAAGTTGAAGAACGAATGAATATCTTAGAGAAGAAGTAGGAGTGAATTAAATAGAAAAACAGTAGTACTTTGTATTAATTCATGAAGAACAGCAGAGCTCCACACCTTAATCTATGGTGTGTAGAAACTCCACCGTTGAAAATACATAAGAACAAGGTCTAGACATGGCCGAATGGCCAGCCTCCCAAAGAGGGTTCAATCATCAAAACATGATTCCAGGATGATCAAAAGATGAAAATACAATAGCAAAAGGTCCTATTTATAGAAAACTAGTAGCCTAGGGTTTACAGAAATCAGTAATTAATGCAGAAATCTTCTTCCGGGCCCACTTGGTGTGTGCTTGGGCTGAGCATTGAAGCTTCCATGTGTAGAGACTTTTCTTGGAGTTAAACGCCAGCTTTTGTGCTAGTTTGGGCGTTTAACTCCAGCTTTTGTGCTAGTTTTGGAGTTAAACGCTAGAATTCTTGAGCTGACTTGGAACGCCGATTTGGGCTATCAAATCTCGGGCAAAGTATGGACTATTATATATTGCTGGAAAGCCTAGGATGTCTACTTTCCAACGCAATTAAGAGCGCACCAATTGGGCTTCTGTAGCTCCAGAAAATCCACTTTGAGTGCAGGGAGGTCAGAATCCAACAGCATCTGCAGTCCTTTTTCAGCGTCTGAAACAGATTTTTGCTCAGGTCCCTCAATTTCAGCCAAAAAATATTTGAAATCACAGAAAAATACACAAACTCATAGTAAAGTTCAGAAATGTTATTTTTATTTAAAAACTAATAAAAACATAATAAAAACTAATTAAAATATACTAAAAACATACTAAAAACAATGCCAAAAAGCGTATAAAGTATCCGCTCATCACAACACCAAACTTAAATTGTTGCTTGTCCCCAAGCAACTGAAAATCAAATAGGATAAAAAGAAGAGAATATACAATGAATTCCAAAAACATCTATGAAGATCAGTATTAATTAGATGAGCGGGGCTTTTAGCTTTTTGCTTCTGAACAGTTTTGGCATCTCACTTTATTCCTTGAAGTTCAGAATGATTGGCATCTATAGGAACTCAGAATCCAGATAGTGTTATTGATTCTCCTAGTTAAGTATGTTGATTCTTGAACACAGCTACTTTATGAATCTTGGCCGTGGCCCTAAGCACTTTGTTTTCCAGTATTACCACCGGATACATAAATGCCACAGACACATAACTGGGTGAACCTTTTCAGATTGTGACTCAGCTTTGCTAGAGTCCCCAATTAGAGGTGTCCAGGGTTCTTAAGCACACTCTTCTTTTTGCTTTGGACCTCGACTTTAACCGCTCAGTCTCAAGTTTTCACTTGACACCTTCACGCCACAAGCACATGGTTAAGGACAGCTTGGTTTAGCCGCTTAGGTCAGGATTTTATTCCTGTGGGCCCTCCTATCCACTGATGCTCAAAGTCTTGGATCCTTTTTATCACCCTTGCCTTTTGGTTTAAAGGGGTATTGGCTTTTTCTGCTTGCTTTTCTTTTTTTTCTTTTTTTTTCGCATATATCCTTTTTTCTGCAAGCTTTTCACTGCTTTTTCTTGCTTCAAGAATCAATTTTATGATTTTTCAGATTATCAAATAACATTTCTCCTTTTCCATCATTCTTTCAAGAGCCAGCAATTTTAACATTCATAAACAATCAAATTCAAAAATATGCACTGTTCAAGCATTCATTCAGAAAAACAATAGTATTGCCACCACATCAAAATAACTAAATTGTTTTAAAATTTGAAATTCATGCACTTCTTTTTTTTTCAATTAAAAATATTTTTCATTTAAGGAAGGTGATGGATTCATTTTCATAGCTTTAAGGCATAGATACTTAGACACTAATGATCATGTAATACAGACACAAACATAAATAAACATAAGCATAAAAATTCAAAAAACAGGAAAATAAAGAACAAGAAAATTAAAGAACGGGTCCACCTTAGTGATGGTGGCTTGTTCTTCCTCTTGAAGATCTTATGGAGTGCTTGAGCTCCTCAATGTCTCTTCCTTGCCTTTGTTGCTCCTCTCTCATGGTTCTTTGGTCTTCTCTAATTTCATGGAGGAGGATGGAATACTCTTGGTGCTCCACCCTTAGTTGTCCCATGTTGGAACTTAATGAGACTCCTAGGGAGGTGTTAATTTGCTCCCAATAGTTTTGTGGAGGAAAATGTATCCCTTGAGGTATCTCAGGGATTTCATGATAAGGAGTTTCCTCATGCTCTTGGTGAGGTTCTCTCATTTGCTCCATCCTTTTATTAGTGATGGGCTTGTCCTCATCAAAGAAGATGTCTTCTTCTATGTCAATTCCAACTGAATTGCAGAGGTGACAAATGAGATGAGGGAAGGCTAACCTTGCCATGGTAGAGGACTTGTCCGCCACCTTGTAGAGTTCTTGGGATATAACCTCATGAACTTCTACTTCCTCTCTAATCATGATGCTATGAATCATGATAGCCCGGTCTATAGTAACTTCAGACCGGTTGCTAGTGGGAATGATTGAGCGTTGGATAAACTCCAACCATCCCCTAGCCACGGGCTTGAGGTCATGCCTTCTTAGTTGAACCGGCTTCTCTCTTGAATCTCTCTTCCATTGAGCGCCCTCTTCACAGATGTCCATGAGGACTTGGTCCAACCTTTAATCAAAGTTGACCCTTCTAGTGTATGGGTGTGCATCTCCTTGCATCATAGGCAAATTGAATGCCAACCTTACATTTTCTGGACTAAAGTCTAAGTATTTCCCTCGGACCATTGTAAGCCAATTCTTAGGGTCCGGGTTCACACTTTGATCATGGTTCTTGGTGATCCATGCATTGGCATAGAACTCTTGAACCATTAAGATTCCGACTTGTTGAATGGGGTTGGTGAGAACTTCCCAACCTCTTCTTCGGATCTCATGTCGGATCTCCGAATATTCGCCCCTTTTTTAGCTTAAAAGGGACCTCGGGGATCACCTTCTTCTTGGCCACAACTTCATAGAAGTGGTCTTGATGCACCTTTGAGAGGAATCTCTCCATCTCCCATGACTTGGAGGTGGAAGCTTTTGCCTTCCCTTTCCTCTTTCTAGAGGTTTCTCCGGCCTTTGGTGCCATAAATGGTTATGGAAAAACAAAAAGCTTTAGCTTTTACCACACCAAACATAGAAGGTTGCTCGTCCTCGAGCAAAAGAAGAAAGAAGAGAGTAGAAGAAGAAGAAATAGAGGAGATGGAGGGGGGCTTTGTGTTTCGGCCAAGGGGGAGAAGTAGTGTTTAGGTTGTGTGAAAATGAAGAAGTGAAGATGGGTTTATATAGGAGTGGGGAGGGGGTATGGTTCGGCCATTATGGGTGGGTTTGGGTGGGAAATTGGTTTGAATTTGAATGGTGAGATTGGTGGGGTTTTATGAAGAATGGATGTGAGTGGTGAAGAGAATGGTGGGATTTGATAGGTGAGGGATTTTTGGGGAAGAGGTATTGAGGTGATTAGTGAATGGGTGAAGAAGAGAGAGAGAGGTGGGGTAGGTGGGGATCCTGTGGGGTTCACAGATCCTGAGGTGTCAAGGATTTCTCATCCCTGCACCATGTGGCGTGCAAAACGCCCCTTGCTGCCAATCCTGGCGTTAAACGCCAGCTTCTTGCCCATTCCTGGCGTTAAACGCCAGTCTGGTGCCCATTTCTGGCGTTAAACGCCCAGAATGGTGCCAGATTGGGCGTTTAACGCCCATTCTGCTACCCTTACTGGCGTTTAAACGCCAGTAAGTTTCTCCTCCAGGGTGTTCTCTTTTTCATTCTGTTTTTGCTTTTTCAATTATTTTTGTGACTTCACATGATCATCAACCTACAGAAAACATAAAATAACAAAAGAAAATAGAAATTTAACATAGATAAGTAGAAATTGGGTTGCCTCCCAACAAGCGCTTCTTTAATGTCAATAGCTTGACATTGGCTCTCATGGAGCCTCACAGATGTTCAGAGCAATGTTGGAACCTTCCAACACCAAACTTAGAGTTTGAATGTGGGGGTCAACACCAAACTTAAAGTTTGGTTGTGGCCTCCCAACACCAGACTTAGAGTTTGACTGTGGGGGGCTCTGTTTGACTCTGTATTAAGAGAAGCTCTTCATGCTTCCTCTCCATGGTGACAGAGGGATATCCTTGAGCTTTAAACACAAGGGAGTCTTCATTCACTTGAATGATCAATTCTCCTCTGTCAACATCAATCACAGCTTTTGCTGTGGCTAGGAAGGGTCTGCCAAGGATGATGGATTCATCCATACACTTCCCAGTCTCTAGGATTATGAAATCAGCAGGGATGTAATGGTCTTCAACCTTTACCAAGACATCCTCTACAAGTCCATAAGCCTGTTTCTTTGAATTGTCTGCCATCTCCAGTGAGATTTTTGCAGCTTGTACCTCAATGATCCCTAGCTTCTCCATTACAGAGAGAGGCATAAGGTTTATACTTGACCCTAGGTCACACAGAGCCTTCTCAAAGGTCATGGTGCCTATGGTACAAGGGATTGAGAATTTTCCAGGGTCTTGTCTCTTCAGAGGTAATTTCTGCCTAGTCAAGTCATCCAATTCTTTGATGAGCAATGGAGGTTCATCCTCCCAAGTCTCATTACCAAACAACCTGGCATTTAGCTTCATGATTGCTCCAAGGTACTTAGCAACTTGCTCTTCAGTAACATCTTCATCCTCTTCAGAGGAAGAATACTCATCAGAGCTCATGAATGGCAGAAGTAGATTCAATGGAATCTCTATGGTTTCTGTGTGAGCCTCAGATTCCCATGGTTCCTCATTAGGGAACTCCTTGGAGGTCAGTGGAAGTCCATTGAGGTCTTCCTCAGTGGAGATCACTGCCTCTTCCTCCTCTCCAGGTTCGGCCATGTGAGACGTGTTTATGGCCTTGCACTCTCTCTTTGGATTCTCTTCTGTATTGCTTGGGAGAGTACTAGGAGGGAGTTCAGTAATTTTCTTACTCAGCTGACCCACTTGTGCCTCTAAATTTCTAATGGAGGATCTTATTTCAGTCATGAAACTTTGAGTAGTTTTGATTAGATCAGAGACAATGGTTGCTAAATCAGAGTGGCTCTACTTAGAATTCTCTGTTTGTTGCTGAGAAGATGATAGAAAAGGCTTGCTATTGCTAAACCTATTTCTTCCACCATTATTGTTGTTGAAACCTTGTTGAGGTCTCTGTTGATCCTTCCATGAGAGATTTGGATGATTTCTCCATGAAGGATTATAGGTGTTTCCATAGGTTTCTTCCATGTAATTCACCTTTTCCATTGCTGGGTTCTCAGGATCATAAGCTTCTTCTTCAGAGGAAGCTTCCTTAGTACTGCCTGGTGCAGCTTGCATTCCAGACAGACTCTGAGAAATCATATTGACTTGTTGAGTCAATATTTTATTCTGAGCCAATATGGCATTCAGAGTATCAATTTCAAGAACTACTTTCTTCTGAGTTGTCCCATTATTCATAGGATTCCTTTCAGAAGTGTACATGAATTGGTTATTTGCAACCATCTCAATGAGTTCCTGAGCCTCTGTAGGTGTCTTCTTCAGATGAAGAGATCCTCCAGCAGAGCTATCCAATGACATCTTGGATAGTTCAGACAGACCATCATAGAATATACCTATGATGCTCCATTCTAAAAGCATGTCAGAAAGGCACCTTCTGATCAATTGCTTGTATCTTTCCCAAGCTTCATAGAAGGATTCACCTTTCTTCTGTCTGAAGGTTTGGACTTCCACTCTAAGCTTGCTCAATTTTTGAGGTGGAAAGAACTTTGCCAAGAAGGCATTGACTAGCTTTTCCCAAGAGTTCAGGCTTTCTTTAGGTTGTGAATCCAACCATGTCCTAGCTCTGTCTCTTACAGCAAAAGAAAAAAGCATAAGTCTATAGACTTCAGGGTCAACCCCATTGGTCTTGACAGTGTCACAGATTTGCAAGAATTCAGCTAAGAACTGATGAGGATCTTCCAATGGAAGTCCATGAAACTTGTAATTCTGTTGTATTAGAGAAACTAATTGAGGTTTAAGCTCAAAGTTGTTTGCTCCAATGGTAGGGATTGAGATGCTTCTCCCATAGAAGTCGGGAGTAGGTGCAGTAAAGTCACCAAGCACCTTCCTTGCATTGTTGGCATTATTGTTTTTTGCTGCCATGGTTTCTTCTTCCTTGAAGAGCTCTGTTAGCCCCTCTAAAGAGAATTGTGCTTTAGCTTCTCTTAGCTTTCTCTTCAAGGTCCTTTCAGGTTCAGGATTAGCTTGAACAAGTATGCCTTTATCTTTGCTTCTGCTCATATGAAAGAGAAGAGAACAAGAAAGTAGGAAATCCTCTATGTCACAGTATAGAGATTCCTTGAGGTGTCAGAGGAAAAGAAGAATAGAAGGAGGAGGTAGATGGAAAAGAATTCGAACATATAAAGAAGGAGGGAGTTCGAATTGTACCTTGAGGAGGAGTATTAGTCCCTTAAATAGAGGGATGTGAGAAAAGGGGAAGAAATTTTCGAAATTAAAGTAAAAGATTTTGAAATAATTAAAAGAAATTTTGAAAATTTGATTGATGATTTTCGAAAACTAAGATTAGGAAAGAAATAAAGTGATTTTTGAAAAAGATTTTGAAATTAGAAATTAAAAAGATATGATTGAAAATTAATTTTGAAAAAGATGTGATTGAAAAGATATGATTGAGAAGATATGATTGAAAATCAAAATAAAAAGAGAAAGTTTTAAAATTAAAGTTGATTACTTGACTAACAAGAAATTAGAAGATATGATTCTAGAATTAAAACTTTTGATCCTTTCTTAATAGGCAAGTAACAACTAGGAAATTTGAAGTAAATCATTAATTTTAGCAAGGATTTTCAAAAATAATAAAAAATAAAAAAATGGAAAGAAATTGATTTTGAAAAGATATGATTTGAAAAAGATTTGATTTTGAAAAATTATGAAAATTTGAAAAAAATCTGAATTAAAAACAAAATCTTCCCTGTAGTGTCATCCTGGCGTTAAACGCCCAGAATGGCATCCATTCTAGCGTTTAACGCCCAAAATCCTACCTTTTTGGGCGTTAAACGCCCAGCCAGGTACCCTGGCTGGCGTTTAAACGCCAGTTTTCCTTCTTCACTAGGCATTTTGAACACCCAGCTTTTTCTGTTTGATTCCTCTGCTGAATCTTCTGAATCTTCAATTCTCTGTATTATTGACTTGAAAAGACATAGTTTTGAAAAAAAATTGAATTATTAATGATGAGAAACAATAGAAATGCAACTAAGATCAAATAAACAATGCATGCAAGACACCAAACTTAGAAATTTTGTATTAGAGACTCTAACAAATTGAGAATGCATAAGAAAAAAAACAAAACACACATGAAAAGAGAATTTAAAGATCAGAGCAAGTAAATCATCAAGAACAACTTGAAGATTAATGAAGACACATGCATGAATTCGAAAAATGCAAGAAGAATGCTATTGACACCAAACTTAAAAATTGATACTAGACTCAAACAAAAAAATATAAAATATTTTTTATTTTTATGATTTTATAAATTTTTTTGTGATTTTTGAAACTTATATGGAAAAGAAAATAAAGGGATTCAAAACTTTTAATAAGAATTCCAGGAATCATGCAATGTTAGTCTAAAGCTTCAGTCTAAAAAGATTAGACATGTTTGGCCAAGCTTCAGCAGGACATTACATTTAGCAGCTAAATTGATGAGAATCAATCAGCTTTTGTGATGATAAGAACATCACCTTGAAACTCTAGAATTCATTCTTAGAAATTCTGAAAAGTACCTAATCTAAGCAACAAGATGAACTGTCAGTTGTCTAAACTCGAACAATCCCCGGCAACGGGGCCAAAAACTTGGTGCACGAAATTATGATCATCAACAATGGCGCCAAAGGACTTGGAGCTCTTAAACATGAATCACATTTGTCACAATTCCGCACAACTAACCAGCAAGTGCACTGGGTCGTCCAAGTAATAAACCTTACGTGAGTAAGGGTCGATCCCACTGAGACTGTCGGCTTGAAGCAAGCTATGGTCACCTTGTAAATCTCAGTCAGGCAAATTCAGATGGTGATGAAGAATTGATAATTAAAAGATAAATAAAACATAAGATAAAGATAGAGATACTTATGTAATTCTTTGGTTGGAATTTCAGATAAGCGTATGAAGATGCTTTGTTCCTCCTGAACCTCTGCTTTCCTATTGCCTTCTTCCAATCATTCATACTCCTTTCCATGGCAAGCTTTATGTTGGGCATCACCGTTGTCAATGGCTACTTCCCGTCCTCTCAGTGAAAACGTTCCAAATGCGCTGTCACCGCACGGCTAATCATCTGTCGGTTCTCGATCATGTTGAAATAGGATCTATTGATCCTTTTGCGTCTGTCACACGCCCAACAATCGCGAGTTTGAAGCTCGTCACAGCCATCCCTTCCCAGATCCTACTCAGAATACCACAGACAAGGTTTAGATGTTCCGGATCTCAGGAATGGCCGCCAATGATTCTAGCCTATACCACGAAGGTTCCAATCTTAGATTAGAAACCCAAGAGATACGCATTCAAGCCATTGCTAGTAGAACAGAGGTGGTTGTCAGGCACATGTTCATAGGTGAGAATGATGATGAGTGTCACGGATCATCACATTCATCAAGTTGAAGAACGAATGAATATCTTAGAGAAGAAGTAGGAGTGAATTGAATAGAAAAACAGTAGTACTTTTTATTAATTCATAAAGAATAGCAGAGCTCCACACCTTAATCTATGGTGTGTAGAAACTCCACCGTTGAAAATACATAAGAACAAGGTCTAGGCATGGCCGAATGGCCAGCCTCCCAAAGAGGGTTCAATCATCAAAACATGATTCCAGGATGATCAAAAGATGAAAATACAATAGCAAAAGGTCCTATTTATAGAAAACTAGTAGCCTAGGGTTTACAGAAATCAGTAATTAATGCAGAAATCTTCTTCCGGGCCCACTTGGTGTGTGCTTGGGTTGAGAATTGAAGCTTCCATGTGTAGAGACTTTTCTTGGAGTTAAACGGTAGCTTTTGTGCCAGTTTGGGCGTTTAACTCCAGCTTTTGTGCTAGTATTGGAGTTAAACGCCAGAATTCTTAAGCTGACTTGGAACGCCGGTTTGGGCCATCAAATCTCGAGCAAAGTATAAACTATTACATATTTCTGGAAAGCCCAGGATGTCTACTTTCCAACGCAATTGAGAGCGCACCAATTGGGCTTCTATAGCTCCAGAAAATCTACTTTGAGTGCAAGGAGGTCAGAATCCAACAGCATCTGCAGTCCTTTTTCAGCCTCTGAATCAGATTTTTGCTCAGGTCCCTCAATTTCAGCCAGAAAATACCTGAAATCACAAAAAAACACACAAACTCATAGTAAAGTCCAGAAATATATTTTTTATTTAAAAACTAATAAAAACATAATAAAAACTAATTAAAATATACTAAAAACATACTAAAAACAATGCCAAAAAGCGTATAAATTATCCGCTCATCAGTGTTGTATCTATGTTTATTTGAATTTATTTGTATAACATTTAGTATTATTAGTATTTATGTTATTATTATTACTCGGAGATCTTTGACATCTGATTCCAATGAATAGAAACAAATTTTTCTGGCATTTTTTAAAAATTGGAGTGGGATATCAATATAAAGGCTCAGTATTAAGTAGTTAATATTAGAAAAAAGTTACGTAATATTCTTTCTAGCTAGTAGAAATACCATGGTTTAAACAAGATATTTTACTGGAAGAAATATTATATATATTATGGTATCAGAGCAGTCCTTCCTGTAGAGCCTTGGGAGTGGACTGACTATACTTTACTGCGTACTCTAAGTATTTGTCATGCCTTATGACTTGTTCTAGTGACGAGAATTTATGTTTTATATGTGTGACTATCTGTTGATTAACATTGTTAGTCTACAATTGCATACCTCATAGTATTAAATTTGGCCAACTTAATATTAATGGTTTATATACATAAAAACACTAATGGGTTACCATAGACGAAATAGAAGTAATAGGTAATGCGAGTCATGAGATTTCGGTGGCGTTAGAGGTTACTTTTCGAGGATTGACTCCGTTACGAAGTATAATCTTTGTTCGTTCCATGTAACTTAGTGCACTGTTTTCTCCTTTATTGCTTGTATTAGAATTCCTTGTTTCAAATTTCCCTTTTAGGATATGATTCAACTCCATTCTAACCATACTTTATCGTTCTTGTATATTTCTAGTTGATTGTGGTCTTAACTATTTACTTGAATCGTTTGAAATATTTATTTTTTATATTGCTTATATTCCTCCGCATGAATTATGTGTTTATTGATTTGACCTTGAAAATTATTTTGGTACGACACCGATCCTCAAATCTTTGGAAACATTAGGTATCCTCTTTTAGTTGGTTTGTGTTTGACATATGCGTTTTAATCATACTACACGATTTATCAAATCATATATTCTTTTAACTCTTATCTTAGAATTCCTTGTTTTAATTCTTTTTCTTGAGATATAACTTGAATTCTTGTGCTTCACATTCTGTATCTTACGCATATCTTGATCGGCTCACACTTTTAACTAATTATGTTAAGAACCTTACAACATAGTTATTGATTCCATATTTCTCTATCTAAGCTATATAATCCCTCGAGGTGATTTGAACTTGCTCTACTGTGATGCATCATATTTTATAGTATCCTCTTGGAGTTTTGTTTTGGATCCTTTTAAGGAATTTTGATTTGACTCTTATCGCAGATTGTCTTCGATTTTGTGTTCCTCTACATGGACGATATAATCTCTTGATAAATTCCGGACTTGTTTTGGTGCGATATATCATTTCTTGTAATTTTCCACTTGAATACTTGTTTCGGATCCTCTTTGAAAAAACTTTGATTCAATTCTTTTCTTATTTGACTGTATCCACAACCATTCTTTGAATTTTTGGTGAAATCACTTTAAATTCTGTATGCACTATTTTATATGAACCTTGAAATTTCTTTATGAAATTTGAACTTGCTTACTGCAATACACCACTTATCCTTTATTAATTAATAAGAAAATTTTTACCTCGAATTTTTTTTAGCTGAAATTTGATTTTTTGCCAACTTTATTGAAGTTCTTGTGCGTATCTTTACTTGAATATGCACCTAAGTATCTTCCGAAATTTTTGGAAAAATATTTTTGCCCTCCTCCCAATTAATTTTTATTTGCAAATTTTGCATAATTCATTTCAATTTGAAATTGTTTTAACATAATGATTCCTTTATGCTTTTAGTATTTCTTTAGAAAAATGTTTGTTTCATAACTTTTTTTTTTTGAGAAAGTGAATTAATTCCCTCATAAGTTTTTTCATTCTTTATAGACACCTTATTTGATTGTGTTCCTAAACATTTTGTGGATGGTGTCATTGATCCTAGTTTTTTTTCTTTTGAGAACTCTATATCACTTTAATTCAGCTTGACTTAAAACTAATATACTATATTTCCTCTAATTATTCTTATTAGAGTTCTTTGATTTAAGTTTCCCTTTTAATATATGATTAGACTCTCTTTCTGGCGTGTTCTATTGCTTCTATACCTCCTTGTCCAATTGACCTAAGTATTCTTCCGATTTCTCGCAAATACTGTCTGTGCCGTTTGTCCTTCTCTTCTCAAGTTTAGTATTCCTTCGGGATTGTTTTGATGTCACGTACAGTTCTTAAATATAGCAAGTGATATGTTAGTTCTTAGGGACGCAATTTGTGCACGTAAAAAGTGAAACTGGTAATTGTACGAGTGATACGGATTTGATAAACAATATCCACCGACAAGTGCACCAGGTCATAATCAATTAATAACTCACTATGAGTGAGGTCGATCCCACGAGGATTGATAGATCAAGCAACTTTAATCAATTGGCCATTCTAGTTAAACAATCAATTTGATGAAGTTTGATTGAAGCTTAGATAACTTGACAGTGAAGTAAGTTGCTGAAAACTAAATAACAAGGAAATAAATGAGTAGAAGTAAAAAGCAGGAAAATAAATAGTTGGGAATTTTGAAGAAAATTAAACTGTAATAATATAAATGCTAGAAAAATAAATGACAAGGAAATTAATTTTCTAGAATGTAAATGAACTAAGGTCAATGAGCATTAAAGGAGAAAACATTTTGTACTTAATTGAGTGGATTTTATCCACTAAACTCACACTTATTCATATAATTCGCATGTTTTACATTTTCCTTCTTAATTCTGTGCTATGATTGAAAACATGCTTCTTTGGCCTTTCTTTTCCTCTCTTATTACCATTCGATACCTTGATATGTGTGTTAAGTGATTTCAGGGTTTATAGGGCAGGAATGGCTTAGAGGATGGAAAGGAAGCATGCAAAAGTGGAAGGAATACAAGAAATTGAAGGAATTGCTGAGCTGTCAAGCCTGACCTCTTCGTACTAAATCGATCATAACTTGAGCTACATAGGTCCAAATGAGGTAGTTCTAGTTGCATTGGAAAGCTAACATCCGGGGCTTCGAAATGATATATAATTTGCCATAGTTTCCATGCTGTTAGGTGATGCGCACGCGTGGACCATGCGTACACGTGACCTGGCGAAAGTTCAATCCACGCGTACGCGTGACAGAGCCACGTGCTGGACACATTAGAAAATGCTGGGGGCGATTTCTGGACTATTTTTGACCCAGTTTTTGTCCCAAAAAACACAGATTAAAAGTTACAGAGTGGGGGAATCAATGAATTCATTCACACAACATTCATTCACAATTCTAGGTTTTAGGATTAGCTTTGTTTAATTCTGGATTTCTACTTAGTTTAATTTAGTTTCTCTTCTACTCTTATTAGTTCTAGAAATTTAGTTTATCTATTTCTCTTGTTGATTTGTTTGTTTCCCCAATTTGGTTTATGAACTCTATGTTAGATTTGATTTTCTATTTAATACAATTTGAGGTATTTCATATTTATGATTGCTTTCTTCTTTTGTTATTATTGATGCTTTCAATTGGTTGTTTGGATTTTATTATCTCTTATTAGTTTCCTATGTTTTTATGTTATGCCTTCCAAGTGTTTGTTAAAATGCTTGGGAGGGTTTTAAGTTAGATTTTTATGTTCTTGGCTTTGGTAGAGTAATTGGAGACTCTTGAGTTATCAATCTCCTTTGTTGATTGATAATTGAAAGTTGCTGGTTGATTTGGATTTTCTAAAGCTAGTCTTTCCTTAGGAGTTGACTAGGACTTGAGGAATCAAATTGATTAGTCCACTTGACTTTCCTTCATAGTTAGAGGTTAACTAAGTGGGAGCAATGAACAATTCTCATCACAATTGATAAGGATAACTAGGATAGGATGTCCAATTCTCATACCTTGCCAAGAGCCTTTCTTAGTTATTAATTTACTTTCTTGTTATTTTATTTCCTTGTTCCTTATTTCAAAAATCCAAAAAGATATAATCTCATAACCAATTATAAGTAACATACTTCCCTGCAATTTCTTGAGAGACGACCCGAGGTTCAAATACTTCGGTTTAATTTTATTGGGTTTACTTTAGTGACAACCAAATTTTTATATGAAAGGATTATTGTTGGTTTAAAAACTATACTTGCAATGAGAATTTATTGTGAATTCTTTACTAGCAAAAATCCGTTCATCAAAATGGCGCCGTTGCCGGGGAATTGCAAACGTGTGCCTTATTATTGGTTATTGTGAATATTATGAATATTGCTGTTTTGTTTCTTCGTTAGTGTTTCTAGTTTTAGGAGTTTATTTTCATTAATTTTTATTAGTTTTTATTTCTCTTGCTACTATGAATTCTCACCCCTTTCGCTATGAGTTTGATTACAATCATGTTGTAGGAAGATGAGATTACAATGAAATCTTGGATCAAGAATGGGACAATCAAAGATGGGAGGAGTCACAAGGATATGATCAACCCTCTTGGCAACAACCACCTCCAAAGCACTATCAACAATCATTCTATGATGTGTACCAAGACAATGGTTATGGTGGACCTCTTTGTGACAATCAACACCCACCACAATATACCTATGAACCCCCTCCTCAACATAGCTTTGAACCACCATACTCACAAGCCCCCTACTATCAAACACCACCAGATGATCCTAACCCTTATCCACCATACCAACCACCATACGAACCATATGAACCATACCCAGAACCACCACCTCACCATCTCCATATCCTTACCAAGAAGAACCACCTTCCTTTTATGAGCTTTTTTTTCCCAACAAATGAACCCTCCTATCCACCCCAACCTCCACTGGATGACAACACCCTTAATGTTATTCACCAAGGGCAAATAGAGCTTCAAACCACACTTACCTCTGCTTTCACTGGTCTAACCTCTACTATCCAAGCTTTTATATCCCGCATGGATCAATCCTCTACCTCGAATACTCAACCCTCAAGCTCTAGTACACCACCACCCTCTATAGAAGAACATCTATATCCATCAATCCAAAAGCAACATGATCCCAATTATGTTATTGACATGGAACAAGAGAGAAGGGATCGTCTAGGGGACTTAATGGATCGGATTCATGCATCTATACTTCAAAAGAAGCAAGAGGAGGCCCAAAAGGTGGAGGTAGCAGAGACCCTTGAAGATGAAGGAGTAGTTGAAGAATTAGTGAAGGACAACATCAAGAAGGAGTTTGATTTTGTACTAGAGCAAGTGGAGAAAGCCAAAATTATAGAAGAAAAGGAAGTGGTTGAAGACTTAGGAGATGCGGAACCTCCATGGGAAAGTCAAGTCATAGAGCCTCCTTCCAAGACGTTTGAAATTAATGTTGAGTAGGGTGTACAACCTCCAAGGCATATCATGGTTGAAGACTTCGAAGGGGATGATCAAGAGATGGATTCAATCATTGATGAATTCTTATCTACAATTAAACCCTCTCCCATTGGACTAGACATGGAGATCAAAGAAGAAGAAGCACAACCTCCCATGCCCTTGGTAAGCAATAAAGAAGAGACTGAATTGGAAGAAAGCTACCAAGAGGAAGAGGTTGAAATTGAAGAAGCTTGCAAAGAGGTGGAAGTTGTCAAAGAAGAGTACAAGGGAGTGGAGCTTGAAATCACCTCACCAAAGTTGTTGGAGACCTCTCTGCCTAAGTCACCATCATCCTTCACAACATTCAAGTGGGTAAAATTCATATCCCTTAGCTTTCTCATCCCACTTAAATATTGTTTACTTGAGATAGATGGTCAACTTAGAGCTCTTTGTAGCGTTAAGAGTAAGAAGAAAATGGTTAGTGGTAGGAGTTGCCCTACAAGGTTCAATACGGTTGCACGCTCCAAGTTGAAGTGCAAGGATTGGTGTAGAGCTCGATTGAATGGGTCTAGGAAGTCATTTGGATACTTCAAGGAGAATTCAGATTGCTTGCCACCCGGTTGGAACAATGATGATCAACACAAAGACGGGTGCAAAAGCAAGATTTGAGACCCCGAAATTTAGTCTAGCAATATACACTGTTGGGGCCTTGTCACTCGCTTTAACTTGCTTGAAGGCTTTATGCACCTAGTTTGGAACCCCGGAGGCTATTAGAAGTACAAACATTGGTGAGGATTCCTGGATGAGTTCAAGCACAAGCCACCATAACAAGGAGCTCACTAAATGTCCAACTTAAGGACTTAAACTAAAAGTGCTAGGTGTGAGACAACCCACTATGGTATGATCTTTCATTTTTATTCTTAATTTTATTTTATTTTATTCTTATTAGCGCGCACGCGTCGTTTGTGTATGTGCAACTGAACAGTGAGTTGCGCGAGAGACGCGCGGGAGGGCTGCGTGCCACACAAGCCACCCCACGCGTACGCATCTCCTGCAGAAAGTTCAACCCATGCGTAAGCGTCAGCGATGCGTACACGTGGGGATGAAAATCGGCGTAAAGAGCGAATTCAGAGAGAGTTGTGCGGCCACCGTGCTGGAAGCGTGCGATAGTCACGTGTACGCGTGCGCGACGCGTACGCGTCGCATGGCTAATGCAGTTTTCACGCGCACGCGTGACTTGCGCGCGCGCGTCGCGTCCCATTTTTCATTCTCTTCTCCTTTCTTCTCCCTTTCTCCTTCTTTTCTCCTCTTTTCTCACTTTCTTCTTCTTCATTTCTTTAACTTCTCATCCTTATTCTCTTTTATTCTATTTTACTTAATTTATTTGTATTCATTGTATTTTAATCTCGTGCATGTTTTATTTTCTTTTCTAAGTTTATTATTTTACCATTGGTGTTAAATGTTCTTATTCAACTGTTATATCTTTTTCGGTATTATTTCGGTGCTTAGTGACTTGTTTTACATTGTTGGGTGATATTATTTATCTGTCAATGCCAATCTTTTATGATAACTGTGTCCCTTTTGCATTGACATGAATTTATATTGTCTTTCATTACCTACTATCACTTTCCCATTATTGCAATTTTTGCACTATTGATATGCCATTTGCTTCTACTATTTTCTCACTTGCATATTGTAGCTATCATGTAATTGAGACCCTCATTATTAGGCATTAACCCAACCATATTTTATTTGTTTTCTATCTTTGTTTTTGGGTTACTTTTCTTCCCTTTTCTCTTCTTTCAGGATGGCCACCAGGAAGAGAACTAGAAGACATTTACACGGGGCGGCAAACAAGTTCCTACGCACATTCTTTGGAGAAAAAAAGTGCCAGTTGGAGCCACCCGTCCACTTGCACATCTTAGCATGCACCGAGGACGGTGCAATCTTTAAGATTGGGGAGGTCGATACCGACTTCCGTGGGTTAGTTATTTTCTTCTCAACACCAATGTTTTATTTTCTTTTTAGTTCGTTGTTGCATATGCATGTTTGATTGCGTGGTTGCTTGATTTTATGCATATATTTACCACTACTTGGTTGAAGTGACAAATTCTTTTTCAAGAAAATTTTTATAGCATTTCACTAATTTGAATTACAATTTTTCTTAAACTTGTTTGAAGAAATATTATATTGGAACATGGTTTAGAGCTCGAACACACAAAACCAGTAAGATTTTGAGCCTATTTGATTGGTTGCATTTTATCGACCAATGTTTTATTTTTGGTGTGTGTTGTTCTCTCTAAAATTTTGATCTTTGTCTTGCTTAATTCTATATTTCTATTGTTTGATGTATGCATGCACTTATATAATTGAGGCCTTGTTTCACTAAGCTTACATACTCATATGGCCTTAACATTTTCATTATCCTTTGCAAATCAATGTTGAGCCTATTTTACCCCTTTATTCTTTACTTTAGCTCATCACTAACTCTAAGCGGAAAATAATAATGTCCTTAATTTGAATCCTTGGTTAGCTTAGACTAGTGAGAGTGCTCATGAATTAAGTGTGGGGAAAGTGGGTTTGGAAACATTTGGTTTAAGAATTGGGTGTTGTATATCTTTATGAAAATGTGAAAAAAATATTTAGGACATGTTCATGCATTCAATAATTTAATCATATGTATTGAGGAAAACAAAAAAAAAGAGAATAAGAAAAGAAAAAGAGCAAAGAATAAAAGGGGACAAAATACCCCAAAGTAAATGGTGAAAGCAATGCATATGT
This sequence comes from Arachis hypogaea, assembly GCF_003086295.3. Classification (NCBI taxonomy): domain Eukaryota; kingdom Viridiplantae; phylum Streptophyta; class Magnoliopsida; order Fabales; family Fabaceae; genus Arachis; species Arachis hypogaea. The sequence goes on along the minus strand of NC_092048.1, from coordinate 38,380,551 downwards.
ACTGTACTCGAAATTATGATGCATGAATATGTGAAAAACATGGTTAATGGATAGTTAGATATTGTATTATGATTACATGGATTGTCTAAGTTAGGTGGAGAGTTTAGGCTAATTAAGAATTCAGATTTTAGTCCACTTGACCAAATACAATCCTACCTTGACCCTAACCCCATTGCAACCCTTAAAAGACTTCTTGATATGTGTATTTATGCATTAAATTTTTGTTGATTGGTAGAAGAAGAGCAAGTCTTAGAAAGCAAGGTTAGTAGAGAATTGAGAGAATCGAACCTTAAACACTTGAGTGATTAGAGTGTATATACTTCCGGTGAGGGTTCGATGCTTGGTTCTATGTTCCCGGCTTTCATGAGCTATCTTCTTACAAGTTTGCTTGTCTCTTATTGTGTGATTTGAATTAATGGAATCTAATTTATTTTTGTCTTGAAGAACTTGTTTACTTTCAACCAAGTAGATAGAAACATCTTAGCATATAGTTGCATTCACATACATAGGTTGCATCTCATGAGTCTTACTTTCCCCCATTCATTCCTTTTGTCTCCTTGAACTTTACATGAGGACATGCTAATGTTTAAGTATGGGAAGTTTTGATGCATCACTATTTCGTGGTATATTTTGTACTTAATTGAGTGGATTTTATCCACTAAACTCACACTTATTCATATAATTCGCATGTTTTACATTTTCCTTCCCAATTCTGTACTATGATTGAAAAAATGCTTCTTTGGCCTTTTTTTTCCTCTCGTATTACCATTCGATGCCTTGATATGTGTGTTAAGTGATTTCAGGGTTTATAGGACAGGAATGGCTTAGAGGATGGAAAGGAAGCATGCAAAAGTGGAAGGAATACAAGAAATTGAAGAAATTGCTGAGCTGTCAAGCCTGACCTCTTCATACTAAATCGATCATAACTTGAGCTACAGAGGTCCAAATGAGGCGATTTTATTTGCGTTGGAAAGCTAACATCCAGGACTTCGAAATGATATATAATTTGCCATAGTTGCCATGTTGTTAGGCGACGCATACGCGTGGATCATGCGTACGCGTGACCTGACGAAAGTTCAATCCACGTGTACGCATGACAGAGCCACGTGCTGGACGTATCACAAAATGCTGGGGCGATTTCTGGGCTGTTTTTGACCCAGTTTTTGGCCCAAAAAATACATATTAAAATCTGCAGAGTGGGAAAATCAATGAATTCATTCACACAACATTCATTCACAATTCTAGGTTTTAGATGTAGTTTCTAGAGAGAGAGGCTCTCTCCTCTCTCTAGGTTTTAGGATTTTAGGATTAGCTTTATTTAATTCCGGAATTCTACTTAGTTTAATTTAGTTTCTCTTCTACTCTTATTAGTTCTAGAAATTTAGTTTATCTATTTCTCTTGTTGATTTGTTTATTTCCCCAATTTAGTTTATAAACTCTATGTTAGATTTGATTTTCTATTTAATACAATTTGAGGTATTTTATATTTATGATTGCTTTCTTCTTTTATTATTATTGATGCTTTCAATTGGTTGTTTGGATTTTATTATCTCTTATTAGTTTCCTATATTTTTATGTTATGCATTCCAAGTGTTTGTTAAAATGCTTGGGAGGGTTTTAAGTTAGATTTTTATGTTCTTGGCTTTGGTAGAGTAATTGGAGACTCTTGAGTTATCAAACTCCTTTGTTGATTGATAATTGAAAGTTGCTGGTTAATTTGGATCCCTCTAAAGCTAGTCTTTCCTTAGGAGTTGACTAGGACTTGAGAAATCAAATTTATTAGTCCACTTGACTTTCCTTCATAGTTAGAGGTTAACTAAGTAGGAGCAATGAATAATTCTCATCACAATTGATAAGGATAACTAGGATAGGACGTCTAGTTCTCATAACTTGCCAAGAGCCTTTCTTAGTTATTAATTTACTTTCTTGTTATTTTATTTCCTTGTTCCTTATTTCAAAAACCCAAAAAGATATAATCTCATAACCAATTATAAGTAACACACTTTCCTGCAATTTCTTGATAGACGACCCGAGATTCAAATACTTTGGTTTAATTTTATTAGGTTTGCTTTAGTGACAACCAAATTTTTGTATGAAAGGATTATTATTGGTTTATAAACTATACTTGCAACAGAAATTTATTGTGAATTCTTTACTAGCAAAAATCCGTTCATCAATTATCAACATCGTTGTCGTCGTCTTTTTCTTCTTCTTCTTTTTTTTTATATGTGTTTAGCAAATTAGAGTACACAAATTTTGATTCACAATACAAAAATTTTGATGCACAGCACATAAATTTTAGTGCACAATATAAAAATTTTTAGAGAACCTCATACTTAGAACATTGACACTTAACTGACAAAATATGTACAACATAGAAATTTTGGAATACAGCATAGAAATTCCGATGCACAACACAAAAATTTTTGCGTACAACACAGAAATTTTGGAGAAACCACATGTCCAAGACATTAACACCCAATCAACAAAATACGCACAGTACAAAAAATTTGATGTATAACAAAAATTTTAGTGTATAGCGCAAATTTTTTAAGGACCACATGTCTGGAATATTAACTCACCTAACCAATAAACTACATTCGTAGCAATTTTTTATGTGATATGTGTATATGCAAAAAATTTTAAACTATATCGATAAATTTATGCTATGTACAAACATTTCGAAATTTCTGTGATCTCCAACAAAAATATTTGTACTAAAAAAGAACAGAGAAGGAGAACCGATGACATATTTGCACAATTTTTTGTTAGGCTTGTGACAATTTAGTTGGACTCAATCATAAAAACACTTGTACATATAGTATCACCATAAAAAAATATTTTAGTTATAAAAGTAGATAATCAATGCATCACCTTTGCACAATACTATCACTACCAAAAACACGGGAGTTACCAACGGGAAGGTACCGTGTTAACCAATGGCAACGTATTATATCTCTGTGGCCAAATTTTATGGAGTTTTTCAACGTTTTTGTTTGTCCGTGGCCAATTTGAGATAGATTATCTCATTTGCCACAGACCCAATGATCACCGTGACAAAATGGAACGATATCCACTTCCAATTCCGCGCTTAATTTGGTCATTCCTTCCATTCCTTTCAAAAAAAATTTATGCAGTTTATCTTTTTTTTAAAATTAAACCGTAATTAACCTCAGATAAATAGTAGGGTGCAGTTTTGTTCAAAATCTTGATAGTTAGTTTTTTCTCCCTCTTTTCCAGTGCTGCCACTGAGAATTATTCAGGTATGTTAATTATTTAATATTAGATGCAATTCATGATTTATAATTCTGCCAATGTGGTTAATTATCGCTTCTTGATTAAATAGTAAATTTTCAATATGGTTATGGTGTTCATTAGCGGTATAAAAATTTGATGTGGATCATGAATTACAATTTCACTCTTTCTTTCATTTTTATCATCGATGTTCTTTCTGATCAAATGCAATTTATTCTTTCCTATTTATTTATAGTGGTTATATTTGTATTTATTATTCTTTTATTCTTTATTATTTATTTATAATAAAGTTAAATTTTAATTATATTTGAGATGCATACTTGATACAATAGTTACTACAATCATCATCAAATTATTATAAGAGAATTTAATGCTACAATAATAATGATCTATGTTATACATATTAAAATTATAAAAAGAGTACAAAAGAGTACCAAAAAAAACTAATTTTATAAATTACTTGTGACTAAAATTCATTTTTTATCTCAGTTATATTTTTGTCAAATATATGATGGATTATTATTGTAGCGTTGAAGGTGATGATTGTTATGACTCGTGTCTATGTTCTTTAAGTATGTAAATCAAAATTTAACTCTTCCATAAATAAATAGTAAAAAATAAAAACGTAAGAAACACAAATAATAAAAAACAACAACAACAATAACAAAGCCTTGTCCCACTAAGTGGGGTCGGCTACATAAATCAAGCGACACCATTGTACTCTGTCATGTATCATGTCTACAGAGAGACCGTTTACATGTAGATCTCGTTTGACCACCTCATAGATGGTCTTCTTAGGCCTTCCTCTGCCTTTCGCCCTTTGTCCATCTTCCATCTCATCCACCCTCCTAACTGGATGTTCTATCGGTCTTCTTCTCACATGTCCAAACCACCTGAGACGCGATTCAACCATCTTTTTCACAATAGGTGCTACTCCAACTCTCTCCCTTATATCTTCATTCTTTATTTTATCCAATCGCGTATGACCACTCATCCATCTCAACATCTTCATCTCTGCCACACTCAGCTTATGTTCGTGCTCCCCTTTAGCTGTCCAACACTCCGTACCATACAGCATAGCCGGTCTTATAGCGGTGCGATAAAATTTACCTTTAAGTTTTAAAGGCACTTTTTTGTCGCATATAAAACCAGATGCACTCCGCCATTTTGACCAACCTGCTTGGATCCTATGATTTACATCATGTTCAATCTTTCCATTATCCTGTATGATGCACCCAAGATACTTAAAACTTTTAACTTTTCGTAGGATGTTTTCTCCAATCTTCACCTCTATATTGGGGTTTTCCCTTCTCAAACTAAACTTACATTCCATATAATCCGTCTTGCTACGGCTTATGCACAGACCATACACTTCTAGAGCTTCTCTCCATAACTCCAACTTCTTATTTAGGTCTTCCCTTGACTCTCCCATAAGGATGATATCATCGGCAAAAAGCATGCACCATGGCACAGGCTCTTGGATGTGCTCTGTGAGTACTTCCAAGACTAATGTGAAAAGATATGGACTTAAGGATGATCCCTGGTGTAATCCTATACCAATAGGGAATTCCTCTGTCACACCACCTTGAGTCTTCACACTAGTTGTGGCCCCATCATACATGTCTTTAATTGCCCGAATATATGCGATCCTTGCTCTCCTCTTTTCTAAAACCTTCTATAAGACCTCCCTTGGTACCCTATCATACACTTTTTCCAAATCAATAAACACCATATGTAGATCCTTTTATTACTACGATACCTCTCCATCATCCTTCTTAATAGGTATATCGCTTCAGTGGTAGATCTGCCTGGCATAAATCCAAATTGATTCTCTGTTACTTGTGTATCTTTTCTCAACCTCTGTTCTATCACCCTTTCCCATAACTTCATAGTATGACTCATAAGCTTAATCCCTCTATAGTTTCCGCAACTTTGTATATCCCCCTTATTCTTGTAGATAGGTACCAAGGTACTCTTTCTCCACTCATCAGGCATCTTCTTTGACCTTAAAATCTCATTAAAAAGCATGGTTAACCAGTTGATGCCTTTTTCTCCAAGACCCTTCCAAACCTCAATCGGGATATTATCAGGTCCTACTGCCCTGCCATTTTTCATTTGCTTTAGAGCCTCTTTTACCTCGAAGTCTCGAATCCTTCGATAGTAGTCAAAGTTTTGATCTTCTTCCCTTGTGCATAATCGACCAAGGCTCGGAAGAGTCTTCTGTCCCTCATTAAATAACTCGTAGAAGTAGCTCTTCCACCTTTCACAAGTTTACATTCTCTTTTGAATTCCATCTTTTAACTCTTGATAAAGAGCATGATTTGAATTGGGGTGTGAAGTGAATGAGAACTAATTTTTGTTAGTATATTTCAGTGATTTTTCAATTTTTGATTTGTGTATATGAATCTGATATATTGTCCTAATTATAAAAAATATGACTAATGCTTTTAAATCTTGATGTATTTGTTATTATTTAGGTCACACAAAATGACAATCGCACGACCTTGCAGAAAAGATTCAATCTGGATTACTATGGAAGAACGTGACTTGCTTGAATGCTGTGGAAGCATCAAGTTTGCATCGAAGATGGCTTCTGCTTCTCCATTCTCCTCGTTGCAACACGCACTCGATGTGGCATCCGATATTTGGTATAACAAGATTAATGTGCATTCTTGGTTGATAGCACTCAATACTCACAACAATATCTGTGAAAAGTCACCCTCCTCACATGCTGCTATGGATTCTAGTATAGAGGTTTTTTGCCTTAAATATTTTATTTGTGCTTTGTTATCCAATTTAACATGATGTTACCATTTAATAATTCTATATAGTTATTCGGTCTAGTTGAAAACTTGTAGGAGATATATGCACTTAGCGTGCAGTATCTGCAAAGGCATGGATTTCCATATTTTACTATTTCTTCTGACTGGGATGCAGATGTTATATTAATGGATCTAAAGGTAACAAAGATATATTGTTACTTTCTTTTTACTATTTCCAAAATTGTTTGCTAGCACCTGTATATAACACTGTAGATAAATCAATGCATTTTTTTATCTATGTAGACAAGCGTTAAAACCAAGCCATCATGTGAGCTTGAGTGGGCACGTCGAAAATAATTTATCATCATAGAGCAATACATTTCAAAGTTTTTTCAAAAATTTATCATCATAGAGCAATACATTTCAAAGTTTTTTCAAAAGAAAAGATATATTCGCTCTACAACTGAATCACCAGAAACCCAGGCTGCGATAAAGGATTTTGATCTCAACAAGAAGCCATTCTGGAAGGAAGATTTGGATCATGTTGCTCGTGAGAAAGCTAGACAATTTTGTGAAATTTGGTATCCAGAAGAATATTATGTCTGATGTGCTTCTAATTTAGTTTCATTGAACATAACCCTACTATATTATTAGCTCTCTTAGTTTTCTGTTCTAATTTTATCTAGGCTTAGGGTTTCTGTTTAATGTTACATTTGATTTTCAGCTGAACATGGTACTTGATCATCACTATATGAAGTATTGAAATTTCCAATTCAATTTACAATGCTGTTTTATGCTTTGTTTTACAAGAATCGCATGTGCAAATGCATAAGCTGCAAAATTGGCTATTTCCCCAACGATCACTCCAAAAATTTAGACATCTATACAGAATTTGTTGAGAAAATTTCCTAATATTAGTGACACGAGAAAAATAATTACAGAACACTAAGAGATAACATGGATAAATTTTTCGATAAAACGCCTCAACTATGTATCTAATACATGATGGATTCATGTAAGGGATCTAGGATAGTAGTGTCCACTTCAGAAGAGAAGCTTTATTGTTTTGTGACCCTGAAAAACTTAGTTTTTCCCTCTTTTGGTCTTTCCCCTTGCTTTTGAGAGTAAAAAAAGGGCAGTGTCATTTTTACAAAAGCTTATCAAAGAGTTAAGTGAATCCTTAGTGCAACAGAGTTTATGAAAACACCAGTAATCTATTTCCTTTTTAATTAAAGATATTTCAACAATTACAAATGCTTCTCAAGACCAAAGAAAGCTGAAATTTATGAAGCTCTATGAAGCACGGACACTTTACTGAGTTGCCGTGTCTACGTGTCAGACACATTTCGGACACGACACTCACCGACACTCGTCCGACGCGCGTGTCTGCTGTGTCCAAACCGTGTCTCAATAAAAAATAAAAAATTCTTCTTCGGACACACTTGGACACACCTAAATACCATCACGTGTCAGCGTGTCCGATTTTATTCTTAATATATATTCTTAAAATAAATTTAGATATAGTATATATTATTATTTATTAAAACAAAAAATATTTTAAATACTTGATATAATTAAAATAAGATATTAAAAATAATTTAAAAAATTAATTTATATTTTAATATCAATAAAATATTAAAATATTATTACAGTTTATCTAAAAAATACTTTATATTTTATATGTATGCGTGTCCCTGTGTCATGTAAGATTTTCAAATTTGCGTGTCGGTGTGTCCCGTGTCGTGTCGTGTCCCGTGTCCGTGTCAGTGTCCGTGCATCATAGATGAAGCTTAATTGCACATGCCATGATTGTGAACCTTAATTGCACCTGCCCTGATTGCAGAGACTATTGGAACAACGGAAAACCTACCAGAAGCTTCTGACCAAAATTTTCGTTCAAACCCACTCTTCATTGAGTATGAAAAAGCTGCCGGAAAGGTCCATCCTTCCTGTATTTGGAGTCCATTCTTTCTTGTATTTGGAGGCTTCAGTTTGAGCCTAAGAAGTGGATAAACCCTGTGGTGGCAGCTCCTCGTCCAAGTGCGGCGGCCCTAGTTATTTGTGCCTCCCGAGATGCCATGAATCCAGCGGCAAAGGGATTATGCACCACCAGAGCCATTGGGGAAGCCTGGACAATTGCATGTGTAATATGTGTTTCCTTAATTCCAGTCCCAAATTGTAGTTTGAATTTAAGAAAAATTACGACGAAGTAGAAGAAGAACAAGAGGAATAACAACTTGAATTCGATTACCAAAGGCTGCTCGAGATGCATACCTTAGTCCATTGCTGATTTATCAGTGGTCATGGCTTGTTAGTTGGCTTTCCTCTTCTCATTCCTAGCGTCCTGTTTTAATAAGAAACAAGCTAAGGGTGGGGAAAATTAAAAAGTGGGTGCCCAGAAATAAAAGAGATGACCATAAAAGGCTAAAACAATTTGGTATCTGCTTTGAGGCCTTTAGAATTTACGTTTTTAAAAGTTAAAGTATTCAGGTACAAAACAAATAACAATAACGTAAAAGAAAAAATAAAATAGATAATAAATAAGATAGATTTTAGATAAGAGATTAAGATTAAAACGGCTAAGATAAGATATGTTAACAGACTTAGTCATCTATTTAACAGAGTTGTGTAACTAATTCCTAAACTTGTGCAGTTTACAATGTTATATATATAAGGGCTGATATTTTCAATCATTCATAAAAATTTATTATACAATACTTCTTCACCGTTGGTTTATTCATAGCTCATTAGTATTTTTTCTTCTATTTCATTCCCACCAGTTTAGCGTCTTTTTTGTTGCAACCGAGAAAAAAGAATAGAAAAGATAAGATTAAGGAGAGCAAAGGACAAGTGAGTCTTTAATTGTTGATAATCTGTTTCGTTATCTTCTTATTTTTAAAATCATTAATTCATATTAATAAATAGTTATAAATTTCTTTATCTTCTATTTTCTTAGTCACTAAAACATACTATATCGTTATTCTACTATGTCTTTACCTTCTTATTTTTTTAAATCATTAAAACATACTAATAAATATTTATAAATGCCACCAAATTTTTTTATGTATGTGAATAACCTGCATTCTAATTTTAATACGGGCAAAAATAAATTTAACTTTTTAGTATTTTTATGAATTTGTATTTTAAAGTTTTTTTTATTTTTCTTTAAATTAAGCTTTCCTTCTAAAGTGATACCTTAATCACATTTATTATTTTTTATAGTTATTTAATTATTATAATATAATTATTTCATATGATACCGAAAGGACAAATATTCAATCAGAAATTCTACTAAATTATTAATAATTTGTTAACCTGCCATTCAATTCATACTTTGATAATCCGAGCAATGCCAAAGACAAATTTATATAGGAGAGTGTGGGATAAATGTCCCTTTTCACACTTTATAACGTAACATGTTTATATGGGATAAAAATTTATTTGACTCAATCTCCCATTTGATAAATAAATTTGACCCCATTTCGTTTTTTTTGTAATTCTCTTCTATTTTTGGCAGGTTCTTGATTTTCGGTCTCCTCGTAAGACTCCTTAACCTCCTTCTTTAATTTTTTTTAGTTAAATATTTTTGTTTATGTTTTTTAATTCATGCAATCATGTTTCGTTTTATTTTGTATAAATGTTAACGTATATATTTTTATTACATGATTAATGGTTAATGAATAATAAGATTCAACAGTGAAAAAAAAAGTATAAAATTGTTATAATTTTTTTATTAATGTCCCCAAATTGAAAAAAACCTTGGATTTGTTACTGTGTCTGACTACGGTTCTATAATTCCATAATATGTGGTGTCAAGTATCCATTAACTTATTCACTTTTAAAGTTTTTTCAGATTTAGTCGTTTGTCTGCTTTTTCGATACTTACATTATGCATATCTCGGCATTTAGACCAGAGTGTCTAGCTGTGATTGACAAGAGTTCGATTGATAAATTAATTACATCAGTAGAGTACAAATGCAGTGTAGCTAGCTTCTTAGATTTTGCCTTTCAAAAGGTTGCCATAAATGGAAAAATTATATGTCCATGCATTAAATGTGGTTTTAAAAACATGAGAACTAGAGTTGAGGTGTTAGCACATTTACTCCAAAAAGGTTTTTCAAAAAAATATACTTTTTGGTATATGCATGGAGAAAGTGTAGTCCAACCTGAAGAAGCATCATCAAGCCATGACTTCCGAGAATCAGAGGAAAGAGCTCCACTACAAGATATGCTTAATGATATTTTCGGTTCAGCTACCAACAACTTTGATGGGGTTGATGATGAGCCCATTGAAGAGAGGAACGACTCTTTTCCAAATCATATCGAAGATGATACTCAAGAGGAATCTGATAGAATTCGAGAGTTGCTAAAGGAGGGAAATCGCAAATTATACCCCGAGTGTGCGAAGTACAGCAAGTTGTCATTTATTGTTGAGCTGTATCATATCAAAGTGCTATGCGGTGCGACTGACAAGACATTCTCGATGATACTTGATCTTCTAAAGAGAGCGTTTCCTCATGCAAATCTGCCTGTTTCATTTTATGAAGCAAAAAAAAATGATTAAGCAGCTAGGCTTGGGATATGAAAAAATTCATGCATGTCCAAACAACTGTATACTCTTTTGGGGTCCAAATAATGAGACCAAGAGTAAATGCACAATATGCAATGCATCTCGATATAAAGCAGAGGATAACACCAGCAACAACCCAGGAGTTTTGGACACAGTTGAACATATGCATAGGCTAATTCTTGCAAAGATATTGAGATACTTCCCTCTCACTCCTAGGCTAAGAAGGTTATACATGTCCTCTAAAACATCAAGACTATTGCGTTGGCATTCAGAGTTTCCTAACTCAGACGAAAAGTTAAAGCATCCAAGAGATAGCAAAGCATGGAAGGAGTTTGATTTGTTATATCCGGAGTTTGCTGGAGATCCACGTAACATACGACTTGCTTTGGCTTCCGACGGTTTCAATCCATTTGGGACTCTCAGCTCCAACATTAGTGTATGGCCGGTGATGTTGTATGTATACAACTATCCTCCATGGTGTTGTATGAAGCAAGCCTCTCTTATTATGTCTATGATAATTCCTGGTCCAAAGATGCCTGGTAATAATATTGACGTTTTTCTACAACTACTTATTAATGAGTTAAAAGAACTATGGAAGGGTGTTGACGTATACGACTCTGTTGATGGACAGTTGTTTTGCATGCATGCTGCATTATTTTGGACTATTAGTTATTTTCCAGGTCTTGATAACCTGTCTGGGTGGAATACACATACTAGTCTTGCATGTCCTTCATGTAACTTTGATACAGTTTCCAGGAAGTTAAAGCATGGCATGAAATATTGCTTCATGGGACATCGTCGGTGGTTACCCGATAACCACGAGTATAGACAAAACATGCACTCATTTGATGGCACTACTGAACTAAGAGGCCCTCCGCCAAACAATAGGATAGTTTGTAGTAATTTGTTTGTTTATATTAAGTAATAGTTGAAATTAATTTTTGAATGGAAGTGTTAATTAGGCGGATTAAAATTTTTTGGTAAGTTTAAAATTTGGACCGTACTTGAATTTGGAATTAAATAAGTCCCTACTTTTCGTTGTTATGGTTGATTAATTATTATAGTTTGTTATTTATAAATTTATCAGTTGTACGTGATCAAATAAAGAAAAAAAATACCAATAGTCACCTTTAATTATTTTAATCAAAGACAAAATAAAATAAAATATTAAGAAAAATAAAAATCTGATTTTAGAAAATGAATAACGATGTAATTTTATTAAATTTTTATCATTCTTTTCTAGAAATTATTAGTATTTTTTTATTTTAATACGAATTTTAGCTTCTTTACTTTTCTTCTCTCAGATTTATGTCAGAATTTAATTTTATTCAAAAATCTGATTTCTATTATATATTGTTATTATCATACTTATATTGTAATATTATTTGTATCAATGGCTACTATTATATACTAAAATAATGATAAATAATAAATAAAAGAAAGAAAGAAAGAGAAATGTCATATATTTATGAAGAGGGATTCAGATTTTTAGATATGATAGTTCTATATATCTGTGTTATGTATATGTTTATTGATTGAGAACAATAAATGTTATTAAATGACATTTTAATTCATTCGGCATTCAAGTTGGTAGATCAGCCTTGAACCATATATTCTAAGGGAAAGTATGAGGAGCCAATGGAATATTTATACAATGTGTACAATGGAGGTTTATAGAATATTAGAGATATAATCATTAGTGTTACCTTTTCCCATCAGTTGAAGCTTTTGGGATGAGTGGTATCATGACATGGTACTAGAGCGCTAGATCCAAAAGGTCAAGAGTTCGATCCTTGGTGAACGTGAACTCAAAAATTAGTTTAAACTTTTGGGAAGATGTTTATTATCGCTAGTACTCGGATGGTTATTCTAAATAGTATGGGGGATGTTCATTTTGTAACTCAATAGCTCATTGTACATATTATATAAATAGTTCATTGTCTCCTTAGCGGGATCCATATTCTAATTTCCTGTTTCATCAAAGCCGCATTTGTTTAATTGATAAGTTCAAACTTCTAGAGACAATTTTGAGTAAGCCTACTGTGCTTTTATTATATTTAGTTTGGTACCGATATGTGTATGCAATCTATTATTAGATTAGTATGTAATTTAGATTAATTAGTGATATATATGTGTGCAATTAATTTGATAAATCTAAGTTTGTCATTTATGCCGTTTTGTTTTTCTTTTTTTAATTTCGGTTTAATTTGACTTGGCGTTCTTCCATTTATTCAGACACCTCTACTGGAGAAATCATCACTCGCAAGATGATAGCGACTCAAGTTTGGGCGCTGAAAAAAAGTGAAAAAGTTATGATGGAGTTGGATGCAGATGGACAAGGTCGAGATAACGGCTCGAACCTGTTTGTGAGATTTCTTGGTCAAGTAGCTCGTCGAATTATATTTTGTCCCATATCAATCAAAAGATGGGATCAAATGCCAGAAGATAACACAAAAAGATAATGGGAACTTATTGAAGTAAGTTTATTTCACTTTGAGCCGCATTTTTATTGAATTGTTGTCATCCTAATTTAGCTCCTAGATTGCCTATATTTAGGTTTGCGTTTTCTGTTTATTATTGTTATTTCTTATTAAAAAGAGATTGTGAAAGAGCTGAAATCTTGGTGTAGATAGATTAATTTGGAGGTACTTTAAGTAAGCTTTGACAAGATGCCATTGCTCTATGATTTATGAATTGATTAGTTATTAAATAGATACTGCTGCAGGTTATATGCTATTGCTATCAATTTTGTCAAGTTAGTTGCATTTCATTCTTAGGAGTTAGGATACACTTCCTGCATTTCTTTTCCCGTTTCAGTTGCTATTTTCATGAATGTTTTGAAATTAATATTTGGATAAACTACAGTAAACACGGGTTAGGATTAGAAAAAGTCTTTTTTTTTAAATATTATCTTTCTAAGATATAATCTGCAGTATGGTTATCAAATTGAGAATTTTTTAATAATTCATCTCCTTTATAAATTATTTCAAGGAAAATTTTGAGTTTGATTATGCTGCTGGCGTCAAATGGACTCTGAGGACCTCAGGTGATAGATGGAAGGCCCATAAGTATAATTTACGGGGAGAATACTTCTTTTCTAACAAAAGAAAGGCAAAAATACTGGCTGCGAATCCCTCGGACATACCGCCTGTTGAATGGACTGCTTTTATGGATCATTATATGGATCCTAAAACAAAGGTAAATAATTCATCTATGCTTTTTTATTATTTTTATTGAATATTTAAAATGGATATCTGGTATCATTTATTTACTTTTTTCTTGTTCTTGAAAATCATAGGAACATTGTTTGCAAAACGCCAGAAATCGTGAAAAGCTTATAGTTTCACATGCCGGTAGAAGTAAAAGCAATGCTAGAAGAGCAACTCAAATGGTATTATTTTTTTTTTTTATTATTGAGCCTAGTGTTGTTATACTATTACTATAAAATTAGCGCTTTTAATTAAATTTGTGATTATCTTTAATATTCTATTTATTGTACTAGGAAAAAAAATTAGGAAGGCCTGTATGTCGAAACGAGATTATTGTATCAACTTTGCTAAAGAAATATGGGAGTTATGTAAGCGAGGAAGGACAATGATTAGCTGTGAGTGTCTCAATTATATTTTATATGGCTATATATTTTTTTATATGCCTTGATTATGTCAATACTCTATTCCAATGCGATGTGAATTTGTTTGTAGGAAAAAATAGCAAAGCATTTGTCTGAAGACCAAGAGCGTGCTGCCACTGAAGGTATTCATTCAAAGGTCTTGGCTCATCCGGATGATGCAATTGGAAAAGTTTGCGGTCCTGAGAATGGTAAGCGAGTACGTGGCTTTAGTAATGCTGCATGTCCCAGTGGTTTTGGTAAGTCAAAGCGCATCTTTGGAGGGGCAATATGCGGAGGTTCTAGCAGTGCATCGCAACAACATGTTGCAGATTTAGAAAGGCAACTTCAAGAAGCTAAAGGTCAAGTGGAAACTCTCCACAGATTTTTACAACAGAAATACGGTGATAAAGTACCTACCTTCTCTGATTCTGTGCCACACATTGAGTCGGAATGATGTATCTCATGTCATGTTTATTTTAATTTTAATTTATGTCTAGTCTATACTGTTATTAGAGTTACTTATATTTTTTGTCGTACAGAATTATAAAACTTGGTTTTTGTTATTTTTTTACTAGCTATATATATGAACAATGCATATGCTTTAATTTACTCTTATTACTTAGTTTGCTATTTTTTTTATTTTAATGTTATTATCGTTGCTTTGATTGTTTATATTGTTATAAAATTATTTTAATATATATATATATATATATAAATATATGCAATATTAATTTAAAAAAATATTCAATTGGTAATTATAGTTGAGAGTTTTTTTTTAAATTGAAAAAAAAATTAGCTACGGATTAATGTGTTGGTAAATAGCTCATAATATTAGCCATGAAAAAAAGCGTGAAAAAAAAGCCCAGCCTATCAAATATTTTTTGTGCATGATTTTTTTGCCACAGAAAAAATCGTGGCTAAATTACCCAGCAACGTTTAGCCACAGAAAAAATGTGGCATAAAAAGTCCAGCCTATCAATATTAGCCACGGAAAAATTGTGACAAAACTATACTCATTAATTACACTGTTGTCATTTAGCCACGGTTTAGAGTGTGGCCAATAACATAAAAACCGTGGCTATTTAGATGTCTCCACGGATCATAAAACCGTAGCTAACCGGCCAAAAACTGTGGCTAACGAAAAAGGCGTCACCCTTGTTAGCCACGAAAATGTATTCGTTGTTAACGCTTAGTCGCCACAGATTTTCTTGATGTTAGCCACGGTTTTTTCCGTGGCTAACCACCGCTTTTCTGGTAGTGTATATATATCTTCAAAAAATCTTGGAGCCAGTAGTTTTTAGCAATTTTGTCCAATATTTGGTCAGCACAAATATTAAATTATCTTAAACAAATAAATTTTATGAATTTATGTATATAAATTCTCATAAATGTGGATACAAGTTATGTTAATTTATGTGTGTAAATTCTAATAAATATAGGTGTAAATTATATATTTTATGTGTATAAATTTTTATAAATATAGATATAAATTATTATTAACTAAATACTTATTCAAAATGGTAATATTTACTTGCTAATATATCTTTATCGAAAATAAAATTTTGTTTCGACAACCACACAAATCAAGGTGTGTCCTTCTAGATTTCACAAGTAAGACGATAAGTTGGCACAGCTAGCAAGTTCTTGGCTCTTGGGCTTGAGAGGCCATATTTCTCGTTCATGTCCAACTCATCTGGAGTCATGTTCCATGGTAGTTCCCAATTGAAGCAATGCACTAACTGAGCCACCACAAGTTTCACCGTAGTAAGTCCTAGGTGTATTCCAGGACATATTCTGCTACCAGCACCAAATGGTATAAACTCAAAGTTGTAGCCACGGTAGTCACGATTGTTAGTTATAAATCTCTCCGGATAATACTCTTCAGCATTATTAGACCATGCCTTAGGATCTCTTCCTATTGCCCACAAGTTTATTATGATTAGTGTCTTTTCTCTTATACGGTAACCATTAACCATGGCATCTTTTGTTGACTCACGGGTCACGATTGCTCCAGGAGGATGTAATCGTAATGTTTCTTTGATCACAATATCCAAGTAACTTAGATTTGCTAAATGGGTCTCTTGCACAAATTTGTTCAATCCAACCCCACTAATTAGCTCGTCTTGAAGGTTTCTCATCACTCGTGGATGCTTTAAGAGCTCGGACAAAACCCATATAATAACGGTTGCAGAGGTTTCAAATGACCCTGCAATAGAATCTAGGAGAAGAGCCTTAATGTTGGTTCGATCCATGACTTGGCTCTGTTCATCACGTGGATCAACGGGTTGGTTCATAAGTGAGAGTAATATGTCAATGAAATCTCTGTGGCCCCCCCAGGCATGACATCCACCCGAACTACCCTTTTCATGCTCCTCAATGATCTTCTCTAACTCTTGGTCAATGGCTTTACCAAGTCTCTTCAACCTTCGTGTGAATCCCTGAAAGTTTTAAATTAAGAGTAAATTACCTTTTCTGTTTCAAAAAATTATGTTTTCAACAAAAAAAGAACTAACTCTTTGTATATAAAAATATCAAAAATGTCTTTTTTTTTTAAATATTTTTTAAAAATTAAAATTTAACACATATAATCAATTAAACTGTGTTATTTTTATTAAAATTAGACCGAACAAATCAGTTTAGCCAAAAAATTAATAAATTAATATTTTTTATAAAAAATAATTACAATATCCCTATTATAAAAAATAACTAAAATACCCCTATTATATATATATATATATATATATATATATATATATATATTTTGAAATCTCTAAATCCTAACCCTACTACGATAGAGAAGGAAATGGCTAAAATTTAGAATTCTCAAAATTAATATATATAATAAGAGTATTTTAGTCATTCTCTATGAATTAAATCTCAATAGGGCCCCTAAAATTTAGTCCGATATTCAGAATGACCCCCACAATTTTGTTGGCCTCAATTAGAACCCCCAAATTTGCAATTGTGGCTCCAGCTTGCCCCTGCAATCATCTCCATCACTAGAATACTGATATGACGCAATTGCATGACATGGTGGACACAACTTAAATGACGGCGCATGGTTTCGCGCCTAAACCCTTTGAAAACCACGTCGTTTCAGTTTTTTGTGGGTTAAAACTCCTTTTCTTTCTACTACGACGATCATAAGTTGCAAAACATCAAGAAAACCCTTACACTATATGGTTTCCAAAGGGTTTGGGCGCGAAACCAATACGACATCGTTTAAGTAGTGTCAACCATGTCATGCAATTATGCTAGATCAGCATTCCGGTAACGGAGATGATCATAGGGACAAGCTAGAGCCACAATTGCAAATTTGGGGGTTCAAATTGGGGCAACAAAATTGTGGGGGTCTTTTTGAGTATATGGCCAAATTTTAGGGGACAAATTGAAATTTAACTCCATTTTCTATAATAGAAATATTGTAGCCATTCTTTATAAAAAATAATATTAATTTAGACTGATTCAAAATTTGATTCATCATTTTTCGGTCAAATTAATTTGTTTAGTCTAATTTTGACAAAAATAACACAATTTAATCGATTATATATATTAAATTTTAATTATTAAAAAATATCTTTAAAAAAAATATTTTAGACGTCTTTATTAAAATGACTCCATTTTTAAAATATATTTTATGAAATATATATTATAATAGGAAAAGCAATACATATAAATATACTCTACTAACTTTTATTTGATTTATAAACTCCTTGTTTCTTTCTTTCTATTTTTGGATATTTGGACATTGAAAAAAAGTTTGTCAAAATAAATCTACTTAGGGTAAAATCAACAAATTTGAAATATTGAAATCTTATTTTTTGAACAAACGTTTTAAATTGATATAGAGCCCTCTTTAGAATATATATACTGGATGCATTTTCTAAACGAATATAACTTTTAACAATTAATATTTTTTTTCTTTTC
The DNA here is from genome assembly GCF_003086295.3 of Arachis hypogaea. NCBI lineage: Eukaryota > Viridiplantae > Streptophyta > Magnoliopsida > Fabales > Fabaceae > Arachis > Arachis hypogaea. The sequence goes on along the minus strand of NC_092048.1, from coordinate 38,362,427 downwards.
AAAGTCTATTTCATCAAACAATAAATTTTTTAAGTTTCAAACTATTTATTTATTCTCAAATTAAATAGCTTAATTAATGAATCTTATATGATTGAAAATAATGAAAATAAAACCAATGCCGTGCGTTAGGAATGTCCATGGATCGAATCGTATCCGCAGATCCGCGGTAAATATCCGCATCCGATCCGAAAATTGCGGATACGATCCGATCCGATCTGCAAATTGATCGGATCGGATCCGCACCCTTTGCGGATTGGATCACAGATATCTACTCTATATTCGCGTATCCGATCCGCAGATCCGCACTATATATATATATATATTTGGTATTATATTTACTTGTTTGTATGTTTTAGTTAGTAATTATTATTCATATATTGTATTATTTTATTTTTGTTATTTAGAGAGAGTTTGATTAAAAATATTTTAGGAATAAATAAGTTTAAAAGTATGAAAGAAATATTTTTATCGAATTCTTTTACATAGAAATATGATTAAAAAGAGAAGGTTTAATTATGCGGATATATCCGATATTCGATCCGATCCGATTTGCAAATGTGCGGATCGGATCGGATCGGATCCGGCACTAAAAAGTGCGGATATCATATCCGATCCGATCCGATGGAAATTGTGTGGATCGGATCGAATTTTTGTCCATATCAGATCCGATCCGATCCGCGAACACCCCTACTGAAACGTGGTAGGACTATTTAAAAAAATAAGTATAGAATTAACTTTTAATTAGTCTCTATTAACTATTTTTATTGTAAAATTAATTGTTTAATGTCATTTCTTAAAGAGTTTAGAATTTATTTAAAATTTAAAATTTAGAATTTAGAATTTGAAATAATTTAAAATCATCTATTAAAATTATTTTCTAATATAAAATATATATTAAAATATAAATTATAAATTAAAAATAAATTAAATTATATATATTTGTATATAAATATATAATTATTTATTTTGATAGCAAAATATATTTTTAAAAAGTAATGGTTAAGATTTTAATATTTATTATGTTAAGTAATTTAATGAAGAAAATTTTATGGTGTGAATAATAAAAAATATCCATTTGTATAGATATATTGTGGCTAGTTTCATTAGTTAAATTGGCACTAATCATCAGTTTTTACAGGAGAGTGAATTGACTAGTAGCAGGATGTTAAACAATTGGAAAAGTATATGAACCAAAAGGTGATCAGCCAAAAAGTAAACAAAACCGCTTAATTATAATCACTTTTTGAATAATATGTTTGAAAACTGCTCCTAGGATCACGGAGCACAAACCAAAACCCAATTTTTATGGAACCCAGACACATTTTAGCTGGTTTTTGACTGATATACTTTTGGTTCCCTAGTTGTTCTCTAAACAATTTTGTTTCGATCTTCTCAGTTTTCATTAAATACAATTAGTACCTAATTGAATCTCAGTTTTCGATCTTACTTTTGTTTCAGTTGGGTCAAGGAAAAAAAAGTACTTATTTTAGAATTTGGATATTTTAAATTTTATTTTTTATTTAAAAAGATAAAATATAATTTTTTTTATTTTTAAATATTTTTTTATATTTTTTGTCCTATTTATAAAATAAATTATAAAAGATCATACGTTATTTTCTCAACTGAAAAATAAAATTTAGAGAATTCAACTTTTTTATTTGTTCATTGTACTAAAAATATTAAAAATAATTTTTTTATTAATAAGATGTTATTTTTAATTTTTAATTTAAGATGTTATTTTTTATTTGTTACTTTTTTTTATTTAAGATTTTTTTATTATATAAGTTTATATTGTTTTTCAAAATTTATTTTTTATTTTCAAAAATCACATATATAATTAGTTTAATCACATTCTTTAATTTTGTGTATTATGACACTAAAGAATTTGTGTTATACATATATAACACTATAATTTTTCATAGAATCAAGAAAATTATTTGTAGAAATAATAAGAATATATTTAAGTTTATTGTTTTATGTGATTCTATTAAATATAAGTTTATCGTGCATATATTAATATATATTTTGATAAAAGCATACATGAAAAAAACGAAGTGCTGTATAAAATAAGCATAATTATTGATATAAACATGGTCATTTTGAAAAATAATAAATAAATAAATAAACACTTTACACTTACACCATCCGTGTAAATGAAAGTTTATGAAAATGGATCTAATAGATAAAATCACACAAACAGTAGTCCAAATTTATAAGGCATTTTTTTTTAAATCAATTGGATAAAAATTGGATTTTTTTATTTAAATTAAAAAATATAATATTTACCGATTAAAATAAACGTATAAATATTTACGAAAATATGTTTCTAGTCATATCTCGGATACGGTGGGAGAACCAAAAAACGAACATATTTCGGATACACTAACCCCGTTCTGTGATACGTGGTTTATTTAAGAGTTATATCCTGAGTACATTCGAGATATGAACAAGAGTACATCTTGAATACACTGCATTCGAGATATACTTATATTCTGATCGGACACTGCATCCAAGATATATAAAAACTGAAAAGTATATTAATTTAAAATAATAAAAAATTAATTAAAAAGTTTTTTCTTTATTTTAAAATAATTAAATATTGTATTTTATATATATTTTTAAAATTAATTTAATATATTATCAATTTAAAGAATATTAATAAGTAGATAATATTCTTTTTTTATCTTAACCAATTTTTGAAAAAAAACTAATAATTTTACTTACGTTTAGACAATTAATTTTAGCTTAGTAATTAATTAAGTTTGGTTAGTTTTAAAAAAAATATATGTATGTGCTTATTAATTTATTTTCAAACTTCTAAGAAAAATAAATATCTTTTTTTTTTATCTCTGTTTGAATTATAAATCATAAATAGAATATAAAAATACTGATATATTCTTAAATTTTATATATAACGTATTTAAAAGAACTCTCGTATTAAAATATTTAATAAATTCTCTCAAAGAATTTAAATTTACTATTTAAAAAGTTATTTAAAAAATTATGTTGACACAAATTTAATTAGTTATGTAATTTTTTTTATTTGCGATGCTATTTTTATTTATATTATAAGCATATTGAATCTTGACTATATCTTAGATGCAGTGTCTTTATCCTGTATCATCGCACGTATCTTGCTCCATATCAAAATATAAATATATCTTGGATGTAGTGTGTCCGAGATGTTCTTGTGTTCAGATTTCATATTACAACACGGAATCAACACACCTAAAATCTAGTCAATTTTAGAAGTTACCTACTATATTTGAGATGTAATTAATTACACATTTTGATAAATTTTTTTACCTTTAAATCGGTAGATACTATATTTATTTAATTTAAATAAAAAAATCCATAAAAATTTGTGTGAAAATATTTAATTTAGTGCTAATCACATTTAATAAGAAAACAAAAACAAATGAATTACACAAACATCAATGAACTTCCTGCAAAAGATGAAGAATGCTGCACTAATCTCAATGCCAATTGACAAGTGTTGTTTAATGGGACTAGCCACGATGAATCCACATATATGGATAACTTTTTCTCTTTAATCAAATATATAAAATTATTTCAGAATTTTCAATTATTAACTTAAAAAAAATACTCTTTATTAAATAATAGATAGAAGGAAGATGTATTTAGTATTTACTATAAAAAAAAATTTTAAGTGTACCAAAAATATCGATGTTCCAATTATTTTAACTGATGATTTTTAATTAATATACATTATATATATTTTTTATAATTCAAATCAACGATTAAAATAATTGACACACCCGCAATTAACTTAAAACTCTCCCCATACTATATATACATTCGTAGGTACCTGAAAATCAAAAGATCCAAGCCAAGGCAAGTAATCTGCAACATTAAAGGCTCCAGCGAGGTTAATAGCCTCATGCAATAGGCTTGCCAAATGAAACTCGTCATGCCTACTACGCCCCAACACTATCCTATACACAACATCCTCTGCAACATTATTAACCAATTCACTAATATCCACCACCTCTCCCCTTCCTGCGGCTTTCTTGATCGCTTTCACCGCCACTTTCACACCCCTCTCTCTCGCACGCGCAAAGGACGAAACCTTCGACGCACTCAGAAGCTGCGACGTAAACAGCCTCCTCATGCTGCGCCAGTACGGTCCGAACTCCGAGAACACTAACCCTTTGGAGCCGTATAATACGCAATCGCTGGCTTGCATTTTGGGGCGGCTAGCAAAAGCAGCGTCGTGTGTCTTGAGGAACACTTCTGCGGCTTCGGAGTTTGAGACAACCACGACTGGGACCTGTCCTAACTGCAGGGACATGGTCGGGCCGTATCTTTGGGCCATGGCTTGGAGTGTTCGGTGAGGTGACTTCCCCAGCAGCATGGGGAGGTTACCGAAGACCGGAAATGCCGGTGGTCCCGGTGGCAGTGATCTATCATAATGTTTACTTATTAGGAACAATATGGTGAGTGTGAGTGCCAGTGCGAGAAAGAGCACTGGAAGTGCTAATATTGCTGGAACCATGGTTTTGTTTGCTAGATAATGGGTGTGGTTACGTTGAGACACGTTAATTCTTTGCTAATTAGAATTTTTGTAGGCAACCAAATGCCTAATATATTGTAAGAATTCCGCTAGGACCAGCCAATAATAAGCGTAACATATTTTTGAATTATATTCTATACTAATTAATAACATAAATTATCATTAATTAATGGTTATTTAAAATTTTTGTTAAAAGATAGAAAATTAATGATTATTAATTATTTTTTTATTTTAATTTATCTTTTTACTATTTATTACACTAACACTAATTTTTCTTTTTAAAATAAATTTCGAAACTCCAAAAAATAAAAAGCACCAAAACATAAGATAAATAATCATTCAAATCTTAAAAAAAATATACAAAATCTAAAAAAAGAATCATCCAAAACTGATAAAAAGAATCATTCAAATCCTAAGAAAAAAAACATACAAAATATAGAAAAAAAATCATCCAAAACTAATAAAAAGAATCATCCGAAATGTAAAAAAAAAAAACATAAAAAACTAGTTAAAAATCATTCAAAATCAAATAGGAGGAGGAGAAGAAGAGCTACAGGATGGCCGGGAACAACATCTTGGACAGCGTTGCGTGGACAGTGGGGGAACTCACGGTGGCATGTTGCGACGAGTGGAGGAGTCGCCATGGATCGGAGTAGTTGATCGCACGTCGCGAATGGGGACTTGGTGAATGGTGAATGGGGAATTGAGGACTTAGTTGATCAGAGTAGTTGATCGCACGTGGGGTGCGAGTGGCAAGCGATAGGGAGTCGCGAGTGGCAAGGGTGCGTCTGGCGGGCAATGGGACGCGAGGAGAGTGAAGTAGAAGCACGATGGTGGCTGTCTTTCCTGCGCAAACGGTAGATGAGGTGGCAGCGCGCGAGGACGGTGCTGCGGCGATGGTAACGGCGTGAGGACGAAACCGCAGCAGCGTGGGGAATTAGGATTTGTCGTTTTGTGTGGTGAATGATGAGTGGAAGTGAAAATAAATTAGGGTAAGTTTTGATTCAAAAATGTCATTAATGTCAATTAATCAAATTTTAAATTTAAAAAAATAATTTAAAATTAATCATTATTAATTAAATTATTTAATTCTTGGCTGGTGGACACTTGGCTCTCTATACTTTTCCATGTTGTAATTGTAACTTTCATCGACTTGGTAACGTCTCGCATCACATCTATACAAGTTGAATAAATTAAAACCAATGTGTTAATTATATAAATTATAATCTCTACAAAAAAATAATATATAAAATAGATATATAATTAAAGGGAGTCATTTAGATAAAAATATCAAAAACGTCTTTTTTAAAGATATTTTTTACTAATTAAAATTCAACGCATATAATCGATTAAATTGTGTTATTTTTATTAAAATTAGACTAAACAAATCAGTTTAGCCGAAAAACTAATAAATTAAATTTTGAACCGATGTAAATTAATATTTTTTATAAAAAAATAACTACAATATTCCTATTATAAAAAATAACTAAAATACTATATATATATATATATATATATATATATATATATATATATATTTTTTTTTTTTTGAAAACTCTAAATCTTAATCCTATTATCACAATAGAGAAATAAAGGACTAGAATTTAGGATTTTCAAAACTAATATATAATAAGAATATTTTAGTCATTTTCTATAAAGATATTGTAGTTATTTTCTAGAAAAAATAATATTAATTTAGACTAGTTCAAAATTTGATTCACTATTTTTTAGTTAAATTAATTTGTCTGACCTAATTTTGACAAAAATAATACGATTTAATCGATTATATATGTTAAATTTTAATTATTAAAAAATATCTTTAAAAAAAGACGTTTTAGACGTTTTTATTTGAGTGGCTCCCATAATTAAAATGGTGTTACTTGCGTGACACAGAATTTTTAAACAAAGATGTTAGTCGGATAATTTTTTATTTTAGTATTTTTTTTTTTAGATTTAACTGATTTCATTAAGTTAATGTTGAAATAGATAACAATCCATATTAGAATATATGTTTATTTTAGAGCTTTTTATAATTTTATCAAATTTTTAATTAGGTCCATATATTTTTATATTTTCAATTGATTTTTTATATTATATTTTTTTTCAATTTAGACCCTGTTATTGTTAAATGTCTAAAAAAGTTAGTAAATTGTGAATTTATTTATATACCTTGTCTTCATTTTTGAAAACTCTCAAACTCCACCAATGACTTTCTCACTACTGTTCCTCCTAATCTTCAATCTCTCTGTCGTCTCTCTCTCCATCGCCCTTCTAAGCGAAGCTATTTTTGATGTCGTCGACATCCTCGCCGACTCAAGTTTTGTCTCCATGGCCCTTACCTTCCAAGTTGTGGCAGAATTCCTCTTGGAGCAATCCCCTTCCATCACCATCTTTGCCCCTATTGACTCTGCCTTCAAGAAGTCTAATAAGCCCTCTCTCGACCTCCTCCGCTTCCACCTTGCTCCTCTTCTCTTACTGCCGCAGAGCCTCCGCCTCCTCCTAGCTGGCATCAAGATCCCCACTATGCTCCCAGCCAGTCCCTCATCATCACCATGTCTCCCTCCAACCGCATTACCTCTCTCAACAACGTCCGAATCACCGGATCTCTGATCTACAACGGTGTCCTCTTCATCTGTAGCGTAGATCGCTTCTTCGATCCAAATTTTTAAGACAACAGCAAATCTAACCAGAAACCTAATTTTAATGCCTCTTTCATAGCGAGGAACCTAACCGCGAACAATTCATGTGACTCCTTCTTCCCAACCATCGAAACCTTGAAATCCGGAGGGTACACTGTCATGGCATCGTTTCTGGTGATGCAACTTGTCAGCTTATTAGAGCAGGACTCAATAACGATATTGGCTCCGACAGACGAGATGGTGATGAATCGAATTGAAGAGTATTCATCGTTCTTTTTTTGGCACGCTGCACCGTGCAAGCTTCTTTGGAATGATCTGGTGAACTTCAAGGGTGATACAAAGCTTTCTACATTCGTGGAAGGGTTCGAAATCAACATCACAAGCTTCTTCCAAAGGTTATTTTGAAATTTTAAAAAGATGGAGGTGTTCTCAATTGAATTTTCAATTCTAATAGTGAAAATATTTATTTTTTTAATAAAATATTATGTTATTTCAAACGTTTTTGTTACGATAAGGAATTAAATTAAAAAATATTTATAATATAGAGATCTAATTAAAAAAAATATAAGGACCTAACTAAAAATTCGATAAAATTATATATAAGAACCTATATAATAATTAAACCTAAAATATATTATAATTTAAGTTGAACGATTTTGTAATTTATGTATATTGTGCGATATAATCGGCATTGGTATAGATTATATATGTTCATTTATGCGATATAATCTGATCTATATTATATTATTAATTTGATAATTAAGATGTGCTATTTATTATTTTTTTATTCTAATTAAAATATTTTTTTCTAAAGTTAATAAGTTTATTTAATCATTCCTTCCTCTTCTTTATCTCTTTCTATACTATTATTATTATTATTATTATTATTATTATTATTATTATTATTATTATTATTATTATTATGGATAAGTATTATTTTGGTCCCTGATATTTAGGGTCAAAATCAAAATCGTCTCTAATGTAATTTTTGATTTAGAATCGTTTTTAACGTTTTATTTCGTATTAAAATCATCCTTTTAACGTTTTACGGACATAAATACTCTCCACCACCACCACCACCTCTCTTGCTCCACTACCACCACCTCCCTTACTCCCACCAAATTCAGAAACAAAAATATTATTCAAATTCAGAAACAATAACATCAAATTTAATAACCAAATCAACACACAACAACAATAAAATCAGAAAATAACAAATCAAAATCAGATTAGAAGTAGAAGCAGAAGTAGACCCAAAAGTAGAAGTAGAAGCAGAAGCTCAAGCAGAATCAGAAAGCAGAGGCCAAAGCAAGAAGTAAAAGCCGAAGCAAGAAGCAGAAGCCGAAACAAAAATAGAGGCCGAAGCAAGAAGCAAAAGTAGCATCGTGCAGCGACGAGGCGGCATGGAGCTGTGGCGAGAACGCGGCAATAAGAAGCAGCGATGCAGAAGCAGAAGCTCTCTCTGGCACGCGACGGCAACGGCGGCTCCAAACTTCACCGGCACCATCCCCCCCCCCTTTCCCCCTTCCCCTTCCCCTTCCCCTTCCCCTGTCTCTTTTTCCTTTTCCTTTCCCCCTCCCTTGCGTCTTTTTTCCTTTCCCTTTCTCACCCTCCTCCCTCGCGTCTTTTCTTTTTTTTTTTAATTTTATAATTTTTTATTAGGATAGGAGTAATTTAATAATAAAATTAAAAATTTTATTAAAAAAGACGATTTTAATACGAAATAAAATGTTAAGAACAATTCTAAATCAAAAATTATGTTGAGAATGGTTTCGATTCTGACTCTAAATATTAATGACCAAAATAATATTTACCTCTTATTATTATTATTATTATTAACAACTAAACCATCGTAACTAAGTACAAGTTAATAATCGAGACAATGGTAATAAAATCACTTGAAACTATCGATTTACGTCGATAATGATGTAATGATTTTAATTTAATAGAATAGTCCATTCATCTTATTTCTTTATTTAATTTGTTATGGTAAAGCCATGACGGTTAATAAAATATGTATAATTAACTGTATATAAATAAATTATAAAAAATGTACTTGAACACAAAATTGTTATAATCAAGAACAATATTATATATGTTAGTCGAAGAAATACTTTCGATTAAGGTAGGTCAATTCAAAGAGGAACTTAAGACGAGTTCGATTTCGAAATGCTTTATTAAATCGGATGGGTTTAACTAGACGGATATTTGAGATAAGTAATCAAATAAAATATTTGAATAGGTGGATCGAGCAGTTATAATAGTAAAAAAGTTAAAAGCTTTCATCACACGAGGAAATCATGGATAATATTTATGGGCAAAGAAGTGGGAACAGGTTATCCAGGAGTAGGCATTTAAAACTATGATTCTGTAATTAATTATAAGCTACAAAAGTAGATTATAAATATTAGAAAGTTTTAAGAAATAAAGGTTGGAACTTTAACTCAAAAAACACTCAAGCACACTCACATCTCTAGAGAATTCCTGAGTTTGCGATCGAGTTATTTTTCTGTAGGGTTTCTTCCATGTTTTTACTCTTTCAATTTATTTTCTTGTAAACTTTATTTTTCAAGCAAGTTTATCTTCCAAGTATTATTTAATTTCAATGTCCAATTTACATTTCTGCACTTTTAACTTTCATATCAAAACCCTTTGACCCAATTGAAGACACTTTACTGTTTTTTTTTTTAATTTTAACACAGTCTTTTCTGATTTCAGCACATTTTCTTTTCGAAAACTTTATTCATTCGTTTCTTTTATTGATTTACAAATTTTATTTTATCTTCTATCTCATTACCCGTCTAATCGAAGACGCATTGATGCACTTTTAGAAAACCGGTACCTGCAAAGAGGAGTAGGTTTCGCTCCCAAACTACTAGATATCGAACCACCATCGATTTGCTAAAAATTGACAAAACAAATTGGCACGCCCAGTGGGACAGTTTTAAAGTTGAAGTGTGTCAAAAAGTTGTTATATCATTCGATGTATGCAATTGAGAAGTGGAAAAATCATTCACATGGCTGATGAAGTGTCAAATGTGAATGGTGGTTCCTCCACCAATGATAATTTACCAGTAATTGTGCAACAAGCGGACGTGGCTTCACGTTCGGAAGGTGCAATAGGAAGTGAAAGTATAGCAGTTACCACTGTACAAACTGGAAATATTGGACGCAACATTCGTCCACGTGGTAATTTGCCACCTCCTCCAATAACTACCAGTTGGCCTCCTTTTGGTCTTCCTCCCGATTATACTCCGCCGGTAGGTAGTTTTGTTCCTCCTGTTTATTTTGGGAGTGTAAATGGAAGGAATAATTCTCAAAATCCACAACATCATTCTGAGTATTCTCGTGATTATAACGTGGGCTCTACTTCAAATCCTGCTAATTCGATGTCAGTATATCGACAACAAGTAGAGAAAAATTATCATGACTTGATCAACTTGCTGACTCAACAAATGACCACAATTTTAAATCCAATGATGGCTGATCACGAATCGAAATTCGAACGTCTTGCTAGACAAGTCGAACAAATTGCTCGAATCGTAGATTATGAGGAAGGTGAAAGGCATAATGCTAGGGGAAATAATGAAGGATTCGAAAATATATTTCTAAATGAATATAACGTTTTTAATCGAGAAGATCCTCATGTAATTCCTCGAGGTCAAAATGTTGATGACTTTCTAGCCAGATTACGTGCTAATCATGGCGGTGAACGTTATCAAGTCACCAGAATTGCGGAAGAAGTACTTAATCAAGTTGGTTTGAATGTTGGTTTTATGAATCGACCTCACTTTGTGTCTGCTTTTCCCCAAGTTGTTCAAATGGCTGAAGTGCCACGAGGGGTGAAGAATCCAAAGATAGTCACAAAGTTTGCTGGGGAAGTTGGAGAGTCGACTACTGAACATGTTGCTTGATATTTGGTTGATATTGGAAATCTAGCCAATGATGAAAATTTTAAAATGAAGTTTTTTCCTTCTTCGTTAATGAAGAATGCATTTACTTGGTTTTCGAATCTTAGACCAAATTCGATAACGATATGGAATCAATTAGAAACTACTTTTCATGCTCAGTTCTATCGAGAGAAATGAATGTGGCAGTTACTGATCTAGTGGCTTTGAAACGTGAGGATGGTGAAACCATTGATTACATGATATGTTTCAAGAATGCTAGGAGTAGATGTTATGTTTCATTACCTGAGAGTGAAGTGGTGAAAATAGCAACTATGGGGCTAGGTTTTTATATGCGCAGAAAGTTACTTAATGTGCATATTCCTGATCTAGCCCATTTGGCTGAAAAGGTTCGTCAGACTGAACTTATAAAAAAGGAGAAAGAAAAATATAGGAGTGAGCAATGATCAAAGAGTAAACTTTTTACTCGAAAAGAAAAAGTTGTTTATGTGACCATGGAATCCTCAGAGGAAGAAATCGATTTCGAAACAGAGGTCAATTTGGCCGAACTTAAGAAAGGCCCTCCATATGTCTGTTCCTTACTCAAAAAGCTTCCTAGTAATGAAAAGTCGAATAATTCAAAACTGAAAAGTGGAAAGAAATATTGTTTTGATATTTCGAAATTCGATCAGATTTTCTATGTGTTGCTTAAAGATAAACAGTTAATTCTTCCTGAGGGTAGACTTTTACTTTCGGTGAAAGATTTGAAAGGAAAACCTTATTGTAAATTTTACCAAGCAACAAGTCATTCGACTAACAGTTGTGTTCGTTTCAGGGACTTAATTCAGGAAGCAATAATGGAGGGACAATTGAAATTTGATGATGGCAAGAAGGAGATGAAGGTTGATGTTGATCCCTTCGAGGTGGATGCTAGCTTTGTTGAACCATGTTTCGGGGGTAAACATGGTTGGCATGTCCTATGATTTTGATGTGGCTCTTGATGATTTTGAGTCACAAGTTAGATCGGTGTATCCCCGGGCAAGAGATGGTTTGTTGGACTTTCTAGTTCAGCAGAAGATTAAAGACCGGGACGTATCTCTGCGTCCACGGTGTAATGCTGTTTTTGATGCCGAAGCAGCGACAATTTTTGAAAAGAAGAGAATGAAGAAAGAATTGGCTCATAGAGAAGAGTAGGCGCATCAGAGACAACCGATTCGGCGTATAGAGGGTCAAAGCTCTAAGACCCCTCAACAAAGTGTGGCTGCACCTTTAAGCCGATCTCAGGCTATTGGTGTTTAGTGGATTCGGAACTGTCAGGAGTTCCAGAAGCGAGATGCTCTCTATAGACGCAATCCACAATGGGGACATCGGGGACCTCCCCGAAATCAATACCCCTACTATCGTGGTCGAGCCCGAGGGCATCCAAGAGGCAGAAGAAATTTCAATCAAAATAAGAAGCCTCAGGTGGAAGTAAGCAAGGGGCAACGCCCTCTGTACATTCTCGAATTGTCTTTTCTTCTGATGGAGAGACTTGTCCGAAGGGAATTCCATCTCCTGCAAAGATGGAAAAAGGCAAGGCAATAGCCCAATCTTCAGGGGTCGACAAAGGCAAAGAATTTGATGTCGACGAAGAATATTTTGAAGAAGGGGATGATGATATGATCGGAACGATTTCGATCATTCCGACTGAATATCTGGGAGAATATGAAGGTGACCCAGAAGAAGATTATGATATGGAGGATGAGGAAGCCTTTTCCTTCATCCAAATTGAAGATGAGCCGGTGTATTTTCTTTGGCCTACTGAAAAACAAATGTCTCATCTCCGCCCACTTCATATAACCACTACCTTGAGTGGGATCAAAATAAACAAAGTCTTGATCGATGGTAGAGCGGCAATCAGTCTGTTGCCTGAGAGGATGTTAATGAAGGTGGAAAAGCATCTTAATGACTTAGTCCCCACAAACATTGCTGTAACTGATTATAGTGGAGCTTCAAATCTAGCGAAAGGGCTGGTTACTTTGATTGTGAAGGTTGGATCATCCGAGCGAAACACCGTGTTCGTGGTGGTTCCTTCAAAGGTAAGCTATAATGCTTTGTTAGGGCGAGACTAGATCCACGGAGTAGGGACTGTGCCTTCTACTGTGCATCAAAGCGTGCTTCTTTGGTCGAAAGATGGAAAACCTGAAGTCATCAAAGCAGATTCGAACCTTTATGTCGAACAGCTGCACGTTGATTTCAGGATATATAATCCTAAATTGAAACCTCTGAATGTTGACCGGACACTGAATTCTTATAATTGTGAAGGTTGCTATTTGTCTTTGAAAGGATTGTCAGTGAAGTTGTGTTACCCAGAGTTTGGATTTGCTCCAAATGGTTCGGACTGCCAGCCTTGAAGATCTTCTGAAGTCACTCTATGGACCAAGTCAAGGAAGTTTCCGATTACCTGGTAACTTTGCATTATTATTTAAATAATTTTCTTCCTATAAAGAATAAAAATGCTTCTTCTAATGAAGTGGAATCATGTAGGTTTAGGAGTTCTTTAATAATAGTAGTTTTATCAGCTCGATATCTTCAGTCGAGTTTTCTCATAATTTAAAAATTTCTCCTATGTGTAATGGAAGTGGTGCTGCGAATCCAATGGTTGATTTAATAGCAGAGGCACATTGTGTTGAAAATCGAAGTAATATCAATAAAGTGAATAATTCAGTTTATTCTATTTCTAATGAAATTGTTGATTTTATCTTTGATTGCATCAATGATTTAGAACCTTTGGGTTTTGAGAAACATTCTGTAAAAGATAAGGAGCATTTTAAGGGATTTGAATCTCAGGATTCCTTAGAAGAGATTAATCTGGGAACTGTTGATGATGTTCGAATTACTTACATTTGCAAGGGTCTTATTGATCCTTTTCGAACTGAACTTTTCCATCTTTTATATGAGTTTAAAGATTGTTTTGCTTGGGATTATCATGAGATGCCTGGTCTCGATCGTTCACTTGTGGAACATCGATTAGCATTAAAACCAAATGCTAGACCTGTAAAGCAAACTCTACGACGTTTTGCTCCGGAAATCAATGAAAAGATTAAAGAAGAAATAGAACACTTGATTAAAGCGAAATTTATTCGAACTGCACACTATGTTGAGTGGGTTTCGAACATTGTCCTTGTGATAAAGAAAAATGAGAAGTTAAGAGTATGCATTGATTTTCAAGATTTAAATAATGCTACTCCAAAAGATGAACACTTTATGCCAATTGCAGATATGTTGATTGATTCTGCAGCAAGAAATGAAATCTTACGTTTTATGGACGATTATTCAGGATATAACCAAATCTTCATTGCAGAAGATGACGTGTCCAAAACTGCTTTTCGTTGTCCTGGGACATTAGGTACTTATGAATGGGTAGTTATGCCTTTTGGTTTGAAAAATGTTGGAGCTACTTATCAGTGAGCGATGAATGCTATATTCCATGAGTATATTGGAAAATTTATGGAAGTGTACATCGATGACGTCATGGTCAAGTCGATTTCGGTAAATCAACATATTGATCACCTAAGAAAAGCATTTGTCACTATGAGGAGAAAGGGATTAAAAATGAACCCTTTAAAATGTGCTTTTGGTGTATCGGCTGGTAATTTCTTGGGTTTTGTTGTTCTGAAAAAAGAAATTGTAATCGATAAAAATAAGGCAGGTGCAATATTAGCACTATCTGCACCTAAATCAAAAAAAGAAGTGCAATCCTTCTTTGGTAAGGTAAATTATCTTAGAAGGTTCATTTCGAATCTTTCCGATCGAACTCGAGTATTTGCACCTTTAGTGAAGCTAAAGAATGATTTACAGTTCGAATGGACGAATGAGCATCAATTAGCATTTGATTCGATTAAGGCTTATTTATCCAAGGCTCCGATTATGGCAAATGTTCGTCCACATGAGCCCTTAAAATTATACATTGTAGCATCTAGGAACACGATTGGGTGTATGTTAGCCAAGATGATGAGAACGGGCATGAGCGGGCCGTTTATTACCTTAGTCGAGTTCTAACTGATATGGAAACAAGGTATTCCCCGATAGAGAAATTGTGTTTGTCTCTATACTATGCTTGTATGAAATTAAAGTATTATATGGTGGCTAAATCGGTGAAAGTTATAGCGCAAACTGATCTCATTAAATACATGTTAAGTTTTCCAATGTTACAAGGGCATTTAAGAAAATGGATGCTGGCATTAACAAAGTTTGATTTACAATATGTCCCAGTCAAGGCCGTAAAAGGGCATGTCATTGCAGATTTTCTTGTGGATAATTCGAAAGATCTAAATGACCAGGGAACAAATGTGATCGATGTGAAAGTCAATTATTGGAAGTTATATTTTGATGGATCGAAGCATAAAGATGGTGCAGGGGTTAGAATTCTTATTGTTTCACCCGAGGGTATTCCATCTGAATTCTTGTTTGAATTAAAATATCCTTGTTCGAATAATATGACAGAGTACAAAACTTTGATTTTGGGTCTCGAAATATTAATTGGCAAAGGAGCTTTGGAAATTCAAATATTAGGGGTTCTCAGTTAGTTTTAAAGCAATTATCGAAGGAGTTTAAATGCAATAATGAGACATTGCAGAAATATTTAATAACTGCTTGGGAGTTGTTAACTTCTTTTCGAAAAGTTTCTTTAATTCATATCCCCAGGATCCATAATGAAATCGCTAATGAGCCCAAATTACTTCGAGATATAGAATCGGTCCAGAAACTCTTAAGAAATTGGCCAGTGTTCATCAGATTTTAGTACTTGCAAGTGAAAGAGAAGTTTTGTGCATAGACGAATGGGAAGATACTGATTGGAGGAAGCCTATTGCTCAGTATTTAAAGGATCCCAATATTCCAGTTGATAGAAAGATGAAATTACAAGCAATAAATTTTGTCTTGATGGCTGATGAATTATATAAGAAGGGGATTGATGGAAGTTTGTTGAGATGTTGAGGCCAAGATGATCAAAATATTGCTTTGGAAAAAGTCCATAATGGGACATGCGATGCCCATCAGGCTGGAAAGAAATGAAATGGGTGTTATATCGCAATCACGTGTACTGGCCATCTATGATAAAAGATTGCATCGATTATGCAAAAACATGTCAAGAATGTCAATTACATGGTTTGATACAGCAGATCCCTGCATCCGAGCTGCATTTGATAATAAAACTATGGCCATTTAGATGTTGGGCTTTAGATTTGATTGGATTGATCCACCCTCCTTCATCAAAACGACACAAGTTTAAGCAATTTCCCTAATAGAAGTTGGTCAAAGTGAAATAATAGACTTTATTGATGAACATATTATTCATCGATTTAGAATTTCTCAAACATTAAGTACTGATCAAGGAACGATGTTTACTGGTCAGCGAATTAAAAATTTTGCAGCCTCAAGGAATATCAATATGATTACTTCAACTCCTTATTATGCTCAAGCTAATGGGCATGTTGATGCAGCAAATAAAATTCTAATAAGTCTGATAAAGAAGCATATTGGGAATAAACCTCGAATGTGGCATGATACTTTAAGCCAAGTACAGTGGGCTTATCGAAATTCACCAAGAGGGTCAACAAATACTTCACCCTATAAATTAGTCTATGGCCATGATGCAGTGTTACCATTAGAAATTAATTTGAATACTTTGAGAGTATCAAAACAGAATGATTTGCCAGTTGATGATTATTGGAATGCAATGTTTGATGAGTTGAACGAATTAGACTCAGAGCGAATATTGGCATTTGAAAATATGGTTCGACAAAAACAAAGTATTGCTCAAAGTTATAATCGTCGAATAAAGGAAAAATCTTTTAGCATAGGCGAGTTGGTTTTGAAAGTTATTTTGCCAATGGAAAAGAAATCAAAATTTCTTAGCAAATGATCCCATGTTTGGGAGGGCCCTTTTCAGGTGATAGGGTCATATTCTGGGAATGCTTATTAGGTCAACGATATCGAGTCAGAAAAAATAATTAACTTGATCAATGGAAAATACTTGAAGCAATATTACTGTTGGTCAAATTAAAGTCAAACATGCATAAATCCAGAAAAGAAAAACATTACAAAAATTAAAGCTTGAAGTAAAGAAATTCAGGATGCCAGAAGTTTTGCCAAGTCTGAACGCAGTTTTGCCCTTTTGTTGTACAAAGCTGTAAGTGCCTCGACCTGCTTAAACTTGTCGAATTGGATTGTCTTAAGTTGTTTTTCATATTCTTCTCGCTTAGTCTCAATTGAAACAATCTCTTGGATGAGATGTTGTTGTTTCTGCTGGACAGTAGTTAGAGGTTTGGCTATATCAGTTCGTCTTTGGCGTATTTTGGCAAACTTTTCATTGATTTGGGCTAATTCTATTTCAAGTCTTGCCTCTTCCTTGTCGTAAAAAGCTTGAACAGAAATAGCATGAGAGATTCTTAAATCGAATTCTTCACGGGAAGCTTTGATTGGTTGAAGGGTTGTAATGCAACCCTCCACTTCGATTTTGATCTTAGCTTCTTCATTTTTGATCTCTCGGAGCTTGCTTTGGGAAGCTACGCTGTCATTGGCAAGTTGTTTGCATTGTTGGACTATGGCAGAATATGGAGTAGAAGCTGGGAGTTCAAAGGCAGAATTTAGAAGATCAGATAAGAGCTGGTTGAGAAGTGCATCATTGATCCAAGCAACAGGTGGGTGATCCAGGAGTTTAAGAAGAGAACGAAGTTGTTCTCGAGTATCAACACTCAATTCAAACGAAGATCTTGATGTAGAAGGTCTTGGAAATGTTGATACTGGTACAGGCACTTCATCCTCCTATATAGCTTGGTTTAAGACAGAGATCAAGCTGGCTAAAGTAGCACTTGGAGGTGTGGTAGAAGCACCTGAGTTTCTAGACCTCTGTTCAGGGGGAGTTTGAAATTCATTCTGTTGAGCGGGACTGGAGAATCCTTAAGGGGTTTCTAAGACCCTGGATCGAGGAGAGTCTGGATTAGAAGTTTCAGCAATTTTAGAAATAGAGTCAGAGTCTGGAGCCACTTGGTTTTCAGCAGAAAGTGCAGCTTGGTTGTTTGGTGAGGTTGACTCAAGTATCTGAGTTTGTGTTGGAAAATGTTATGAATGATCTTTTGTCAAATCGACCACCTGTGTTATACGGAGAGGTGGAAGAGCAGCTTGAAGTGGCTGAGTTGACCCTGTGGCTTAGATCGAATCATGGGATGTAGAGTGTCCTTGATCATGATGCTGTTGTAGAAGTGGTTGATTGGATGCCACATGGGAAGTGATTGAGTGAGCAGTAGTGGTTAGCTGATTTGAAAAGTATACAGTTATAAGTTAAGAATTGTCTTAACTCGAAAGAGATATATGTAGAAATGATAATGGTACCTGAATGAATCTTGATTTTCGGATTAATTAAGGGTCAGGATCCGAATCAGCTGTATCTTCTGATGGAGAAGAAGCAGCAAGGGTATCCTTAATGGTTTGTTCACTCCCTTCGGAGCTCTCACTTGATGGTTGCAGTCGTAACTGATAAAAACTCGAAATTAAGAGTTATTAAGTAAATGCAATTTTTAGAATATTTCAAGTTAAAGGGCATAAATATAAATAGAAATGGTTACCCTTCTGGAGGTCCTAGTGGGAGTCCTTCGGCTTTTGTGTGGTGGCTGTCGAGCAGTGTCAGCCTTTCTTTTGTGAGTTCTTTTTGGGGAACTTTCAGCAGCAGGGGCTATTCGAATAGCAGACTGCTGAATTTCCTCTAGGGTAAGAGTATACCTTGAATAGTAAGCAGCCCACCATTCAAAGCAAGATTTGGTAATGTATGAGCTACGATAATAGACCAAGAATTTGAAACGTTCCTTGCGTTGCTGATTCTTTAAGAGGCAAGTGTTGAAATCTTCTTGAGAAGTCAAAGTAATATGGCAGAATGGGTCACCATTTCGAGGTAGTGGCGTTAGGATTGCTTGAGAAAACCCCAGTTGCCTGGCTGATAAATGAGGAGCATACAGGGTTATTTTGAATTTTTCTTTTTTGTGTTGGGGCAACCCTGTAGGAATTACTTGGACGGCTAACAAGTTTGCCCAATTCCGTTTTGCAAGCTCATTCTCTTCATTGTCGTTGGGGAAGAGTAAACAATTAAGCCATGTAGGACCACAATTTCAACGCATAAAAGGAGCGAAATTGAGGTTGTCATTGTCAAAATCCTTGCAAGAAGGAAAGAGAGAAAAAACAGCCCAAAATCGGTCTTCATCCGATTGTGTGTTCGAAAAATTGGGCTTGTAATCAGCCAATCGGAAGCCTTCGATGTGCTGTTTATCAGTACCATCGCTTCCAGGTTTTGTCATAAATTTTTTGAAAATGGCACTAAGCCATAATTGGAGAAGCCAGAGAGGGCTTCCTGTACTGATTATACTATTGTTTCGGAGGCAATGGACGAATTGACCAAGCTCTTCAAAAATATGCCCTAGAAGAAGTTTGGCCAAATTAAGAGCATTTCCTTCATGAAGCAGGGCAGCAAAAGGAAGAAAGAACTTTGACATCTGAACGCTTTGAGAACAGAAAATGATTGCAGTCAGCCAATAAAATAAAAAGTCTATGTACTCATCATCTGTAATATCAGTGCCTTCTTCACCCATGTTATAAGCAATGAAATCACTATAAGAATTGGTTAAGGAAATGCTATATTGGCGCTCAGGTTGCATGTCAAGAGTACAATCTGGAGGACTTATTGGAAGCCTTGTGATAGCGGCTACGTCTAAAAGAGACATACTGATCATTCCACAAGGGAGGTGGAAGTTGTTAGTTGTCCTATTCTAAAAACAAGTCACAGCTCCAATCATCCAAGGGAGCGTTGTAGGTGAGAAATAAGAGAGTCTTAGTAGTTCCTGTATCCCTAAACCCCCCCCCCCCCAGTAAGCATTTTTTTGTGGGTGCAAGGCACTGATACTAGGCCGTGAAGTCGAATCCTCGAGGATTAACCTTTGGATTATTTCTGAAAGGTTTTTGATTAACGAAGAAAGCAATGTTGAGGGCCTAGTTAATTAACAAATTTTCCCCTTCAGCATTTGGGAAGAAGGAAAGTTTCTTGTTTGCCCTCTCTAGGGATTCAATAGGTCAAAGGAAACAATGGGTATATGCCATAGTTCTGAAAATCGAACCGGACCGGCCAGTTCAACCGGGTTAATCAAAAACTGGTCATCAGACGGTTCGGTCGACCTCAAAAACTGCCTGGCAAAAAATCGATCAAACCGGTGGTTAACCGTTGAACCGGTAGAACCGACCGATTTTTTAGAGGTTTTCTGGTTTAGTGACTCCCTCCAAAATGGCGCCGTTTTGACCCCTTAAAAAAAACCCTAAATAGCTACCCGATGCCCAGTCCCCCCAGCCCCCAGTCCCACTCATCTCTTCTCTTTGAAATTTCAAAGAAAGACAAAGAAAAGAACCCTAGCGGCGTAGCCCCCTAGCCCCGGAACCTGCAGCCACCACAACCTCCACAGCCACCGTATCCCTGTAGCCCCGCAGCCACCACAGCCCCGCAGACCCCACAGCCACCGCATCTCCTCTCCTCTGTTCGAGCTCTTTCTCTATATTCACCGGTGTCGCCGTCTTTTCTGTCGCCGCCGTCACTCCCCTTCCTCTTCGCCACCGGTAAGCACTCCCCTTCTTCTTCGCCGCTGTGTCTCCTTTCTCCCCTGTTTGAGCTCCCTCTGATAATAGTTAATTTTGTTCCTAATTTTCTGTGATAATAGTTAATTAGTTTGCTGAATTAATTTTGTTCATAATTTTCTATGGAGTTTGTTGATTTTATTGTGGAGTTTGCTGATTTTAGTTTTACCGTGAAGTTTACTGAGTTAATTTGTTCATAATTTTGCTGTGAAGTTTCCTGATTTTATTGTGGAATTTGATTATTTTAGTTTTATGGTGGAGTTTGTTGATTATTTTACTAATTTTAGTTTTTTTTTGTTGTACATTGAAGATGGAGCATTCACAAAGAGTTAATTATATGAATTAATTATTATGTATTCTTGATTTGAATTCTAAATTATATGAATTAATCATTATAAAGGTTGGATTCTGGATTTTGGATTTTGTATGTAATTTGTAATTTGGATTTCAGAATTTTGAATTTGGATCAGCTTCTTAAGCCATGGCAAATTTCTCACCCAATTCAATCAATCATGGCATTCGCCGATATGTTCCTGTGTTGATTTGCCTATTTTTTGTTTTCATTGATATTATTTATATCTAAATAATAGAGAGACTTTGTGTTAATTAATATGAATATATTATCCCTGTTAATGTTTTTATTGAGCATCTTAACCTATCCAGTATTAGTGCTTCTAGTTTTATTGTAGAAAAAAATTATATTATGCATTAAGAACAAGTTGTATCCACCGTGTTTATCTTTCTAATTTTTGGTTCAGTGTTATGAGTTATTATAATTGTGCAGTTGTAATTTTATCTATGTTTAACTAGTATACATTAGTTAACCAAACCTTATTAATAAATTTTTTAAGAAAATTACTAATGTCAAATTTTGAGGTATAATACCTTTTAGTCTCATGTTGAAGTATATCTCTAAAATTATTTTCATATTAAAATTTTTTGACTTAGAAATTATTGAATTTAAATATTTAAAATTATATATTGAATTTTAATAATTTTATTTAATATTTAATTAAATCGGTTGAACCCTGGTTGAACCACTGAACCAGTGAACCAGTTGCCTCACCGGTTCATTGATCGGTTCGATTTTTGCAACCTTGGTATATGCGCCTACTGTGAAAAGAATTAAGATTCTGGTATCATTAATTTGAAGTTGAGGATCGTCAATGACTTCATCATTAACTTAATTTAGTATATGAAGAGCTGGTGGGGCTGGTGGTGGTATAACATGACCTTTTTCTTTGTCTTGGGCAGCGGCATGAGAAGAGGAAGTGGCCATTGCAGAACAAAGAAAAAGGGAGTTTGAAGAGATAAAGGTTGTGTGGAAGATTGATGCAAGCAAAAATCAGAAAGCAAGGGTTTGGAAAAATTAGACAAGGATGAGAAAGTTTAATTTAAAGGAAATATTGTAGCGATTATTACAGAAGGAACGCGAAAGAGGTAACTTTGCGAAGAAGGCAAAGTGGTGGAAAGAGAAAGTGCAGGTTTCGGAAAACATGTCGAGTGAATCAGTATTAATAGGAAGTTAAATGGTAATTATTACTGATTTAAGAAGTTTGAAATTTGAATTTGGATTAAGTGTTTCATCTTCTAATGTTATCGAAGGCAAACACGTTAATCCAAGAGGGCAATTTGTTAGTCGAAGAAATACTTTCAATTAAGGTAGGTCAATTCGAAGAGGAACTTGACATGGGTTTGATTTCGAAATGCTTTATTAAATCGGATGGTCCAACTAGACGGATATTCGAGATAAGTAATTGAACAAGATATTCGAATAGGTGGATCGAGCAGTTATGGTAATGGAGAAGTTAAAGGCTTTCATCATGCGAGGAAATCATGGGTAATATTTATGGGCAAAGAAGCGGGAACGGTTATCCAGGAGTAGGCATTTAAAACTGTGATTCAGTAATTAATTATCAGTTACAAAAGTAGATTATAAATACTAGAAAGTTTTAAGGAATAAAGGTTGGAACTTTAACTCAGAAAACACTCAAGCACACTCACATCTCCAGAGAATTCCTGAGTCTGCGATCGAGTTATTTTTCTGTAGGGTTCCTTCCATATTTTTACTCTTTCAACTTATTTTCTTGTAAACTTTATTTTTCAAGCAAGTTTATCTTCCAAGTATTATTTAATTTCAATGTCTAATTTATATTTCTGCACTTTTAACTTTCATGTCAAAGCCTTTTGACCCAGTTGAAGGCACTTTACTGTTTTCTTTTAATTTCAACACAGTCTTTTTTTATTTTAGCACATTTTCTTTTCGAAAACTTTATTCATTCGTTTCTTTTATTGATTTACAAATTTTATTTTATCTTCTATCCCATTACCCGTCTAATTGAAGATGTTTTGATGCACTTTTAAAAAACGGGTACTTATAAAGAGGAGTAGGTTTCACTCCCAAACTACTAGATATCGAACCACCTAAAAATTGACAAAACAATATAAAATTTCAATACGTACGTACTTAATTTTAAAAAATATTTAAAATATTATTATTATTATTGAATAAATATTGTTATTCTTGTTTTGATAATATTTTTTTTTTATAAATTCGTGTATATTAATAATACAGAAAAAAAAATCCTTGTAGAGTGACATTCTCAAAAGTAAAAGTGTATTACAATTTTTTTGTTGTTGTTTATCATTATCATCATCAACTTGAGTAAAAACAAAGTTGATTTAGCTAACATATATATTAAGAATACACGCCGAGATCATTATTAATAGAAAATTTAAATTTTATTTAATAAATAAATAATAAATACATTACAAATTTAAACACTACTTATTTTTTATATAAATTTTTTAATTAGTAATATTAACATGTATGTTATTTAAATACATATTAGCCTATGATGTACGGACAATAATGACTCACATACGAGATACGACACGACACATGACACGCCGACACGCAAATTTTAAAATCTTATAAGACACGGGACATGCATACATATAAAATATAAAGTATTTTTTAGATAAATCGTAACGATATTTTGATATTTTATTGATATTAAAACATAAATTAATTTTTTAATTATTTTTAATGTTTTATTTTAATTATATAAAGTATTTAAAATATTTTTGTTTTAATAAATAATAATATATATTATTTTTAAATTTATTTTAAGAATATATATTAAGAATAAGATTTGACACGCTGAATGGTATTTTAGTGTGTCCAAATATGTCCGAAAAAAATTTTTTTTTATTAAAACACGGTTAGACATAGTAAACATGCGTGTTGAATGAGTATCGATGAGTGTCGTATCTAAAATATTTTCAACATACAAACACGTTAACTCAACGAAGTATCCATACTTCATTGATATTAGCACAGTAACATATTAGTTATACCTTAACACATATCTATATCAAAAATAAAACACTGCAGTTGCCTTATTGGACAAGTAACGGGAAAATTCAAAACCGAGTTTAATGATTTTAAGTTTTAACTTTTAACTCATCATCCCAAACTTTGGTACTATTTATCCAACGAGAAGTCAAGTACCAACATTCAATGAGTTTAACTCAATTCCTGGTCAGTTTTTCTGCATTCTACGACTGTCACGTTCTAGCCCAGGTACAAAATTTCCTATGAATTGACTTGAAATTCAATAGCTATTTATTATTTCCTTCTTTAGGAGGTAGATATCTTAGATTAATAATAATATTGACTTTAAACTATCACCAAAAAAAAATATTGACTTTAAATCTGCATTTTAAAGTATAAGTTTTGGGGAATAGATTCTCTAATTATTAAAAAAAATTGAGAATATAAAATGTGATTTCTAATTTTTTTATTGTTCTTTCTTTTATATTTATTTTTGTCCTACTTATAAAATTAATTATGAGAGATCGCATTTTATTCCCTTAATTAATAAATAAATTTGAAAAGATCCATTTTTTAAGTTTTGTTAAAGATACTAGTTAACTTACTTTAATTTTAGGGTAAATCACACCTATAAACCAAACAGTACTCAAAATTACACCATTATGCCAAAAGAAAAATTGTTACCAGGATTTATCAGAGACACAATTTTATATAATTCGAATCAGCCTCATTCGAATTATCCATCCCAACACTAATTTGAATCAGACCAATTCGAATTACTAGAGACACACAAATCAAATTTATGCAATTTGAAGCAGCCTCATTCGATTTATGCATGCATGTAAAGTCCTAATAATTCGAAACAAACTGTTTCGATTTACTCCTTAGTTTTGTTTCTATATAATTCGAATGGGGCTGATTCGAATTACTATACATTGAGCTATTAGTCTATTACAAATTTTTATAGTACCCCAAACATCTTTTAAGTCATTTTTTTAAATTATTTTACATGGAATAAAATTTTTTTGTGATATAATTTAAATAAAATATTAAAAAAAATTATTAAAAAATATATTTACTCAAATTTTAAATATAATATTATTCTACATAATTAATAATTTAAAAATTAAAAAAATTATTTTATTTCAGACAAAGTAATTAAAAAAAAAGACTAAATTTAAAGATAAATATTCATGCATGTAGTCAAATTTTAAATAAAATATTCTACATAATCAATAATAATTTAAAAGTTAAAAAATATTTTATTCTATGCAAAATAATTTAAAAAAAGGCTTAAAAGATATTAGGAGTACTATAAAAATTTATAATGTCCCAATAATTTAGATAAGTAAATGATAAAAATATTTTTTTTAATTTTTAAATTATTATTGACTATGTAAAGTATTTTATTTAAAATTTGAGTACATACAATCCCAAATCACTAGGACATGACAAATCTTTATAGTACTCCTAACATTTTTTAAACTATTTCTTTAAATTATTTTGCATAGAATAAAATATTTTTTTGTGATATAATTTAAATAAGTTTATTAAAAAAATTAATAATTTAAAAATTAAAAAATATATTTTATTCCATGCATTAAAAAAAGCTAACAAATTATTTAATTATGAGACTTTTTCAAAATATTTATGAGCTATCAATTCAAATTCCATTAAATACTCTTCAGCCCATTCTTGATAGCTCATGAATATTTTGAAAAAGTCTCGTAATTAAATAGTTTATTAACTCATTTTTTTAAAACAGTTTTGTATGGAATAAAATAATTTTTTAAATTTTTAAATTATTATTGATTATATAGAATATTTTATGTAAAATTTGACTACATGAATATTTATCTTTAAATTTAGTCTTTTTTTAATTATTTCGTATGAAATAAAATAATTTTTTAATTTTTAAATTATTAATTATGTAGAAGAATATTATATTTAAAATTTGAGTAAATATATTTTTTAATAAATTTATTTAAATTATACCACAAAAAATATTTTATTTCATATAAAATAATTTTAAAAAATGACTTAAAAAATGTTTAGGGTACTATAAAAATTTGTAATAGACTAATAGTTCAATGTATAGTAATTCGAATCAGCCCCATTCGAATTATATAGAAACAAAACTAAAGAGTAAATCGAAACAGCTTGTTTCGAATTATTAAAACTTTACATGCATGCATAAATCGAATGAGACTGCTTCGAATTACATAAATCTGATTTGTGTGTTTCTAATCATTCGAATCGGTCTGATTCGAATTAGTGTTGGGATGGATAATTCGAATGAGGCTGATTCGAAACGATTTTTCTTTTAGCAGAATCGTGTAATTTTGAGCTCTGTTTGGTTTATAAGTGTGATTTACCCTTAATTTTATAAAAAAAATTTAATCTTTTTTCCAATAAACACGTACGCCATAAATATACTGAATATTTTAAATTTTTATCTTCTTACCAAAATCTTTCTTCTTTAAAAGTAGTAATTGTTAGCAAAATAATTCTTAAAATTTTCACCTAAAATACTCCAACAATTTTCCTTTTCAATAATGCTTAACATACAAACTCACTTTTTTTTTTAATTTTCCTTTTTCAGTAACGCTTAACAAAATCACTTTTTTTTTGTAGTGTCACATTTTTTAAATCAAATCTTAATCATTAATAATATTGCATAAAAAGTTAATTAGAATTACGAGTCTCATAATATAAAACTGATAGTTGAAATTTTGAAATTGATATATATATATATGTGGTGAATGCTACCCAACCTCCTCTAAAATAACATGTAAGTTATCATTCATGATGTGTCAAATTTTAATTGGTCATTATTTTAACCATAATTGGGTTATTTTGTATCACTGTCGATATTTTTTTAATAAAAAAAATTTAATAACCAAACTAACAATTAATTATGTTGATAAGAAGTGATGCACTGCAGAGAAAGTGATCGAATGAGAGGATATGAGATAGCAATAAGGTTAGCACTGGCTATACTGGGAAGAATGGCAAAGTTACGACGAAAATTTAACGATGTTGGCACTTCTTGTCACGACGGCGATACTTGGAAGGACGGAAGCTATGCGACGAAGAAAGAATGGAGGAATAAAAATGTGCTTCAATTAACGGAAGTGGGATTTTAATATTTTAAGAAATTATATCATTACCCATCTCAAATAATAAATTACAAAATAATCTAACTATGGTTAAGATGATGACTAATTAAAATTTGACACATGATAAAAAGTAACTTACATGTTATTTTAGAGGGGATTGGGTAGAATTTACCTCTATATATATATTCGTCCATAGGTCAAATCGAATATGTTATTATTGGAATAATTGTTAGAGACTCAAATGGTGGATATGCAAGCATGATAACTTATATGCTGTTCTATATTTCCATGAATCTATGAACTTTTGCTTGCATTGTATTATTTGGTCTACGTACCGAAACTGATAACATTCGAAATTATGCAAGATTATACACGAAAGATCCTTTTTTAGCTCTCTCTTTAGTCCTGTCTCTTATCCTTAGGAGGTCTTCCTCCACTAGCAGATTTTTTCGAAAAACTTCATTTATATATATAGAATTTTTGTGTAATACGTTGTTGGATTGCATGCGAAATTGAAATGTAGCGCATTTCCAATCCTAATTTTCATTTCAATTTCATTTTAAATTTTACAAAATAATATATTAATATTTATGGAACCATATTCCATAATGATTTAATTTAAAATTATTTATAATATTTGGCACTCTATGTTAGGTCTCCATTTAATTTGAATTTTATATTAGAATAAATTACTAAAATAGTATTCAAAAATTTATATAACTGACAAAACAAATTTCAAAGATACTAACAAAAAATAAGCCATGAAAAATTTGAAAATACGATAAAAAAAATTAGATATTAAATATATATTCTAAAAAATAATTTTAGAGATCAAATTTTGATACAAATTTTTGTAATTATTATTAGAAAAATAAAATCTTTTCATTCTTAAAATTTAGTATTTTTTGTCTAAGTGATTTTTTTAATTTTTTTATTGTGAATAACCACTTTTTTTTGAAAAATAAAAAAAATCTAAAGATCAAATTTTATTCCATATTTTTTTGTGCACCTTATTCTAAATATTTATCTAAATGTTGCTACAAAAATTTAGATCTAATGGATAAGACGTTTACTAAATATGAAAATTTTTTTGTTACAAAAATTTAGATCTAATGAATATTGTGGCGTTTAATTATATTTGCCGTAAATATATTTGTCTCCTTTCTTATGTGTTTTTTGTTTGGGGCCTGCTACACATACAAGTCTTTTTGGCTTACAAGTCTTACAAGTCCAATAAAACACACGCATTACACTTAATTAACGCATTACACACTTTCACATTCAAGAGTAAATAAAACGTATGTTATTCAACAACTTCCTGTTTCCAAAGCGCGCTACTCACCATGCATTATGAACGACTCTTCTTCTTCTTCCTCCATGAAAACAATTTTCTTGCCAAATTTAAAGATAATGGAACTTCAGAAATACACCCAAACGATTACAGAAATACACCCCAACGATTACAGAAATACACCCAAAGAATTACAGAAATACACCCAAACGGTTACAGGAATTCACCCAAACGATTACAGAAATACACCCAAAGAATTACAGAAATACACCTAAAGGATTACAAAAATACACCCAAATGATTTAAGAAATACACCCAAAATTCGTTGAAGTACACCTTATACATATTTCAGAACTCTTTCTCTTTCTCCTCATCATCTTCTGCTGCTTCTTCTTCTTCAAAAACGATTTCAGAGCTTGATGTCAAAAACAATGAAAATCGAGAATAACGAAGAAAGAAAATAGAGAGAAAAGCACGTAAATGAAGAAGAAGAACGTGCAGCAAAAAAAAGAAGGAGAAAGAGAAGGAAAGAAACGAAAGAAAAGAAGAAGAAGAGGAAGAAGAAGAAGAACGTGCAAGAAGAAGAAGAACGAGAAAGAGAAAGCAAGAAACGAAAGAAAAGAAGAAGAAGAAGAAGAGGAAGAGGAAGAAGAACGTGCAGTAAGAAGAAGAAGAAGGAGAAAGAGAAGACAAGAAACGAAAGAAAAGAAGAAAAAGAAGAGGAAGAGGAAGAAGAAGAAGAACGTAGACCTTGCATCGCGTTTTTGGGGTTTATTCGTTAATTAACTTGTAAAGCATACAAGCCCAGAGCTTTTCTCTTTTTGTTTTACACTTTTTACATTTAATATAACTTCATATAAATTTGTCATTAATTTTGTTTATAATTGTTAAAATTGTGAAATATTTTTCTACTCAAATTTTTTATTTTTATTATCATTAGATATATAATATTTGAGTTAGTAATATATATAGTGACTTTTTTGGGTCATATATACTTAATCATCATATTCTCATTGAATACTGCAAGTGATGATAATGGTGACAATAGAGTAATGGTGGCTGACTTTACAACTTCCCAGTAGCACGTTGAAATATATGTCAATTAGGGTAAAAAGGGGAAGAAAGAGGATTAAATAAGTGTTAGACAAAACTAAAATATTTTATTATAAATAAAAATATTTTTAATATTTAATATGTTAAATTAAATTGATATGAGAATTGATTTTAAAATTAGATTTTTTTATTTGATTTATAAATAAGAAAAAATTGAGAATTAAAATTTTTAAAGAAGTTTAAATTATTTATTTTTATTTATTTTAAAACAAATTTTTTTTAATTCTTGAATAAATTTTAATTTATAGATTTTAAAATAAGATCTAATAGTACCATATTTTTGAAGAAAGAGATCAGATGAAAAGGTTGGAGAGGGACCTAACGAGGGTTCCAACTATTATGAGTATGTAATGAGTGAAATGATGAAAATAATAAGTTTATGCCTATTTACCAATAGCTAGAAGAAAAAAGTACAAATAAATTATAAGTTATAAAAGAGTTAATATTCAATTTGGTGTCCGAAATTTATATATATACGAGTTTTAATTTAGTTTTTGAAATTTTAATTGTCTCTATTTAATTCCTAAAGTTTATAAATGTATCTTATATTAGTCCTCGAGACGATTTTTAGTATAAAAACGTTAATAGAGCGCTGTTATAGACTATCAAATATTATGTTAAAACTTGTAAAATGATACAGTTTTGATTTTGGCATTTAAATAACTCAAAAACGGCATCGTATCACTTATTTTATTAGGTAAAATTTTAATAAACACCATTTACGATATTATTTTTGGGTTATTTGAGTAACAAAACTAAAACGACATCATTTTATAAAGTTTAGTGTGGCATCTAGCTGTTCACGACAGTGTTCTATTTAATGTTTGTACGTTAAAAATTATTTTAAGGACTAACATGAGTTATATTTATAAAGTTTGGGGATTAAATAAAAATAACTGAAACTTTAAAGGCTAAATTAAAACTTACATATAAGTTCAGAAACTAAATTAAATATTATCTCGTTATAAAAAGATGCAATGAGAAGAGATAAAGAGATATATGAGATGAAAAATATAAGATGATCTCATAAAATTCTAATTAACGGGTAAAAGTAAGATTTTAAAAGATAAGAAGCCAATTAAATTATACTTGTCACAATTATAACCGTCCTAATTGAGAAACATGAGAAAACTAAATGTTGGCTTTTGAGCACACATGATTCTCGTACAATATTATTAAAAATGGAGGATAAGGTTGTTAGGAAATTATTTAATTTTTTAATTTATTTATACTTAATATATATATATATATATATATATATATATATATTAATTATAATTATAAATTATGTTATTTTAAATTAAATGATTTATATAATTATTATTTTATTTATTGTTATAAATACTAAATTAAATAAGTTATAATTATTTTTCATTTGAAATTAAATGAGAATAAAATTAGACATTATTTTTTGGACTTTAGATATTATTTTTATTTAAACTTTAGGATTTAATAGATGCTATACTCAAAATAGTTTCTGAAAGATGTTGAAAAATTCTTTGCTAAGAATAAAAAAATGGAGGCAAGTAGTCTTTTGAGCAAACTTGTCTCCATGAGGTATAAAGGCAAAGGGAACATAAGGGAGTACATTATGAAAATGTCTCATCTTACTTCTAACTTGAAATCACTAAAGTTAGAGTTGTCTGAAAATTTACTCGTGCATTTCATTTTGATCTCCCTTCCTGCACACTTTGACAATTCAAAGTGAGTTATAACACTCTGAAGGATACTTGGTCCCTAAATGAGCTTATATGTCACTGTGTGCAAGAAGAAGAGAGGTTGCAGTAAGATAAGACTGAAAGTGCTCACATGGTTTCATCTTCTCAGTATAAAAGAAAGCATGATACCACTGCAGATGCACCTTCTCAACAGAAAAAAGCTAAGAAACAGGATCAAGTTTCAACTTGTTTCTTTTGTAAGAAGGTAGAACACATGAAGAAGGATTGTACCAAATATGCCACTTGGCATGTAAAGAAGGGTATGATTCTTACTTTCGTTTGTTCTGAGGCTAGTTTAAGTTATGCACCTGTTGATACTTGGCGGGTAGATTCTGATGCTACTACTCATGTAAGTGTTACTATGCAGGGTTGCCTGTGGAGCCGACCGCCAACTGATGCTGAAAGATACATCTATGTGACGACAGACGGTAATATAGTTGCAGTCGAAGCTATAGGAACCTTTAGATTATGTTCCACAAGTGGATTTTACTTGAATTTATTTGAGACATTTTATGTACTGTCATTTAGACAGAACTTAGTTTCTGTTTTTCGTTTGGACAAATCAGGTTATTTTTGTTTGTTCAGAAACAATAAAGTCAGTCTCTTTTATAATTCAAATAATATTTGCTCTGGCCGTTTGGTGGATAATCTATATAGTCTTGATTTAAATTTCTATAATAATGAAATACTGCAAACATGTACAAAACAAAAACTAAATGAGAATTCGGCATTATGACACAAACGTCTAGGTCACATCTCTAAATAGAGAATTCAGATGCTCGTGTTGGATGAAATTCTTGGACCTCTAAATTTGGCAGACTTTGAAGTTTGCATTGAGTGCATAAAGGAGAAAAGGACAAACAAAAGGAAATTAGGTGCTGAGAAAGCTAAAGATGTCTTAGAACTGATACATACCGATATATGTGGCCCATTTCCTACCGTCTCTTGGAATGGGCAACGGTATTTTATTACGTTCATAGATGATTACTCTCATTACGGATATCTATATTTAATTCATGAAAAGTCCCAAGCTTTGGACGTTTTCAAGTCTTACAAAGCTGAAGTTGAACTTCAACTTGGAAAGAAAATTAAAGCTGTCAAATCTGATCATGGTGGTAAATACTACGGAAGATATGACGGTTCAGGTGAGTTACGTCCCGGGCTTTTCGCTCTTTTTCTAAAGGAGTGTGGTATTGTTCCGCAATACACCATACATGCCAGGCAAACCTAGCATGAATGGTGTTGCAGAACGAAGGAACTGAACTCTTAAGAACATGATGAGAAGTATGATTAGTCATTTTTCTTTGCCTGAATCACTCTGGGGAAAAGTCTTAAAGACCGCAGTGTACATCCTTAATAGGGTGCCAAGCAAAGTAGTTAACAAAACCCGTTATAAAATTTGGATTGGAAAAAGACCCAGTATAAAGTATTTGCATATTTGGGGATGTCCAGCTGAGGCACGACATTATAGGCTGCATAAAAAAAATTAGACTCAAGAATAATTAATTGCTACTTTGTTGGTTACGCTGAGCATTCACGGGGGTACAAGTTTTACAATCCTGCATCAAGGTCTATTTTTGAAACAGGA
The DNA here is from genome assembly GCF_003086295.3 of Arachis hypogaea. Taxonomy (NCBI): domain Eukaryota; kingdom Viridiplantae; phylum Streptophyta; class Magnoliopsida; order Fabales; family Fabaceae; genus Arachis; species Arachis hypogaea. The sequence continues at coordinate 38,329,550 of NC_092048.1, read as the reverse complement.
AATGCAAGATTTATTGAGGATGTTGAGTTTGGGGGTGGTGCACAAAATTGTGATCTCAATGGCGCCAACAACTTGGTACGCACGTTCATAATCTCAATTCTTCTTCACAACTTCGCACAACTAACCAGCAAGTGCACTGGGTCGTCCAAGTAATAAACCTTACGTGAGTAAGGGTCGATCCCACGGAGATTGTCGGCTTGAAGCAAGCTATGGTCATCCTTTTAAATCTCAGTCAAGCAGATTCAAATGGTTATGGGATTTTGATAATTAAAATATAAATAAAATATAAAATAGGATAAAGATACTTATTCAATTCATTGGTAGGAATTTCAGATAAGCGTATGGAGATGCTTTGTTCCTCCTGAACTTCTGCTTTCCTATTGTCTTCATCCAATCATTCACACTCCTTTCCATGGCAAGCTGTATGTTGGGCATCACCGTCGTCAATGGCTACCTCCCGTCCTCTCAGTGAAAATGGTCCAAATGCACTGTCACTGCACGGCTAATCATCTGTCGGTTCTCACTCATGTTGGAATAGAATCCGTTGATCCTTTTGCGTTTGTCACTATGCCCAGCACTCGTGAGTTTGAAGCTCGTCACAGTCATCCCATCTCGGATCCTACTCGGAATACCACAGACAAGGTTTAGACTTTTCGGATCTCAAGAATGATTGCCAATAATTCTAGCTTATACCACGAAGACTCTGATCTGAACCAGGAGCCCAAGAGATAAACGCTCAAGCTATTGCAGATAGAACGGAAGTGGTTGTCAGGCACGCGTTCATAGGCGAGAATGATGATGAGTGTCACGGATCATCACATTCATCAGGTTGAAGTATGAGTGAATATCTTGGAATAAGAATAAGCTTGAATTGAATAGAAAAACAATAGTACTTTGCATTAATTCATGAGGAACAGCAGAGCTCCACACCTTAATCTATGGGGTGTAGAAACTCCACCGTTGAAAAATACACAAGTGAAAGTGGTCCAGGCATGGCCGAATGGTCAGTCCCCTAAACGTGATCTCTGAACATAAAATTATCCAAAAGATATGAAATAAATCACTAAAAATAGTTTTTATACTAAACTAGTAGCTAGGGTTACATAAGATAAGTAAATGATGTAGAAATCTACTTCTGGGTCCACTTGGTGTGTGCTTGGGCTGAGCATTGAGCTTTCATGTGTAGAGACTCTTTTTGGAGTTAAACGCCAGGTTGTAGCCTGTTTCTAGCGTTGAACTCTTATTTGCAACCTGTTTCTGGCGTTTAACTCTAGAATAGGGCAGGAAGTTAGCATTTGAACGCCAGTTTGCGTCGTCAAAACTCGGGAAAAGTATGGACTATTATATATTGCTAGAAAGCCCTGGATGTCTAAGTTCCAACGCAATTGAGAGGTGCCAATTGGGTTTCTGTAGCTCCAGAAAATCCATTTCGAGTGTAGGGAGGTCAGAATCCAACAGCATCTGCAGTCCTTCTTCAGCCTCTGAATCAGATTTTTGCTCAAGTCCCTCAATTTCAGCCAAAAATTACTTGAAATCACAGAAAAATACACAAACTCATAGTGAAGTCAAAAAATGTGATTTTTATTTAAAAACTAATAAAAATATACTAAAAACTAACTAAATCATACTAAAAACTATGTAAAAACAATGCCAAAAAGCGTATAAATTATCCGCTCATCACAACACCAAACTTAAATTATTGCTTGTCCCCAAGCAACTGAAAATCAAATAGGATAAAAAGAAGAGAATATACTATAAATTCCAAAATATCAATGAAACTTAGCTCCAATTTAGATGAGCAGGGCTAGTAGGTTTTTGCCTCTGAACAGTTTAGGCATCTCACTTTATCCTTTGAAGTTCAGAATAATTGGCATCTATAAGAACTTAGAATTTAGATAGTGTTATTGATTCTCCTAGTTCAGTATGTTGATTCTTGAACACAGCTACTTTATGAGTCTTGGTCGTGGCCCTAAGCACTTTGTTTTCCAGTATTACCACCGGATACATAAATGCCACAGACACATAACTGGGTGAACCTTTTCAGATTGTGACTCAGCTTTGCTAAAGTCCCCAATTAGAGGTGTCCAGGGTTCTTAAGCACACTCTTTTTTTTGCTTTGGACCTCGACTTTAACCGCTCAGTCTCAAGCTTTTCACTTGACACCTTCACGCCACAAGCACATGGTTAGGGACAGCTTGGTTTAGTCGCTTAGGCCAGGATTTTATTCCTTTGGGCCCTCCTATCCACTGATGCTCAAAGCCTTGGATCCTTTTTTTTACCCTTGCCTTTTGGTTTAAAGGGTTATTGGCTTTTTGCTCTTGCCTTTTGGTTTAAAGAGCTATTGGCTTTTTCTGCTTGCTTTTTCTTTTTCTTTTTCTTTTTCTCTTTTTTTTGCCCCTTTTTTTCTGCAAGCTTTTGTATTCACTGCTTTTTCTTGCTTCAAGAATCAATTTTATGATTTTTTAGATTATCAATAAAATTTCTCCTTTTCATCATTCTTTCAAGAGCCAACAAATTTAACATTCATAAACAACAAATTCAAAAAATATGCACTGTTCAAGCATTCATTCAGAGAACAAAAAGTATTGCCACCACATCAAAAATAATTAAACTAAGCTCAAGGATGAATTCGAAATCATGTACTTCTTGTTCTTTTATTCTTAGAACATTTTTTATTTAAGAAAGGTGATGGATTCATAGGACATTCATAGCTTTAAGGCATAGACACTAGACACTAATGATCATGTAATAAAACACAAACATAAATAAAAATAAAGCATAGAGAACGAAAACAGAAAAATTAACTAGACAAGGAGATTAAGGAACGGGTCCACCTTAGTGAGGGTGGCGTCTTCTTCCTCTTGAAGAACCAATGGTGTTCTTGAGCTCTTCTATGTCTCTTCCTTGCCTTTGTTGCTCCTCCCTCATAGCTCTTTGATCTTCTCTAATCTCATGGAGAATGATAGAGTGCTCTTGGTGCTCCATCCTTAGTTGTCCCATGTTGGAACTTAATTCTCCTAGGGAGGTGTTGATTTGCTCCCAATAGTTTTGTGGAGGAAAGTGCATCCCTTGAGGCATCTCAAGGATTTCATGATGAGGAATTTTCTCATGCTCTTGTTGAGGTCCATGAGTGGGCTCTCTTGTTTGCTCCATCCTTTTCTTAGTGATGGGCTTGTCCTCATCAATGAGGATGTCTCCCTCTATGTCAATTCCAGCTGAATTGCAGAAGTGACAAATGAGGTGAGGAAAGGCTAACCTTGCCAAAGTGGAGGCCTTGTCAGCCACCTTGTAGAGTTCTTGAGGTATAATCTCATGAACTTCCACTTCCTCCCCAATCATGATACTATGGATCATGATGGCCCGATCCACAGTTACTTTGGATCGGTTGCTAGTAGGAATGATAGAGCGTTGGATGAACTCCAACCATCCTCTAGCTACAGGCTTAAGGTCCGGTCTTCTCAATTGAACCGGCTTGCCTCTTGAGTCAACTTTCCATTGAGCTCCTTCCACACATATGTCCATGAGGACTTGGTCCAACCTTTGATCAAAGTTGACCCTTCTAGTGTAGGGGCGTACGTTTTCTTGCATCATTGGCAAGTTGAACGCGAACCTTACATTTTTCGGACTGAAATCTAAGTATTTCCCCCAAACCATTGTAAGCCAATTTTTTGGATTTGGGTTCATACTTTGATCATGGTTCCTAGTGATCCATGCGTTTACATAGAACTCTTGAACCATTAGGATTCTGACTTGTTGAATAGGATTGGAGAGTACTTCCCATCCTCTTCTTCTAATTTCTTGTCGGATCTCTAGATATTCTCCCTTTTTGAGCTTAAAAGGGACCTCAGGGATCACCTTTTTTTGGCCACAACTTCATAGAAGTGGTCTTGATGGACCTTTGAGATGAATCTCTCCATCTCTCATGACTCAGAGGTGGAAGCAATTGCCTTCCCTTTCCTATTTCTTGAAGTTTCTCTGGCCTTAGGTGCCATTAATGGTTATGGAAAAACAAAAAGCAACGCTTTTACCACACCAAACTTAAAATGTTTGCTCGTCCTTGAGCAAAAGAAGAAGGAAAATAGTAGAAGAAGAAGAAAATGGAGGAGATGGAGGGGAAGAGTGTATTCGGCCAAGTGGGGGGAAGAAGTGTTTGTAATGTGTGAAAATGAGGTAGTGTTGAGGGGTTTATATAGGGTGGGGAAACGGTTAGGTTTCGTGTATTAGGGTTGGATTTGGGAGGGAAAGGATTTTGAATTTGGAGGTAGGTAGGGTTTTTGGGAAAGAGTGGATGGATGTGAGTGGTGAAGAGTATTTGGGGAAGAGATATGGAGGTGATTAGTGAAGGGTATTTGGGGAAGAGTGTTATGAAAGGGTGTGAATAGGAGAGAAGAAGAGGTGGGGTAGGTGGGGATCCTGTGGAGTCCACAGATCCTGAGGGGTCAAGGACTTAACATCCCTGTTCCATTTAGGCATGCAAAATGTCCTTAGAGTGCACTTCTGGCGTTAAACGCCAGGTTGCTGCTTGTATCTGGCGTTAAACGCCAGTCTAGTGCCTGTTTTTGGCGTTAAACGCCAGCCTTTCTCCCATTCTTGGCGTTAAACACCAATTAGATGCTTTGTTCTGGCGTTAAACGCAAGTCTGGTGCCTGTTTCTGGCGTTAAATGCCCAGAATGGTGCCAGACTGGGCGTTTAACGCCCATTCTGCTACTCTTACTGGCGTTTAAATGCCAGTAAGCTCTTCCTCCAGGGTGAGCTATTTTTCATTCTGTTTTTCATTTTGTTTTTTATTTTTCAGTTGTTTTTGTGACTTCACATGATCATCAACCTAAAGAAAACATAAAATAGCAATAGAAAATAAATAGATATAATTAAATAGCATTGGGTTGCCTCCCAACAAGCGCTTCTTTAATGTCAATAGCTTGATAGTGAGCTCTCATGGAGCCTCACAGATAATCAGAGCAGGGTTGGGGCCTCTCAACACCAAACTTGGAGTTTGGTTGTGGCCTCCCAACACCAAACTTAGAGTTTGAATGTAAGGGTTTTGTTTGACTCTGTATTGAGAGAAGCTTTTCATGCTTCCTCTCCATGATTACAGAAGGAGACCCTTGAGTCTTAAATACAAGGTAGTCCTCATTCAACTGAAGGACCAACTCTCCTCTGTCAACATCAATCACAGCTTTTGCTGTGGCTAGGAAGGGTCTACCAAGGATGATGGATTCATCCTCATCCTTCCCAGTGTCTAGGATTATAAAATCAGCAGGGATGTAAAGGCCTTCAACCTTTACTAGCACGTCCTCTACTAGTCCATAAGCATGTTTCATTGATTTGTCTGCCATCTCTAGTGAGATTCTTGCAGCTTGTACCTCAAAGATTCCCAGTTTCTCCATTACAGAGAGTGGCATGAGGTTTATCCCTGACCCCAGGTCACACAGAGCCTTCTCAAAGGTCATGGTGCCTATGGTACAAGGTATGAAGAATTTTTCAGGATCTAGTTTCTTCTGAGGTAATGTCTGCCTCATTAATGCATTCAGTTCATTGGTGAACAAGGGGGGTTCATCCTCCCAAGTCTCATTACCAAATAACTTGGCATTCAGCTTCATGATTGCTCCTAGATACTTAGCAACTTACTCTTCAATGATGTCTTCATCCTCTTCAGAGGAAGAATATTCATCAGAGCTCATGAATGACAGAAGGAAGTTTAATGGAATCTCTATGGTCTCTGTTTGAGCCTCAGATTCCTTTGGTTCCTCAAAGGGGAATTTCTTTCTGTCCAGAGGACATCCCATGAGGCTTTTCTCACTGGGACTTACGTCCTCCTCACTCCCTCCAGGTTTGGCCATATTGGTCATGGTTATGGCCTTGCATTCTCTCTTGGGGTTTTCTTCTGTATTGCTTGGGAGAGTATTGGGAAGAGTTTCAGTAATATTCTTACTCAGGTAACCCACATGTGCCTCCAAATTTCTAATGGAGGACCTTGTTTCATTCATGAAACTTAGTGTGGTCTTGGATAGATCAGAGACTATGGTTGTCAGGCCAGAATGGCTCTGTTCAGAATTCTCTGTCTGTTGCTGAGAAGATGATGGAAAAGGCTCGCTATTGCTAAACCTATTTCTTCCACCATTATTATTGAAGCCTTGTTGAGGCTTCTGTTGGTCCTTCCTTGAGAAATTTGGATGATTTCTCCATGAAGGATTATAGGTGTTTCCATAGGGTTCTCCCATGTAATTTACCTCTGCCATTGCAGGATTCTCAGGATCATAAGTTTCTTCTTCAGAAGATGCTTCTTTAGTACTGTTGGATGCAGCTTGCAATCCATTCAGACTCTGAGAAATCATATTGACTTGCTGAGTCAATATTTTGTTCTGAGCCAATATGGCATTCAGAGTATCAATTTCAAGATCTCCCTTCTTCTGAGGTGTCCCATTGTTCATAGGATTCCTCTCAGAGGTGTACATAAACTGGTTATTTGCAACCATTTCAATGAGTTCCTGAGCTTCTGCAGGGGTTTTCAGATGAAGAGATCCTCCTGCAGAATGGTCCAATGACATTTTTGACAACTCAGACAGACCATCATAGAATATACTTATGATGCTCCATTCTGGAAGCATGTCAGTAGGACACCTTTTGATCAGTTGCTTATATCTTTCCCAAGCTTCATAGAGGGATTCTCCTTCCTTCTGTCTGAAGGTTTGGATTTTCACTCTAAGCTTGCTCATCTTTTGAGGTGGAAAGAATTTGGCCAGAAAAGCACTGACCAACTTATCCCAAGAGTTTAGGCTATCCTTAGGTTGTGAATCCAACCATGTTCTAGCTCTGTCTCTTACAGCAAAAGGGAAAAGCATAAGCCTGTAGACCTCGGAATCAACTCCATTGGTCTTGACAGTGTCACAGATTTGCAAGAATTCAGCTAAAAACTGATGAGGATCCTCCATTGGAAGTCCATGAAACTTGCAATTCTGCTGCATTAGAGAAACCAATTGAGGCTTAAGCTCAAAATTATTTGCTCCAATTGCAGGAAGTGAGATGCTTCTTCCATAGAAGTTAGAAGATGGTGCAATAAAGTCACCAAGCATCTTCCTTGCATCTCCACCATTGTTATTAGGTTCGGCCATGTCTCCATCTTTTTCGAAAATTTCTGTCAGGTTTTCTCCAGAGAGTTGCGCTTTAGCTTCCCTTAGCTTCCTTTTCAGAGTCCTTTCAGGTTCAGGATCAACTTCAACAAGAATATTCTTATCCTTGTTCCTGCTCATATGAAAAAGAAGAGAACAGTAAAGAAAATATGGAATCCTCTATGTCACAGTATAGAGATTCCTTATGTGAGTATAAGAAGAGAAGAATAGAAGAAGGAGAAGAGAAAAATTCGAACACAGAGAAGAAGATAGGATTCGAATTTTGAGTGGGAGAGAAGTGTTAGTAGATAAATAAATAGAAGGAGATGTGAGAGGGGAAGAGAATTCAAATTTAATTTAAAATAAAAGGAAAATATTTTTGTTTTTATTTCAAATATTAGTTATAATTCGAAATTTAAAAGGAGAAATAAAATTAAAATTAAAAATTAAAACAATTAGTTAATTAAAAAGAATTTTGAAAAAAAAGGATGAGGAGTTTTTGAAAATCAGAGAGAGAAAATTAGTTAGGTAGTTTTGAAAAAGATAAGAATCAAACAAAAAGATGAGATTAGTTGAAAAAGATTTGAAAATCAATTTTGAAAAGATAAAAAGTTAGAAAAGATTTTTAAGTTGATTTTGAAAAAGATGTGATTTGAAATTTGAAAAAAAAGATTTGAAAAGGAAATTAAAAAGATTTGAGTTTTGAAAAATTAAAGTTGATTACTTGACTAACAAGAAACTAAAAGATATGATTCTAAAATTTAAAGATTGAACCTTTCTTAATAGGCAAGTAACAAACTTTAAAATTTTTGAATCAATCTCATTAATTGTTAGTAAAGAATTTGAAAAAAGATAAGAAAAAAGATTTTGAAAATCATTTTGAAAATTTCGAAAATATTAAGAAGAAAATTGAAAAAGATTTGATTTTTGAAAAAGTTTTGAAAAGATAGAATTTTGAAATTGAAAATTTGACTTGATTCATAAGAAACAATTAAATTTTAAAAATTTTTGACTAAGTCAACTCAATTTTTTGAAATTTATGAGTGAAAAAAAAAGGAAAAGATATTTTTTATTTTTGAATTTTTAATAAGGAGAGAGAAAAACATAAAAATGATGCAAAACATGAGAATTTAAGATCAAAATAAAAAAATGTATGTAAGAACACTTTGAATGTCAAGATGAACACCAAGAACACTTTGAATGTCAAGATGAACGCCAAGAACTTATTTTTAAAAATTTTTAAGAAAAGAAAGACATGCAAGATACTAAACTTAGAAATTTTTAATGTTGAGACACTAATAAATTGAAAATGCATATGAAAAACAAGGAAAGACACAAAACATAAAATTGCAAATATCAAACAAAGAAGATCGTCAAGAACAACTTGAAGATCATGAAGAACAGTTTCATGCAGGTGTTCTTCGAAAATTTAAAGAAAAGTTAAAAAGATGCAATTGACACCAAACTTACAATTTGACACTAGACTCAAACAAGAAACATCAAATTTTTGGTTTTTATGATTTTATTAAATTAAATTTTTTTCTTTTTTTGGGTGTTTTTCGAAAATTAATTGGAAAAAAAGAAAATAAGGATTTCAAAATTTTTAATAAGAATTCCAGGAATCATGCAATGTTAGCTTAAAACTCTGGTCCAAGAATTAGACATGACTTACTAGCCAGCCAAGCTTTCAGTGAAAGCTTCGGTCCAAAACACTAGACATGGCCAATGGCCAGCCAAGCTTTAGCATACAAATCAGGCATACAAAAGCTGAATTGATGAGAATCAAAAAGCTCTTGTGATGATGAGTTGAAACCTCGGTCCAAAAGATTAAACATGGCTTCACAGCCAGCCAGACTTCAACAGATCATCATGAAACTCTAGAATTCATTCTTAAAAATTCTGAAGCCATAGAATAATTTATTTTTATTTTGAAAATTTGTTTTCAAAAATAAAAATAATAAAAACAAAAAGCTTAAAATTAAAATAAAATAAAATTACCTAATTTGAGCAACAAGATGAACCGTCAGTTGTCCAAACTCGAACAATCCCCGGCAACGGCGCCAAAAACTTGGTTGCGCGGGGATTGTTTGTTCCCCGGCAACGGCGCCAACAACTTGGTACGCACGTTCATAATCTCAATTCTTTTTCACAACTTTGCACAACTAACCAGCAAGTGCACTGGGTCGTCCAAGTAATAAACCTTACGTGAGTAAGGGTCGATCCCACGGAGATTGTCGGTTTGAAGCAAGCTATGGTCATCCTTGTAAATCTCAGTCAGGCGGATTCAAATGGTTATGGGATTTTGATAATTAAAATATAAATAAAATATAAAATAGGATAGAGATACTTATGCAATTCATTGGTAGGAATTTCAGATAAGCGTATGGAGATGCTTTGTTCCTCCTAAACTTCTGCTTTCCTATTGTCTTCATCCAATCATTCACACTCCTTTCCATGGCAAGCTGTATGTTGGGCATCACCGTCGTCAATGGCTACCTCCCGTCCTCTCAGTGAAAATGGTCCAAATGCGCTGTCACCGCACGGCTAATCATCTGTCGGTTCTCACTCATGTTGGAATAGGATCCGTTGATCCTTTTGCGTGTGTCACTACGCCCAGCACTCATGAGTTTGAAGCTCGTCACAGTCATCCCATCCCGGATCCTACTCAGAATACCACAGACAAGGTTTAGACTTTCCGGATCTCAAGAATGACTTCCAATAATTCTAGCTTATACCACGAAGACTCTGATCTGAACCAGGAGCCCAAGAGATAAACGCTCAAGCTATTGCAGATAGAACGGAAGTGGTTGTCAGGCACGTGTTCATAGGTGAGAATGATGATGAGTGTCACGGATCATCACATTCATTAGGTTGAAGTACGAGTGAATATCTTGGAATAAGAATAAGCTTGAATTAAATAGAAAAACAATAGTACTTTGCATTAATTCATGAGGAACAGCAGAGCTCCACACCTTAATCTATAGGGTGTAGAAACTCCACCGTTGAAAAATACATAAGTGAAAGTGGTCCAGGCATGGCCGAATGGCCAGCCCCCTAAACGTGATCTCTGAACATAAAATTATCCAAAAGATGTGAAATAAATCACTAAAAATAGTTTTTATACTAAACTAGTAGCTAGGGTTACATAAGATATATAGTGGCAAGCTGCATCCATTTTTCTGGTAAAGCAGTCTGAAGAAATTAAAAAATGATATCTTAATCTATTGATTTAGGCTAATACTTTGTTGGACCTAATATAAGCTCTTCTAAACTTTTATTAGCTTTTTTATCTTTACAAGTGGTAATAATACTAAAAAATATTGTTCCAAGGCTATTTAGGTTAAAAACGTTCTATATGATAATTTGCTGAAAGAAACTTGTGCTTAGTGTCAAATTAACAGGTTTGAGCAACTGGAACATTTATGCACTTACTCACTTTGATAGTTTTGGATTAGGTGATTGCTATGGTGCCTAAAAGGTAATGCCTAACTTGCCAAAATAAGTTAAAAATCAATATTTAATTTAAAAAGTATAAAAGTAAATAATTTCTAAATATTTAAAGTTTGCCATAAAAGGTAAGCTAGGCACTAATTAGGCACCAAGTAATAGACATCATAGAATTGGCCTTTGGGTTAAAGTATTTGTCGAACTGTTCTGCATGCTTAGTTTGTACTAATTAGACACTGTCCAATTGATATATACTTTGTCTTATTGATTGATAATTCTGAACCTACACCTGTTGAAGCCATATATAAAAATAATAGAGAACATAGGAGAGATGGTAGCTTATAACAAACTTAACTAACTTAAACATTTGTATCTATTTTTTCCATCTTTTGCAGGTAAAAAAGTTCACAAATATTTCCGAAACAATTATGTATGATCTAAGGGAAGGAAGTTTGAGAGGGCTAGAGGAAGGAGAAACAGCAAAGGACTTAGGATTTAAGTTGTATTGTTTTTGTATTTTTCTTTAGTTTTTAGTTTTGGAATTTGAACTCTAGATTTATTTTGTATTTGAGTATTAGTTTTTTAATGTATAAAACAATTATAGCAAAATTATATGTCACTAATTATTATTTGATTTGTCTTGTATTAAAAATTGTATACTATATTTATAAGTTTGGTAACAAAAAAGAACTGAAAAATTTATATTTTGTATTGATGAAGGTAAAAATCAGAAAAATGATTTTTTTTTTTAATTTTATAAGGCTATTGCCACACTTTTAAAGTGTGGCTGTATCTCGCTATCGCCACGCTTCAAAAGCGTGGCCATATTTCTCTCTATCGCCACGCTTCAAAAGCGTGGCCATATCTCCCACATACGGCCACGCTTTAACGGGTTGCCATTTGTAAAAAGCATGGCAAAAGAAAAACGTGGTGATAGGTTACCAAAAGCGTGACGATAGAGCAACCGCCACGCTTGTAGAGGCCACCCTTTCAAAAGCATGGGGTAGCTCAAAAAGCGTGGCGAAAAACTATCGCCACGCTTTTTTCAGCTTTTCGCCACACTTTAAGAGCGTGGCAATAGAGCTGTTTTCTTGTAGTGTTTCCATGGCAAGCTGTATGTTGGGCATCACCGTCGTCAATGGCTACCTCCCATCCTCTCAGTGAAAATGGTCCAACTGCGCTGTCACCGCACGGCTAATCATCTGTCGATTCTCACTCATGTTGGAATAGGATCCGTTGATCCTTTGCGTCTGTCACTACGCCCAGCACTCGTGAGTTTGACGCTTGTCACAGTCATCCCATTCTGGATCCTACTCGGAATACCACAGACAAGGTTTAGACTTTCCGGATCTCAAGAATAATTGCCAATAATTCTAGCTTATACCACGAAGACTCTGATCTGAACCAGGAGCCCAAGAGATAAACGCTCAAGCTATTGCAGATAAAACGGAAGTGGTTGTCAGGCACGCGTTCATAGGCTAGAATGATGATGAGTGTCACGGATCATCACATTCATCAGGTTGAAGTACGAGTGAATATCTTGGAATAAGAATAAGCTTGAATTGAAAAGAAAAACAATAGTACTTTGCATTAATTCATGAGGAACAGCAGAGCTCCACACCTTAATCTTTGGGGTGTAGAAACTCCACCGTTAAAAAATATATAAGTGAAAGTGGTCCAGGCATGGCCGAATGGCCAGCCCCCTAAACGTGATCTCTGAACATAAAACTATCCAAAAGATGTGAAATAAATCACTAAAAGTAGTTTTTATACTAAACTAGTAGCTAGGGTTACATAAGATAAGTAAATGATGTAGAAATCTACTTCCGGGCCCACTTGGTGTGTGCTTGGGCTGAGCATTGAGAATTCATGTGTAGAGACTCTTTTGGAGTTAAACGCTAGGTTGTAGCCTGTTTTTGGCGTTTAACTCTGATTTGCAACCTGTTTCTGGCATTTAACTCCAGAATAGGGTAGGAAGTTGGCGTTTGAACGCCAGTTTGCATCATCAAAACTCGATCAAAGTATGAACTATTATATATTTCTGGAAAGCTCTGGATGTCTACTTTCCAACGCAATTGAGAGCGCACCAATTGGGTTTTTGTAGCTCCAGAAAATCTATTTCGAGTGCAGGGAGGTCAGAATCGAACAATATCTGCAGTCCTTCTTCAGCCTCTGAATCAGATTTTTGCTCAAGTCCCTCAATTTCAGCCAAAAATTACCTGAAATCACAAAAAAATACACAAACTCATAGTGAAGTCCAGAAATGTGATTTTTATTTAAAAACTAATAAAAGTATACTAAAAACTAACTAAATCATTGGTGCACGAAATTGTGATCTCGGGCAACGGCGCTAGAAACTCTGTACGCACATCTTAATAAATCGTTTTTCATTCACAACTTCGATACAACTAACCAGCAAGTGCACTGGGTCGTCCACGTAATAAACCTTACGTGAGTAAGGGTCGATCCCACAGAGATTGTTGGTATGAAGCAAGCTATGGCCACCTTGTAAATCTCAGTCAGGTGGATATCAAAAGGGTATGGAGTTTTCGAAAATTAATAATAAATAGATAGAAAATAAGGATAGAAATACTTATGTAATTCATTGGTGAGAATTTCAGATAAGCGTATAGAGATGCATTCGTTCCTCTGAACCTCTGCTTTCCTACTGTCTTCATCCAATCAATCTTACTCCTTTCCATGGCTGGCTTTATGTAAGGACATCACCGTTGTCAATGGCTACTTTTAATCCTCTCTGGAAAATGGTCCGATGCGCTGTCACTGCATAGATAATCGTCTGGAGGCATCACCCTTGTCAATGACTGCATCCTATCCTCTTGTGAAAATGGTCCAAATGCTCTGTCACAGCACGGCTAATCATCTGAGGTTCTCGATCATACTGGAATAGGATTCACCCTCCTTTTGCGTCTGTCACTACGCCCAGCACTCGCGAGTTTGAAGTTCGTCACAGTCATTCAAACCCAGAGTCCTACTCGGAATACCACAGACAAGGTTTAGACTTTCCGGACTCTCATGAATACCGCCATCAATCTAGCTTATACCACGAAGATTCTGATTAAGAGATCCAAGAGATAATCATTCAATCGAAGGTAGAACGGAAGTGGTTGTCAGGCACGCGTTCATAGGGAATGATGATGATTGTCACGTTCATCACATTCATGTTGAAGTGCGAATGAATATCTTAGAAGCGGAATAAGTTGAATTGAATAGAAAAACAGTAGTACTTTGCATTAATCTTTGAGGAACAGCAGAGCTCCACACCTTAATCTATGGAGTGCAGAAACTCTACCGTATGAAAATACATAAGTGAAAGGTCCAGGCATGGCCGAATGGCCAGGCCCCATGATCTAAGAACTAGGCGTCCAAAGATGTCTAATACAATAGTAAAAAGTCCTATTTATAATAAACTAGCTACTAGGGTTTACAGAAGTAAGTGATTGATGCATAAATCCACTTTCGGGGCCCACTTGGTGTGTGCTTGGGCTGAGCTTGAATGTTACACATGTAGAGGCTCTTTCTGGAGTTGAACGCCAGGTTGTAACGTATTTCTGGCTTTCAACTCTGGTTTGTGACTTGTTTCTGGCGTTTAACTCCAGACAGCAGCGTAGAACTGGCGTTCAACCCCCTTTTACATCGACTAAACTCGGTCAAAGTATGGACTATTATACATTTCTGGAAAGCTCTGGATGTCTACTTTCCAACACAATTGGAAGCGCGCCATTTTGAGTTCTGTAGCTCCAGAAAATCTACTTTGAGTGCAGGGAGGTCAGAATCCAACAGCATCAGCAGTCCTTCTTCTACCTCTGAATCTGATTTTTGCTCAAGTCCCTCAATTTCAGCCAGAAAATACCTGAAATCACAGAAAAATACACAAACTTATAGTAAAGTTCAGAAATGTGAATTTAACATAAAAACTAATGAAAACATCCCTAAAAGTAACTAGATTCTACTAAAAATATACTAAAAATAATGCCAAAAAGCGTATAAATTATCCGCTCATCACAACACCAAACTTAAATTGTTGCTTGTCCCCAAGCAACTGAAAATCAAATAGGATAAAAATAAGAGAATATACTATAAATTCCAAACTATCAATGAAACATAGCTCCAATCAGATGAGCGGGACTTGTAGCTTTTTGCCTCTTGAATAGTTTTGGCATCTCACTTTATCCATTGAGGTTCAGAATGATTGGCATCTATAGGAACTCAGAGTTCAGATAAGGTTATTGATTCTCCTAGTTCAGTATGTTGATTCTTGAACACAACTACTTTATGAGTCTTGGCCGTGGCCCTAAGCACTTTGTTTTCCAGTATTACCACCGGATACATAAATGCCACAGACACATAACTGGGTGAACATTTTCAGATTGTGACTCAGCTTTGCTAAAGTCCCCAATTAGAGGTGTCCAGGGTTCTTAAGCACACTCTTTTTTTGCTTTGGACCTTGACTTTAACCGCCCAGTCTCAAGTTTTCACTTGACACCTTCACGCCACAAGCACATGGTTAGGGACAGCTTGGTTTAGCCGCTTAGGCCAGGATTTTATTCCTTTAGGCCCTCCTATCCACTGATGCTCAAAGCCTTGGGATCCTTTTTATTTACCCTTGCCTTTTGGTTTTAAGGGTTACTGGCTTTTTGCTCTTGCCTCTTGGTTTTAAGAGCTTTTGGCTTTTTCTGCTTGCTTTTTCTTTTTCTATTTTTTTTTGCCTATTTTTTTCTGCAAGCTTTGTTCTTTGCTGCTTTTTCTTGCTTCAAGAATTATTTTTATGATTTTTTATATTATCAAATAACATGTCTCCTAGTCATCATTCTTTCAAGAGCCAACATATTTAACATTCTTAAACAACAACTTCAAAAGACATATGCACTGTTCAAGCATTCATTCAGAAAACAAGAAGCATTGTCACCACATTAATATAATTAAACTAAGTTCAAGGATAAATTCGAAACTCGTGTACTTCTTGTTCTTTTGAATTAAAACATTTTTCATTTAAGAGAGGTGATGGATTCATAGGACATTCATAACTTTAAGACAATGTTACTAACTACTAATGATCATGTAATGAGACACAAACATAGATAAGCACTTAACATAGAGAAAACGCAAAACAGAGAATGTAAGAACAAGGAATGAGTCCACCTTAGTAATGGTGGCATTTCCTTCTTGAGGAACCAATGATGTCCTTGAGCTCTTCTATGTCTCTTCCTTGTCTTTGTTGCTCCTCCCTCATTGCTTTTTGATCTTCTCTTATTTCATGAAGGATGATGGAGTGCTCTTGATGTTCCACCCTTAATTGTCCCATGTTGGAACTTAATTCTCCTAGGGAGGTGTTGATTTGCTCCCAATAGTTTTGTGGAGGAAAATGCATATGAGGCATCTCCGGGATCTCATGGTGATGAGCTTCATGCGTCTCTTGAGATCCATGAATGGGCTCTCTTGCTTGCTCCATCCTTTTCTTAGTGATGGGCTTCTCTTCCTCAATGGAAATGTCTCCTTCTATGAAAGCTCCAGCTGAGTAACATAGATGGCAAATAAGATGAGGAAAAGCTAGCCTTGCCATGGGGGAGGACTTTTCGGCTATTTTGTAGAGTTCAAGGGAGATGACTTCATGAACTTCTACTTCCTCTCTAATCATGATGCTATGAATCATGATGGCCCGATCCACAGTAACTTCAGATCGGTTGCTAGTGGGGATGATGGAGCGTTGGATGAACTCCAACCATCCTCTAGCCACAGGCTTGAGGTCCAGTCTTCTTAATTGAACCGGCTTGCCTTTGGAGTCAATCTTCCATTGAGCTCTTTCCACACATATGTCCATGAGGACTTGGTCCAACCTTTGATTAAAGTTGACCCTTCTAGTGTAGGGGCGTGCATCTCCTTGCATCATAGGCAAGTTAAATGCCAACCTCACATTTTCCGGACTAAAATCTAAGTATTTCCCCCGAACCATTGTAATATAATTCTTTGGGTTTGGGTTCTTACTTTGATCATGGTTCCTAGTGATCCATGCATTGGCATAGAACTCTTGAACCATTAGGATGCCGACTTGTTGGATGGGGTTTGTTAGAACTTCCCAACCTCTTCTTTGGATTTCATGTCGGATCTCCGGATACTCATTTCTCTTGAGTTTAAAAGAGACCTCCGGGATCACCTTCTTCTTGGCCACAACATCATAGAAGTGGTCTTGATGAGCTTTGAAGATGAATCTTTCCATCTCCCATGACTCGGAGGTGGAAGCTTTTGTCTTCCCTTTCCCTTTTCTAGAGGATTCTCCGGTCTTAGGTGCCATCAATGGTAATGGAAAAACAAAAAGCTTATGCTTTTACCACACCAAACTTAGAATTTTGCTCGCCCTCGAGCAAGAGAAGAAAGAATAGATGAAGAAGAAGAAGAAAATAGAGAAGAGGGAGAGAGAGATGTGTTTCGGCCAAGGAGGGGAAGAGAGGGTTGTGTTGTGTGAAAATGAGGAAGAATAGAGGGCTATATATAGGGAAAGGAGGGGGTAAGGTTCGGCCATATAGGGTGGGTTTGGGTGGGAAATTGATTTTGAATTTTGAAGGTAGGTGGAGTTTATGAAGTAGGTTTATGGGGAAGAGTGGATGGATGTGAGTGGTAAAGTGGTGATAGGGAAGAGAGATTGAGGTGATTGGTGAAGAGTTTTGGGGAAGAGTGTTTATGGGATTATGTGAAAGAGGGGTGAGAAGAAGTGAGTGGAGGTAGGTGGGGATTCTGTGGGGTCCACAGATCCTGAGGTGATCCTGTGGGGTCCACAGATCCTGAGGTGTTCAAGGATTTACAACCTTGCACCAAATTGGACATGCAAAATGCCCTTGCACACAAATCTGGGCGTTCAGTGCCAGATTGGTGCTTGTTCTGGGCGTTGAACGCCCATTTGTTGCCCATTTCTGGCGTTGAACGCCAGAACCATGCTTGTTCTGGGCGTTCAGCGCCAGCTCTTCTCCAGGGTGCAATTCTGGCGTTCAAACGCCCAGATGCTGCCCATTTTGGGCGTTCAGTGCCAGAACCATGCTCTGTTCTGGCGTTGAACGCCAGCCAGATGCTTCTTACTGGCGTTTAAACGCCAGTAAGGTCTTCCTCCAGGGTGTGATTTTTCTTCTGCTGTTTTTGATTCCGTTTTCAACTTTTATATTTATTTTGTGACTCCACATGATCATGAACCTAATAAAACATGAAAAACAATGAAAATAAAAATTAGATAAAAATTGGGTTGTCTCCCAACAAGCGCTTCTTTAATGTCAATAGCTTGACAGTGAGCTCTCATGGAGCCTCACAGATGTTCAGAGCATTGTTGAGACTTCCCAACACCAAACTTAGAGTTTGGATATGGGAGTTTAACACCAAACTTAGAGTTTGGTTGTGGCCTCCCAACACCAAACTTAGAGTTTGACTGTGGGGGCTCTGGTTGACTCTGTTTTGAGAGAAGCTCTTTATGCTTCCTCTCCATGTTTACAGAAGGGTAACCTTGAGTTGTAAACACAAGGGAGTCCTCATTCAATTGAAGGACTAGTTCACCTCTGTCAACATCAATCACAGCTCTTGCTATGGTTAGGAAGGGTCTTCCAAGGATGATGGATTCATCCTCATCCCTCCCAGTATCCAGGACTATGAAATCAGCAGGGATGTAAAGGCCTTCAACCTTTACTAACACGTCCTCTACTTATCTATAAGTCTGTTTTCTTGAATTGTCTGCCATCTCTAATGAGATTTTAGCAGCTTGCACCCCATAGATTCCCAGTTTCTCTATTACAGAGAGGGGCATGAGGTTTATCCCTGAACCAAGGTCACACAGAGCCTTTTCAAAGATCATGTTGCCTATGGTACAAGGTATTACGAACTTTCCAGGATCCTGTTTCTTCTTAGGCAATGTCAGTTGATCCAGATCACTTAGTTCATTGGTGAACAAGGGAGGTTCATCTTCCCAAGTCTCAATACCAAATAATTTAGCATTCAGCTTCATGATTGCACCAAGGTACTTGGTAACTTGCTCTTCAGTAACATCCTCATTCTCTTCAGAAGAGGAATACTCATCAGAGCTCATGAATGGCATAAGGAGGTTTAATGGAATCTCTATGGTCTCTAAATGAGCCTCAGATTCCTTTGGTTCCTCAGAGGAAAACTCCTTATTGATCACTGGACGTCCCAGGAGGTCTTCCTCATTGGGATTCACGTCCTCTCCTTCCCTTACAGGTTTAGCCATGGTGATCAATTCAATGGCCTTGCACTCTCCTTTTGGATTTTCTTCTGTATTGCTTGGGAGAGTACTAGGAGGGATTTCAGTGATCCTTTTACTCAGCTGGCCCACTTGTGCTTCCAAATTTCTAATGGAGGACCTTGTTTCATTCATGAAACTCATAGTGGCCTTGGACATATCAGAGACTAAGTTTGCTAAATTAGATGTATTTTGTTCAGAATTCTCTGTCTGTTGCTGAGTGGATGATGGAAAAGGTTTACTGTTGTTAAACCTATTTCTTCCACCATTATTAAAGCCTTGTTGAGGCTTTTGTTGATCTTTCCATGAGAAATTTGGATGATTTCTCCATGATGAGTTATAGGTGTTTCCATAAGGTTCACCTAAGTAATTTACCTCTGCTATTGCAGGGTTCTCAGGATCATAGGCCTCTTCTTCAGAAGGCGCCTCTTGAGTACTGTTGGATGCAGCTTGCATTCCATTCAGACTCTGAGAAATCATATTGACTTGCTGAGTCAATATTTTATTCTGAGCCAATATGGCATTCAGAGTATCAATTTCAAGAACTCCCTTCTTCTGAGGTGTCCCATTACTCACAGGATTCCTCTCAGAAGTGTACATGAACTGATTATTAGCAACCATGTCAATGAGTTCTTGAGCTTTTGCAGGCATTTTCTTTAGGTGAATGGATCCACCTACAGAAGTATCTAATGACATCTTAGATAACTCAGACAGACCATCATAGAATATATCCAGGATGGTCCATTCTGAAAGCATGTTAGAAGGACACTTTTTGGTCAGTCCTTTGTATCTCTCCCAAGCTTCATAGAGGGATTCACCTTCTTTCTGTCTGAAGGTTTGAACATCCACTCTAAGCTTGCTCAGCTTTTGAGGAGGAAAGAACTTGGCTAAGAAAGCCTTGACCAGCTTATCCCAAGAGTTCAGGCTATCCTTAGGTTGAGAGTCCAACCATACTCTAGCTCTGTCTCTTACAGCAAAAGGGAAAAGCATGAGCCTGTAGACTTCAGGATCTACTCCATTAGTCTTAACAGTATCACATATTTGCAAGAATTCAGTTAAGAACTGAAAAGGATCTTCAGATGGAAGTCCATGAAACTTGCAGTTCTGCTGCATCAGAGAAACTAGCTGAGGTTTCAGCTCAAAATTGTTTGCTCCAATGGTAGGGATGGAGATGCTTCTTCCATGTAAATTGGAATTAGGTGCAGTAAAGTCACCAAGCATCCTCCTTGCATTATTATTATTTTCGGCTGCCATCTCCTCTTCCTGTTCGAAAATTTCTGACAGGTGCTTGCTGGATAATTGTAATTTAGCTTCTCTTAGTTTCCTTTTTAGAGTCTTTTCAGGTTCTGGATCTGCTTCAACAAGAATATTCTTGTCCTTGCTCCTGCTCATATGAAAAAGAGGGGACAGAAAAATAATAATAATAGAGATCCTTTTTGCCCAAGCATAGAGGTTTCCTTAGGTGAGTGAGGAAGAGATGTTAGTAGATGAATAATTAAATAGAATGAGATGAGAGAGAAAGAGGATTTTCAAAAATAATTTTTTTGAAAAAGAGTTAGTGATTTTCGAAAATCAAAAATTAAAATAATTAGTTAATTAAAAAGAATTTTTTTTTTGAAAAAGGGGGAAGATATTTTTGAAAATTAGATAGAGAGAGTTAGTTAGGTAGTTTTTGAAAAAGATAAGAAACAAACAAAAAGTTAGTTAGTTAGTTGAAACAAATTTGAAAATCAATTTTGAAAAGATAAGAAGATAGGAAGTTAGAAAAGATATTTTAAAATCAAATTTTTGAAAAAGATAAGATAAGAAGATATTTTTGAAAAGATATGATTGAAATTAGTTTTGAAAAAGATTTGATTTTTAAAATCACAATTAATGACTTGATTCACAAGAAATCACAAGATATGATTCTAGAACTTAAAGTTTGAATCTTTCTTAACAAGTAAGTAACAAATTTGAAATTTTTTGAATCAAAACATTAATTGATGATGTTATTTTCGAAAATTAGGAGATAAAATTAAGAAAAAGATTTTTGAAAAATATTTTTATAATTTTCGAAAATAAATAAGAAAAATAAAAAAGATTTGATTTTTGAAAAAGATTTTGAAAAAGATAAGATTTTTAAATTGAAAATTTGATTTGACTCATAAAAACAACTGAATTTTAAAATTTTTTGAAAAAGTCAACTCAAATTTTCAAATTTGATGAGAGAAAAAGGGAAAATTTTTTTTTATTTTTGAATTTTTAATGATGTGAGGGAAAAACATGAAAATAATGCAATGCATGAAAATTTTGGATCAAAACAATGAATGCATGCAAGAATGCTATAAATGTCAAGATGAACACCAAGAACACTATGAAGATCATGATGAACATCAAGAACATATTTTTGAAAATTTTATATGCAAAGAAAACATGCAAGACACCAAACTTAAAAATTTTTCATGTATAGACACTATGGATGTAAGAATGCATATGAAAAACAAGAAAAGACACAAATCATGAAAACATCAAGATCAAACAAGAAGACTTACCAAGAACAACTTGAACATCATGAAGAACACTATGAATGCATGAATTTTTCGAAAAATGCAAGATGAATATGCAATTGACACCAAACTTTCAACTTGACTCAAGACTCAAACAAGAAACATGAAATATTTTTTTTATGATTTTATAATTTTTTTGTATTTTCTTTAAAAAAAAATTTCGAAAATCATTTTGAAAAAGAAAAATAAGGATTCCAAAATTTTTAATATGAATTCCAGGAATTTTATGCTCTTTAGTCTAAAGCTTCAATCAAAGGGTCAAGCATGGCTTAATAGCCAGCCAACCTTTAGTATGTAACTCAGACATGACACGCCTGACATTCCCTATCCAGAAGAATTGGACATGGCTTTACAGCCAGCCAGGCTTCAACATGCTTCATGAAACACTAGAATTCATTCTTAAAAATTCTGAAGAAAAATATTTTTTTGAAAACATTTTTATTTTAAAATTTTTTTCGAAAACAAAGGAGAAATTTTTGAAAGATTTTTTTTTTTAAAATTTTTGAAAATAAAACAAAAAGAAAATTACGTAATCTGAGCAACAAGATAAACCGTCAGTTGTCCAAACTCGAACAATCCCCGGCAACGGCGCCAAAAACTTGGTGCACGAAATTGTGATCTCAGGCAACGGCGCTAGAAATTCTATACGCACGTCTTAATAAATCGTTTTTCATTCACAACTTCGATACAACTAACCAGCAAGTGCACTGGGTCGTCCAAGTAATAAACCTTACGTGAGTAAGGGTCGATCCCACGGAGATTGTTGGTATGAAGCAAGCTATGGTCACCTTGTAAATCTCAGTCAGGCGGATATCAAAAGGGTATGGAGTTTTCGAAAATTAATAATAAATAGATAGAAAATAAGGATAGAAATACTTATGTAATTCATTGGTGAGAATTTCAGATAAGCGTATAGAGATGCATTCGTTCCTCTGAACCTCTGCTTTCCTACTGTCTTCATCCAATCAATCTTACTCCTTTCCATGGCTGGCTTTATGTAAGGACATCACCGTTGTCAATGGCTACTTTTAATCCTCTCTGGAAAATGGTCCAATGCGCTGTCACTGCATGGCTAATCGTCTGGAGGCATCACCCTTGTCAATGGCTGCATCCTATCCTCTTGTGAAAATGGTCCAAATGCTCTGTCACAGCACGGCTAATCATCTGAGGTTCTCATCATACTGGAATAGGATTCACCCTCCTTTTGCGTCTGTCACTACGCCCAACACTCGCGAGTTTGAAGTTCGTCACAGTCATTCAATCTCAGAGTCCTACTCGGAATACCACAGACAAGGTTTAGACTTTTCGGACTCTCATGAATGCCGCCATCAATCTAGCTTATACCACGAAAATTCTAATTAAGAGATCCAAGAGATAATCATTCAATCGAAGGTAGAACGGAAGTGGTTGTCAGGCACGCGTTCATAGGGAATGATGATGATTGTCACGTTCATCACATTCATGTTGAAGTGCGAATGAATATCTTAGAAGCGGAATAAGTTGAATTGAATAGAAAAACAGTAGTACTTTGCATTAATCTTTGAGGAACAGCAGAGCTCCACACCTTAATCTATGGAGTGCAGAAACTCTACCGTATGAAAATACATAAGTGAAAGGTCCAGGCATGGCCGAATGGCCAGCCCCCATGATCTAAGAACTAGGCGTCCAAAGATGTCTAATACAATAGTAAAAAGTCCTATTTATAATAAACTAGCTACTAGGGTTTACAGAAGTAAGTGATTGATGCATAAATCCACTTTCGGGGCCCACTTGGTGTGTGCTTGGGCTGAGCTTGAATGTTACACATGTAGAGGCTCTTTCTGGAGTTGAACGCCAGGTTGTAACGTATTTCTGGCGTTCAACTCTGGTTTGTGACTTGTTTCTGGCGTTTAACTCTAGACAACAGCGTAGAACTGGCGTTCAGCGCCCTTTTAAATCGTCTAAACTCGGTCAAAGTATGGACTATTATACATTTCTGGAAAGCTCTAGATGTCTACTTTCCAACGCAATTGAAAGCGTGCCATGTTGAGTTTTGTAGCTCCAGAAAATCTACTTTGAGTGCAGAGAGGTCAGAATCCAACAGCATCAGCAGTCCTTCTTCTACCTCTGAATCTGATTTTTGCTCAAGTCCCTCAATTTCAGCCAGAAAATACCTGAAATCACAGAAAAACACACAAACTCATAGTAAAGTCCAGAAATGTGAATTTAACATAAAAACTAATGAAAACATCCCTAAAAGTAACTAGATTCTACTAAAAACATACTAAAAATAATGCCAAAAGCGTATAAATTATCCGCTCATCAATCATACTAAAAACTATGTAAAAACAATGCCAAAAAGCGTATAAATTATCCGCTCATCAAGGGAAAGGAAATATTAGGAATGTTTCTTTTGATGAGGATTCTGTAACTGATAATGATCAGGTCTTTGTACCTATTATTTTTCAAGATACAATTATAGTACAAAAGCACAATAAGAATCCTATTGTAGATCCAGTTACAGTACAAGAGAACAATGAAAATATCGTAGTTGCTCAAAATACTGCTATAGCATAGGAAAATAATAAGAATCCTCTTCAATCCCAACCCATACAGCAAGTTTAACAACCTCAAGAAGTGCCATTAAGGAGATCCAACAGAGAAAGGAGAAGTGCAATTTCAAATGAATATGTAGTCTATCTCCAAGAACATGAGGATGACATTGGTTTGACAAAAAATGACTCAATCAATTTTCTTCAAGCCGTGCAAAGTTCTAACTCTGAAAAGTGGATCGATGCCATGAAAGAAGAGATGAAGTCTATGAAAGACAAAGATGTTTTGGATCTCATAGAATTACCTGAAGGTGTGAAACCAATTGGTTGTAAATGGATATTTAAAACCAAAAGGGATTCTAAGGGTAATGTAAAGAGATATAAAGCTCGTCTAGTCGCTAAAGGCTTTACAAAAAAGAAAGGCATAGACTATAAAGAGACTTTCTCTCCAATATCATCAAAAGACTCTTTTAGAACCATAATGGCACTAGTAGCTAATGTTGACTTGGAGCTACATCAGATGGATGTAAAGACAGCGTTTCTCAATGGTGATATTGATAAAACAATGTATATGGTACAACTAGAAAATTTTGTATCAGGCGATTCAAAATTTATGGTTTGTAAGTTAAAGAAATTCATCTATGGTCTCAAATAAGCTTCCGTCAATGGTATCACAAGTTTCATCAAGTCATTACCTCATATGGTTTTGAGGTAAATATCATAGATGATTGTGTATACCACAAGTTCAATAGGAGTAAATGCATCATTTTGGTCTTATTTGTTGATGACATTCTACTTGCCAGTAATGATAAATACTTGTTGCATGAAACTAAGAAATTTCTATCGAACAAATTCGAAATGAAAGATGTTGATGATGCCTCTTTTGTATTAGAAACTGAGATACTGAGAGATTACTCTCAAGGTATTTTTGGATTATCACAAAATAACCATATCGAAAAGATTTTAAGTAGATATGGCATGAAAAGTTGTAGACCAATGGACACACCTGTAGCTAAAGGAGACAAGTTCAGTCTCAAGCAATGCCCCAAAAATGATCTTGAAAGGACAGCAATGTATGATAAACCTTATGCATCAACACTAGAGAGTTTAATATATGCTCAAGTTTGCACACGTCCCGATATATCATTCATAGTGGGAGTATTTGGTTGATACTTGAGCAATTCGGGCATGGATCATTAGATAGTTGTCAAACGTGTAATGCGTTATTTGAAGAGAACAAAGGATTACATGCTTACTTATCGGAGATCAAAAAATTTGGAGATCATTGGATACTCTGATTCCGATTTTGCGGGATGCCAAGATAGTAAACGCTCTACTTCAAGTTGTATATTCATTTTGGCTGGAGCAGCTATTGCATGGAAGTCTAACAAACAGACTCTTATAGCTTCCTCAATAATGGAGGCAGAATATGTTGCTTGCTTTGAGGCATCCAAACATGGATATGGTTGCGAAACTTTGTCACTGAGTTTCGTATATTAGATGACATTAAAAATCCATTGAAGATATTCCATGACAACAAGTCAGTAGTATTATACTCTAACAACAATAAGATTTTGACAAAATCGAAGCATATAGACATCAAGTTCTTAGTTGTCAAGGAGAAAATTCAAGAAAAATAAATTTTCATAGAACATATAGGAATAGAGTATATGCTAGCAAACCCATTAACCAATGAATTGATCCCTAAAGTCTTTCATGAGTACACTGCTCGAATGGGTGTCAATATTTGTGATGCCTTAGTTTAGTGGGAGTTTATTTTATGCTATATTGCTATATGTCCTATGACAAATATTGAATTATTTTCTGCAGAATTAAGTTGATGGTTTATTTCTTGTAATGGTGAAATATTCATTTTGCAATATCTGTTTTGTGTTTGATCTCAATAAAGTTTTAAAGTTGAACCAGTTGGAAATAGACCTGCATGAGATCACTTGGCATGTAATTTTCATATTACTCATCTAAATTTAATCTATGTCGTTAAGTATATTACGATGGTGATTGTTGTGGTTCAGTCACGACATTAATGTGTGTTAAAAGATGCGGTGATTCCATATCTAATATATGAGATGAATCAGATTATTAAATTAATAAGGGAAATAGCATTCAAATGCACGCATAAAGTTTATAAGATGTGATTATGTCAAGAAAGAATATATGTATAGCCCAAGTGGGAGATTGTTAGGAAATTATTTAATTTCCTAATTTGTTTGTGGGCAATACATATATTAATTATAATCACAAATTATGCTATTTCAAATTAAATGACTTATATAATGGTGATCTCATTTATTGTTATAAATGCTAAATTGAATAAGTCATAATTACTTTTGATTTGGAATTAAATGAGAATAAAACCAGATATTATCTTTTGGACTTTGGATATATTATTTTTTGGATTTTAGATATATTATCTTTTGGACTTTAGATACTATTTTTATTTAGATTTTAGGATTTAATGGGTGCCATACTCAAATATAAATAGTTCTTCAGGGTTTTGATCCCCAATATACCAAAGCCGCCTCAGCAACTCTTTCTCCATCAGAGAAGTTGCAATTCAGCTACCCTATTAGGGATATAGAAGGTTTTGGTTGAGGAAGACTGAGACAACCCTTTCATCAATTTCTAATTTCTAATTTTTAATTTCTATGAGTAAAGGTATGCTTCCGCATTATGATATATTTTTTGTGATTCAATATGGATGATCTGGATTAATAAAATAATTTATTCCAACAAACGTGACATGAAAAATGTTAGGGAGTAGTAAGAATTTATTGTTTTCGGTCATTACTTAGTTATTAATTAAATTCTTTTAGTCTAGTTTTTTTAGTTTAGTAATTCAACAACACACTTTATCTCATACTTTTAAAAGTTGATGGCTAAATAATAATAAAAAGTAATAAATTTTGATGGTGTTTTAACATTTCTCAACGTGGCATATTTATTGGGCATAATTGCTTAAAGTAGATGCTAAGTATTTTTTTTTTAGACTTGGATACTAAGTATTTATAAAAGGTTTAGGATTAAAGAATTTAATTTTGATGTATTGTCAGTGTAAAATAATTTTACATGTGTATCTAATTATATAATGCCACATTAGTAAAAATAATTATTTTTTACATTAATCGTGTGTATAGTCATTCAAAAAAATGAATGTAATTATACGACTGTGTAAAATACTTTATCCTATCAGTGTATAAAAATTAAACTCTTTAAAGAATGGGCTCGTAAGTCATAATTGAATTTACACAAGTTCAAGGATACATAATTACACTTTTCGACTTTTTTTTATTTAGCTCAACATATTCTTTTGTTTTTGGATTTTTGCCTCGTAAAAATTCACATCCAGGATTGATTCCCAACAATAGTTGGGTTAGTGTACGTAAGTACGTAAAAAAATCAACTATCATATAACAATCCTTTAAAAGAAGGTTCATTCAGTAGTGGATTTTCCATGTGATAGCTCTTAGGCTCATCCAAATTTTTCATGTGTGCCTTATTACAAGAACATCCCTGTTGTATCTCACTAGTCACTTTCTTATCATCCTTTTTTCAGCTTACCTTATATTACATGTACACACATTAGTGCATATTGTTTGACTTGCTATCACACATATATATCGAGACAAACAATCTTCTGACATACTCATTGTAATCTACGTGTGGTCATTTCAAATTCGAAAATCGGTGAGTCTTTATCATAATAATAATAATAATAATAATAATAATAATAATAATAATAATATACAAATGATGATGATGATGTGAAACCAAATGCACAATAATAATGATTAATTCTATGCTTATGTTGACCCATTAGCTTATTAGCTTATTAGACAGAATTTGAGCCTAATTCAAGTGTTAATTTTGTCCCATTATTTAAGTTATATAGGTGGAATTTAATAATTTGGTAGGGATAAGATTAAGAAACTAGATCAGAACTAATTACTAAAGTTCTTATCTAAACCTAGCATAGAGTTGGTATGTAATTAGGCTTCTCAAGTTTCTAATTAAAAGTTCGATTTGTGTTAGTGTATGCAATGAAAGTTATGTAAAAAAAATAAAAATAACAAGTTATCAGTACTTTAAGATACAAACTTATTAATATTGATTACTATTCATTTATATAAAGCTTGGCCATGTAACCTTTCATCGTAGCATCACCATCAGTACAATTCATCATGATATCATCGTACTATATATCGCAAGTAGCTATAAGTAGCTACATATACAACATAAAAGAGATAAGAGATCACCCAAGTTTGTGAATATTTCGATATCCATCTCACTTCTGAAATATCACTCCGAAGGACTTTCTTTTTGGATTGGCTTCCTTCTAATAAGGTTTCCTTCTCTGGTCTTTCTTTTCCAGGTAATTATTAACATTGATGATAATATAACTTTTTTTCAAACATTTCTTATATTCTTTTAAGCTAATTTATATTTAATGTTCTTTTGATTTTAAACTCTTCTTTTATTGTGGTGACAACCAATCAGTTATTTGAATTTTATTTGTTGACCATACCATACATTGAGTTTCAGGCAACATGGATAGCCTCAACTCTTACTATCAAGGATGATACTTTTATATGGAGGTCAACTCCAACTTAGTATGTAGCTACCTCAGTGAATAGACAAAATTTTTATTTTCTATATCAAGCTTATTTTGACTAGCATCATATTGTATCATACATTTAACGCTTGATACCTTCTCTATTGAAGGAGATGGGTGAAATTTCTTCAACATTCTATAGGAGATTTAAGGATGCACTACCAAACTTGATGACATTTTATGATTCAGTTGGCAATGAAGTTGATGTGGTCATTGAGAAGTGTCATCGAACTGCTAAAATTGTTACCAGCTACAATAACCTTGCCGTGATTTATGGCCTCAAAGATGGAGGTTGGTTAAGTGTCTGTTACGTTGGCCGAGATAGATTCCTCATTTTTGAAGTGAAGGACCACAACATGAGAACCAAAGAGCTATGCTACCCACCATTGAAGCTGAGTATGGACATCAAACCATCAATTCCTGTTTTGGGAATCATAGAACTATCTGACAATGATACTAATGCAAGTCTGCCGATTGAAACTTCTGAATCTGTCCAAGTTTCACATATAGTATACTAACAACCTGATGCAGCTATGGATAATTCCAAGTGGGATGATGCCACTGACCAACTCCAGCATCTTCCAGAATCTGTGTTGAATCTGTTAACCTGCATTGACCCTTCCACATATTATGGTCTTGAACCTTACTTTAATAAGCTGGAATCCAGTGTCAACAACGAGGATCAACATGACCAATTGGATCCAACAAGACCATTAATTTCACTTCCTACATTTCCGGCATCTCCATTTTTAGATGTCCTACAGACGAAAAATATATCCTCTGCAGTGGCCAAGAAAACAGGTGATAATTGTAACATTAGTACTGAGTTTGTTTCAACTGAGAATGCAGGATTTTCAAATGGTCAGAGCCCTCCACCACCGAATCCTAACAATGGCCTTTCACCACCGCGTTCCCCCATCATGCAAGGCTTTTATTCGATTGTCAGGGTGATATTTGAGTACCAGTCAAAATACTATTCTATGGTATGTCTCTGCAATTCATAAATATTATGCTTGCTTATATTGAATGAAGTCAATTTTCTCGTATCTAAATATCTAATAGCCCACCATTTTATGCCACTTTCATTTGGCAGCTACTTCCATCTGCTTTCTCTTTGCTTGCGTTTCTTTCGAGGCCTGATTTCATTCGCGTTAGAGAGTTACACAAGCCACCAATCATCGTGAAGCTTCGATGGAGGAGCCTCATGTCATCAGAAGCCTTTCTTACCAGGGGTAGGAGAAAATTTTCAGTCGACCATGGCCTAAAGTGTGGAAGTGTAGTTTGTTTCTGCATCCCCATTAATGATGAAACTACTATATTTGTTTCTATATTACATATCTAAGATGTTTAATTGGTAATGTTTTTTATTTTAGCAATGCCTCTGCAGGGGCATGCAGTATTGCAGTGTCTCAACCATGTGTAATGTGGTATTAATATCATTAGTTGTACCAAGTTCCATCTATCTATAACTTAAATGAATTAGAATTTTTTTGGCTCGACTTATGATTAGTTTATGTTTGAGCCAATTGAGACAAGGGCCAATCTAACCAATTAGAACTGTTAAATTATCCGCTATAAGACATTCATACACCTTTAATATACCAATTATTATTAAGAAAATATAATTAGTATTTTAATTTTATTAAACACCTCACCAGCAACTAAAATGAATGTAGTTATTTGTGTTACAAATAGTTCCAAAACATAAAATGTAAGTTAAAACTTGAACAATGATAATGCTTATCTATGGCTTATATTTGCAAGAACAATAAAAAGCACATGATCTCTAGCATACCAACTCTTAATAGCTCAGTTATGGCTCAGTTATTAATGTCTATCAGACGTGATTGTGTGTTCTGTTGTCATCGTTGTTAATGCCGAGTGTAACGATGCTATTGATGATATGTGGTTATAAATATAAAGGTAACCCTGCTTTCACATTCTCTTTGCTTCATTATTAAAACTACAACGATTATATTAATAGATTATAACCGGAAACCCGACCCGGGCCCCTTTGGAGCCAACGTTGTAGTTTTATGTTTGTATAAAAAAAAATCCAAAAAAGCAATCACATTCCTTCATTCCATGTTCTCACAGCCCCTTTCTCTTTTTTCCTTTGGAATGGAGTCAAAACCCCAGCTAGCCTTCATGACCTCCGCTGCCGTTTGGTCCCCATCGTCTGCGCGCTTAACCCTCTCAGTTTTATACTTTGCCCATAATTCTCCGTTACACAGGTGCTCAGTTTTTTTTAGTTTTTTTATGCTCTGTTCAGAAATTATTCAATGAGTATTGAATGTTTTGTGTTCTTATTGAATTATTATTTGATTATTTGATTATTATTATTAATTGATGAATTGATATTAGGCAAATTTTGGGTGTGGATGCTCTGCTGCATTTTCTGAACTGTTTCTGTCATTATTGAATTATTATTTGATTATTATTATTATATTGGCAGTAGTAATGTGGTTCAGTTACCGCCAATACTGCTATTATATTATATAGATTATGTTTAATTATTCTATTGGTCTCTATAGTTTCACGAAATTTTTAATTAGGTCCATATACTTTTTTTTTCCTTTTAATTAAGTCCTTGCACCAAATTTTTTTAATTGAGTCTCTACACTTTTTCTTCCTTTTATTTGAGTCACTGCATCAATTTTTTTAATTGGGTCCTTATACAATTAAACCAATTACTACCAAGAGGGACCTAATTAAAAAAAAATTAGTTCAGGGACCCAATTAAAAGGAAAAAAAGTATAAGGACTTAATTGAAAATTTCACGAAACTATAGGGATCAATAGAGTAATTAAACCTATAGATTATATTATTATATACATGTACATCTAGATGTCGATAGATGTAGATATACGTAGTTACTATTAGGGTGAAGTACTTTTTTCGTCCCTAAGGTCTGAGGCCAAAATCAAAATCGTTCCTGACTTTTTTTTATTATTAAAATCATCCTCAGCATTACAAAATGTTATAAAATCGTCATTTTCTAATTTAATTTTATTTTTTTACCAAATTACTCTTAATAATTAATATAAATAATAAAAATAATATTAAAAAATAAAAACAAACCCCCCACCTGCACCCCCACTCCCATATCTCTTCCCTTTCTTCTCTCCCCATCCCCTTCCTCATACCCCTATATTCGAAACCCCCAAACCCCAATCCCAACCCCAATTCTTCTTATCTCCCTTTCTGCTGCCCTACTATCTCCGCCCTTGCCTCCTTCTCCACCTTCTTCTTCCTGTCCATCACCAACATCAACCCTTCCTCCATTGGTATTGGCCTCACCTTCCTCAGCCACCCACCAACGACAACCATATTGGCATCGACCTCAACGGCATCGTTTCAGCTTTGGCCACCGATTTGGGTTTCTTACTCCAGTGGTTCCAGCTCTGGCCGCTGCCATCACGTCGTTCTCCATCACTGTCGTTTCTTTCCTTAGCCACAGCTGCGACAGTGCCAGTAGTAGTAGCTTCCCACACATTGTTCCTCCTCTTTCCCTCAACTGCGACGACAACAGATGACAGCAACACCACCCCTCTTTTGAGTTCTCTATTTCTATCTTCGTTCTTCCTTTCTTTTTATTTTTTTTTTTAATTTTTGAAGAACATAAACATCATCTTTTTCTTTTTAATTTTTTAATTTTTGTTGTTGCTGATTTTGGATTTGAAATTATTGTTGACGATTATTGAATTATTGTTTAATCTAAAATTTTTGTTGATTTATTTTGTGGATGTTGCTGTTGATTTATTTTGGGACTGTTGTTGTTGTTGAAAGAAAAGTGTTGGGAGTAATGAGTGGGTGTAATAATTTAGAATGATGAACGGGTAATAGAGATAAAGAAGGTTTGTTGGTTATGATGGCAGTGGTCATGGTTATGGTGGCAGTGGTGATGGTGGTGAGAAAAGGGAGAGGGAGGAGATGCGAAGCAATGATAATGATGTGAAGTTAATGATGAGGGTGTGGAGATTTTTTTATTATTTTTGTTTAAGGGTAAAATTGTCCAAAAAATATTGTTTATGGACAAAAAGATAATTTTATAACGTTTTGTAATGTTGAGGATGATTTTAATAACAAAAAAATGTTGGAGATGATTTTGATTTTGGTCTCAGACCTTAAAGACAAAAAAATACTTAACCCTTACTATTACTATATTATGATAATAATTACAATTATAATAATAATTAGGATTTTAATTATTATATTATATATTATATATTATATTGTACTATATTACTATATATATAATTACAATAGAGATAATTTACTATAACTACTGATATTGTATACATTTAGATTAAATTAGCTCAATTATATATAATGTACAATATTACCATAATAAATATAATTATAATAGTAATTAGGATTTTCATAATTATGTCTATAATTACAAAGGAGCTAATTTACTGCAACTACTGATATTATATAATGTAGATATTAGATATAGATTTAGATTTATATTAAATTAGTTATATACACTATATACAATATATACAATATACATGATATGTATTTAGTATATTTGTTTATTTGTTTATAGCAACGACAATCACGTATATATCTTGGTGCAACTATTGATTTTATATTCACAATTTTTGAAATTAATAGTTAATAACACTGTTTATAATTTCCTTAAGTCTGAACCATATCATGTGTCCTATATGTTTCGGGCCAACAAAATGGTGTTCTGAAAATATAACTGAGGAGATTGTACTGTTGTTCGTGGCCTCATGCATTGTGGTCAATGTAGTTACTTTTTGAAAGGTTACTATTTCGCTATACATGAACAACCACCATATCACTAGTATCTACAACATCAGGCACTTCCCACCACCACATTGGGCTACATGTTGCTATAAATTCATCACCCATAGGAATACTCCAGCATCACTTCAGTGAGAGTTCAAGTAAAAATTCTTTGTAGCTCCACATATATTGGTTACAAATGGCAACCACGTACAACCACCTCAAGGATATTGAGGCATCTTCTAACCACTTAATATTGAGGATTAAGGTGAGGGTCGTGAAAATATGGTTATTGTCTCCTGCTGAGCAAAAATACGTGAAGCCAACTTTAGAGTTGGTGGTCATGGATCACGTGGTAAGCTAACAACTATGAGCTAGCATTAATTTTCCTGATCAGTTTGTTAGGCATATAATTTTTTTCCTATATGAGTTTGATACCAATTTAATACCAAGCTTTGTTTCCAGGGCAATCGAATCCAGTGCACTATTAGGAATGCTCAGAGGAGGCTCTTTGAAGATGAGTTATCGGAGGGATAAATCTATATCGTATGTAACTTCTCAACCTCCTTGAATGACCAGAAATACAAGGCCACTAATCATGCATGTAGGATATACTTCAAGAGGGATACTCAACTTCAGATGGTACATGATCCATCATTTCCAGAAAATGTGTTTCGTTTTATTCTTAATGATCTAATACTAAACCACACAAATGCTCAATCGCATCTTATAGGTATGACGAAAATCAGTCCCAACCTTCCATTTAGCTTAATCAAAGCTGAATCATATATCCATCAATGTTTATTACTTAGTGATTAGTCATTATATATTATTTTGTTTCAGATATTATTGGTCTACTTACTGCCAAAGGTGACATAATTGAATTTACTAAGAATGGCAAGAAGTGCAACTACATTGTTCTCAAGCTTGATGAGATGCAGTTAGTGTTATATATTTTCTTAGTAAAATTGTTACTCACATCATTACTCACGGGCTAAGTGCATCTCATGTGGGATTTGTTTTATTCATGTGTGTTTTACGTATCCTCCCTTCATACTTTTAAAACAGGGGAAAAGGCAAGATTAGGTGTACACTTTGGGAGGATTTTGCAACTAAGTTGGTCAAGCGCATTGAAGAGTAGCCAACATCAGAGTACATCCCCATTGTACAGTTCGCTAAGTTCAACCTCTTTAAAGGTTTGCAATTCAGTTGCTCTTAGTAGTGTAGGACATTTGCACTTCATATAATTGCTTTGAAAATTGGACAATGAGCATGCTTTGATTCTGTCATTGTGTAGTTATTTCTATATACCTTAATTGGCACAAGTGCAATGGGCATATCAAATACCAATCATAATTCAATTCTCTACATCAATACAGACTTCCAAGAGGTTTAGGATTTTGCAAGAGGTAATACATCTAACCATGTCGTTTGAATCAATTTAAGACTCATACACTAAAACAGATTAACGAAATTCATGTACAATGTAAAAAATTTAAGCGTCATCATGGCCAGGGTTCCACGTGTAAACCAACTATCCCAAATTGCTGCAGAGTGATGAGCGGATATTTTATACGCTTTTTGGCATCATTTTTGTATTGTTTTGGTTATGTTTTGTTTAAGTTTCATTACATTTTCATAGGTTTTAGTACAAAATTCATATTTTTGGATTCTACTTTGAGTTATATTTTCTAATAATTTCAAGTAATTTCTAGCTGAAATTGAAGAGTTTTGGCAAAGTCCGATTCAGAGGTAAGGAAAGTGTAGCAGATGTTGTCAGATTTTGACCTCCCTGCACTCAAACGAGCATTTCTGGAGCTACAGAGGTTCACATGATGCGTTCTCAACGGTGTTGGAAAGCTAACTTCTAGAGCTTTCCAGAAATATATAATAATCTATACTTTTCTTCGAAGGGGCCTGCCCATATTGGGCGTTGAACGCCAAGGACTACCCCTTTTCTAGCGTTCAACGCCCTCAAAGGAGCCCAAGCCAACGTTGAACGCCCAATCACCCCCTTTAGGGCGTTCAACACCCACCAAGAAGCACAAGACAGCGTGGATCAACCCCCTGATGTGCGTTCAACGCCCATCCCTCAGGTTGGACGCCAAGCTTAGCCCAAGTACTCAACCAAAGTAGGCCCAAGAATGGACTTTCACACATTTAGTATAGTCTATCATACTTTTGTACTTCTTAGTTATTAGGTTATTATATATAGGAGAATATCACTCTTGTTTAGGATCTTCTTCCACCACTTTCGAATTCACATTACTTTCTGTAAGCTATGAGCTACTAAACCTCCTAAGTTATAGTTAGGAGCTCTACTGATTCTCATGGATTAAAAATATTACTGTTTCTATTTCAATACACGTTTGATTCTATTCTCTTGTGCATTTTTGGTCTTCATCTCATGAATTAAGGATGAACTGTGACATTCATCCTCGTTCTACATGGGTTCTGTGTGAGTCCTGACCCGGATAGCATTGAATCACAGCTAGAGAATGCATTGCAGATTCTAAGAGAGTGCTTGGGTGACTTTGGATAAGTGACATAAAATTCCGTTGACTGTGGGTTACTGAGGTCTCTGTGGCGTTAAGGCTAGAGTCAGAGAAGTAGCATTTCCTGATCTGAAAAATTCGACCTTGTCTGTGGCATTTTGAGTAGGATTGCGAAGGGGAGTGGATTGCTTAGGTCTTCACCTTCGGCTATAGTGGGAAGCCATGAGTTGACTTGATGAGAGGACATGAGTTGCTTGGATATGGTGGACTGCTATGGTTTAGAAGAGGCTAACTTGATGAGGATGCTACATGAGTTAGTCAATTACGGCTGTCATTGAATGAATCATTCGTTATTGAAGTAAACAGTAAGAAAAGTTAATCCGGAAAGAATACGCATCTCCGAAGCCTTAACTGAATCTCTATCACTATTCTTACACCAAGCTGGTATTTCATTCTTTATTATTTTGTTTATACTTTTAACCAAACAACCATCTTTTCTAATCGCCTGACTAAGATCTACAAGATAGCCATTGGTTGCTCAATCCAACAATCTCTGTGGGATTCGACCTTCACTCACCTGAGGTATTAGTGTATAATTTGCTTATATTGACACATGAAACTTAGATATGGAATTCATCATCATGTGACATGCCATTTTAAATTTCAGATGCTTGGGATGCAGGTGATCTAGTGCACCGTTGTTTGTACTGTAATGCATCAATGTAGGAAGGCAAGAGACTATCGAAAACTAGGAAAAATATTGTACCGAAATTTGGACTATGTTGCATGGATGGTAAAGTAGAACTACCAATACTAAAATAGTATCACAAACCCTGTGGTGCACGAAATTGTGATGTCCAGGCTCAAACAATCCCTGGCAACGTGAGCAACTCGGTGCTGTTGCCGGATCAAAAGGGAATCTGGCACTGATGTTACCGGACCAAAAGCTTGCCGAAAACTCAAACAATCCCCGGCAACGGCGCCAAAAACTTGGTGCACGAAATTGTGATGTCCAGGCTCGAACAATCCCTGGTAATGGCTCCAAAGCTTGGTGCTTTGATCTTAATTCATAATTGTCACAACTTCGATACAACTAACCAGCAAGTGCACTGGGTCGTCCAAGTAATACCTTACGTGAGTAAGGGTCGAATCCCACGGAGATTGTTGGTATGAA
Source organism: Arachis hypogaea (assembly GCF_003086295.3). Lineage (NCBI taxonomy): Eukaryota > Viridiplantae > Streptophyta > Magnoliopsida > Fabales > Fabaceae > Arachis > Arachis hypogaea. The sequence continues at coordinate 38,292,605 of NC_092048.1, read as the reverse complement.
GCAAGCTATGGTCACCTTGTAAATCTCAGTCAGGCAGATATAAAGTGATAATGGTGTTTTCGAATATTATATAATGAAATAGGGATAGAGATACTTATGTAAATCATTGGTAGGAATTTCAGATAAGCGAATGGAGATGCTTTTCGTTCCTCTGAACCTCTGCTTTCCTGCTATCTTCATCCAATCATTCTTACTCCTTTCCATGGCTGGCTTTATGCAAGGGCATCACCGTTGTCAGTGGCTACATCCCCTCCTCTCAGTGAATAATATGCTCACGCACCCTGTCACGGCACGGCTATTCATCTGTCGGTTCTCGGTCATGCTGGAATAGGATTCACCCTCCTTTTGCGTCTGTCACTAACGCCCAACAATCGCGAGTTTGAAGCTCGTCACAGTCATTCAATCATTGAATCCTACTCAGAATACCACAGACAAGGTTTAGACCTTCCGGATTCTCTTGAATGCCGCCATCATTCTAGCTTACGCCACGAAGATTCTGGTTAGGAGATCTAAGAGATACTCATTCTAGCTTAATTCATGTAGAACAGAAGTGTTTGTCATGCACGCGTTCATAGGGGAGAATGGTGATGAGCGTCACACATAATCATCACCTTCATCACGTTCTTGGGTGCGAATGGATATCTTAGAAGCGAAATAAGAAGAATTGAATAGAAAATAGTAGTACTTTGCATTAATCTTTGAGGAACAGCAGAGCTCCACACCTTAATCTATGGAGTGTAGAAGCTCTACCGTTGAAAATACATAAGTGAAAGGTCCAGGCATGGCCGTGTGGCCAGCCCCTATGGTCTAAGAACAATGCGTTCAAAGATGATCCTAAGATCCTAAGATGATCAAAAGATTAAAACTGAGACCAAAGATGGTCAAAAAGATTAGTCAAATGTCCTATTTATAATAAACTAGCTACTAGGGTTTACATGAGTAAGTAATTGATGCATAAATCCACTTCCTGGGCCCACTTGGTGTGCGTTTGGGCTGAGCTTAAGTGTAGCACGTGCAGAGGCCATTTGTGGAGTTGAACGCCAGTTTCTGTGCCAGTTTGGGCGTTCAACTCTGGTTTTGGATCCTTTTCTGGCGCTGGACGCCAGATTTGGGCAGAAGGCTGGCGTTGAACGCCAGTTTACGTCATCAATTCTTGGCCAAAGTATGAACTATTATATATTGCTGGAAAGCCCTGGATGTCTACTTTCCAACGCAATTGGAAGCGCGCCATTTCGAGTTTTGTAGCTCCAGAAAATCCACTTTGAGTGCAGGGAGGTCAGAACCCAACAGCATCAGCAGTCCCTCTTCAACCTCTGAATCTGATTTCTGCTCAAGTCCCTCAATTTCAGCCAGAAAATACATGAAATCACAGAAAAATATACAAACTCATAGTAAAGTCCAAAAATGTGAATTTAACATAAAAACTAATGAAAACATCCCTAAAAGTAACTAGATCCTACTAAAAACATACTAAAAACAATGTCAAAAAGCGTATAAATTATCCGCTCATCACAACACCAAACTTAAATTGTTGCTTGTCCCCAAGCAACTGAAAATCAAATAGGATAAAAAGAAGAGAATATACTATAAATTCCAAACTATCAATGAAGCAGAGCTTCAATCATATGAGCGGGACTTATAGCTTTTTGCCTCTTGAATAGTTTTGGCATCTCACTTTATCTATTGAGGTTCAGAATGATTGGCACCTATAGGAACTTCAGATTTCGAATAGTGTTATTGACTCTCCTAGTTCAGTATGATGATTCTTGAACACAGCTTCTTTATGAGTCTTGGCCGTGGCCCTAAGCACTTTGTTTTCCAGTATTACCACCGGATACATAAATGCCACAGACACATAATTGGGTGAACCTTTTCAGATTGTGACTCAGCTTTGCTAAAGTCCCCAATTAGAGGTGTCCAGGGTTCTTAAGCACACTCTTTGTTTTTGCTTTGGACCTTGACTTTAACCGCTCAGTCTCAAGTTTTCACTTGACACCTACACGCCACAAGCACATGGTTAGGGACAGCTTGGTTTAGCCGCTTAGACCAGGATTTTATTCCTTTAGGCCCTCCTATCCACTGATGCTCAAAGCCTTGGGATCCTTTTTATTTGCCCTTGCCTTTTGGTTTTAAGGGTTATTGGCTTTTTCTGCTTGCTTTTTTCCTTTTTCTTTCTAATTTTTTTTTTCGCCTATTTTTTTTTCTTCTTTTTTTTTTTCTGCAAGCTTTGTTCTTTGCTGCTTTTTCTTGCTTCAAGAATCATTTTTATGATTTTTCAGATTATCAAATAACATGTCTCCTAGTCATCATTCTTTCAAGAGCCAACATATTTAACATTCTTAAACAACAACTTCAAAAGACATATGCACTGTTCAGGCATTCATTCAGAAAACAAGAAGCATTGCCACCACTTCAATATAATTAAGCTAAGTTCAAGGATAAATTCGAAACTCATGTACTTCTTGTTCTTTTGAATTAAAACATTTTTCATTTAAGAGAGGTGATGGATTCATAGGACATTCATAACTTTAAGGCAAAGTTACTAACTACTAATGATCATGTAATGAAGACACAAACATAGATAAGCACATAACATAGAAAATGAAAAACAGAAGAAATAAGAACAAGGAATGAATCCACCTTAGTGATGGTGGCGTTTCCTTCTTGAGGAACCAATGATGTCCTTGAGCTCTTCTATGTCTCTTCCTTGTCTTTGTTGCTCCTCCCTCATTGCTTTTTGATCTTCTCTTATTTCATGAAGCATGATGGAGTGCTCTTGATGTTCCACCCTTAGTTGTCCCATATTGGAACTCAATTCTTCTAGGGAGGTGTTGATGTGCTCCCAATAGTTTTGTGGAGGAAAGTGCATTTGAGGCATTTCCCGAATCTCATGGTGATGAGCTTCTTGCGCCTCTTGAGCTCCATGATTGGGCTCTCTTGCTTGCTCCATCTTTTTCTTAGTGATGGGCTTGTCCTCTTTGATGAGGATATCTCCCTCTATGTCAATCCCAGCTGAATTGCATAGGTGGCAAATGAGGTGAGGAAAGGCTAACCTTGCCATAGTGGAGGACTTGTCAGCCACCTTGTAGAGTTCTTGAGGTATAATCTCATGAACTTCCACCTCTTCTCCAATCATGATGCTATGGATCATGATGGCCCGGTCTATAGTGACTTCAGACCGGTTGCTAGTGGGAATGATTGAGCATTGAATAAACTCCAACCATCCTCTAGCTATAGGCTTGAGGTCCAATCTTCTTAGTTGAACCGGCTTGCCTTTGGAGTCAATCTTCCATTGAGCTCCTTCTACACATATGTCCATAAGGACTTGGTCCAACCTTTGATCAAAGTTGACTCTCCTTGTGTAGGGGCGTGCATTCTCTTCCATGTATGGCAAGTTGAACGCCAACCTCACATTCTCCGGACTAAAATCTAAGTATTTCCCCCGAACCATTGTAACATAGTTCTTTGGATCCGGGTTCTTACTTTGATCATGGTTCTTGGTGATCCATGCATTGGCATAGAACTCTTGAACCATTAGGATGCCGACTTGTTGGATGGGATTTGTTAGAACTTCCCAACCTCTTCTTTGAATTTCATGTCGGATCTCCGGATACTCATTTCTTTTGAGTTTAAAAGGGACCTCAGGGATCACCTTCTTCTTGGCCACAACATCATAGAAGTGGTCTTGATGGGCTTTGGAGATGAATCTTTCCATCTCCCATGACTCGGATGTGGAAGCTTTTGTCTTCCCTTTCCCTCTTCTAGAGGATTCTCCGGTCTTGGGTGCCATCAATGGTAATGGAAAAACAAAAAAGCTATGCTTTTACCACACCAAACTTAGAATATTGCTCGCCCTCGAGCAATAAACAAAAGAATAGAAGAAGAAGAAGAAATATGGAGAGGGAGAGGGAGATGTGGTTTCGGCCAAGGAGAGTGTAGAGGGGTGTGTTGTGTGAATTTGATGAAGAATGGAGGTCTTTATATAGGGAAGGGAGGGGGGTTAAGGTTCGGCCATATGGGTGGGTTTGGGTGGGAAATTGGTTTTGAATTTTTGAAGGTAGGTGGAGTTTATGAGGTAGGTTTATGGGGAAGAGTGGATGGATATGAGTGGTGAAGAGGTGATGGAGAAGAGAGATTGAGGTGATTGGTGAAGGGTTTTTGGGGAAGAGTGTTTATGGGGTTGTGTGAAAGAGGGGTGAGAAGAAGTGAGTGGAGGTAGGTGGGGATCCTGTGGGGTCCACAGATCCTGAGTGGATCCTGTGGGGTCCACAGATCCTGAGGTGTTCAAGGATTTACATCCCTGCACCCATTAGGCATGTAAAAATGCCTTTGTACACAACTCTGGGCGTTCAGCGCCAGGTTGGTGGCCATTTTGGGCGTTCAACGCCCATTTGTGTGCCATTTCTGGCGTTGAACGCCAGAACCATGCCTGTTCTGGCGTTCAGCGCCCAGAAGCTGCCCATTTTGGGCGTTCAGCGCCAGAACCATGCTCTGTTCTGGCGCTGAACGCCAGACAGATGCTCCTCCAGGGTGTGATTTTTCTTCTGCTGTTTTTGATTCCGTTTTCAATTTTTCTATTTATTTTGTGACTCCACATGATCATGAACCTAAGAAAACATGAAAAACAATAAAAATAAGAATTCGATAAACATTGGGTTGCCTCCCAACAAGCGCTTCTTTAATGTCAATAGCTTGACAGTGGGCTCTCATGGAGCCTCACAGATGTGCAGAGCTTTGTTGAAACTCTCCAACACCAAACTTAGAGTTTGGATATGGGAGTTCAATACCAAACTTAGAGTTTGGTTGTGGCCTCCCAACACCAAACTTAGAGTTTGACTGTGGGGGCTCTGGTTGACTCTGCTTGGAGAGAAGCTTTTTCTGCTTCCTCTCCATAGTTGTAGAGGGAGATCCTTGAGTTTTAAACACAAGGGAGTCCTCATTCCATTGAAGGACTATTTCACCTCTGTCAACATCAATCACAGCTCTTGCTGTGGCCAGGAAAGGTCTTCCTAGGATGATAGATTCATCCTCTTCCTTTCCAGTATCCAGGACTATGAAATCAGTAGGTATGTAAAGGCCCTCAACCTTTACTAATACATCTTCTACTTGTCCATAAGCCTGTCTTCTTGAGCTGTCTGCCATCTCTAGTGAGATTTTAGCAGCTTGCACCCCATAGATTCCCAGTTTCTCTATTACAGAGAGGGGCATGAGGTTTATACCTGAACCAAGGTCACACAGAGCTTTAAAGATCATGGTGCCTATGGTACAAGGTAATATGAACTTTCCAGGATCCTGTCTCTTCTGAGGCAATGTCAGTTGATCCAGATCACTTAGTTCATTGATGAACAAGGGAGGTTCAACTTCCCAAGTATCAATGCCAAATAATTTGGCATTCAGCTTCATGATTGCACCAAGAAACTTGGCAGTTTGCTCTTCAGTAACATCCTCATTCTCTTCAGAAGAGGAATACTCATCAGAGCTCATGAAGGGCATAAGGAGGTTCAATGGAATCTCTATGGTCTCTAGAAGAGTCTCATATTCCTTTGGTTCCTCAGAGGGAAGCTCCTTATTGACCACTGGACGTCCCAGGGGGTCTTCCTCCTTGGGATTCACGTCCTCTCCTCTCCTCACAGGTTCGGCCATGGCGCTTATGTCAATGGCCTTGCACTCTCCTTTTGGGTTCTCTTCTGTATTGCTTGGGAGAGTACTAGGAGGGATTCCAGTGATCCTTTTACTCAGCTGGCCCACTTGTGCTTCCAGATTTCTAATGGAAGACCTTGTTTCATTCATGAAACTTACAGTGGCCTTAGATAGATCAGAGACTAGATTTGCTAAATTAGAAGCATTTTGTTCAGAGTTCTCTGTCTGTTGCTGAGTTGATGATGGAAAAGGCTTGCTATTGCTAAACCTGTTTCTTCCACCATTATTAAAGCCTTGTTGGGGCTTTTGATCCTTCCATGAGAAATTTGGATGATTTCTCCATGTTGAGTTATAGGTGTTTCCATAAGGTTCACCTAAGTAATTTACCTCTGCTATTGTAGGGTTCTCAGGATCATAAGCTTCTTCTTCAGGAGAAGCCTCTTGAGTACTGTTGGATGCAGCTTGCATTCCATGCAGACTCTGAGAGATCATATTGACTTGCTGAGTCAATATTTTATTTTGAGCCAATATGGCATTCAGAGTATCAACTTCAAGAACTCCCTTCTTCATAGGCGTCCCATTGCTTACAGGATTCCTTTCAGAAGTGTACATGAACTGGTTATTAGCAACCATGTCAATGAGTTCTTGAGCTTCTGCAGGCGTTTTCTTTAGGTGAATGGATCCACCTGCAGAAGTGTCCAGTGACATCTTTGATAGCTCAGATAAACCATCATAGAATATATCCAGGATGGTCCATTCTGAAAGCATGTCAGAAGGACACTTTTTGGTCAACTGTTTGTATCTTTCCCAAGCTTCATAGAGAGATTCACCTTCTTTCTGTCTGAAGGTTTGAACATCAGCTCTAAGCTTGCTCAGCTTTTGAGGAGGAAAGTACTTGGCTAAGAAAGCCGTGACCAGCTTATCCCAAGAGTTCAGGCTGTCTTTGGGTTGAGAATCCAACCATAATCTAGCTCTGTCTCTTACAGCAAAAGGGAAAAGCATGAGCCTGTAGACTTCAGGATCTACTCCATTAGTCTTAACAGTATCACATATCTGCAAGCATTCAGTTAAGAACTGAAAAGGATCTTCAGATGGAAGTCCATGAAACTTGCAGTTCTGCTGCATCAGAGAAACTAACTGAGGTTTCAGCTCAAAGTTGTTTGCTCCAATGGCAGGAATGGAGATGCTTCTTCCATGTAAATTGGAATTAGGTGCAGTAAAGTCACCAAGCATCTTCCTTACATTATTATTATTTTCGGCTGCCATCTCCTCTTCCTGTTCGAAAATTTCTGAAAGGTTATCTTTGGATTGTTGTATTTTAGCTTCTCTTAATTTTCTCTTCAGAGTCCTTTCAGGTTCTGGGTCTGCTTCCCCAAGAATGTTCTTATCCTTGCTCTTGCTCATATGACAAAGAAGAAGGCACAGAAAAATAATAATAATAATAATAGAGATTCTTTATACCACAGTATAGGGATCCCTTTGTGAGTGGAAGAAAAGAGGAGGAGACAAAAAATGTGATGTAAAGGAAGAAACACAACTGTACGGATGGAAGAGATGTGAGATGAGATGTTAGGATATGAATGAATAAATAGAATAGGATGGGGGAGGTATAATTTTCGAAAAATATTTTGAAAAAGAGTTAGTGATTTTTGAAAAATGGTTTTTGAAAAATGTTAGAAATTTTCGAAAAATTTTTAAAATTTAAAAAAATAAAAATAATTAGTTAATAAAAAAGAAATTTTTGAAAAAGAGGGAAGATATTTTCGAAAATTAGAGAGAGAGAGAGTTAGTTAGGTAGTTTTGAAAAAAGTTAAGAGACAACCAAAAAGTTAGTTAGTTAGTTGAAACAAATTTGAAAAGATAAGAAGTTAGGAAGTTAGAAAAGATATTTTTGAAAAAGATAAGATGAGAAGATATTTTTGAAAAAGATATGATAGAAATTAGTTTTTGAAAAAGATTTGATTTTTTTTTTAAATCTCAATTAATGACTTGATTCATAAAAAAATCACAAGATATGATTCTAGAACTTAAAGTTTGAATCTTTCTTAACAAGCAAGTAACAAACTTCAAATTTTTGAATCAAAACATTAATTGATTATGTTATTTTCGAAAATTTGGTATAAAAATAAGAAAAAGATTTTTAAAAAATATTTTTGGAATTTTCGAAAATAACTAAGAATTTTGAAAAAGATTTGATTTTTGAAAAAGGATTTTGAAAAAGATAAGATTTTCAAATTGAAAATTTGATTTGACTCATAAGAAACAACTTGATTTTAAATATTTTTGAAAAAGTCAATCCAAATTTTCGAATTTGAGGAGAGAAAAAGGGAAAGATATTTTTTTGATTTTTGAAATTTTTATGAAAAACATGAAAATTATGCAATGCCTGAACTTTTTAGATCAAAACATGTGATGCATGCAAGAATGCTATGAATGTCAAGATGAACACCAAGAACACTTTGAATGTCATGATGAACATCAAGAATATATTTTTGAAAAATTTTTAATGCAAAGAAAACATGCAAGACACCAAACTTAGAATTCTTTAATGCTTAGGCACTAAGAATTCAAGAATGCATATGATAAACATGAAAAGACACAAAACAAAAAATTATCAAGATCATACAAGAAGACTTACTAAGAACAACTTGAAGATCATGAAGAACACTATGAATGCATGATACTTTCGAAAAATGCAAGATGCATATGCAAGTGACACCAAACTTATGATATGACTCAAGACTCAAACAAGAAACACAAAAATATTTTTGATTTTTATGATTTTCTAATTTTTTTTTGAATTTTCGAAAATTAATTGAAAAAGGAAAATAAGGATTCCAAAATTTTTAATATGAATTCCAGGAATCTTGCATTCTTAGTCTAAAGCTTCAGTCCAGGAATTAGACATGGCTCACTAGCCAGCCAAGCTTTCAATGAAAGCTCCGGTCCAAAACACTAGACATGGCCAATGGCCAGCCAAGCTTCAGCATGTAATTTAGATATGACATGCCTGACATACTCATTCCCAAAGGAATAGACATGGCTTTACAGCCAGCCAGGCTTCACATGCTTCATGAAACACTAGAATTCATTCTTAAAAATTTTGAATCAAATTTTTGAAAACATTTTTATTATTTTTTTTTCGAAAACAGATGAGAGATTTTTGAAAATATTTTTGAAAAATTTTTGAAAAGAAAACAAAAAGAAAATTACCTAATCTGAGCAACAAGATGAACCGTCAGTTGTCCAAACTCGAACAATCCCCGGCAACGGCGCCAAAAACTTGGTGCACGAAATTGTGATGTCCAGGCTCAAACAATCCCTGGCAACGTGAGCAACTCGGTGCTGTTGCCGGATCAAAAGGGAATCTGGCACTGATGTTACCGGACCAAAAGCTTGCCGAAAACTCAAACAATCCCCGGCAACGGCGCCAAAAACTTGGTGCACGAAATTGTGATGTCCAGGCTCGAACAATCCCTGGTAATGGCTCCAAAGCTTGGTGCTTTGATCTTAATTCATAATTGTCACAACTTCGATACAACTAACCAGCAAGTGCACTGGGTCGTCCAAGTAATACCTTACGTGAGTAAGGGTCGAATCCCACGGAGATTGTTGGTATGAAGCAAGCTATGGTCACCTTGTAAATCTCAGTCTGGCAGATATAAAGTGATAATGGTGTTTTCGAATATTATATAATGAAATAGGGATAGAGATACTTATGTAAATCATTGGTAGGAATTTCAGATAAGCGAATGGAGATGCTTTTCGTTCCTCTGAACCTCTGCTTTCCTGCTACCTTCATCCAATCATTCTTACTCCTTTCCATGGCTGGCTTTATGCAAGGGCATCACCGTTGTCAGTGGCTACATCCCCTCCTCTCAGTGAATAATATGCTCACGCACCCTGTCACGGCACGGCTATTCATCTATCGGTTCTCGATCATGCTGGAATAGGATTCACCCTCCTTTTGCGTCTGTCACTAACGCCCAACAATCGCGAGTTTGAAGCTCGTCACAGTCATTCAATCATTGAATCCTACTCAGAATACCACAGACAAGGTTTAGACCTTCCGGATTCTCTTGAATGCCGCCATCATTCTAGCTTACGCCACAAAGATTCTGGTTAGGAGATCTAAGAGATACTCATTCTAGCTTAATTCATGTAGAACAGAAGTGTTTGTCAGGCACGCGTTCATAGGGGAGAATGGTGATGAGCGTCACACATAATCATCACCTTCATCACGTTCTTGGGTGCGAATGGATATCTTAGAAGCGAAATAAGAAGAATTGAATAGAAAATAGTAGTACTTTGCATTAATCTTTGAGGAACAGCAGAGCTCCACACCTTAATCTATGGAGTGTAGAAGCTCTACCGTTGAAAATACATAAGTGAAAGGTCCAGGCATGGCCGTGTGGCCAGCCCCTATGGTCTAAGAACAATGCGTTCAAAGATGATCCTAAGATCCTAAGATGATCAAAAGATTAAAACTGAGACCAAAGATGGTCAAAAAGACTAGTAAAAGGTCCTATTTATAATAAACTAGCTACTAGGGTTTACATGAGTAAGTAATTGATGCATAAATCCACTTCCTGGGCCCACTTGGTGTGCGTTTGGGCTGAGCTTAAGTGTAGCACGTGCAGAGGCCATTTGTGGAGTTGAACGCCAGTTTCTGTGCCAGTTTGGGCGTTCAACTCTGGTTTTGGATCCTTTTCTGGCGCTGGACGCCAGATTTGGGCAGAAGGCTTGCGTTGAACGCCAGTTTACGTCGTCAATTCTTGGCCAAAGTATGGACTATTATATATTGCTGGAAAGCCCTGTATGTCTACTTTCCAACGCAATTAGAAGCGCGCCATTTCGAGTTCTGTAGCTCCAGAAAATCCACTTTGAGTGCAGGGAGGTCAGAATCCAACAGCATCAGCAGTCCCTCTTCAACCTCTGAGTCTGATTTCTGCTCAAGTCCCTCAATTTCAGCCAGAAAATACATGAAATCACAGAAAAACACACAAACTCATAGTAAAGTCCAGAAATGTGAATTTAACATAAAAACTAATGAAAACATCCCTAAAAGTAACTAGATCCTACTAAAAACATACTAAAAATAATGTCAAAAAGCGTATAAATTATCCGTTCATCACCCTGCAGGACCTACACAGTATAGATAATGACAAAGCCAAGTACTTCCAAAAAAATATAAGAAAATTTAACTCCATGTTTTCATTTACATCAATGGCTGGAAAAGTTAATCATGCTATCAATAACGGGTCAGCACCCCAAAATTTTTTTATTGAGTGGTCAAAACTACCATTCCATTGGAAGCTTAATTCCTTCTGACAATAATAGGCCAATGTTTGCTCAACTATATATATATGACACTAAGAATGAAGTGCAAAACAGGGTAACTACCGTGAGGTAATTCCTGTTTATTGTTATAAATCTACATCTAAAATAATTTATTATCCACATAACTTAAAAATGCACTATAATTGTTCATCTCTACGTGTACGTAATACATTGTACAATATGTTTGTTCTAATTTTAGCTCTACAGAAGCATCAAATATTGTTAACTATCAGATTGTGACTACTCTTAAAGAGATGTTAGATGTGCACAATCCTCTTGCAAAGACCTTTCGGTTTGCTAGAGATAGATTTGCAGAGGGTTCAAACCCAAAAATCAAATTAAAGCTAATCAGAAAGTGGAATAAGGATGGAAGAGTATATAACTCACCAACTATGTCTGAGGTTGCAATTTTAGTTGTAGGGGACATTGATGACTCAATTTTTGAGAGGGATATTATAGTACAATTCATGTCAAACAGGTTGCAAAGGATTGATGTTCTACATCCGTTGTACTTGGCTCTTCAATATCCGTTATTATTCCCTTACGGAGAAGATGGTTTTAGGGTTGGCATCAAGACATCCATTCATTATGGACTTGATGCTAATAAGAAAAGGAAGACTATCAGCATGAGGGAGCTTTTTGCATACCGAATACAAATTTGATGCAATGAATCACCAATACTTTTACAATCAAGGAGATTATTTCAGCAATTCTTAGTTGATGCATATACTATGATCAAGGCAGAACGACTTAGCTTCATTAGACATAATCAACCAAAACTAAGGGTTGAAAAGTATAATGCACTACATAAGTCTTTGGTTCGGGGAGAGGCAAATGCTGTGTCAACTGGGTAGAGGATAATCCTTCCTAGCAACTTCATTAGAGGACCTAAATACATGTTTAATAATTGTAAAGATGCCTTTGTAAAGATGCCTTTGTAATTTGCAAGTATGCGGGTTACCTAAGTTACTTTATCACTATAACATGCAACCCTGAGTGGGATGAGATTAAGCGTCTTTTGAAAGATATAGGATTCAAAGCAGAAGACTGGCCTAACATAGTTTCAAGGATTTTTAATATCAAGCTGAGTCAATTGATTGCATACTTCAAGCAAGGAAAGTTCTTTGGCAAAATATCTTGCTGTAAGTATAGATAATGTTATGTTTAATTACATGTTGCCTCATTTTTTTAATTGCTCGTCTTATTTGTAGACGTGTGCACAGTTAAATTCCATAAGTGGAGTTTACCACACGCTCATATACTATTGTTCATGCATCCTCTATTTAAACTGAAAACACTTGAGAATATAGACAAACATATATTAGCAGAGATCCCTGACAAGCATAGCAGGCCTAAACTATATGCAGCAGTTGAGAAGTTCATGATCCATGGTCCATGTGGCAGGCATAACAATACCAGCCCATGCATGTCCAATGGTCGTTGCTCCAAATTTTTTCCAAAACAATTTAGATTAAGGACTGTAATTGATGAGGTAGGCTTCCCCAAGTATAAAAGAAGAGACAATGGCAGAACAATCATGAAGAAAAACATAGTTCTCGATAACTCATACATTGTCCCATACAACCGATCGTTGTTGCTAAAGTATTGTTGCCACATCAACGTTGAGCATACATGTCAAATATTGGCAATAAAATATTTTTTAAAATATGTTCACAAAGGAAATGATCATGTCATTGCTTCTTTCTAGCAGAGCAACGAAGAAGGGCAACTTGAAAAGGTTATTGATAAGATCAGGAATTATTATGATTGTAGGTACATATTAGCCTGCAAAGCTGTTTGGAAAATATTTGGGTACGACATACAACAAAAAAAATCTTCAGTAATTAGATTACCTTTTCACTTGCCAGACGAACATCCGGTGGTTTTTAGAGACTATGAAAATATAGTTGACGTCATTAACAGGATGGACGGCAAGCCTACAAAGATGCTAGCTTGGATGCTTGCAAATAGGTTATTTCCATTTGGTCGTACTCTTACATATAGCCAGTTTTCAAATAAGTTCGTGTGGAAAGAAGACATTTCTTTGTGGATGCCAAGGAAACAAGGCTTCTCAATCGGCAGACTTACTCATGTTCCACGAGGAAGTGGTGAAGAATATTACCTAAGACTTCTGCTCAACATTCAAAAGGGGTGTGTAAGTTTTGTTGACATATGTACAATTGCAGGCATTATGTATAGCACGTTCAAAGAAGCATGTTATGCATTGGGCCTTCTGCAAGATGACAAAGAATTTGTTGATACCATCTTGGAAGCAGGTTACTGGACTTCTGCAAACTACATCCGTGACCTTTTCGTGGTGCTCTTATTGTCAAATAATATGGGTAGACTGAAAATGTGTGTCAGCAATGTTATGATGTTTTGTCTGAAGACATTCTTTACTTTCAAAGAAAATCCATGCAGTCTGTAGGTAAATTGAATTATTACATCTTTGTTCCTGGTGCTAATTTATATTAAATTCAAGTAATTCATATCTAATCAATATGTGCGTCGTTGTGTATCCTTGATAGACCTGCAACTATCCAAAGACCAGATAATGAATATGACTCTTTTAAAGATAGAGGAAAAACTACAGGCTAATGGTAGATCACTAAGAGAGTTTGATGGGATGCCTTTTCCAAGCTTTAGCACTATTGAAGAGTTAGATGATCAGTTAATCATGGATGAACTAAACTTTGACGTCAATGTTCTGCGCAATTAGTTGGATACAAACTTAACAAACATGAATGTAGATCAAAGGAAAGCATTCGATGTGATTATCAATGCTGTAAATGGAAACCAAGGTGGCTTTTTTTCGTCTATGGGTATGGTAGAACCAGTAATACATTTCTTGACAACACTCTCTCAATGGCTCTAAGGAGCAAAGGGGAAATTGTTCTGAATGTTGCATCTAGCTGTATTGATTCTTTATTTCTTTCAAATGGACGCACTGCACATTCAAGGTTTAAGATACCCTTGGACTTGAATGAAGACTCGGCTTGTTGCATTAAGCAAGGAACCTCATTGTCTAAACTAGTTTGCAGAGCAAAATGTATTATATGGGATGAGGCACCGATCTTGAATAAGCTATGCTATGAAGCTGTCAACAGATGTCTAAGGGACATTGTTAGGTTTGAGCCTTACTATAATCCAGAACTACCATTTGGAGGAAAGGTTGTGGTTTTAGATGGTGACTTCAAGCAAATTCTACCTGTAATTCTAATGGGTCTCGCCAAGATATTGTCCAAGCAGCCATAAACTCATCTTACCTATGGCAACACTGTAATGTATTAAGACTAACAATTAACATGCGTTTAACTATTATAGCAACTTATACATCACTCATTGATGTTTCTCAATTTGCTTCATGGCTGCTGGACATAGGTGATGCTATTGCTGGAGATTCCACTGATGGTGAGTCTATTGTGGTAATGTCCGATGAAATTATAATTCAAGATTTCGACCAATTGGTTGACTTTGTTTATCCCAACCTGTTGGTTAATATTAACAACACATCATTCTTCAAAGATCATTCAATCTTGGCCCCAATGCTAGAAGTTGTCAACGATGTTAACTCATTTATAATGCAACGTGTGGATGCCGATGTGAAAATTATTTAAACTCAGATACTTTGTGTCTCGAAGAAGGAAACATAGAATCTGAATTGGATACACTTACACCAGATGTCCTTAATGCAATTAATTGCTCTGTTTTGCCGCCTTATGAATTGACTCTGAAAGTGGGTCTTCCGGTCATGCTACTGCGTAACATTGATCAGTCGAACGGGTTATGTAACGGAACAAGATTACAGGTAAAGAGATTAGGTAACCATGTAATTGAATGCATGACGCTAACAGGAGGCAAAATAGGCCAAGTCGTTCTGATACCACGAATGAATATGATTCCCAATAACCAAGCTTTGCCATTTAGATTCCAACGCAGACAGTTCCCGATCATTGTCTCATTTGCTATGACCATTAACAAATCTCAAGGACAGACCTTAAGCACAGTTGGATTGTATTTACCTAGACTGATATTTACACATGGTCAACTATACGTTGCATTATCAAGAATAACGTCAAAGAGTGACTTGCGTGTGGTAATTCAGAATACTGGATCATTGTCGTCAAACTCGACAATAAATGTTGTGTATAGAAAAGTATTCCAAAATATTTCATGACCATGTCAGTGCAGTATATAGTCTCTATAGCCTCATTGTATTCCAATTGTATTCTAAGTACTCTGAACTCAAAGTTAATAACATTGTGTTCGTATTTCTATATCATATATAACATAATTTCATTCCTTGGTGGCATACTCGTGGCACGACGGAATGCACTAGCAAATCTATAATAATTTCAAATTTTTATTTAAATTAATTAAACAAATTATTTATCAAAATACATAAAACACAATATATTTATTAATATACACAACTTGTTATATTTTTTAGTACTATGACCCAAATTTAATTAAACAAATATTCTATATGACATGATAAAAATTAAATATATGGCACGTACTGATGTAATTGAAGCAAAAAATCTAATCTTACATGTCAATATCTTAATATTTAATTTAACTACTTATATCTAATTATTCTGACATGTTGAATAAATTACATAAATAAATATAATATACTCTCATATATCTTTTAATTAATTAATTCAAAATACTCTCTTAAGTTCTAACATATAAACTAATTAATAAATTCTAAATATATAAACTAATTAATTTCACAAATTAAAAGAGACAAAAACTGATTTTGAAATCCAATAATTCAGTTACGTCTTTACGAGCCATATCATATTTAGCTGATTAATTACTCTATCATACACATATTGTTGGGGAGCTATTTATACTTTAAGTACTAGATTTGAAAGTTTAAAAGCTATCAAATGTTAAAAAATATTATAAATGATGGAATATCTCGATTCAACGAATATATATAAGAGAAACTCTAGGGGCTAGTAGATTTTATAGTTTTTAGTCATCAATTAGTCATTAATGATGTTTTTAATGGTGTGAGATTACATCTAATGGTGTAAAATCATTTAATTTTCTTTTGATGGTTAAGTACTGGCCAGAATTTAATAAAAATGCTGGTCCTCTAGCACTCCTCTATATATAATCTTCAAATCTCAAGTATTGTAATCCCATTTAAAATACAACTGTATCTCGAGTACTGAGTAGTCGTTTTTAATTACGTGTCATATCTTTAATGCGTCCCGGATATATTCAACTTTTATCGTATCATATGTTAAACATTCAGGTACTAAAATATGAGTTTAATTAAATTTGGGTTATAACACCCGATATGATAGGTCGTGTATATCAATAAATACATAAAATTGATAAATAATATATTTAATTAATTTAAATAAAAATTCTAACAATTTTTTATTTTATAATAGATAATTTTTTTGAATTTTTAAAATTTGTATAGAATATTTTTTAAATTTGTTTCTAAAAAATTTTATTAATTAAATTAGTTCTAATTTTTAAAAAATAATTTTATTGATAAAATTTTTTAAAAATGAATTAAATAAATAAACTTTTTTTTAAGAATAGATGGTTAATTACTTAATTTATTTTTTTCACTTCCTTGTATTATATTTTTTTTTCTTTTTTTCGTTTTTTAATTTTTTGTTTCTGAGTGACGGTTTTCCTTTTCTCGTTTCTCCGTCCTGAATCAACCTCTCCGCAGAAAAGAAACTCCGATGCAGTTTCACACCTGACGACTGATTATTGCTTAAGCTCCTGAATTGATCTATCGACTAACTCAACTCCATCATCGTCAAAAACAAGAGATAGAACACCAGATCTCGGAGCACTCTTCTTCTCTCCCGGTTCCTGAGGGGAGAAACGGGGGAGAAGAGATCTCCAATTCCGCCATTGACGAATCTCCTAAAGAAGAAAAGGCAATGCCTCCAATCTTTGAGTACTTCGTTGTGTGTGGGATCGGACCGGAGATTCGAAACATTGATGGAATCAAAGGTTACCATGGCCCTGGCTGCATGTATACTCCTTCACTCCTCGACCAGTATCCTCCTCCGACTCACACTCTCTATCCTCCTCCGCCTCCTCAGCTTCCCACTGTAACTGCTTCTTCCACAACGAACCTCTTTTTCATATGCATTCCCGTTTTTCTGAAGTGTTCGTGTTCGTCGTTGCGTTTACTAAATTTCCTTATTGTGTTAATTTTATCTGATGCCAGTGAACGTTGTTCCTTTTCAGTGTGTTCTACCTGCTGGTGTTGCGTTCCATGCATCAGGATTTGATTCCAACGATCCTTCCACGTTTCCGAGGAGCTATCCGATGGTTTTGACTGGTATGTTTTTGTGCAAGCATGGTTTCTCCAGTTTACCTTAGCTAGCTTTTACTTGCTTTTATTTGGTGGGACTTGGAAGTAGCTTAGGAAGTTGGATATTGATTTAGGAAGTTTACTTAGATATGCTGAACTGTTGATACATGATTAGGGATTGAACATATATTGCACCGGGGCCATGGCGATACTCAAATCAGGACCGTGGTGCATGTTGGGCGCATATTTATATAGAGAGATATGTTTGATAGAAACTATCGAATTTTTATTGGGGATAGAAGTATTAGAGCACAACAGAGAAGATTATAAGTGATTTTCACTGATAGTTTCTTGCTGTTATTGCTACCTCAGAATAAAGTAATCATTCTTTCTTTCTACATTCTGATTTGGGGGGTGACTATTTTATGTCGAGTCCTTGCTAAATACTTTTAACTTTCATATTTGCATTTTCCCATTTATCCTCCCTGATGAATGATGATACTCTCATCGTCTCACCATGATTTGCAATAGGTTTTTCAGTTGATATTACTTTCAGCGTTTATGGTTTTGTTTCTTCATATCTGATATCATATTGACTTAAAAGTTTGATGCAGAGGGTGATGGTTCTAAAATCTATGTTAGCTGCATTTCTTTCCGAGATCCAGTTTGTGAGGATATCGCAGAGGCTTACCGTATACAGGCAAATTCATATGCTGACAAATGCATCTGTCTAGTTTCACGCTTGCCAAGTTTCCGTCTACTTCGGAGTGCTCTGGAGGAGATATTTGCACTGTGTTTTTCTCCGAATGGAACTAGGTAAGTCTACAATGGTGGCAAAATCTTTGCTTTTTAGCTGTTGAGATTGTTTGACCATCTTTTTCAAAATCAGAACATAACTACGAGTTTCTTTTTATTTATGCTTTATAAATGTGACCACAAGTTGTCTTAGATTAAATATGAAATATCTGTGGTTTTTTGTTTCTGTTTCTCTTACCATTCCCACTGTGTAACAATTTCAGTAAGCCACTATGGGATGTCATAGCACATATGGTGTCCAATGTGCCTTTGCCAACTCCTGGAAAGGAGCGAGTGCTGTTTGCTATTGAGAATTGTCTGCTTTCTGCCGAGGCTCCACCAACTGATGGGCTTCCCCATGCTGATGTACAGTCTCCTGAAACTTGGCTTCTAGACTTGATTAGCTGTTTTCATCTAGTTCATTTGTTAACAACCATCCATGGTTTTCTGGAGCAGATATCATTTCAGCCTCTGGTGCAGTGCTTGGATGTTGACAACTTAATACAACTTTTTACAGCCGTGTTGCTTGAAAGGAGGATTTTGCTTCGAGCTAACAAGTATACTTCTTAAGACCTTACGGCCATAGTTCCTAGTTATATTTTGGTTCATCAATGACCTCTCCAGTGTCCACAGTCTGGTTCTTTAACTATCATCTACACTATCATAAAATTTCATGTTGATTACCGATGAAATTTTAAAGCTAAATAGTAGACTTTAAGTTGCACAGTTTCCCAATTGTATTTGTGTTTGTACTGTACTAGCTTGTCCTGATAATACTGTTTCTGTTTGGCGTTGATTTGGATTCCCCTTGATATATACTTCAACGAAAGCAGATATGATAGTTACATTTGATTGCTGTGTGAAATTTGAACATGGGGTTCATCCAATATATGCAGATATGTTGTACTTATGTTAGTTGTTTAAAAGTTTGTCATTTAGAGTATTAGTTAATTCATTTGTTAAATCTATGTTTATTCTATACTTTCTTTTGGCAGGTATTCACTTCTAACTCTTGCATCTGAGGCCATTTGTCACTTAATCTACCCATTCCGATGGCAGGTTAGATTTGAAAATCTTTATCTCGAGTCTTTCCTTTATTTGTGTACACCAGTGTTTTTTGTTCTCGATTGGCAGCATCATTTTTGTTGTTATGGCTGATTTCTGGGGTTGTCTCTCTGAAAAGTTGTGTATATCATATTTGATAATAACTCATGATGCTCATTCCTAAAATGTTGGTACCTTTTGTTAACTCGCTTTTAATATTTTTCTCTTGATGTTTTTTCTTTCTTTCTTTAGCATGTATACATTCCGTCACTATTCTTCAAAGGAGTAGATTATATTGATGCTCCTACACCATATATGATGGGCCTCCATTCGTGTGTTGATACCTCTGCACAGGTCATGGATGGTGTAAGTCAGTACTCTTGTTCCTTAACACCACTGCTTATTTAAAGAAATTCCATTCCCTTGGTGTTTAATTTATCTATATTCTTGCATTATTTGATTAATTGCTGGCTACTAGTTTTGCTGCACTTTTATCATTAATTAGTTTGATTGAAGTTATAATGTTATAGCTAATGATTTACTGTACATAGGTAGGGGAACTTCTCAGTTTAAGCCTCAAGGTCATCTATCCTTAAGGCTGTGTATTGTTTGAGTCAAATTGAGTTGGAAAATGGGCTGGTGAAATGAGATGCATGTAAAAAGTAAAAAAAAAAAAAACTTATTTTTAACCTATGATGCACAGACACTGACACGGACACGGGACACGACACGACACGGGACACGCCGACACGTGAATTTTAGAATCTTACATGACACGGGGACACGCATATATATAAAATATAAAGTATTTTTTAGATAAACCGTAATGATATTTTAATATTTTATTGATTTTAAAATATAAATTATATTTTTAAATTATTTTTAATGTCTTATTTTAATTATATCAATTATTTAAAATATTTTTTATTTTAATAAATAATAATATATACTATATCTAAATTTATTTTAAGAATATATATTAAGAATAAGACTGGACACACTGATACGTAATGGTATTTAGGTGTGTCCAAGTGTGTCCGGAGAAGAATCTTTTTATTTTTTATTGAGACACGATTTGGACACAGCAGACACGCGTGTCGGACGAGTGTCGGTGAGTGTCGTGTCCGAAATGTGTCCGACACGCAGACACGGCAATTCAGCAAAGTGTCCGTGCTTCATAGTTTTTAACCTTTCAAGTATCTTTAACAAGAAAACTGTAGAAGTAATGTATTCATGAACTTGTTCTAGTCCTGTTCCTTGCTTCTTTACCTGTGGCAACAGCTGTTTTTAGGACTGGTAAAGTTCTGTGTGTGTATTTATTGTATTCTTTTCTGCATTCTTGAACTAGTTATCAATATCAGCTCTAAGCTTCACCCAGAAACACCCCCCCCCAACCCACCCAAAAAAAAAATCATGTTTGCTTTTCTTGATTTACAGGTTGGCATGCATGTGAGGCAGTTCTATTTGTTTTGAATGAGGTTTTGCTTTCATTTATTTTAATTGATATCCTTTAATCTATTGTAGGTGGTGGTGGTTGACCTTGATTATAATCGTATCACTACATCAGAGGAAATTCCACCTATTCCCGAGCCAGAATACAGCTTCTTGCGTGGTGAGATAATCAAGTTATTATACCCCAATGTAATTGGAATTGATGAATTGAAGGCTGGAATATATAGTGTATCTGAGCATTATACTAAATTTGCGGCTAAGCAATGGGGAGCGGATCATGACCTTCAGTTAAGGTGATCCTTCGATGGTAGATTATTCATTGTTTTCCATTCTTTTTAGGTTCACCGTCTCTCAATAAATCATATGAAAGTGAATGAGATGCTAGATTGATGAACATTTTTATGAATTCTTAATTTAGTTCCTTGGAAAATATTATGATACACTTTATTCTAAACATTGCTGATTGATATTTGTAATAAAATATTGAAATTTTCTCACATAGATGAACTTGATGCCTGCCCGTTATACCAAGAATGATTTGTGCTTTGCTCATTGTAGTTCTAATTTATGTTGTTTCTTGGTTCCTTGTGGACCGTCCAATTTATTGTTTTGGTTCCTTGTGGACAGTCCAATTTATTGTTTAACTTTTTTGCCATTTTAGAAAGTGGTAGAACTTTTATGACCACCAATCCATGGAATTTTTATTTGATGATTTACTTGTGCCGTCTATTTTAAAACTATTATTGAACATTTGAGTCATTCAATATTCCCCCCCCCCCCCTTCTCTTATCCATCGGTTTCAGATGTTAAAAACCAGACATGTTGGTAGTACAACAAATGGTGTCCAGTCTGATGTGTCTTATTTGTCACCATGTTTCTTGTGCAGGATGATATTCTTAAAGTTCTTTGCAACACTTTTAAGCGGCTATCGGAATTTCCTAGTATGAATATTCTATTTCTTGTTTCAAGAATTTAGTTTTCAATCTTCCATGAGAAAACTTTGGTATGACCTTTCATTGTTCATTTTCTTCTTTTTTCCTATTTTGGCATCAGGAAAATAGTTCCACTCAGGTCTTCAATACTCAAGCTTTCTTGAAGAAACGGTCTCGAGCTACTAACCAACCACCAGAGCCAATGGTAATTTTTTACTCATAACATGGGGGGTGTTCTCCAATTAGCAGCGATGGAAATTCCAATGACTAAATTGATCCTACTAATGATTAGATTTTCATTGTTGATTATGATGGTTAGAAGTCTCATGGATGTACTAATGATAATTACATTGGCTGGGTTTAAATAATGTTTTATCAAAGAAATGCTAATTCCATTCTTATTATTGCTGTATAATTTGTCTTTCATCCGATGCCAAATTTGAATTTTACAGATAGCTCAGTTCCTTGATTCTCATGGTTTCTTGGATTATTTGGAGAGAGGGGTAGGTTCTGATGAAAACAACAATAACCTGCTTGATAAGCTACAGGATGCAATTGGAAGGGGTCAAAACCCTATGTCAATTCTTCCTTCACCTTTGGTAGAGCCTGAGATCTTAACAATATCAGATTTTGATGCTGGAATGTCAGGTGAAATGCATGACTTCTAGCCAATTTTGTGTCTAAATTGATTACTTGCAAATATAAACTAAATTGAATGCATATTTTTTTACCTTTTTCTACTTTTTTTTCCTTTCAGGATCTGGTGCCAATTATACCTATGATAGATTTCCTGCAATCAGCAGAACAGAAGAGGAAGAAGAAAATAGGAGGGATATTCTTTCAGCAGTTAGTAATGCCTATGAGTACTCAGGAAGACATACTCCAAGGTAATGCAAGCAATGCGCCAATGCCTAACATCAGGACACTCTTTTGTTGTCATACTGATGCCTGGAAAAGCTGGCCCACATGTCCTTTTCAGTTATTTAATTACAGTTCTTGATTAAAAGGAATCTCTCCCAATGTGCGAAATGTTATTCTGTACATTGGTACAAATATGAGTAAATTCTATTTATAGGAAAAGTCTAAAAGTTCAAGTGTATGGTTTGCATGAATACTAATTGTTGTCACTCAAAGAGGAAGCAATTTTGAATTAGGATTCGTTATCGTTGTTGCTGTTGATCTATGCTGCTTTCAGTTTCTAGGCATTAACTGTTTGTATTGGGTATCCTGAACAGAATGTCTTCTGTTGTGAGCAGTACATTCTGCCTTGTTCTATCTATTGAATAAACTGATTGTCATGGTTGTTTCTACATTTTAACTTCCATTGTTTTTCCACCTTTTTCTTGTTTTTCTATCTTACTGTTCTTCTGTGTTCTTTCAGTAAGGATCTGTTAGCAGATGGTCTCAGTCCACTTGAGAGGGCGGTAAGTTAACATGGCCAGGATTATTTTGTTAGTGCTGCTTGTGTATTGATCTATTTATTTTGCAGTTGGTCCCTCACATTATTCTTTTTGTGGTTTCAGGCTGAAAGGGACAGGATGGTGCTGGATATTAAGGTTAAGCTGCAGGTACGTTTATCGGTCTTTTCTCTATACATTCCTCTATGTATGTTTGTGTGTGCATGCATGGGTGTATCCATTTTGCGTGAACTTTTTTTCCCCTTATTTTCAATATAAATCTGGAAATTTATGATGCTTGTTTATTGTGTAGTAGAACTGTAGAAGTTAGTTTACTGCTGCTGCTAGTTCTTATTCTTTGGTTTCATTGAAGACCCACAGCAACTTTAGTTGTCTAAAATAAGTTACCCGCTCTTCTTTGTAAATTCCCTTCTTTCTCTTCATTTTCTCTCATGCATTGCCATTTCCCATGCCCATTCTCCTACAAAATTACATCATGAATCACATCTCTCTTGCTTTAATATAAAGGCCTCCAGGATCTTACTTAATTTTGAATCCTATTGCTGCTCCAAAAACATCCAGTATAAAAAAAAAAAAAAACTGAAAAACACTTGTTTAGATCAATCTTTGATGTTGACATGGTTGCTGGATTCTGATACATTTGACTGTATTACTCTCTATAATGACTACTACTATATGTTGAAATTGGTACAGTATCACTTTTTTACATTGCTTTTTTTTCTTCATAACACAGGGTTTATGGCTGCGGCTTCTCAAATTGGGAGCAACAGATGATCCTCTCGCCTCCTTTGAATATGGAACAATACTTGGTATCATTGATCTCAATTTTCTTTTTGATACTAGTGGAATGTGAATTTTCCAGTTTGTTGTCAGGTTAAAAAATTAATTTATGTTAGAAGTGGAGTGCGGAGTTTTCTAATAAGTTATTTTGTGGTTGGCCTTGCAGCTTTGATTGAATCTGATGCAGAGGGGATTGGTGGTAGTGGATTTGTTGAATGCATAAGCGAGCATATACATTCAGTTACTCTTATTTAGCTAACACTGATAATTAATTTCTTTGTTATTTTCCCTGTCGCAATGAAGCTTATGCTAGCTCTTTCTATCAGGGTTGGAGCTGTCAGCTCACTGAAGAACAATTTATTGCAGTGAAAGAATTGGTAAACAAATGCTATGCCTTTTGTTTAACTTGTCAGTCCTTCATATGTGTTCAACAAATTTAAGTCTCCAAAAATGAAATTCATTTCAAGTTATTGTAAGATATTTTATTCCTTTAGTCTAACATGAAATGAACTTTAATACTTCGAAGTTTAAATTGCAAATCTTGAGGCCAAATTGGTGCAATGACACTTTTGAGGACTAATTTGAGGTTTTAATCTTGATATAACATTTCAATGTCTGCCCCTCTGGCTTTATACAAGTCCAATCATTTAATATCAAATACAAGTAAATAATGAGACACCACCATCTCTTTATTTCAAGTTATTGTAAGATATTTTATTCCTTTAGTCTAACATGAAATGAACTTTAATACTTCGAAGTTTAAATTGCAAATCTTGAGGCCAAATTGGTGCAATGACACTTTTGAGGACTAATTTGAGGTTTTAATCTTGATATAACATTTCAATGTCTGCCCCTCTGGCTTTATACAAGTCCAATCATTTAATATCAAATACAAGTAAATAATGAGACACCACCATCTCTTTGATATGACTCCATTGAGGTGCTTGTAAAAGAGGGATCTTATCAGAGACACATCCTCCTTCATAGTTCCAGTCAGAAAAACAGTGCGAAATGTATTAAAATTTTGAAGGAAAAGATTGTTGTAATTGCAGTTTAAGGAAACCAAACTAAATTCATTTTAACACTAGAGGGACTGAGTATAGTTTTGTCTAAATTACTTCATTTCAGTATTGCCACAAGTGTTGGCAAAAAGAATATACCTTCCCCCCTCCCTTAACTTCTAACTGAGTTCATGTCTAATTCTCGTTCCTATCAAATCTGCTCATTTTCAGCTCAAAACAGCTATAAATCGTGCAACCGCACGGAATGACTTGCCAACCATTAGAGATGCTCTTGAAGTTTCATCTGATATGTATAAGAAAGACAATAACAATGTGCCAGACTATGTGCAACGACATCTTATTTCTCTTTCTATTTGGGATGAGCTGCGGTCTGTATTTCCCATAACTATTTTTTCATGTTTTCACACGATGTTTTAGTGGTCTTATCTTGAACTAAGTGTTGACACAGTTCATGCACCTTCCTTGCAGGTTTTGGGAAGGATATTTTGACTATTTAATGGAGCAATCTTCAAACAAGTAAGGATTTAAAATTTTTCTTTGATTGTCTTCTGTTTCTTCATCTTTGTTTTGAATACAAATAATGGGCTGGTTTGGTTAAGATTCCACAAGAAGTAATTCTTTAGTTGTAGAAGCAGAATCAGAAAATTATGTTGCATTTCTATGTAATTGTAAAAGTACCTTGTATCAAAACAAAAAATTTCTAATTACTTTGGTTTTGCTAACTATGAATGTATGTTTTTGCTAAAATTTGTCAAAGCTATGCTCTCATGCTTTTGATTTTGGGAGAAGTAGCTCCTTGTATGCTTATCTATATTATATATCTTCTATATCTGTACTTCTATATCTATACTTCTATATCTATACTATATATAATGAGAATATGAGAACGGTTGGTGTCCAACTTTTTTTTCTTTAAACACCATTCGTTATATATAATTTATAAAAAGTATATTTTTTTGTTATATCAAAGACTTGAGCCCAAGACTTTTTGGTTAAATTATAAACTCACCATCTCAACTAATTCTATTTTCACTATTTTTACATACATTTAATAAATAAAAGAGTGAATTAGTGTCTATTGATACACTAGTTAAAATAACTCGAGAAAGACTTGTTATTTTCTACTTTGGCTTGCTTTGAAAATCACAAACAAACAACATTGATAATAGAAAACTGAAACAGAGAAGTAGAGAGAGAAAGCGAGAAGAGAAATGTCTGAATTGTGTATCATGAATCTGAGATCCTCAATTGGGTGACTTCTCTGTTTATATACAAGAGAATGGTAGCTTGTGGGGGAAGCTACCCTAAGGGTAGTTAGGAGTTAGGATCTTTCACTGATAAGTTAGTTATAGCTAGTACAGCCGTCATCCTAGCTAGTAGATGGTAGTTACTGCTATTCCTAGTTCTTTTAAAAGAATGTAGAATGTTGTTTTGTACGGGGATTACTCTCTCTCTCTCATCCTAGCTAGTAGATGGAAGTTACTGCTATTCCTAGTTCTTTTAGAAGAATGTAGAATGTGGTTTTGTACAGGGATTACTCTCTCTCTCTCTCTCTCTCTCTATTTTGGGAGAAGCAGCTCCTTGTATGCTTATAGTTTTTTTTTATAATAAAAAAACACTGATTATTTTCTACTTCAGCTTGTTTTCACAAGCACAAACAAACACTACTAAAATAAATCCTATTGTTCTATGACCTTCAACCTAACTATTTGTGAATGTATGTGTATTCTTTCTGACCTCTTAACCAACCATCCAAGCATTGTAGATTTAATTGAATTTGGACTTAAATGCACCGATACTTCTATTTTTTTCCATAGATGTTTATAAAGCTTCAATTTTTTCTTTGCCAGATCAGCAAACTATGCATCTCTTGTGACAGCACAGCTTGTGGTGTTGGCATCACACATGGTATTGTCTAGGCTATTTCATGTGCTTAAATTCTTCTGTTAACTTCTGTAGTTCTGTTGAAGTCAAATTGTATCATGTTATACTTTTGTATACTGAGCCTTCTTTGCCGTAATGAAGGCTGGGCTGGGACTTCCTGATAATGATGCTTGGTACATGATTGAAACAATTGCAGAGAGGAACAGCATTGGATCCAAGCAATTTGTAAGTTAATTTCTTTTTAGCAATGCATAAATTGCTTTTCAAGTGAGTATTATATGTTGCTTTGTTGCATGGTTTATCCTTATACGATATGGTTGTTATTTTGTATCTTTGTGAGGATGTGTTGTCCTCTTTTGTACTCTTCTTTACTGCTCTAATAAAAATTCTTTTTCTAATCCCAAGGGAGAGAGAGAGAGAAAAGAAAAAGGACTTTTTCTAACCAATAAAAGAAGCCTACCAGCTTATA
Organism: Arachis hypogaea; assembly: GCF_003086295.3. NCBI lineage: Eukaryota > Viridiplantae > Streptophyta > Magnoliopsida > Fabales > Fabaceae > Arachis > Arachis hypogaea. The sequence goes on along the minus strand of NC_092048.1, from coordinate 38,265,528 downwards.
TAATATAGAGTCAAAGAAGTATTGGAAGGAAAGAAAAATGAGGAAAGACAATAAACTGTAGTTTATGTCCTGCAGAAATTGATGAAGAACCAACACAAGTAGAACAGAACAAAATTATTAAACTATGGCACTATAGCTTTCAGTACCTAGATGCTCAGCGTATTTGAATCCTTGATCTTCAATTAGAGACTTGGTCTCAAAACATAATGATCTAATGTGGGATTAATAACCAAAAGTGCATACGTAATACAATAGTATTCATAAAGGTGATTGCTATGGTGCCTACAAATGTTTGCCTAACTTCTTAAAAAGGTTAAAAATCAATATTTAATTTTAAAAGTATAAAATAAAAAATTATTAAATATTCAAAACTTACCATATCAAGTAAATTAGGCAAAAGTTAGGCACCATACCATAGGCATCATAGAATTCACCATTCATAAAACTTAATAAACTATATAACTAAGGCACCTGAAATAACAATAAATGCAACTAATAATCAAGATCACAAAATGTTGACCATGTAAACTTGAAATGCCATACCCTAAAGAAGTACAGATTCTGCATCAATGTTTCTCTTAGTACCATTGGTTTTGTATCTTATCGTTTTTTGCATACTAGTAATGTTGTCCATTGTGTTATGCTTTCATGGTATACGTCAGTGTTTCTCTTTCTTTTGAATGTTGACTTTACTTTATCTATTTCTCTTGAAATAATACTACTGAAAATTTTGGCTCATGTCATGTGATGGATTATTGCTGAATTGTTTTCCATGTTATTGATGCAGATAAAAATCAGAGGGTTCTTGTCTCATATCCAGCAACTACGCAATGGATATTGGGGAGTCACATCATTTAAGGCACAGTCTATGTCATCCCTTGCATTACCATCCCCACATTCAAAAGATTCCAAAGATGATGGCCAGCAACCTGCCGAGGGAACTGGTGTTGGTAGAAGCTGGGTGCAAAGTATGTTCACCCGAAATACTTCATCTAGATCCAGCTTTAGTCGTAAATGGACGTCTGATGGGGGCAATTCAGGTATTAATTAATACATTATCTGCTAGTGCAACTATGTATTGATTCTTGAGTAAACTAAGGGTATCACTTTGTTCTATTGTTACAAATTTAGCTGCACAAGAGAATGGCACTCCTCGGAAACATGATCTATCAACTGGTGGGCAGAAAAAGCTTCAAACAAATGTCCGCATACTTAGGGGTCATAATGGTGCCATTACTGCTCTCCATTGTGTTACAAAGAGAGAGGTGTGGGATTTGGTGGGTGACCGTGAAGATGCTGGTTTCTTTATTAGCGGAAGCACAGACTGCTCAGTAAGTTTCAATGTCTATGGATGGCATTATGCAGCTCAGGTTGCATTTTTTGCCTTAAGATGTTAGGAATTAATTAATGTGTTATGAATATAACTTTTCTCCAAACATGCAGGTTAAGATCTGGGATCCTAGTCTGCGTGGTTCTGAACTCAGGGCAACTCTAAAAGGGCATACGAGGTTCTCTGTCTCTCTCTCCCCTATATATATATATATATATATATATATCTTTTGTTCTTAACATCTCTGGATATACATTTATGGGCAACCTTGCTTCTGGATTCAAATGTAGAACTATCCGTGCCATAAATTCAGATAGGGGGAAAGTGGTGTCAGGATCTGATGATCAGTCTGTTTTGGTGTGGGATAAGCAAACAACTCAACTTCTGGAAGAGCTTAAAGGCCATGATGGACCGGTATTACTCTAAAATATTTCTGGCTGATCTACAGTAAACAGATGTAGGTAAATAAGTGATGAAAAATATAAAGGTTGGAAAGTTGAAACTTAATATAATGCAAACCTTGTAGGTCAGCTGTGTGCGCATGCTCTCCGGTGAACGTGTCCTAACTTCATCGTATGATGGTACTGTGAAGATGTGGGATGTTAGAACTGATAGATGTGTTGCAACTGTTGGTCGTTGCTCTAGTGCTGTTTTATGCATGGAATATGATGACAATGTGGGACTCTTGGCTGCTGCTGGAAGAGATGTGTAAGTTAAAAGAATGTAGATGTGTGTGTGTGCGCGGGCACATGCAAATTCTATGTTGATTTTTCTGTGTGCAATTCAGCTATTTGTCATGCATTGATTGTTTCTGGCATTACAGGGTTGCGAGCATATGGGACATTCGTGCTAGTAGACAGATGCATAAACTTTCAGGACATACACAATGGATAAGGTTAAGAGAACATGTATTTCTACTCTACTATGTTATTCGTACTTGCGGTTTAACAAGCATGAGTTATCTTTTTAAATTTTTTGGTATTTATACAATGGGAAGCATGAAACAAGAAAACTTTATTGTGAGGAGTGAGTTTGATGAGTTTTTCATGATGATAAAGATATGAAGTAAGAAGAAATAGTTGGATTAGTGGTTACTGTCGGTTATTTTTAAGAAGTGGATGATATTTTTTTCCCCTTCTTGGGGTAAAATTTATTGTAGAAATTGGACACCAAGAGGGGACCCTTTATCTATGTCTATTGTATCGATAGTAAATAAAATATATAATTGAGTATGGTAAATGCAGGTCCATAAGAATGGTTGGTGATACTGTAATTACTGGTAGTGATGATTGGACAGCAAGATTGTGGTCTGTTTCCCGAGGAATATGCGATGCTGTCTTAGCATGCCATGCCGGGCCAATATTATGTGTCGAATATTCTGCTTTAGACAGAGGAATTATAACAGGTGCATCATCTCCGAATTTGGCAATGCTCTGTGTGTGTGTGTGTGGGTTTCATTAAGACACTGGCTGTGTGCTTTTATTTCCATTGCTTGCTAAATGTTAAATTCAATTCCAGGGTCAACTGACGGCCTGCTACGGTTTTGGGAAAATGATGAGGGTATGGCAATCTCTTTATCCATGAAATTTTCCTCGTTGATGTTTAGCTTGTTTGATTTGTGAAATATGCAGACTGTTTAAAGTTTAAAACTTCAAAGTGTCTCACTGTAAAATACTATCATGCTATTTATACTCCACCAAAATGGTGTCTTAATCTTGCAACAAATTGTAACATGCAATTTTAAGAAGCAATAATACAACAGAATGAACTAGTGTTGTGCCTGTGTATTTATTCTGTACAAAATTAGAAGGTAGAGAATAGAGATCATCTGATAATTTTTTACTCATTGACTGTACAGGGGGTATAAGGTGTGCAAAAAATGTTACAATTCACAATGCTGCCATATTATCTATCAATGCTGGGGAGCACTGGTTAGGCATTGGAGCAGCGGACAATTCGATGTCACTTTTCCATCGGCCTCAAGAGAGACTTGGTGGTTTTTCTGGTACTGGGTCCAAAATGGCTGGCTGGCAGGTTTACAGAACACCTCAAAAAACAGTTGCTATGGTATGTTCTCTTTTGGATTTTTCACTTGATATGGTCCGGCTCTGGTATAATGTGATCAGTGAACATTATGATGTGCTCGCAAACTTTTTTAACATGTAACTACAATCCAGTGCCAATTTTATTGATCTTTTGAGACAAATAATTGCTTTGGGGGAAACTACCTAAGGAAGTGCATTCCTTAGATAGTTACTAGCACTGAAGTAGGAAAAAATATATTGATGTTCTTTTCTTTGTGAAATTGTTTTGTGGTGATGTTTACTTTAGAACTATGGCTCATTGATTGCTGTTATTTTGATTTGCCTCAGCTATACTTTAGGGTGCATATTTTTGCCATTTAGCAGGGCAATATATGTGGTTAAAGAGTATTATGTTATTCATGTTCAACACTCTTTATTCGTCGTTGTTTACATGGGTTGATTTTGGCCTTACTGTGACATCCAGGTAAGATGTATTGCTTCAGATCTGGAGAGGAAAAGGATATGCAGTGGTGGCCGTAATGGGCTTCTAAGGCTGTGGGATGCAACCATTAATATTTGAGCTTGGTTGATAAAAGCATATTCACGTTTATGAAAATTAAATAGGTGAGAAACATGGTACTTCGTAAACACGGGGACCCCCAATATTTTTGCTTGCTTAACGAGTATATAATGTACAAGGTAATACCCGATGAGTCCAAAAGAGGAACCAAGTTTGGTTGTCTGTTATCTGTGTTTAGAGGTAGGTTGCTTTATGCCTGATTGCCTGTATCATGATTGTACAAAAAAAAAAATATTAGTGTGGATAAATTTAGTTAAGTTGTATAGAATCTAGCTGCAATTGATTTTGCATAGGAACATTGTTTACCCACATAGCAAGATTCATAAATTTGGAAAATATTTAAAGAAAATTACCTATTAAACACATCCAAGCTTTGGAAATTGGCCGCTACCTGGGTTTCCATTGCTAGAGTCTGACTTTACCGTTGTTGCCGGATTCTGGTTGGTCTATCATGCTAGTGGTCGTAAATAATGAAATACTGAATATTTTTCAATTTTCATACGTAGATGAGTAAGAAACTGGCAAAGCGTGGCCCCTTTTTATTCTCGTTTTTTATCTGGCCATTTTTTACTTTTAAGTCATTTTTTTGGTAATTTTTTAGTCGCTATTATTGCCCACGGTATCTTCTAGTTATGCAGATTAAGAACTAATTCGTCGCGGATCTGAGTTTTAAGGGTCTGCTACTGATCAATGGACTGTTATATGCACAAGGTAAAATTTAAATTCTAGACACTTGTTTAAGCGAATAAATGAGTTAACTACTCGATTAACTTAAGTTAGCTATTTTTTTAGTCATTTTTTTTCGGTAATTCAATTTTTTAGTCATTATTAATTAAAAAAAAAATTGTATTTAAGCTATCAACTTAGCCCATTTTAAATCTATTAGGTTAATATAGGTCAAAAGAATGGTTTAATTTATTAGCCCAACCAATATTTCTATTTGGGATTATCAAGGTAATATATTAAATTCGAACATTTAATTATTTATTTTTCTCGTTATCAAGAAGGATAAACTACTAAAAATGTACTTAAATAATTTTGTTGATGAAAATGTATTTAAATTTTATTATTGACAAAAAAATTCTTAAACAATATAAAAACGCGATAAAAATATTCAAAAAATATTACTTTTTTATAAATAACAAACGACTTTTGTATTTGATAAACTCCTTATATGTATTTGATCCAAAATTTTATAGAAAATTAGCCCATTTTGAATCCAACTATTGGGTTAATATGGGTCAAAAGAGTTGTTTAATTTATTAGCCCAACCAATATTTCAATTTGGGATTATCAAGGTGATATATCAAACCCGAACGTTCAATTATTTATTTTTTTTGTTATTAAAAAGGATAAATTACAAAAAATATATTTAAATAATTTTAACGTTGATAAAAATATACCCGAATTTTATTATTGGCAAAAATACTTTCAAATAATTTAAAAACGCGATAAAAATATTTCAAAAATATTTTTTTTGTAAGTGACAAACGACTTTTGTATTTGATAAACCGCTTATGTATTTGATCCAAAATTTTATAGGAATATTTAGATAATTGTTTAAAAAGTACACACAAAAAATGGGATAAAATTTTGATCTCTATATTTTTATTTTACTTTTTAAAAGTATTATTTGTTGTTGACTAAAAATTACAAAAAAAATATATATTTAGTGAAAAATCATCAAATTTTAAGGATAAAAATATCTCATTTTTCTAATCATGCTTGTAAAAAATTGCATTAAAATTCATTCTCTAAAGCATTTTTTGAGAATACATATTTAATGTTGGGTATTTTTGTCGCATTTTTAAATTATTTGAGGGTATTTTTGTCGATAAATTCAAATGCATTTTTGTCAGCAAAAAAATTATTCGGGTGCATTTTTGGTGGTTTACCCGAGATTGAATTTTGATGCTATTTTTTGCAATCATAATTAAAAAAATGAGATATTTTTAACCTTAAAATTTAGTGATTTTTCGTTAAGTATATATTTTTTTGTAATTTTTTGTCAACAACCAATAATACTTTTAAAAAATAAAATAAAATATAAGGATCAAATTTTTATCCCATTCTTTATGCATATTTTCTTTAAATATTTATCTAAACATTCTTATAAAATTTTAGATTAAATGCATAAACGATTTTTCAAATACAAAAGTTATTTGACACCTACAAAAAAATAATATTCTTTTGAATATTCTTGTCGCGTTTTTAAATTATTTGAGGGTATTTTTGTTGATAATAAAATTTGGGTACATTTTTTATTGATAAAATTATTTGGATATATTTTTTATTTGAGCGTTATTTGAGACTATTTTTATTGATAACAAAATTCAAATATATTTTATTAACAACAAATTATTCGAATGCATTTTGATGGTTTACCCTATATATTAAGAATTAGATTAATTTGGCGTGACTCAATTGTTTTGTTAAGGGTAAAGGCTTTCCTAAGGTTATCTTTTTATTATTTTACTGAATTAACAATTAAATTCGTTGCTAAAAGATCACTCATTCTATAAATTAATTTTTAAAGAATTAAATTAATTATATTAATTTTTAAAAGATAAAATATTAGTCAAATTAATTCTTTTATTAGTTAGATGATGACGTATTATGTTACGTGGTATGATGACGTGATAAATTAATGTCACGTATTATAAGATAATTGGTTGTCGTGTCATGGCATACCATGTATTATTTGGCATATCATAAATTTATTTTAGAGTCAAATTAGCCTCTGAAAATATGTGTAGATCATTTTAATCCCTAAAATTTTAAAAAATGATCAAACTAGTCCTTATATAAATATTTTTTATTAAATTTTAATATTTTTTAATTCTATTAGTTTTACTCTTATTTTTTACACCTTAATAAATAAATTTTTTTTAGAAAAATAAAAAATAATCAAATTATTACAAAGTGATTTTCTCATTTATATTTTTAGATTTTATATTTTAAAATTATAATTTTTTTTGTAGTGAAATTTTTAATATAAATAATTTTATCAAATTATTATTAATTATATACTAAAATTTTAATCTTTTGGATCTCACTAAATAAATATAGTAATTATTTTAAAATTTTAATTTTTTGGATCTCAACCAAAATTTAGTTCAATCTATTAGTAGTTTTTTATTTCATCTTTTTATATTTGTTTTAGTTCAAAATTCTTTTTAACAAATTAACTTTAAAAAAAAATGGACAATTGAAAAGACACAGAGAAATGACAATAACTAAGTAGTAATAATATTAAAAAATTACATTAAGATATTAAGATTCAAAGAGTGATTTCATAAATCAATTTTTTAATTATTGAGTTCTACCACATAAATTAAACAATAACAAAATTAATAATTAAAAAAACTAAACGATTTAAATTTTAAAATAACTACTATATTTATTTAGTGAGGTCCAAAAATTAAATTTTTAAATATATAATTAATAATAGTTTGATAAAATTATCCAAATAAAAAAATTTCACTAAAAAAGCTAAAATTTGAAAATGTAAAATTTTAAAATACAAATGATAAAATAATTTTATAATAATTTAATTATTTCTATTATTTTATGTAAATAGAATTTTTTTATTAAGGTCTAAAAAAGTAATATTAAAATTATTAGTATTAAAAATATTAAAAATTTAATATTATGAAAAAAATAAGAAAAATTAATATAAGGACTAATTTGATTAATTTTTAAAATTTTAGGGATGAAAATGACTTAATTGTGTATTTTCAAGGATTAATTTGATTCTAAATAATTTACAACATATCAAATAATATATGGCACGCCATGTATCACTTACCTGACACGTCATCATCTAACTAACGAAAGGACCAACTTGACTTATATTTTGTGTTTCAAATTTAATCTTTCAAGAACCAATTTAAAAATTAGAGTTAATAGTCAAATTAGTGTCTAAAAAATTAGTCGTTCATCAATTTTGTCTCCAAATAATTTTTTTTAATCAAATAATGCTTAAAAGATTTAGAATTAATTGTGTTTGTCCTTCCATCAACCCTTTTAACCATTGCCGTTAAAGTAGCGTTTGATAACTGAGACTGGAAGATTAGGACTTAATATTATGTTTGGTGGTCAAGACTAAAACTAAAATTTTAATCTGGGACACAAACTTTTAATTCCTTCAATATTTTTAAAAAATAGGAACAGATAGTACTAAAATTTTGGGAGATTAAAATTAAGAGAAAGTATAGGGAGCCAATGACCTAAGCGTACAATGTGTACAATGAAAGTTTAAAAAGTATTAGAGATATGATTATTAGAGTTACACATTGTACGCTTAGGTCATTGGCTCCCTAGCACTGCTCTAAAATTAAAATTTTAATAACATTTTGTTCTTGAAATCCCCTTATTCAAAATTTAGTATTCCAAGCCTTTTCTTGAATCCTAACCCAACCCCACCCCCACCTCTCATCCCACTACCGCAACTTTGCCACCAACAACAAGTCAACAACAGTATTGCATAAATCAAATTCAACAACAATAACAATCTCATAACATCATACGAAATTCTACCAACAACAACAGTAATACCAAAAACAATCTCATAAACATATGTCAAAATCAGAATAGAAAAGAGAAGAATAGTGGGGCATAAAGGCGGCATGGCGACGCGGAAGGCAGTGCGGTGAGCACAGGAAATAGAAGCGGCGCGACGAGCACAAGGAACATATGCGCAATAATTGCAACCTTTTCCCTCTGGTATTCACCTACGAGGAGTTTGAGTCCTCCACGAATGGATTCGACCCCTAGCGTAAGATCGGCGATGGGAGATTCGTTGCCATAAAACACCTCCACCACTAACTTCACAAAGTCCTTCTGCAGACGCCGAGAAGGGGAAGCTCTGAGACTGTCACGAAGTGCTTGCGATGTGACGAAACACAGGGTGCCACGAAAGGGACAGAAATTGCCATTGCTGGTTCATCGAAGAAAGAGGAAGACACACATGCATGCACGCGCGCGTGCGCACACACAAAGAAAGAGAGAGAGAAGGGTTAGGGTTTCATGAATCACCTATCTTTGGGCCTGAAAATGCAGGTTTTAATGCTGCAAGCCTAATTCCTTCGATACGTTGCTTAGTTGCAAGTGGGGCTCCATCGATGCTCATGAATTTCTCAAAAACAGCAATCAACCATAATTGAAAAAGCCATAATGGGCCTCTTGCACTTAAAGGCATTCGATTGCAAAGACTCTTGACTATCTGGCCTAATTCATCGTATAAGTTTTCTAGAAGAAGCTTCGATAGGTAGTAACCGGATTCACTTTCATGAATAAGAGTGACCAAGGGTTGGTAAAGCTTTTGCATAGTTAAGCAACGTGAGTAGAAAATTATTGTATTCAACCAAAAGCAAAGAAACGTTATTTGTTCTTCTTCAGCGATGGGGTCATCACCTTACCCCATATTGTTCTTTATGAATTCTCCATAGGCTGAGCTATCCTAATTTAATTGGTACTTTTTCGATGGTTTCATATCTGAAGTGATATCGATCCCAGAAGGTGAGAGTCCAGTGATAGCTGCAACATTGAATAGTGTAAGACCAACCATTATTCCACATTGGAGGTGTAGGTTGTTGGTAGTTGGGCTCCAGAAGTAAAGGACAACTCTAATAATCCAGTGATGAGTTGTGAGTTGATAATGAGAAAGTCAAATCAAATCATATATACCTTTTATGGATCATCAATTCTTGTCGATGTTGGTGTTTCTATTGGTGGTTGTGGTCATTCTTCATAAGCCGAAATCGGGAGCGTCCACACCATGCCAACTCCATGTTCGAAGCTCGAAGTCTGACTTATTACTGGATTTTTTCTGTTTTTTCTTTCAATTATTTAAATGTGATTTTTCATCGTAGACTCTTTAAACAATACTAAAATAAAATTTGGGAAAGAAGACCATGAATACCTTAAAAGATTACACACAAAATAATTTAAAAAATTGAGAGAAGGAGTATTAGGAATCAGCAAATTTTGTAATTTGTAACTATTAATTAGTTATCATTAATATTTTTAATAGTGTAAGATTTCATCTAAAGTATGGAATTACTCACTTATCTTTTACTGATTAAGTGCGGACCAAATTTTAATAAAAATATTGATTCTCTAAATTTTCTCAATTGGGAGTCTATATACATTCTCCACCAACATCTCCGGTAGAGATGATGTCTCCACCGTGGCTTTTGACAGTCCTTCTGCTTGGTGGTGGCTTGATCCACCAACTTATGTGATTTTCGGTAGTGACGCTGTTGTTTGTTGCCGCCCCCGCAGTGGTCATGAAATCAAACAATCTCAATCATCCAATATACATCAACAAATGGCTAAGATTGAACTGGAACATGGTGCACTAACGAGTGCATCACACACCCTACGTCGAAATACTAATTTAGTCAAATATTTTTTCCCCTAATATCCATAATTATTTTACGGAGACACAAATAAAATCAAATTATGAACGGCACAAAAATAATAATCAATGAGTGGCTCCAACGTGGGAATGACTGCTTGTTTTCTGGCTTGATAGAGGGACTTCCAATGGACAACAACATCTAGCTAGCATATTGATCTTAAAAACTCTCAACATATTAAAAGGATCACTATTCTACTTTTCCAACGAATTTGCTATATTTTGTAGAAGAACAAAGTAATCGCACGATCTAGCAGTAGTGTATGATACATTGATACATCATATGTTATTTGTTCGTAACTTCTACACTCTCTATCTTTAATTTTGTTTGATATAAGCTATACAAAAATTAATTAAATTATTAAGACATCAGTGCATAGCCGTCAGTACAATGCATCAACCTGGAATGTTTGCACCCCCACCCCCACCACCTGGAGCATGGTCTACCGGTTTATGCGATTGTTGTAAAGAACCTGGAATTTGTAAGCTCTTTCTATCATCTACTCATCACCATGATATTGTATTTATCGTTTTGCTTCTTTTTTCTTAAATGAACTAATTAGCTAGAGATCCACACATTTAATTTTTCACATCATCTCTTAATACTCACACATCATTAGACATTAATTATTTCTTTTCCTTCCATTTTGTCATGAAGGCTGTTTCACCTTGTGCTGTCCATGTTTCACGTTTGGTTGGAATGCTGAAATCATAGACAGAGGGAGACCATGTAAGGAAACCTTAATTAATTAATTAATAATCCATTATCATTTTAATATTACTTAATTATATAAATCGTAACTATCAATGGCTTCCTTTTTGTAGCTTGCCTTGTCTCAGGCATATTGTTCTATGTGATTGGACAACTTGGATGTGTGTGCTTATATTCTCACATATACAGAAACAAACTAAGAGGCATGTACGGTTTAAAAGAAACACCATGCAAGGACTGTTGTGTGCATTGCTGGTGTGGTTATTGTGCTCTTTGCCAAGAATACAGAGAACTTAAACATCGTGGATGGAAACCCAGAAATGGTAATTATAATTATGGTTATTATTAATTATTCATCATATATCAAAATAAATAATAATTTAACTTGTATATATGTGATTATATCCAAACATAGGTTGGGAAGGCCAAGACCCAGTCATGATGACAACCTACGTAGTGCCTCCACAGGTTGCCCCGGGAATGTCTCGCTAGAATTGCAATATGCAGAATGATCAGACAACTAACTTTGCCTTCTATACTAAATGCCTTCATCACTTGTATTGTTTGATTTATTTCGTTCATTTCGTTTTATTTTGTACCAAACTAAATTATTAGATTGAACAGGTAGCATCACGTTGAGCTTGTATTGATTTCTTAGATGTAATTTCTTTTATTTATTTATTATTTTTAAAGAGATCTAGGTACATTATATATATGTAGATTACATTGTAAAGTTTATACTAATGCAAGTAACAAGAAAATGTTCTTACTAATAAAATCCTATAAAAAAAAATAAACCACGGTTTTGACCATGAACACTATTGATTTATGAGCATATGAGCACCTTTACAAAGTTTATATTTATATATATATATATATATATATATATATATATATATATATATTTATTTACAATTCCGCTAGGAATCAAGAAGGGGTTCAACCAATTTCTGCCAACTTTTTAATGGACTAGTCGAAATTCATCTTAATAAAAATAAGTTAATATACATGAATGTTTCTTCTTCTAAGTATCAAAATGTTTTTTTTTTCATACTAAATGAATATTCTTTTATATATTTTTTAAATTTTTTTATATTACAAATGTGAATGTCTCTATTTCTTTAAAAATTTCATAATTTTTTTTAAAATTTTATAGATATCTAATTACTTTTGCCAAAATATAACGGGATATTTCTTTTGTTAAGTATTAGGATTTTTTTTCATATTAAATAAATGTTTTTTTTATATTTCTCTAATTGTTCAAGAACAATTCGTGCTCCACCACTCCTTCCTTAAACAATTCCTGAAGCTGAACCAAGTACAAGGTAGAGACCGATTGGATAGGATGGAATCGCGATTTGACCGATTCGAAGACCTGTGTCGCTTGCTGCAGGAGATGCTGCAGAGGATCAATGCACGAGTGGATTTCATGGAGCAGGGCACTCCGATCCGTCACAAACGGAGTTCTCCGGCGTCGCACCAGACCGCCAGTGGCTCACAGGGGAGTAGAACCGCACCGGCGCAGTGGAGAAAACTGGAACCTTGATTTTTTCGCGTTGAGGATGCGATGACTTGGATTGAGTGTCTGGATCAGTTCTTGCTCAGAGCGGTTCCAGAAGAGGAGTGGGTCGCGGTGGCGATGTTTGTCATGAAAGGCCGCGCATTCACGTGGTTTCGACGATGGGAATTGACCGCACCAACGCTGTAGTGGCAGTCCCTTCACGTGGCGTTATTGCGTCACTTCCAGCTTGAGAAGTTGCAGAGTCTTAGGTGAAGACAGAGACGGAGAGGGTCTGACGGTGAGAAAGAGGGGTATGTGTGTGTGGTTATTGAAGGTAAATAGATTAATGTGGGAAAAAAGAAAAATATTTTTATAGGTTTTAATTAGGTTTACTTAATCAGTTTTAAATTTTTTAAATTTTAAATTTAAAAAATTTAAAATTAATTATTAATAATTATAATTAATTAAATTGTTCACTTTTTCACTGGTATACTTGATTTTCTATATTTTTTCATATATTTATAGTTTTCTTCCATACCCACAATAAAAGCACGAGTAACACACCCTTGACAACGTGTATAAATTCTGACCATGCATGAAGTGAAAATGTCAAATATCATTAATGAGTATTCATTCAATTGTTTATATTGTATCGTATTTGCATTGAGAGTCTAAATCATGTACCTGAATATAAGATATTAAGTAAGGCCCTTTTGCAAAAGAATTTAAGCTATATGTATTAAATGAAGGTAGGGCTCTATATTTTATTTTCTTTGTGTCGTGAGGAATGTCTTGACTGCCTCCATATTTACTAAATAAAACTAGGATTTTACACTTCATTATATGACTGCCTCCATGACCCATAAGAGACTTCAAATTGTTTAAATTTTTTCATAAGTTAGACTTGTACTGGAGGTATGTTCCTTGATTTTATTGTGATGAAAATCAGCGGCGAAACTTGAAACAAAATTTTGGGGGGCTAGATAGAAAATAATTGTCAAAATGTTTTTGATATGGATCTCATTTAAGATAAGATCGTCTAATCTCATTTATCTGGTTTGGGTGATATTGCCAAATTTAAAATCATTTTTCAAGATTTCGTTCCAAAAAGTTAAGGTTAAAGTCATTAGATGTAACTTTTTGAACTTTTGAAAGTTATATCTCACTTTCTTCGTGATTCATTAAAGTAGAAGAACTATCTACAGGTATTGATATTGTAAAAGTTATATGTAATTCTCCTTCTTAAATATTAGCCTTCCTCTTAAAAAATGTATCAATTCTTTGATTTTTCATTATCATTTTATATAAAAATTTGAATATATATCCTGTAAAATATGTAAAGAAGAAATTAGAAGGACAAATATTAAAATTTATAATATTTATTTAATTTTTTATCAATTTATACAAATACAATAATATTAATACTTATTGAATATTCTATTATTTTTTATCATATAAAAAATTAAATTAAATAAATAGTAAAATATAAAATAATATTAAATTAAATAAATAAAAAATATCTAATTTTTTATATTTGAACTTAAAGATAGAGAGAGTGTTGTTTATTGAACTTATTAGATACTTTAAGTCATAATAAAGTATTTAAGTCAATTGAACTATTTTTTATCTTTTGAAAAAGTACTACTAAATTTTTTATAAAAAGTTTGGGGGGACATAGCCCCCTTGTCTGAACTAAGCTCCGCCACTGATAAAAATTAATTTTTTTGTTAATTTTGTTTGAATGCAGTGAAAGATCCTCAGGTATTCTTAGTTTTTATTACATTCTCATTTAAAAAAGAAAAAATGTAAGTGAAATATTTTGAGTTTGTGATCAACTGTCGTGATTGTCCTTTTTTATTCTCTCTTTCCATGAAGTTTTTTACACTTATGGAACATTTTCTTTTAATTTTGGAAAACAAAGAAGAAGATTTTCACATGCTGGTTATATGAAAGATGCATGAAATTCAATAAAATAATGATAATATGTCATATAGTTTAAATCAATATCAAATCTTTGATTATATCTATCTACTTTCTAAAAAAAAATTAAGACTAGGAATGTTATAATTTTTTTTTTGCCAGTGAATTAGACAATCTCAATTTTAGATACATAACACACTCACACACTTCTCACACATTCTTTTTTCAATTTTAATTTCTAAAATTTAAACTCTAGACTTTTAAAATGAGGAGGAAAAATATGCCATGTAAGCGGAATGTCATAATTTCTATACATGTGAGCATGTTGTCATTTATATCCTTCTTTTTTCTCGTTTTGTAAGAAGTGCTTAGGAAATTTAGTGTAATTCACAACCTGAACTTTCATTCTCTATATGACTATATCCCTAGCTACTTTAACTAACACAAATTAAAAAATATAAATAAATGTGAGATTCTTAGTTTTCATGAAGGGTCTAATTTTTTAGTCAAAGTATTCTTTTATGCATTGTTTCAAGAATAGTGTTGTAGCAATTCATGTACGCGGGCCTCCTCATTTTTTCCAACTATTAATCTATATATAGTGAAAAAAATATTGATCAAGAAAAACTCAATAATACTTTAATAGTTGGAGTAATTTCTTTACTTCAATTAAAGTGGAATGACTCATTTCCATATATATATATATATATATATATATATATATATATATATATTTTGATGGTACACCATCATCCAAATTAAACCTGACAAATAAACTTGATAAAGTTTAATTGTAAAACTACTGATAATAAGGTTTAATAATGAGTAAAAATGTCATCGAGTTTGATGGCATAACTTATTTGTAATTTATGCATATTTTTTAAAATAATTTTTTATTATGAATTATTTAAGTTTTAATAAATAACTCAATAAATTACTATAAGTTTAATTCACCATGTGTTTGATTGTGCTAGGTGAAAAATAATATCTACGTACGTAAATAATGTTAAAAATGATCCGAACAACGAGTTGGGTGATAATTTCAATTATTTCAGATGATGAAAATTCATTAGATGTTACTAGCAACAATGAAGATACAACTGAGGTTAAAAGAATTGTAAATTTAATGGTGGAACACATTTGGAATCGAGTTTAGATAGATATGAAGCTTGTCAATTTTATAATGCTTATGCTAGTTGACATAGTTTTGTTACGAGAAAAGATGACATCATTAGAGATAAGAATGGCATAATTATTTGTAGGCAACCTGTGTGCAATAAAAAAAGATGCAGAAATAAAAGGTATCTTGATTTAAACAACAGAACAAGGGAGACAAGGTCAATCTCGCAAGCTGTGTCTAGCGCGGCTTAAGGTTAAGCTTAACTATCAGTGTGGGAGATAGAAAGTATCATGTTTTGTTGAAGATTATAATCGTGAACTAGCTCCTCTACAATTTGCATATCTCGTTCCAGCCAATTACTGTTTAATTGCAGCTGATAAAGTCCAAGTAGAGAATCTGCACTAATTTAGTGTCAAAATGTGTCATATTATTGGATATATTATAAGCTAGAAGTGTAACACTCCGATTTTTCACAGAGTTATTTTCGAAAATTTTGTGATAAAAAATTTGATAAATATCTGAGAATCACCTCATCATAAAATAATAAGGTGGATTTAGACTGAATAAGTGAAAAGAATAGATATACCGTGAGAGATAAAAGCGTGTCATAAGCTGAAAATCGTACCGATAACGATAAATTTGACAAGTTAAATTCATCTATGAAATCTTTACTACTAGCTTTTCTTGACTGAATTAGCTTAGTAGAACATTCTAAGCTTAATCTAAATTTGAGATACTCTCTGCGACTAATATCTCAATTGCCGGTTATTCAAACCGATACGGTTTGAAACAGTAATCATACGGTTTAATTATTAAACCGTATCCTTTTTTTCTTTAGTGATTCGGCTAAACCAATGAAGAACTATCTTCACCCAAGACTCATAAAACCATATAATAAACTAACCCGCTGAGCTTAATTAAACCGAGCTTGAATTGTACCAAACCAACCGAACCACTAATCCACTATAAACCATGATTAATCAAACCAACGGAGCTAATCAAGGTTAGCACCACCTCATTCTTTTCTTTCAATGTGCTGTCCGAACTTCCTCATGCATGCAAGCCAAATTTGATGATTCATGAGAATGTAATTAATGCAAGCTTGCATGCAAGTTAACAAATGCCACCTAGATCTTTAATCCAATATCCGTTGCACTTAAATAATCTCATATGCTAATAAAAGAAAAAGGAGAGTTGGAGAGAGTGGTCGAAGAGAGTGAGTGAGGGAGAACTCGCCAAAACACTTGAATGCTCATCATGTTCCTCTTCCAAATTCAAGAATACCATACCACTTCCATTCATTCTTCCCACATTCATATCAACTCTCTTTAAATTCCAGCCACAAGCATCCAAGAATGTGACCAAGTTGAGCAAGAAAAACACAAGAGGTGGAGTAGAAGAGCTGGCCGAATTTGGGTCAAGGAAGGAGACCATAACCAAAAAGAAACTTCAAGAAAGTTACAAGAGGGGGTTATTAGGAACAAATTCAATGGCTTAAGCAACACAAGAGGTAAGGGTTAAGTAGCTATATGTGTTGATTTCTTTGTGACAATTTGTTTGTTGCATTTGTAGGTATAGCTTTATGTCTCGATTTGTTATTCACAACATGCCTACCAAAGTTCCCTCTCATCTGACCTGGGTAGATATTTCTGTTCTTACTCCCGTTTCTGTTATTGATGATAGTGAGTATGTTGAGACCTTTCGTAGGCACCATAGATTGTGTGAAAGTCGGGAGGATGAGAAAAATTATGAGATAGTTGTAGCTGATCCCGAGGAGAGGGTATGTTTTCCCCCATTAGATAAGTCGAAACACCCTTTCTTTTACGCCTATGATTGTTTTTTCACTAAGCTAGATGTTAGGCTTTTTTTTTTTTCGATTTTGAGATTTATGTCTTCTGGACTTGTAATGTTGCCCCTATCCAACTACACCTGAACTCATGGGCTTTTTTGAAAATATACCAACTCCTTTGTTGGGAGCTGGATGTTCAACCTTCCCTAAAAGTATTTTTCTATCTTTTTGTGTTGACCAAACCTTTTAATTCTTCCAAGAAATTAGGTTGGTTTTCTTTCCGGGCTGTCCAGGATAGGAAGATTTTTTTTCTATTTTTGATGAGTCCTTCCACGATTTTAAAAATTACTTTTTTAAAATTCGAGCTATTGAGGATGCCCGACCTTTCTTTTTAGATAAGAATAATGAACCCTGTTTTTCGTTATATTGGGAAGAGAAACCAATGATAGCCAAATATAATGTAGATGACTTAGATGAGATCGAGAAGAGTGTAGTTGGCTTGTTTCAAGAGTGATGGGGTCGGGTTCCTTACTTGGACACCAAAAAGATTTTAGAGGATCCCAATCAATTTTGGTCCAAGCTAGGTAGCTCTCTTACCTTTTGATTATGAATTGTGGTTGTGAGTTTGTGTTGATGACTAATGTGCCTTTATTTTTGTATTACAGAAAGAATGGCTCCTAAATCTGCTTCCATGAAGACACTTCGGGCCACTAGAAAGAATGTTCTGGCTCGGGGTATTCAATTGAAAGAAGCTAGTGATACTGCTGCCTGACCTTCCCCTACAAAGTCAGACTCGGGCACCTCTTCTTCGTGGAAGATTATACCCGTCCCTGCATCTTGGCCAATTTCCCACCTCTCTACGTCAGACAGTGCTGTGGCACGTCCTCTTCCTTCTTCATCCAAACCCCCTCCCAAAATGTAGAAAACTTCTGATGGGGATAGTATATATGATAAGGGTTTTGATGAATTAAGAATTTCTATCCTAGTTGTGGACCACAAACATGGTAATTGTGTGTGAATTAATCTCAATTAGTCAATCTTACATCAAGCATAAGTCAACTAGGCATAATTAATCTCAATCTCTAAGTCCTAAGTCAACACTAGGGGGGTCACTTAGAGTCAAGGAAAATCAAATTAATTAGCAACCCTCACGCAATGTGGAATGGACATCCACCACTCAAGTTCACCCAAACACCAAAATTCTCAACCAAGAGTGTGAGAAACTAAGCAAAAACCCAACCAAGCATTTTGTCAAACACTTGGTGGCATGTAAAGAAAGCATGATAAAATGACAAGAAATAATAAATGCTACAACTACCAAGCAAGGAAAGTAAAGATAGCAACTCAACAAAGCAATAAATGATATAAAAACTTAAATTGCATTAAATGTAAATTAAGATAACAAGAGTGTGTGTGAACATAAAAATAACCAAAATGAGAAATTAACAAGATAACATAAGGGAATTAAGACAATAAAACAAAGAAAGGTAGAAGAAACTAGAGTAAAACAAGAATTAAAAGTAGCAATTACAAGGAAATTAAACTAAAAACCCTAGGTTCTAGAGAGAAGGGGGAGCTTCTCTCTCTAGAAAATGAACTACATGACTAAAATCTAACCCTAATTACTCCCCCCTTCACATGGAGTGAGACCTTGCTTAATATAGGAAGAATCAGCTTCAGAAAGTCCAAAAACTGGATTCTGGAGACCTAGAAATCTTCCCCAGCGATTTCCATTAAATGAGTCACGCGCTGGGAAGTGTGCGGACGCACAGGCGTGTGTGTATGCACACATGCTGATTTTCCTTTTGTGCGTACGCACAGGTTGTCATGCGTACACACACATGGTTTTGTGGCTTTTGTGCGTACGCACACTAGGTCGTGCGTACACACACTCCGATGTGTGCTTCTCTTTTATTTTCTTCATGTTTTCTCCCTTTGTACATGCTTCCTTCCACTTTTGCCTTGCCAAACTTGCCTTTAGGACCTAAAATCACTCATCAAACATGTCATGGCATCGAGTGGCATAAAAGTGGGATTAAAATAACTAATTTAAGCACAAAAACGCATGTTTTCATATTTAGGCACAATCTAGAGAGAAAACACAAAAGCATGCTATTTGGATGAATAAATATGGGTTTATATGATAAGATCCACTCAAATCAAAGTAAAATATATCATCAAATATGGATTCATCAATTCCTCCACACTTAAACAATAGCATGTCCTCATGCTAATCACAATCAAAGGAGAAGGAAAAAGGGGAAAAACAATTTATTCAATACAACCAACTACATGCATGCAACCACACTAAATGCTATCTATATATATGTACACTATGGTTCCTATTTAGTTTGGCACAAAACAAACAAGAGATTCCAAGTAATCCGAAACAAGCCTTAGGGCTAAGGCAAAGAGTCAATACACTATGATCAAAGTCCAAAGAATTGAATTGAGATTTTCAAAACTAACCAAAAAAAAACTTGCAAGAAGATACAATATAAGGGACAAGAACATAGAATTGAGCGACCGAACCCCTCACCGGATGTGTATTCACTCAATTCGCTCAGTGTTTAGGGCTTAATCACTCAATTCTCCTTTAGTCATGTTTCTCAAAGATTTGTAAGTCATCTAACAATCAACAATTATTTAGTGCATGCATACAAATATCATGAGGACTTCCATAGTTGTAATGGAGCTAGGGTCAAGGTAGGATGCATATGGTCAAGTATACTAGAATTTGAATCTTTGATCAACCTAAGCTTTCTACCTAACCTATGACAACCTATACAATTCAAAGCTAACCTAACTACCCATTCTTCACTTTTTCATACACTCATGTATTCTCTTTTTGATCATCACACATATGCATTGATTCTTATTGACTTCACTTTGGGGCATTTTGTCCCCTTTTTATTATTTTTCTTTTCTATTTTATTTTATTTTTTTTCTTTTATTTATTTTTCTCATCATTTTTTTCTTTTTCAAACTAAAATATATACAAGAACATCAATGCATATGGTTTAACATAATTCATACATGAGTATGTATCCAATTCCCAATATTTTGACAAAAACATAAAAAAAAAAACACCCTTTTATCTCAACCAATGTTCCCGAACTTCCCAAACTTAAATGATAAACACACTCACTAGCCTAAGCTAATCAAAGATCCAAACAAGGGACATTTATTATTTTTCGCTTAAGGCTTATGATGTGCTAAAATTAAGAACAAATGGGTTTAGCATAGGCTCAAAGTTAGTTAATGATGCGGCGGAAATTAGCCGATTAAGAATTTATAAATAGAACGGCGTTGTAAGTACAGTTCTTAACCGACGAAATCCGCTTATCAATTTAGAAGGGTTGTCACAAAATTAGAATAAAAATACTAGGAGTAGGAATCCCAGGTCGTCTCCCAATGAGTTGACAAAAGGGTGCTATTTTATCAGTTAGGAATTTTCCGAGAAATTTTGAGAGTTGAATAACAGAAAATAAATAATTGTAAATAGATGTAATGAAAATTAAAAGAGATTTATATATTCAAAATAAAAATCCTTGATCGGGAGAAGATTAATTGGAAGTTCTATCCTTGTTGGAATTCTCTCAAGTGTAGTAGCAAGAGGTTGTTGTTTTCACTTAGTTAACCCTTACTAAATACAGGAAAGTCAAGTGATTGAGCTGACTCTTATTCACAAGTCCTAATCCTCTCCCTTAGAAAGGATTAACGTTAGTGCCTAGAGAGTTAACCAACAACTTCCAATTTAACTAATCACTTGAGCATTCCAACTCAAGGGTATCCTTTTAATCAACCCTCAAGTCAAGTTGGGAGTCTACTCTATTGTCATGAATATAACGCTCACAGAAATATAAGAAGAAGACATGATAAATTAAATAAAATAGGAATTAAAAATTAATTAAAAGTAAAAATAATTCTTTGCATTAATAAATCCCAATATGCAACATACGTATCTGAACAGGGTTAATAAGTAATTAAAAGAGTAAAGGAATAAGAAAACAAACTAGAATAATAGCAACTTCAACGGAGGTAGTGACTCTTCTCAATATCCAAAGCAAAAGCTTAAAACTAGAAATCTATAAATGTAAAGGAAAACCTAGAGGAAGTCGTAAGTTCTCTCTCAGATTCAAAACTAAAACTAAAAACTATGCAAATGAGAATGTGTGTTGAGTCTCTGCTTGTCCCCCGGCTCTAGTTTGTGTTTCTGGGCCGGAAACTGGGTCCAAATTCGGCCCAAAATTGCCCCCAGCATTTTCTGCGAATTCTGCAGGTAGCGCATGTCACGCGTACGCGTCAGTCACGCGTACGCGTCGCTGGTCAACTTCGCGTGTCACATGTACGTATCAGGCACACGCACGCGTCGCCGTGCGAACTCCAATTCACGCGCACGTGTTAGCCATGCGTGCGCATCGCTGCTCTCTGGTTGTCTCCTCTATTTCTTGTGCTCCTTCTATTTTTGCAAGCTTCATCTCCATCTTCTAAGCCATTCCTGCCCTAATAAGCTTGAAAATACTTAACACACAGATCACGACATCGAATGGAAAAAAAGGAAAATTAAAATACACAATTTAAAGGCTTAGGAAGCAAGATTTCAATTATGGAACAAAACTAGGAAGGAATTGGAAAATCATGCAAATAGTATGAATAAGTGTGCAAAGACTTGATAAAACCACAATATTGAGCACAAGATAAACCATAAAATAGTGGTTTATCAATCTCCCCACACTTAAACATTAGCATGTTCTCATGCTAAGCTCAAGGAGATAAAAAGAATGAATGGGGAAAAGTAAGACTCATGAGATGCAACCTATGAATGCAACTATATGCTATGATGATTCTGTCTACTTGGTTAAAAGCAAATAAGTTCTTCAAGACAAAAATAGACCAGATTCCACTAATTCAAATCATACAATAAAAGACAAGTAAACTTGTAAGAAGATAGCTCATGAAAACAGGGAACATAGAATCAAGCATTGAACCCTCACTGGTAGTGTATATGCACTCTAATAGCTTAAGTGTCTAGGGTTAATTCACTCCACTCTTCTCTAGTCATGCTTTCTAAATTTTATTCTTCATCTAACCAATCAACAAAACTTTAGTATACCAATGCAAATATCATGAGGTCTTTTTAAGGTTGTAATGGGGCTAAGGTAAGGTGAAGATATATGTATGGCCAAGTAAGCTATAATATGAATCTTTGATTAACCTAAACTCTTACCTAACACACACGCACACTCTATGTAATTCCAAAATCATGCCTAGCTACCCCAAAATTCCCACTTTTGCATCACATACTCATGCATCAACCTTTCTTTAATTTTATCACACGTGCATTGATCTTTCATTAAACTTAACATTGGGGTAATTTTGTCCCCTTATTTAATTATTTATTTATTTATTTGAATATTTTTTATTGATTTTTTTATTAAAAATATAAAAGTAAACATAACATATCAATGCACATGAATTTTTAATTTTTCTAGTCTCACATGAGTATGTATCCAAGTTCCCAATATCTTGTCAACAAAATTCAACACTTTCCTATCAACCCAAGTTCCCACAGTTCCTCACACTTAATTGATATACAATCTCTAACTTAAGCTAACCAAAGATTCAATTGGGGTAATTAATTATTTTTTCGCTTAAGGCTAGTGATGTGGTAAAATATAGAACAAACGGGATTAAAAGGCTCAAAGTGGCAAACAAAGGTAATTGAAAGGATAGGCTATTTGGGATAAGTGAGGTAATAACAAACGATGGCCTCAATCATATGCAAGCATGTAAATATATTAAACAATGGACATATAGAATATAACAAAATATATATTACAATCATAGAAAAGAAAACACACAAGAATAAAATATTATGGTTAAATAATATAACCATGTAATTAAGCTCAAAATCTCAAAGATTGTGTGTTCTTAGCTATAATTCATGTTCTAATTTACAATCTTCAAACAAGTTTAACACAAATGATCAATTTAAATTAGTGAAATGCTATAAAAAGGGTCTTGAAAAGAAACTCATTACTTTAACCAAGCAGAACATACATGCAAACAATTATTATTATGCAATCTATCCTATCTAACAAAAGAAAAAGTCAAATGTTGGTGTTATGAAAGAGAAAAAGCTTACCTCCGGAAGTCAAGGACTGACCTCCCCACACTTAAAGCTTGGCACGGTCCTCCGTGCCTTCAGTAAGGAGCAAGGGAGGGCTGGAAGCGTCGCCTCCAGTGTCTGGTTTGCCTTGGCTCTCTGTACTACTGGATGAAGGGGAGTATGGGGTGTCCTTTTGTTCTGGGGGTGGGTGTGTACCAACTATGAGGTTCTTCAGGTAGTTGTATCGGCGCTTGTTACGGCGCTCCATTTGCTCCATTCGCCGGTCTCGCCGGTCGATCCTCTCAATGATCTGAAGAAACATCTGATGGATAGATGGTGCTTGTGGTGTGGATGATGGTGGAGTAGAAGTAGGAGGAGTATCCAAAGATGGACCTGCAGGTCGGCTCGCAGAGGGAACTGACGGCCGGATGTACTTCCCATTCGGGACATACTGGTCGGCTCTAGGGATCATGACCTTCGTGTCTCCTGCTCGAGATGACACACCCGCTGCAGAGACTAAATCTGAAACCAAAGCGGGGAAGGGCAGGTTACCCGCAATCTGTACGTGTCCCATGGCATGCTGGATGTGTCGGGGCAGGTTGAGCGGTTGCTCTGTCAGGATGCACCAGAGGAGGACAGCCATGTCTGCTGTGAAGGTCGACTCGTGAGTGCTCGAAAAGACATAGTGGGACATAATCTGTGCCCACACGTAAGCCTCCAGGGTGAGTGACTGAGCTGAGATGTTCTTGGAATTTGAACGATGCTGCCCATAGATCCACTTGCTGCCAGGTTGGGCTATAACTCCAAGTACGTTATCCCAGTCGAACTGATACATGTGACACTTACGAGATGCTTCTTGATATGCATCCCATCCCTCTGGACTAGGTGAAAGGTCCAGTGCTCTCTGTATGGCACTCTCGGAGACAGGGACCTGCTACTGACGGACGAAGACAGTCTGTAGAGTAGGCGAGTAGAAGTTTGAGTAGAATTCAACTACCCAGGATAAGTTAGCCTCTTGTGGCTGCTTCCTCAAAAATTTCCACTGTCTCCTCTCGATTCGGGGCTCCACAAAATCAACAAAGTGTGTTGGAACAATGAGTATATGCTCATTGTTGTAGTTCCTCTCAGCTAGGACGGGGAACATCTGTTCGCAATAACGGTTAGCAAATCGTGTGGAGTCTCGGGCGGAAAAGGCTTTCTCTGATTCATCAACTTTAATGATCCTCTTCACCCGCTTTGTTGGCAGCTTGACACTGGTAGATGGAAGTGCTTTTGCCAGTGTTCTCTTGGTTCTTCTCCTAGCCGGTGGCTTATCAGTGGCCTTCTCTTTTCCTTTCTTGGTACCCATGCCTAAGGAAGAAGAAAAAGGAGGGATGTGAAATATAGATAACCAAAACCGGAAGGGAGAAGATTCCCAGTGATAATGAATGCCAAAAGAAAGATGTTAGCTCAAATACATGGTAGCTACAACATGTAGGTAAGACATCAATGGAGATCAAGAGGACAATTCATAATAAATAGATGTAGGAGTGGTTATGGCATGCAGAAATAGGCATGAAAAGCATAGCTCAAGCATCAAGTAGTAAATGTGCCAAATTAAAGAGCAGGTGTAATGATGACAATTGTGAATAATAATCCCAAATACATGTGGAGTGCAAGAGTTGTGAAAAAGAGGCATTCGAGTAAAAGAGTAAAATAAAATAGAGTTCAGGATTCCATAAGGGCTTTTTCACAAACACTTGGGGAGCAAGATAGAAAAGGAATGAAAATAATATAATCCAAATGTATATGAGAGCTAAATTAAAGTATCAATTGTCAAATCACTCCATATAATAACCACAAGCATCAGGAGAATAAGGTAATACCCAAATAAAACTCCAATACCAACATAAGAATGCATGAAAAAGAAAAGAAAAAGAAACCATAAATAAGTAAGTTAAAAGAAAGATAGAGAAGAAAGAAACATAAATAAATGCAATAATGAAAATATTAGATGGGAGGAAGAAAGGAACCTTGATGAAGAAGATGAAGAAGGAGAGAAGAAAGTAGTAGAAAGAAAAAGGAAGAAGAAAGAAGGAAGAAATAATTAGGATTGAAAAGAATTAGGATTGGAGGAGAGGGGATTTGAAATCAGGCGTTGAAGTGGATAAATTGTGCATCGCATGAGACGCGTACATGTGCATCACGCGTACGCGTGGATCGCGATAGTTTTAAGTGACGCGTACGCGTCAGGGACGCGTACGCATGACATTGGTTGTGCGAATGGCGCGAAGGCATCAATGCGCATGCACAACTCTCTGTTTGTTGTGCGCATGAGACCAGGATCACATATGACGCGTGCGCGTCAGGGACGTGCACACGTGGATGGCCAGTTTGGGAAAACGACGCGCACGCGTGATGGGGCTTGTGCTCCCAGCACAGTTCCAGCCCTACACAATCATAACTTTCTGGCCATACATTTATTTATGCCGATTTTTGGGGTCATGCGTATGCGTGAAGGACGCGTACGCGTGGTCTTGCTTGTGCCTAAGGCACGCTACCAGCACTACTCCCTCGTAATTCTCTGTTCTATTTCTTTAGTTCACGCACTCACATGTGACGTGTACGCGTCAGCGACGCTTGTGCGTCGAGTGCTATTTTTTTATGCGGAATGCAAAATGTAGAATGCAGATGAATATGCAGAATTTAGGAATGACTATTATGGAAAACTAAAGAAAATAAAACTAGTAATGGAAAAGGAACAATCATACCATGGTGGGTTGTCTTCCACCTAGCACTTTGCTTTTACGTCCTTAAGTTGGACGGTCCACAAGCTCAATCTACTTCTATTGGTGGATCTTCCAAGAGGAAGACCTCTAGCTCTTTATTGTCCTTCATCTTCTCACCATGATACAGCTTTAAGCGATGTCCATTGACCTTGATAAATTTAGAACTTGAAGGATGACTCAGGTGAAAGACTCCGTATGGCTCTGCCTTTTCTACCCTGTAGGGGCCTTCCCATCTTAAACGCAGCTTGCCTAGCATGAGTCTCAACCTTGAGTTATAAAGGAAAACTAGCTCCCCAGGTCTGAAATATCTTCTCTTGATGTGTTTGTCATGTACAGCCTTCACTCTCTCCTTGTATAGTCTAGAGCTATCATATGCTTCGAGTCGAAGGTTCTCCAGTTCTTCTAGTTGCAGCTTCCTTTCAGCACCAGCCTTCTCAAATCCCATGTTGCATTCCCTTACAGCCCAGAAAGCCTTGTGTTCCACCTCCACTGGGAGGTGACAAGCTTTGCCATAGACTAGGCGGAAGGGACTCATCCCTATGGGCGTTTTGTACGCTGTCCGATATGCCCAAAGCACATCTACAAGCCTGGTGCTCCAGTCCTTCCTATAAGGCTTTACTATCTTCTCCAGAATGCATTTTATTTCTCTATTAGGCACCTCTGCTTGCCCATTGGTCTGGGGATGGTAAGCTGTTGCCAGTTTGTGAACAATCCCATGCTTCTTCAGTAGACCTGCTAATCTGCTGTTACAAAAGTGAGTGCCTTGATCATTCACGATTGCTCGTGGTGATCCAAAGCGACAGATAATATAGTTTCTAACAAAGGAGACAACAGTGTTAGCATCATCAGTGCGGGTAGGAATTGCTTCCACCCATTTAGAAACATAATCTACAGCTAACAATATATATATAGGAAACTACTAGAGTTTGGGAATGGACCCATGAAGTCAATGCCCCAAATATAAAAAATTTCACAGAATAGCATAAGCTGTTGGGGCATCTCATCCTTCTTGGATATATTACCAAATCTTTGGCATGGGGAACAATATTTACAGAAGACAGTAGCATCTTTAAAAAGAGTGGACCACCAGAATCCACAGTCTAAAATTTTTCTAACTATTCTTTGAGGGTCAAAATGTCCACCACTCTCAAAAGAGTGGCAGGCCTCTAAAATGGACTGAAATTTTGACTAAGGCACACACTTTCTAATTATCTAGTCAGCACCATACTTCCATAGATATGGGTCATCCCATATGTAATATTTGGACTCGCTTTTCAGCTTGTCCCTTTGATGTTTAGTAAAATTAGGAGGGAAAGTGTGACTAACCAGATAATTAGCTATAGGAGAATACCAAGGAACTACTTCAGATATTGCGTGCAAGCTGTCAAATGGAAAAGCATCATTAATAGGAGTGGAGTCATCCTTGATGTGCTCAAGGCGACTCAAGTGGTCTGCCACTAAATTCTGGGAACCACTCCTATCCTTAATTTCTAAATCAAATTCTTGTAGCAGCAATATCCAACGTATTAGCCTTGGTTTGGACTCTTTTTTAGCTAATAAATACTTTAGAGCTGCATGGTCTGAGTATACTACCACCTTAGTACCAAGTAAATAGGCTCGGAATTTATCCAGAGCAAAAATAATGGCCAGAAGTTCTTTCTCAGTGGTAGTGTAATTAGACTGAGCAGCGTTTAAGGTCTTAGAAGCATAAGCAATGACGAAGGGATCCTTACCTTCGCGTTGAGCCAGCGCCGCTCCTACTGCATACTGCATGGTTGGAGGCATCACACATAATCTCAAAAGGCTGGCTCCAGTTTGGTCCTCTCACAATTGGAGCTTGAGTCAAGGCGATCTTTAGCTTATCAAACGCAATCATGCAGTCCTCACTCAGCTCGAACTCAACATCCTTCTGTAGTAGTCTGGATATAGGCAATGCTACCTTACTACTGAAGTCCTTGATAAATCTCCGGTAGAAACCTGCATGACCAAGGAACGAATGGACTTCCCCTCACGGAGGAGGGGTAAGGTAAACTAGAAATCACATATACCTTTGCTGGATCTACAGAAATACCAGTATTAGAAACAACATGTCTTAGAACAATACCTTATTTAACCATAAAATGACACTTTTCAAAATTCAATACAAGATTTGAACTAACACACCTGTCTAATACTCTAGCTAAACTATCAAAGCAAAGGTTAAATGAATCACCATATACGCTAAAATCATCCATAAAAACTTCCATACAGCTCTCAATAAGATCAGAGAAAATACTCATCATGCATATTTGGAAAGTAGCTGGTGCATTACATAAGCCAAAAGGCATCCTCTTGTATGCATACGTTCCAAAGGGACATGTAAAAGTAGTCTTCTCCTAATCTTCAGGAGCTATATGAATTTGAAAATAGCCTGTATAACCATCTAAAAAGCAGTAATGTGATTTACCTGACAGGCGATCAAGCATCTGATCAATGAATGGCAAGGGGTAATGATCCTTGCGGGTAACCTGGTTGAGGCGCCTGTAATCAATGCAAACTTTTCATGAATTTTGCACTCTAGTTGTCAGGAGCTCTCCATGCTCATTCTTCACTGTTGTGACTTCAGACTTCTTGGCACCACTTGTATTGGGCTAACCCATTCACTATCTGAGATGGGGTAGATGATATCTGCTTCTAACAGTCTGGTCACTTCCTTCTTAACAACCTCCAAGATGGTAGAATTCAATCTTCTTTGAAGTTGACGGACAGGTCTTGCCCCCTCTTCTAGAAATATCCTGTGCTCACAAACTTGAGGGCTGATGCCTACTATATCTGCCAAGCTCCACT
The DNA here is from genome assembly GCF_003086295.3 of Arachis hypogaea. Lineage (NCBI taxonomy): Eukaryota > Viridiplantae > Streptophyta > Magnoliopsida > Fabales > Fabaceae > Arachis > Arachis hypogaea. Next base: position 38,236,425 of record NC_092048.1, on the reverse strand, counting down.
CAATTGCTTTCTTGTGTCTTCTCAGCACACTAAGCAGCTGCTCCTCCTGTTGGAAAGTGAGTTCCCTTGCAATGATAACTGTGAGCTTCTGATTGTCCTCAAGGTAAGCATACTTGAGGTGGGGTGGAAGGGGATTTAATTCTATTTTCTGCTCATGGCTAGGCACTTGATCATCTGGAGCTAGTGATAATGGCAAAGTGTCCTCATTGTGTTCAGAGGGTTTCCCCACACTTGCACCTTGCTCCATGTGATTTCTTCTACTTCCTCTTGGTGAACTGCAGCTACAGTCTCATCAATGATGTCGCACTGGAAGATGGAATAATCTTCCGGAGGGTACTTCATAGCTTCATCCAAGTTGAAGCTCACTGCTCTGCCATCTATCTCAAAGGAGTAAGTTCCTGAGAATGCATCCAACTTGAATTTTGAGGTCTTCAGAAATGGCCTCCCAAGCAGGATGGATGATGGTCTTCCCGAGTCATTAGAGGGCATCTCCAAAATATAGAAGTCAATAGGAAATGTGATCCCCTTAATGCTCACCAGCATGTCCTCAGCAATTCCAACCACTGTGATGATGCTTTTATCTGCTAAAACAAAACGAGTTGCCAACCTTTTTAAGGAAGGGAGCCTCAAAGCATCATATACAGACAATGGAATTATACTAACACATGCTCCTAAATCACACATACAGTCAGAAAATTTCACACCATCTATAGTAATAGTAACCATGCATGGACCTGGGTCACTACATTTTTCAGGTATATCACCCACTAAAGCATAAATAGAGCTACCTAGAGGAATAGTTTCTAAATCCTGTAATTTATCTTTATGCATGCACAAATCTTTTAGAAACTTATCATATCTAGGTACCTACTGAATGGCATAAAAAAATGGAATGGTTACCTCAACTTTTTTGAATATTTTTACCATTTTAGGGTCTAGTTCCATATGCTTTTTGGGTTTCCTAGCAAGGTGTGAAAATGGAATAGGAATGGCGCCACTTGCAGCTTCTGCGTCCCTTGGTGCTCCATTCCTTGGTTGAGCTGCTTCTTCTTCAACCGAGTCTTGTACTACATCTTCTTCTTCAGCATCCTCTACCTCCACAGTACTTTCAACTGAAGTGTCTTCTGTGAAGCTTGGCTCCGCATGGCTCCTCTCTGGTAGTGTAGTCCCGGACCTCAAAGTAATGGCATTGATTCCTCCTTTGGGGTTGGGTATAGGCTGAGATGGGAGTGTACTGGAGCTTGCATGTTGAGTGTTGGAGGTACTCGACGATCCCATCTGAGAGACGAGAGCTTGTATAGCAGAGGTCAGACCAGTAAGTGTGTTTTCTATGGTCGTTTGTCTTTGTGCAAGATAGTGAAGCAACTCGTCATTGGGAGAGGAAGATGGGTAAGTGATTTGGGGGACCCGCTGTTGGTTGTTCTGAGGCACTTGGGACTGCCTTTGGTGAGGTGCTCTATAAGGTTGGTTTTGGTTCTGCTGTCTGTTGTTGTTGTTCCACCTCTGATTTCCATTATTGTCTCTACCTCCTCTGTTGTAGTTGTCCATCCATCCTTGATTGGAATTATCTCTCCATCCTTGGTTGGAGTTGTCTTGCCAACCTTGATTGTGGTTTCCACCTTGGTTGTAATTGCCGCCTTGTTGATTGTATCCTTGATTCGGGCGGTCATAGAAATTATGAGTAGCTGCCAAGGTGTTGTCTTCTTGTTGGAGCTGCAGACACTCATCAGTGTAATGAGTATAATCAGCACATATTCCGCATACTCTTTGAGGAACTAACTGTTGACTTTGTTGTGGTGGGGGAGGCTGAGGTTGTTGTTGATTCAGCTGTATCTGCTTCGGTAGGTTGGTCATCTCATATAGAGCCTGCGTGAAAGCAGTAGTCTTACTGCTAGAGGAAACCTCTGCAACAGCCTTGGGATGGTTGTTCCTGTGCCTGACATTCCGAGTAGACTCTGCTAGATCAGTGATCAGTTGCCACACTTCATCCGCAATCTTGTACTTTTTCAGAGAACCATTACTCGCACCATCCAATATAGTCTTATCCTGAGGCTTCATGCCTTGTGTGAAGTAGCTGATCAACACCAACCTGTCAATCATGTGGTGGAGGCATGCGTCCAGAAGATTCCTGAAGTGCTCCCAATACTCATAAAGAGTCTCTGATTCGCCTTGAATGATGCAGGAGATTTCTTTCCTCAGTCTATCAGTAACTTCAGTTGAAAAGTATTTTTCCAAGAATTCTCTCCTAAGTGTATCCCAATTGGTAACAACTGCTTCAAGTTGAGTGTAGTACCATTCCCTTGCCTTTCCCTCAAGAGAAAATGGGAAGGCGGTTAGCAGAATAGAAGTCTCATCTACACCATGACGCCTAACAGTTGAGCAGGTAAGCCATGAAACTTAGGCATTAAGTTGATTAGCGCATTCTTCAGTTCAAAATCTGCAACTAGATTTGGGTGACGCACTTGATACGATTGCAGTGTGAAGTCTGGGGCTCCTGCCTCCTGGAGAGTAATCCTTCTGGGCTCCGCCATATTACCTACACGTAGATCAACTGAATTAGTAGAAAAGGAGCTTGTTTCTTCCTCAGATTCGCCTTCAGAAGAGACTGGTGAATTGGTAGTAACCACTTCACCACCCTCAGAGGCTAACTGCCGCCAAGCTCGCCTAATACGTAAAATAGTTCTTTCAATTTCAAGATCAAACACGGCTAAGCTCAGATCAGGCAGCGAACGCGTCATTCAATAAAAGAAACATACAGCTCATGGTAATACAATAAAATAAAATATGCAAAAATTAAAAATATGTACACTAACTAATAATTTAGCACACAATTGCAACTTCCCGGCAATGGCGCCAAAAATTGATGCGGCAGAAAATAGCCGATTAAGAATTTATAAATAGAACGACGTTGTAAGTACAGTTCTTAACCGACGAAAATTCGCTTATCAATTTAGAAGGGTTGTCACAAAATTAGAATAAAAATACTAGGAGTAGGAATCCCAGGTCGTTTCCCAACGAGTTGACAAAAGGGTGCTATTTTATCAGTTAGGAATTTTCCGAGAAATTTTGAGAGTTGAATAACAGAAAATAAATATTGTAAATAGATGCAATGAAAATTAAAAGAGATTTATATATTCAAAATAAAAAGCCTTGATCGGGGGAAGATTAATTGGAAGTTCTATCCTTGTTGGAATTCTCTCAATTGTAGTATCAAGAGGTTGTTGTTTTCACTTAGTTAACCCTTACTAAATACAGGAAAGTCAAGTGATTGAGCTGACTCTTATTCACAAGTCCTAATCCTCTCCCTTGGGAAGGATTAGCGTTAGTGCCTAGAGAGTTAGCCAACAACTTCCAACTTAACTAATCACTTAAGCATTCTAACTCAAGGGTCTCCTTTTAATCAACCCTCAAGTCAAGTTGGGAGTCTACTCCATTGACATGAATATAATGCTCACAGAAATATAAGAAGAAGACATGATAAATTAAATAAAATAGGAATTAAAAATTAATTAAAAGTAAAAATAATTCTTTGCATTAATAAATCCCAATATGCAACATACGTATTTGAACAGGGTTAATAAGTAATTAAAAGAGTAAAGGAATAAGAAAACAAACTAGAATAATAGCAACTTCAACGGAGGTAGTGACTCTTCTCAATATCCAAAGCAAAAGCATAAAACTAGAAATCTATGAATGTAAAGGAAAACCTAGAGGAAGTCGTAATTTCTCTCTCAGATTCAAAACTAAAACTAAAAACTATACGAATGAGAATGTGTGTTGAGTCTCTACTTGTCCCCTAGCTCTAGTCTGTGTTTCTGGGCCGGAAACTGGGTCCAAACTCGGCCCAAAATTGCCCCCAGCATTTTCTGCGAATTCTGCAGGTAGCGCATGTCACGCGTACGCGTCAGTTACGCGTACACGTTGCTGGTCAACTTCGCGTGTCACCCGTACGCGTCAGGCATGCGCACGCGTGAGCCATGCGTGCGCGTTGCTGCTCGCTGGTTGTCTCCTCTATTTCTTGTGCTCCTTCCATTTTTGCATGCTTCCTCTCCATCCTCTAAGGCATTCCTGCCCTAATAAGCCTGAAAATACTTAACGCACAGATCACGACATCGAATGGAAAAAAAGGGAAATTAAAATACACAATTTAAAGGCTTAGGAAGCAAGATTTCAATTATGGAACAAAACTAGAAAGGAATTGTAAAATCATGCAAATAGTATGAATAAGTGTGCAAAGACTTGATAAAACCACTCAATTGAGCACAAGATAAACAATAAAATAGTGGTTTATCAGTTAACAATGGAAGATGAAGGGTAGGCTATTTGGGTAAGTGAGCTATTTGAAACAATGGCCTCAATCATATACATACATTCATACACAAAATAACGGACATATAGAATCAAGCAAATCAAATATTACAATTATAAAAGGAGTTTATCACACAAGAACAAACTTTATGGTTGAAGATGTGCAACCATACAATTAAAGCTCAAATCTCACAAGGTATGTTGTTCTAGCTCTTTTCTATGTTCTTATGAAAAATACTTCAAGCAAGTTTGAAAAATAATTTCTCAATTCAATCAATGGCATGCCCTAAAAGGGATTTCATGAAAATTTCTTGTTGTTTTTACCAAAATTATTCAATCTAACATGTAACATGCAAATATTTACTACCCTAATACTATAAGTATTAAAGAAATATTTACAAACAAACCAAACCAAACAAAGTGTAAATAAGACAAAAAATTGCACAAATTGAAGAAAAGGAACAAAAAGAATATTGCAAAGTGTCTAAGAGAAGAATTTTACCCCCCTTGAAGTTGGCGATCCTCCCCCACACTTAAATAATGCACGGTCTTCCGTGCAAGCACATAATCCGGGGGTGAAGAGCTAAGAGGCTTTACCTTCAGCTGGTGGGCACCGGGGGTTCCGGTTGCATGTAAACAAATAAATAACAATTGAGGAGAAGTGAGATGTGTGTGGTGTGATGAAAGGCAATGTGTGCATTCTAAGTGCGCGGTTTAGAAGACGCACATTGGCCCGGTAAAAAGAGAAACCACATAATCAAAAGAATTAGCACGGTCCTCAATTAGGTAGCCTAGGTTGCAATTAAAGAATAAGTAAACTTAAGGCACAAGCAACCCTAGGCAACCACAAAAGTGAATTGAGTATTTGATATTGGTTATTGAATTTGTGCACGTGAAAGCGCAAGATTGATATAAAATAGCACAATAAACAACAACCAATCCCATAATGAACGGAAACTCCTTATTCATCATGAAACATAATGAAAAAGTCACATGGAAAGGTACTTGTTACAAAAAGTAATAAGCTTGATAAAAATCAAGTTAAGTCACTCAAACAAATGCAAAGCATTAACAAGGAACAAGTATCGGATATGTGATGATTTTTAATATGAAAATCATGATGAACAAGTAATTTCAACTCAAATCACTTAATCTAATGCACTTATATAATTTTTCCTAGTGGTACAATCAAAACAAGAGTATTTAAATCCACTAGGTACTTGCATATTAAAGCAAGGTATAAGTGCATTGTATCAAGAGGCAACCCTATCGCTAATAAACAAACACTTTCAACTTATTTAAATAGAAACAACGAAAGTAAAACTAATATAATAACTAAAATAAAAATGAAATTCAATGAAGATTAAATAAAACAGGAGGAAAAACATGGAAGAAGCAAGAAAAGAGAGGGGTGGAGGGGCGGAAGTGCGTTAGGGCTTAAATGGAAAAGAAATAAAAATTTTGCCCAAAACAGCACCTGTGCGTATGCACAGACATATGTGCGTACGCACACTAGGTGAAAAGGGAAGGGGTGCGTCTGCACAAGTTGTGCGAACGCTCTAGACAGAAGGGGGTGTAAGAAGTGTGCGCACGCATAAGCCTGTGCGTGCGCACAGAAGGTTCTCTTTCTTTCTTTTTTTTTTTTTGAATGGATCATGTGTGCGTGCGCACACTGGTCCGTGCACACGCACTGAAGCGAGAAGGGTTGGGGTGCAGGTGCACAAGCTGTGCCAACGCTCCCACCAGAGGAGCTATTAATTGGTGTGTGGACGCACACATCTGTGCGGCCGCACAGGTCACAGAAAATAGAGCAGCGCGCACGCACAAGCTATGCTGGCGCTGCGACCAGATGGCATGTCAAGGAGTGTGCGGACGCACAAGCTTGTGCGGCCGCACAGGTGGCGAAAAATACAGTTTTGTGCGCACGCAAAGCATGGTGCACACGCACAGATGCCCTGTTTCACAAAAATTTTTCTTCAAAATTCTAAGGTACCAAGCCTTAGTTCAATGAAAGCTCAACCCCAAAAATATTCAAACATCCAAAATTTCATGACCCACATGCAAATTTACCTACTAAACTCAAAATTAAACTAATCCTAAGCAAACCAAAATAAGCAAAAATGCAATAAACCAAAATTATATACAAGAAAAAGGGTAAGAACAATGTTACCATGGTGGGGTGTCTCCCACCTAGCACTTTGGTTTAGTGTCCTTAAGTTGGACTTATGGAGGGCTCTCATCAAACCTCCTTGAAATCCCACCCAAGCTTGTTTTCTCCAAGATTTTTGAGATTCCAAAGCTTATGCACCCAAATCTTGTTGTGAATTTCTTTCATTCCATCTAGGTAACAAGCATTTGAAATTCTCAATTTCTACAACACAATAGCAACAAAACTCACAATGTCATGGGTGAAAATTCATAGGATAAAAAGAAAATAAAAATCAAAGGTAATAAGAACAAATAAAATAAACTCCTAAGACTTAGAAAAAACAAGCAATCAATCAAAACCAACTATTTACATATTAACATATTTACAATAGCCAATAACAAGTACCATTATAACTCCTCGGCAACGGCGCCAAAAACTTGATGAGTGTAGATTTTGCACCGATTTGGATTTTTCTACTCAAGATAACTTACGTTGCAAGTATAGACCAAACCGGAAAATTAAATCCCAAACATCAAAGTTTAATATTTCTAATTTAAATCGAGAGTAATTCAACCTCGGATCGTCTTCCCTAGGAGTTGCAATTAAGTGTCTATTATTGGCTATAGGGAAATGGGGGTTGGATGATGGCAATTGGCAAGAAATTAAAATGCAAGAAGGTAACTTAACATGCAAGAATTTAAATGGAGGCAAGTAAAGGCAATGGAAATGGAAATTGAAAGCTAAAAAGGACTCTTGGTAAGAAGTGGGTAATTAAGGATTCCTATCTTAGTTGTGGACCACAAACATGGTAATTGTGTGTGAATTAATCCCAATTAGTCAACTCTATATCGAGGATAAGTCAACTAGGCATAATTAATCTCAATCCCTAAGTCCTAAGTCAACACTAGGAGGTCACTTAGAGTCAAGAGAAACCAAATTAATTAACAACTCTCACACAATGTGAAATGGACATCCACCACTCAAGTTCACCCAAACACCCAAATTCCCAACCAAGAGTGTGAGAAACTAAGCAAAAAAACCCAACCAAGCATTTTGTCAAACACTTGGTGGGCATGTAAAGAAAGCATGATAAAATGACAAGAAATAATAAATACTACAACTACCAAGTAAGAAAAGTAAAGATAGCAACTCAACAAAGCAATAAATGACATAAAAACTTAAATTGCATTAAATGTAAATTAAGATAACAAGAGTGTGTATGAACATAAAAATAACCAAAATGAGAAATTAACAAGATAACATAAGGGAATTAAGACAATAAAACAAAGAAAGGTAGAAGAAACTAGAGTAAAACAAGAATTAAAAGTAGCAATTACAAGGAAATTAAACTAAAAACCCTAGGTTCTAGAGAGAAGGGAGAGCTTCTCTCTCTAGAAAATGAACTACATGACTAAAATCTAACCCTAATTGCTCCCCCCTTCACATGGAGTGAGGCCTTGCTTAATATAGGAAGAATCAGCTTCAGAAAGTCCAAAAACTGAGCTCTGGAGGCCCAGAAATTGCCCCCAGGAATTTCCATTAAATGAGTCACGCGCTGGGACGTGTGCGGACGCACAGGCGTGTGCGTACACACACATGCTGATTTTTCTTTTGTACATACGCATAGGTTGTTATGCGTACGCACACATGGTTTTGTGGCTTTTGTGCGTACGCACACTAGGTCGTGCGCACGCACACTCTGATGTGTGCTCCTTTGTTTTCTTCATATTTTCTCCCTTTGTACATGCTTCCTTCCACTTTTGCCTTGCCAAACTTGCCTTTAGGACCTAAAATCACTCATCAAATATGTCATGGCATCGAGTGGCATAAAAGTGGGATTAAAATAACTAATTTAAGCACAAAAACGTATGTTTTCATATTTAGGCACAATCTAGAGAGAAAACACAAAAGCATGCTATTTGGATGATAAATGTGTGTTTATATGAAAAGATCCACTCAAATCAAAGCAAAATATATCATCAAATATGGATTCATCAACCGCCTTATGCATCTTTTTTAAAAGCAAAGGTTTACTATAAAGAAAAATCTAAAATCTTTTCTGAAAGAGGAACTGTTCACTTCTTAAAAATTCAAAAGCCTTTCAAAAGGTTTATCTATGCTGAACCAAATTAGTTTTTCATACTTTTCCAAACCAAAAACATCAACCAGACATGGCCTTCGGCCCACCTCATGATCAACCACAACTCTAGGCCCAAACAACCCAAACAATAACCAATCACCACAGTCCAACAGAGTCTCAGTCGCAAACACAAATAGGAAAGTTCAAGCACAAACAAACAGTTATTACAATTAGAACAATTAGCAGTTAATCACAAGTAATCACAAAGGCAAACCAAGTACAATTTACACACCCAAACAATGTCACATAGATGCATATGATGAATGCCTGCCCTAGTAGTTGATGATATCATCTGTCGGTTATAAAGCCAACCCGACAAGTCCTGGTAGCTAACCATTGGACTGTCCCTCTGTCGTGCATCCCCAACTCGAGTTATTCACAATCATAATTATAATTCATATTCAATACCCTCACTGGTGTTTATTCACGGGGGCGAGCTCATCCGGAACTTTCACAGTGTCCGGCCACACTTACGACATAGGGTCAGTAGAGTATCAAGTCTCAACCTGGAGCACGTGGTGGCTAGCCACTGCTTTCACCCAGGAAAACTCATATCTCAGATAATTGGAAGTGCAACAATCACTTTATCAGCTCAAAATCATTCATATTCATACTCAGCCATCCAACTCATAACATATTCTACAATCAGCCACAATTCATTATCATATACAGCCATTCCGGCTCATAACATAAAAGCACTTCCACCATCCAACATCATCAAACTCATAAAATCATCATTCAAGCCATAAATAACTTTTTCTCAATTCAATTTACTTTGAAATCGAAAATTAATTCTTTCCAACCTTGGCGTTAAAATCCCCATTTCACAAATCCTTTCAGGCTCATAGCCACTTTTCCTCAAATGTAACTTTCTCTTTTCTAAAACAAAGTCACCCTCAGCATCATATTTCCAAAATTCCAAAACCAGGACAATTTAAAATCTCCTTTGAAGGATTCAAAATCATTTATCCTAATATAGGATTCGATAATAAAATTTCTCAGCCGAGTCTCAAGACTTTAGGGAAGGACAACCTATCTCAATTTCTTAAAAATTCATTGAAATTCTTAAAATCATATATCATTAGTTTAAGCAAATAAAAACAGAGTTTATTATAACCCAGATCATATAAAGTCACAAGTCCCAACCCAATCCAAAGTCAATTCACTTGAAATGGAACCGATTCGTTTAAATTAAAACCACTTTCAGGTTCCTCCTTACAACCAATTCTCTGACTTCTTCCAAAATGTCACAAACGCAATTATTCAGTCAAAGTCCAATTTCCTTTAAAATCACTAAAAGCTCCTCTGAACAAAATCTTTAAGTCTAGCCAAACGCAAAAGTCTTTTTTATATTAAAATCAATATTAGAACATAATACTTTCCTTCAGTGATTCAAATGGTAAAATAATTCATTTCTAAATAAGTCGAACTCAAAACATATAGTTTACTTAAATAAGTTAAGCTCGAAAACATAAATATTTTCTTAATAAATCAAATAATACAATTTATCAAATCCAATCCTTTCTAAATAACTTTTCAAACAAAGTCTAGAATTTTTATAGAAATTTCGGCAGCACCTCCCCTAAAACTTGGACTTTGCCACCCAGTTCGGATCCCAACTAAACCATTCCACGATCCTTTTCAACGGTCCAAAATCTAAAATCAGTTCAAAAGCAAGCTAAATCCAACAGTCATCTCATTTTCATATCTCAAGGAAATCGTTTCAAAATCAAATCATTATCAACCGATTAAACTCATTCCAAGACTTTAAAGAAACAGTTCAACAACAATTCATTTATCAAAACCAAACAATAATCTAATCAAAACATATAATTATATTCATACAAAGTATCCAAACAATACATAAGACTGGTACAATCACTAAAAGTATATAATTCTCACACCAGTATCCATTTATAACAATTCCAGATATAAAATAGCTATTTAGAAAAGCCCCTACCTCGATTGTCGAAATTCCATGATACTGGCAGTTTTGTTATACCAGGGTGACCAATTGTGGCTTCAACTCGAAGTTGTTCACAGCTATAGGAGGCACCACAATGCTTTTTCCATAAAGATCTGCAGTAGGAGCAGAGTAAGAGCCAAGCACTCTCCTTTGTTGATCATCCCCATTCGGATTTGCCACATTGGCATTAACAGCATTATTGTGATCCATAGCGGATTCTGCAGCCTTGTAAAGTCTTGCTTGTTGTAAACGTCACCTGAAAGTTCTTTCAGGTTCAGGATCAAAGTCTAAGAGATGTTTTCTGTCTCTGTTCCTGCGCATAAACAAACAGAAGACAAGAAAAGATGAGATTCTCTACGTCAGAATGTAGAGAAGTCCTGTGAGGTAACATGTGTAAAATAATAAAATAAAAATACTAAATAAAATAAATAAATAAAATTCAAAATTAACAGGGAGAATAAACAGAAAAAAATTGAAATAAAAATAACTAGGGGACACCAAACTTAATTTCAGAAATTAAGGAGAATATTAATGCTATTTATTTGTTTATTAAATTTTTTTTTGAAAATAATAAGCAAAAAATAAAATAAAAAAATTAAAATTAAAACGCCTAATCTAAGCAATCAAACAACTGATAGTTGTTAATCACTATCAATCCTCGGCAACGGCGCCAAAAACTTGGTGCGGTAATTTTAACCCACAAACTAACCGGTAAATACACCAGGTCGTACCAAGTAATACCTCAGGTGAGTGAGGGTCGATCCCACGAGGATTGAAGGACTAAGCAACAATGATTGATTGATTGGCTTAGTTAGACAAACAGAAAAGAGTGTTTGAATATTCAAAGAGCATTAAACAATTGTACAGAAATTAAAATAGTAAACTGAATGAGTTGGCAATAAAATATGGAGAAAACAGTTAAGGTTTCAGAGTTATCTAATTTTCCGGATTAACTTTTCTTACTAACTATTTTAATCATGTAGGATTTAATTTATGACAAACTATATGTGACTAGACCCTAATTCCTTAGACCTTTCTAGTCTCCTCTAAAATTCATCAACAGCCAATTCCTTGGTCAATTAATTTCAATTAGAGGGTGATGATCAAATTCCAGTTTATATGCTACAAAAACTCTAATTACCCAAAAATAAAAGGATTATATGTCACGTATTCCGTTAAATCCAGATAATTAAAATTTAGGAGAATATGTTTTCAAGCTATTGTTCAAGTAAAGAGCTTTTTCAAGTTATACAAGAACTCAAATAGAAAGAGGGTCATACTTCCGTTCCACCCAAATTCATAAGATAAAGAGCGAAAACAATTCTTAAATTATAAATCCATACATAAATTAAAATAGAAAAAGCAATAAAATCAATCCATACAAATAGACAGAACTCCTAACCTTAACAGTGGAGGTTTAGTTGCTCATGGTTCAGAGAAAAAAATAAGAATTGTAAATTGGAATGGAATAATGTTGTGTTGTAACCCCCCTGTTGGAATCTCCTTTTATAACTAATCCTAATTAATTTAAAATCTATCTCTCAAACTAAAATAATATATTTTCCTAAAAATAATATTTGAATTTAAATTAGAATTAATTAACAAGTCTTCAGTTGATGGGTGGGGACTACTCATTTTGTCCATTCTGCAACTTCTAATATGTGTTTTCTGAGCTGAAAACTGAGTTCAAACAGCCCAGAAATCGCCCCCAGCATTTTTTTGCGTTTTCTGCACGTGGCGCATGTCACGCGTACGTGTCAGTCACGCGTACGCGTCGATGGTCTTCTTCGCGTGTCACGTGCACGCGTCAGTCACGCGTACGCATTGCTGAGCAAATCTTCAAATCATGCGTACGCGTCAGTCACGCGCACGCGTCGCCATGGAAAACTCCAAATTACGCGCACGCATCAGTCACACGTACGCGTCGCTCCTCGCTGCCATCTCCTTTGGTTCTTGTGCTGCAGAAACTCCATCAAATCTAGCCGACTGCTACCTAAAATAAACAAAATTGCAAAAGACTCAAAGTAGCATCCATATTGGCTAAAAGATAATTAATTCTTTATTAAACTCAACAATTTAGATGCAAATTCACTAGAAAAAGATAGGAAAGATGCTCACGCATCACCCGGCAGCCACCTCAAGCGGTAGTGGTGACCTGAACAACATGTAGCGACAATGAGGTTCCCGAAAACTCAACGGAAAGGAGAACCAACTTAAAACCCTTATCGACAGAATTTTCCGGTGACAGCAGCGAGGTTTCGAGCAGCAGAAGCGGCAGAAACAGCGCAGGTCTCCCCTCTCTCTCCTCTGCTCCCGTGTTTTCTCTCTCTCTCAAACCAGATCGACGGCTGACCACCATCAACAGCAATGAAGAGGTGATGGCGGCGGCTGGCCTCGTCAATGACGGCGGCTCCAAGGTGGACACCGTGACATCCACGACAGCAGCAGACTTCTCTTCACAGTGACCCTGCTGTGGCGGCTCTGAAGGAACGGCGATGGTATTGCGACGGCGTCGGCCATGGGAGCTCGGTGCCAAGCTGACGGAGACAATTCCTCCCGTGGCGGTGAGGACGCAGCTGGCTACGCAATTCTCTCTCCCTCTTCACGTTCGCCTATTCTTCTCTCCTCCATTGTTGGCGTCGACAGCAGCGACTAGCGGTGGACTGTACGCGGCTGGGTGGCGGCGGGATTAGCTCGACGGTGATGCTCCTTCTTCCCCTCTTCCTTTCTTCTCCGTGGATCCCTCTCCTCACTTCCCTTTCTGTTTCATTTTCTTTCTTTCAAGAAGAAGGGAAGTTGTGTGTGTGCTAATGCTGCTGGGTGAGGGAAACTGTGCGTGTGCGTATCTGTTTGGAAAGAGTGGCTGCAGCTGCTGGGTTGTGGGGGAAACGGGTAACCGGGTTAGGGTTTCAAGGTTAGGGTTTTCCAATTTGGGAATTAAGGTTTAGATAAAATTAGGTTTAAGGGTAGTTTTGTAATTTCAAATAAAAATAGGGATAATATAGTAATTAGAAATAAATTTTAATCTAACAATAATAATGTATAAAAATGCTATTTGTTCATCAATTTTACAAATTATTTTCAATAAAATGTTCAAATTAAAAAATCAGAAATAATATAATTAATTTCTTTATTTTCTAAAACAGTAGTATTAATATTTTAAAATATTAATTATTTTGTCCAAATCATACAAAATTCTTTTTATTTCATAACTATCAACTTTATAATTTAAATATAGAAAATAATTCAATAATTGTAAAATTGGATAATAATCTTAATTTATTTCAAATTCAATTTAATCAAAACTTGCTTTAATCATCTTTAAGAAAGAAATTTCTGAAATTAATGATACAAAAGTATTAAATTTGAAATTAGCTCATGACAGCTCTTCTTCAAAAATTCTGGGTCTTACATGAGGAGGAGCTGGCTAAGGCCCAGGACAAGTATGCAATTCTTGAGGAGTCTGTGGCTGGGGGAATGGATGAGACGTTTGCTAACCTGAATGCCCAGATCCAAATCATTGCTATTGAGGCGGACCTTTCCTTGTTTAGCCAGGATAATGTTGTAGTAGACGTAAAGATTGTCCCGACTCCTAAGGATGATGAAGAGGTTCCTTTTCCCGACTCAAAGACTTTGGGGGGCAGAGATCAGTCAGACTTCCCAGAATCCCAAGGTTCTTCCCGAGGTCGTCAATGTCAAGCTCCCTCCTTCTCCGACTGGCCCTATTCCAGCTGTGCCAATTTTAGAGTATAACCTGACTCCTTCCGCCCAAGCCAAGGATGTTGTTACTGGCAACGAGCTCAATTCTTTGTAGTTTTCCTTTGTCTTTAGTATTTTGACTGCCCCGATGTGTGGGTCTTTATGAACAATTTTTATTTGTAATAGCTGGTAGCTTTTTCAAACACTTTTATAAGTTTAGTTGTACTTTTTTGGACAACTTTAGCTTTTTATCAAAAAAATATTTCCTTATTTTAATGATTATAGGTTTTAAGTAATTGCTTTAAGTTAAATCTTAGCTCGTACAACCGTTCAGTTGAAAAGCATGTCTTATCAACTTTTAATGTTGTTTTTTTGCTAAGTTAAAAGGTGATGTCGGCGAATTTGTTGGTATAATGATTTCTTTGTAATTTCCAACTTTGTCTAGTCAGACTTTTTCAAGTTACTTTTACACTTCATTTTTGTCCCGCCTTGATTTTAAAGTCGGTTTTATGAATTGTTTACATAACTTCTTACATTAATTTGTACCTCGTCGCTTTATCTTGTTGAACATTCTAGGTTGGGCAATAATTTTCGTAGTTTATCGAGCATAAATTAATGCATTTTTATAGAAAACTTATAAAGAAAGAGTGGATTTATCATTAATGAAGAAAATGCCTTACATAAGTTTGCTACTAAGGATTTTTACCTACCCTTTTGTTATGGTACCTCATTAAAACCCCCTTCAGTAAAAACCCTTTTCGAAAAAAAATCGTGAAGTTGGAAAAAAGAGTACATCAGGGAACAAGGTGCGCTACCTAACTGTAGTACTTCTTCAAGTTACATGTGTGCCACGACCTTGGGAGTTCCCTTCCTTGTAGGTTGGATACTTTGTAGTAACCCTTCCCTAAGACTTTAACAATCTTGTAAAGTCCTTTCCAGTTTGCAGCCAGCTTTCCTTCGTCTGACTTCTGAATCCCGATGTCATTTCAGATCACTATAAGGTCGTTTGTGGTGAAGTTTCTTTTGATCACTTTCTGATTATACTTTAGGTCCATCCTCTAATTTAGTGCTTCCTCTTTGATCCGAGCTTGTTCTCAGACTTCTGAGAGGAGGTCGAGTTCTTTCCTTTGTGCTTGGGTATTGGCCCCTTCATTGTAGAATATAACCCTTGGTGATTCTTCGGCAATTTTTATAGGAATCATGACTTCCATTCTGTAAGCAAGTCGGAAAGGTAACTCCCCTGTTGTCGAATGAGGGGTTGTCTGATATGCCCATAAGACTTGAGGAAGCTCAACTGCCCATGCTCCCTTTGTGTCTTGTAGTCAGCGTTTCATCCTAGCCAGTGCCCAGTATGACTTTTTTTACGGCTTCGACTTGTCCATTGGCCTAAGGATGTTCCATCGATGTGAGTTGGTGTTTTATCTTAAGGCCGGCCACATAATTCTTGAAGGTTGAGTCCGTAAATTGAGTCCCATTATCTGTGATGATAGAGTGGAGAACTCTAAACCTTGTGACAATATTCTTGTAGAGAAAACTTCCGACTTCGTTGGGCCATGATGGTTGCTAAGAGTTCTACCTTGATCCACTTAGTAAAATAGTCGACCCCATTATGAGGTATTTTACTTGTCTTAGAGCTTGAGGAAATGGTCCGAGAAGATCGAGACCCCATTTTACGAATGACCATGGTGAAATGATGCTGATAAGCTCTTCGGGGAGTGCAACATGGAAGTTGGTATCCTTCTAGCAAGGTGGACACTTTTTGAGAAACTCGGCCGCTTCTCTTTGCAAGGTCAACCAGAAGAAGTCTGCTCGGATCCCCTTCTTAGCTAGTGATCAGGCTCCCAAGTGGTTCCCACATATGCCACTGTGTACTTCATCTAAGACTTCCTTCGTATTAGAAGTCGGGACGCACTTTAGGAGAGGTGTTGATACCCCTCTTTTGTATGGAACATTGTGGACCAAGGTATAATTTTGTGCTTCCCTTATGAGCCTTCGAGCCCCTTTTTCATCATCAGGAATAATATCAAACTTAAGATAATTGACTATAAGGGTCATCCATCCTAAATTTTGGTTGGATATGGCCATTATGTCTGAGTTGTCATCTCCCTTTGGTATTGGTGGTGCATGGAGAGTTTCCTGGATGAGGCTTCTACTGTTTGCCGCTGGCTTGGTGCTAGCTAACTTGGGAAGGACATCTGCTCGGGCATTTTATTCTTAAGTTATGTGTCAGACCTCTCCTTCCGAGAACTATGCTAGTTGTTCCCGTGCTTTATCTAAGTATTTCTTCATGTTGGGGGTCTTTGGCTTAATAAGTGCCATTAATTTGTGAAGTTACCACTTAGGAATCACTAAACACCATCAACCTTTATGCCCCCACCTCTTTAGCCAGCTTCAAGCCCGCGAGCAAAGCTTCATATTCTGCTTGGTTATTAGAAGTAGGAAATTCAAACCTTAACGAGAGTTCTATCCGAGTTCCTTGCTAACTTTCCTGGATAACACCGGCTCCACTGCCAGCTTTATTGGATGATCCATCTATATATAAGCTCCAAGTTGTCGGACTTCTTTAACTTTTAGTTTATTCGGCCACAAAGTCGACGAGGTACTAGGATTTGATTATTGTCCGAGTTTCATATTTCAAATCAAACTCGGATAGTTCTACAGCCCATTGTAGCATCCTTCCTGCTAGCTCTGTCTTTTGTAGAATATGCTTCATGGGTTGATTAGTACGGACCTTTATAGCGTGAGCCTAGAAATAAGGTCGGAGCCTTCGGGAGGTGAGGATAAGAGCATATGCAAACTTTTCTATCTTTTGATAGTTCAACTCTAATCCTTATAAGGAATTGCTGATAAAGTAAATAGATTGATGCTCGTTCTCATTTTTTCGGATCAAGGCTGAAGTTATAGCTCGCCTCACCACTGCCAGGTAGAGGACGAGCACTTCTCCCGCCGTAGGTCGGGTGAGTATGGTGGTTGGCTCAGAAATGCTTTAAAGCCTTGAAAGGCTTGTTCGCACTCTTAGGTATATTCAAATTGATTCCCTTTTCTGAGAATGCTGATCTTATCAAGAATCTGGGTAGTGCCGCCAACCTCCCATTTAGTTGTTGGATTTCTTTAAGACAAGTCGGGCTCTTCATCTCTAATATGGCTTTACACTTATCTGGGTTTGTCTCTATGCCTCTTTGAGTTAGCATAAAATCTAAGAACTTCCCGGCCTCTATCGCGAAGGTGCATTTTGAGGAGTTTAGTCTCATCCCATGCTTCCTTATTGTGGAGAATACCTCTGAGAGGTTGGACAAAAGTTCCAAGCTATCCTTAGTTTTTATGAGCATATCATCCACATACACTTCCATGAGTTTTCCTAAGGGGGAAAAACACTTTGTTCATCAGTCACTAATATGTGGCTCCAGCATTCATTAATCCAAAAGGCATTACTACGTAACAATAGTTAGCCTTGAGGGTGATGAAAGATGTCTTTTCTTGGTCCAGCTTGTACATCGGGATTTGGTTGTATCCCGAGTACGCGTCCATAAAGGACAAGTACCGATAACCTGAGGCCGAGTCGACCAAAGCATCTATGCTCGAGAGAGGGTATGGGTCCTTGGGGCAAGCTTGGTTGAGGTCGATGTAGTCGATACACATCCTCCACTTTTCATTTTGTTTCTTTACCAGAACCACTTAGCCAGCCATAAAGGATACTTGACTTCTCTTTTGAATCCGGTTTCCAATAATGCTTGCACTTGTTCTTCCATGACCTGTGTCCTTTTGGGTATGAGTCTTTGACGCCTTTATTGAATAGGTCTAGAACCTGGGTAGACAGCAAGCTTATGAGATATCAAGTTGGGATCTATGCGAGGCATATCGAAGGCTTTCTAAGCAAAGAAATCGGAGTTTCTTCGTAGGAGGTCAACGAGTTGTGCTTTCAATCCTCCTTCCAAGTTAGCTCCTATATTTTTTGTCTTTTCTGGGTGATCTCCGATTTGCACTTCCTCTATCTTTTCTCCTAGTTGAGCGCGTAGCTCTTCCCGTGTTTGAACACCACCGAGCTTGACAGTGTTGACTTCTTTTTCTCCTGGGCTGTCTTTTAGATTAAGGCTTTTGTTGTAATATTTTTGTGCCAATTTTTTATCTCCCTTTATGATGGCAATCTCTTCTGCAGTGGGAAACTTCATACAGAAGTGAGGTGTAGAGACAACTTCTGCAAGTCGGTTTAAGGTGGTCCAACCTATTAGGGCATTGTATGCTGACATGACGTCGATAACGATATAGTCGACACTTAACGTCCTTGACTTTGTGTCTTTTCCAAAGGTGGTGTATAGGGATATAAATCCAAGAGGTCGGATCGGCGTGTCCCAAACCTGAAGAGGTTGTCTGGGTACGCCTTTAGATCCTTTTCTTCCAGCCCGAGTTTGTCAAAGGTGGGTTTAAACAGTATATCTATCCAGCTACCTTGATCCACTAGGGTTCTATGGAGGTTTGCATTGGCGAGGAGCATTGTTATCACCACTGGGTCATCGTGGCCAAGTGTTACCCCTTGAGCATCTTCTTTAGTGAACGAGATAGTTGGTAAGTCGAGTGTTTTGTTATCTTCTCCGACTTGGTACACATCTTTAAGATGTATTTTTCGTGATGATTTTGAAATTTCTCCTCCCACAAACCCATAATTTATCCTATGTATGTGTCATTCAGGGGTTTGTAGGGGGCGTTCTTGCCGTCCCCTGTCTTCATCTCTCTTTCTTTACCTCTGATTGTCCGACCTCTCAGCCAAGTACCTATCTAGCCACCCTTCCCTGGCCAACTTCTCATTAACATTCTTTAAATCGTACTTATCGTAGCAATCATTGGTAGAATACCCATAAAATTTGTGGTACTCACAGTATTCTGTTCGGCTTCCTGCCTTTTTTATTTAATAGGGCGAGGCAGTAGAAGTTTCTCGGTGTGACATATCTTCCTATAAACATCTACAAGAGAGATTCGGAGTCGAGTGTAATTGTAATACCTTCGAAGTTTTTTCGAGTTGTACTCCTCTTTCTTCTTTGCTTTTTTCTCCTTTTTTTGAGGTAGATAGGGCAGGCTGGGTCTTGAGAGAGACTCTCTTAGTCGGGAATTTTTCTCCATGTTTATGTATTTTTCTATCCGTTTTTGTACTTTGTACAAGGAAGCCGGGTGTCGCTTAGATATAGATTGAGAGAACGATCCCTCTTTAAGGTCATTAACTAATCCCATTATTATTGCTTTAGTAGGTAAGTTTTGTATTTTCAAGCATGCTTTGTTGAACCTTTCCATATAATCTCGGAGTGTCTCTTCAACTTCTTGTTTAACCCCTAACAAACTTGGGACATGCTTCACTTTAGCTTTCTGAATTGAGAATCTAGTTAGAAACTTCCTTGATAGGTCATCAAAACAAGTTATCGACTTGGGAGGCAAGTTGTTGAACCACTTTATCGCAGCTTTGATCAAAGTCATCGAAAAGGCTTTACAATGAGTAGCATCAGAGGCGTCGGCTAGGTACATTCGACTTTTGAAGTTGCTAAGATGGTGCCTCGAGTTGGTCATTCCGTCATAGAGATCCATGTCGGGGGTTTTAAAATTTCTTGGAACCCTGACTCGCATGATTTCTTCAACAAACAGATCTTCACCTCCTAAAGGGCTTTCTTTCCCAATCTGCTTGATTGCTTCGCCTTTGGAGATCAGCCTTCAAACTCAAGAGCTTTTCTTCCAGCTCTTTTCGTTGTTATACCTCTCTTTACAATTTTCGTTCTGCTTTTCGTTGTCATTCAGCTACCAGCTCGAGTTGCTCTAGTCGTCCGCGGTGTCCGTGGAGTAATCCTAGTATTTTTCGTTGGATGGATCTCTGATTGAATTTTCCGCAGCTGAGGGTTTTCCGATGTTCCTTCTCCGTAGCAAACATGAATTCTTTCTTGAGGTAGAGGTAGTGCAAGTGTGAGGTCATCATGGTGGGACTCTGGTTCTGACTCAGATGCCGTGTGGCCATCTTCGTATTAATCGTCCAACATTATCAAGGGTTGAGCTCCAGGTCCCTGGCAATGGCGGCAATGTTCCGAGGATTATCTAAAATGGTGATTTGGGCTTGAACATGAGGTCCAGACTCTTTTTGAGGTAGCGACCAACTTGTTTTGGTGCTGAAGTGCCGATGTTTGAGTTCCTCATGAGGATGTGGGGGTGGTACCTGCAAGAGACTCCGATGCTTAAGTTAGCAAGGACTTTAGGTATATTTTTAGTAGATGGAGACGTAAATATAACTGAGGGATGTTAGTATATTTATAGTAGAATAGATAACCACCTTTTGGAGTAGTTCTATCTTTATTGGTAGATAAACGTTCCCTTTATCTTGGAATTTTGTTAGAATCTATCTTTTAGTGGAGATAGAAATAGTAGGAGAGATTCGCGGAGGCAGTTACTTATTTGGATAAGTAAAACTTGGACTTTCTTGTCGTGTCCGACCTCTTAATTGGCCGGGTAAGCTAGAGAGGCCGTCCTCTTTGGGTGGGCCTTTTATCCTTATTGGGCGGCTTTGTCGTGGGTCAGGATATGAACAAGCATATTAAATATGAGTAATGCTATACATCAAAGTCTTTTTATGAATCAAGTTCAACTAAGTTAAACAATAATACTTAGAATAATATTAGCTATAACTGATTTTTGTTATGTTAGATCAACTTAGTTGAACTTAGTTAACAAAAAGACTTGGATATGTAGATTATTTTTTAAATATATAGTATTCTAATTAATTGATGAGCATATTAATTATATAATATTTTTTAGAAAAAATTTCACTCTCCTCTCTTGAGAGATGCTAAAATGACACTCCCTTCTCCTCTATTTGTAAAATGTACATTCCCTTCCCTTATAACTTTTAAAAAATTTTCTCTTTAATCTATTTTAAATTTTTTGTGTTAACTTATGTTAATTTTATGAGAAAGTATAGGGAGCCAATGGAATATTTGTACAATGTGTGCAATGGAGGTTTAGGCATGTCCGATTCAGTATTAGAGATATAACTATTAATGTTATTTTTTCCCATCAGCTGAAACTTTTAGGATGAGTTGTATCATGACATGGTATCAGAGCTCTAGATCTGAAAGGTCAAGAGTTCGATTCTTAGTGAATTCCAAAATCAGCTGAAGTTTTTGGGATGAGATGTTTATTATTCCTAGTACCCGGATGGTTATTCCATTGGCTCTCTAGTAGGACTCTAATTTTATCCATTTTTCAAGAAAAATAAATTATTTTTTACAAAAATACCCTTTAGCAAAAATTTTATTCTTTTGTCATTAAATTTTACTTACCAAAATACTCTTTAATAAATTATTTTTATTGATTAAATTGTATTTTTATCAAAATATTTTTATAAAAAATTTAATAATTAAATTATTTTTTAAGATACCCTTCAATAATTTTTTAATTATTAAATTGTGATTTTACCAAAATTTTCGTTAACAATTATTTTTATATTTTATTATTAATTTTCTGATATCAATATATATTATTTTAACATTAAAAAAATTTTGATAAGATTATTTTTCGATATCAATATATATTAAATTTTATACATACTAACAATGGTAATATTTTTTTATTTATGGTTAAAATAATATATATTAATATCGAAAAATTAATAGTAAAATTTAAAAATAATTGTTAATAAAAATTTTGATAAAATCATAATTTAATAATTAAAAAATTATTGAAGGATATCTTAGAAAAAAATAATTTATTAAAGAATATTTTAGTAAGCAAAATTTAATGAAAAAAAAATAAAATTTTTGTTAAAAGGTATTTTTGTAAAAAATAATTTATTTATTTTTTTAAAATGAATAAATTTAACATTAGTTAATACAAAAAAAGTTAAAATAGATTAAAGATGAGATTTTATAAAAAATATAATAGAAAAAAAATATACATTTTACAAATAAAGAAAAAAAATATCATTTTAACCTCTCTAAAAAAATAAAATTTTCTCTACTTTTTAATATGCTCATAATAAAAAAAACTACATATTTAATAAGTACTCCATTGTGTAATAGAAATGAATGAGATTATGATATTTTAATTTTTTTTCCTTACATGACTGATTGATTAGAGTACTACATAGAAGAAGAGTTTTTGTTGTTAATGGAGATCTTAAGTGAAGGAAATTTAAAAAAAATAATAATTTAAAGTAACAAATGTACAAATTAAAATGGGTTATTACATAATGATTCCAATTTCAAAAACTAGAAGTGCACCGAACGCTTAAAATTGGATATTCAATCGAAAATATTTTATAATAGAAAATGTTTATCTTTTTCATTAAATGTAAATCTTATCCTTTTTTACGATATATAAATATCGTTTGACTATTTTATGAATAAAAATTTTATTTCTTTTGTAAAAAAACACTCACAAGTACAATTTGTAATAAAATAGGAATTAATAAAGTTTAAAATATTTTTATTTTCAAAAAAATGCTACACATCTATGTAATTTTGTAACCAAGTTAATCCAACACCAAAAAAACTAAATACCATTAAATGAAACATGAAATACACGCGCCCAACACACACGAAATTGCTTTTGCCCAGCGCTTCTTCTCCCCCACGCTTCTTCTTCTTCTTCTTTTCACGCTCGTTTACGCACGGAGCGTCTTCTTCTTCTTCGCCTTCTTCTTCGCGTTCCTCCTTCTCTTCCTTCTCCTCCTTCTCCTCCTTCTCCTCCTTTTTCGCGTTCCTTCTTCTTCACGTGTTTTCTTCTTATCGTCATTCTTTTGTTGTTGTTGCTGCTGTATTTTTTTGTCTTTTTCTCCTTCTCTCTCTGGTGAAGAAGCAGTAGATGGTGAAGATGAAGTGTTTTCAATAGTGCAGAATGAACCGAACACAGTACTCATGGTGAACCGAACACAATACAATTGTATAGTACTGAGTGAACGAAACATAATCCATTATATAAAATCAAATTCAAACAGCTTTCTGCAGAATGAACCGAACACAGTACTCATGGTGAAACAATTGTATAGTACTGAGTGAACGAAACATAATCCATTATATAAAATCAAATTCAAATAACTCTGCCTACAATTTACATATTATCAATTCAATTCAATTCAATTCAGTACACCTCCATCCATTTAATTCAATTCAAATTAGCAATTGCATTCCATTCAATTTGATTCAAAATTGAATAATCCAAACTTTGTCAGTTTGATTCGTTTCAGAAAAGTAATCCAAATCGCTCTCCTGTTTACCAAAAAATTATGAACCCTTAAACACTGAACCCTAAACCCTAAACACTAAAACCAGAACCCCAAACACTGAACTCTGAACCCATAAACCCTAAATCCCTAAAATCCTAACACCTAAACCCTAAACCCTACATCCTAAAACCTAAACCCTAAATCCTAAACCCTGAACCCGAACCCTGAACTCTGAACTCTGAACCCTGAACGCTAAATCCTAAACCCTAAACCCTGAACCTGAACCCTGAACACTGAACTCTGAACCCTGAATGCTAAACCATAAACCCTGAACCCTGAACCCTACCATAAACCCTAAACCCTAAAACCCTGAACACTGAACCCTAAACCCTCAACCATGAACACGGTGAACCGAAATTAATACACGGGGCGAACCGAAAGTTTGAAACACACTGAACCCCTGTACACTGAACCCATAAACCTTAAACCCTAAAACCCTAAACCCTGAAACTTTATCGTCATTCTTTTTTTGTTGTTGCTATTGTATTTTTTTTTTTGTCTTTTCCTCCTTTTCTCTCTGGTAAAGAAGCAGTAGAAGGTGAGGAAGAAGAGTTTTGAATAGTGTAGAATGAACCAAACACAGTACTCATGGTGAGCCGAACACAGTACTCATAGTGAACCGAACATAGTACTCATGGTGAACCGAACACAATACAATTGTATAGTACTAAGTGAACGAAACATAATTCATTATATAAAATCAAATTCAAACAGCTTTCTGCAGAATGAACCGAACACAGTACACATGGTGAACCGGACACGGTACTCATGGTGAAACAATTGTATAGTATTGAGTGAACGAAACATAATCCATTATATAAAATCGAATTCAAATAACTCTGCCTACAATTTACATATTATTAATTCAATTCAATTCAATTCAGTACACCTCCGTCCATTTAATTCAATTCAAATTAGCAATTGTATTCCATTCAATTCAATTCAAATTGAATAATCCAAATTTTGTCAGTTTGATTCGTTTCAGAAGAGTAATCCAAATCGCTCTCCTGATTTGAAGTTGAGTTATTTATTGTTTCGATTCAGAAGTGTAGATCGAAGAAGAAAACAAAGAAGAATAGGAAGAAGATAAATGCAACCAGATCAAAATAAGAAAACGAGAAGATGAACGCGACCAGAGGAGAACGACGAAGGCAATACAGATTAATAAGGAAGAACGCGAGCAGAGAAGGAGAAGAAGAAGAAGGAGGAGGAGGAGGAGGTTTACTTTGCAGCAGAATGTTTATGTTGAGCAAAACTTTAGGTTGCAGCACGCTATATGTAGCGCGTGTATGACAAACGAGTAAGGGGTGGGGGACGTGCGTGTAGAAAAAAGTTACTTGATTAACAACCATGTAAAAAATACATGGATACAGAGCTTTTCCGTTTTTTTTATTTTAAAAAGTCAAATAACAATTCATTCAATTCAAACAAAAAACTTTATAGGATTTGCCTTACTAAATCAGTTTTATCGTCTATACCTATTTATAAGATGCAAGTAAGCCTTTTTCCATCAGGTGTGTGCTCTAACATTGATAAAGTTTACTAGAAATTTCATTTGGTGTGGTAGTCATAATCACAGGGGTCTTCATTTAGCATCTTGGAGAATTTTGACGACTCCAAAAAAGTTTGGGGGTCTTGCCTTGCGGGAGTCGCGGTTGGTCAATTTTTCTTTGTTAGGAAAGCTAGTTTGGCAAATTTTGATGAATCAAGAGAAGTTGTGGGTCAAAATTATGCTTCAAAAATTCCTCCGGAATAGAAACCTTTTTGCGGTTAAAGCAATGGGTTCTTCATCATATATATGGAAGTCTACTGTGAACACAGCTTCCGTATTAAAGGAAGGGTTTGTTTGGGAAGTGGGGGCTCTCTCTAAGAATTTATGGTTTGACTCTTGGTTGCACTCTGGGCTAGTAGAGGGCGAGGGTTGAATTTCTTGATATTTGTGAAGCTGCTTTGACCATTGAAGATGTTTACCTTGATGGAGTTTGGCATTTGGAGAGGATTTACTCTTTTATTCCTGGGGACTTAAGGGAAGACATTCTTAGTTTAGTACATATTTCGGCTTCTGGTTGTGATTTGGGTTGGAGTTGGGAGCACACTCTTTACTCTGCTAAACAAGGATATTTATGGTTAATTCAGAATAAGTTGAATTGGGATAGGAATATCAATTGGCTTTGGCTTTGGAAGGTGCAGGTCCCAGAGAAGGTGAGGTTCCTAGTGTGGTTTTGCCTTCATGATGTTGTACTAACTCAATATTTGTGTTTTCGGCGACATCTCTCTTCCTCATCCTTATGTACACGTTGCAATCAACTTCCTGAGACAATTCTTCATTGTTTTAAGGATTGTGAAGTGGTGCGATCAGTTTGGGTTTCTCTAGGTTTTTCTAATGTGAGTTTCTTTGGCTCTCACGAGGTGCACGATTGGTTCAAGTATGACCTCCTCAATGAAGGTTGTTCCAAATTTGCAGCTATAATATGGTCAATTTGGCAAGACAGAAATCTTGGTATTTTTCAGGGAGTTTTTGGATCTTCTAGGTCAATTGCATACACGGCTTGCAGGTGGATGGTGGATTTCGATTATACAACTCAAAATCGAGTGTGTTGCATCCAGGGATTAAAATCTCTATCTTGGTCTCCGCCAGAATCTGGTGCTTGGAAGTTAAATTGAGATGGAAGTGTGAACTTGGGGGATGATTGTGCTGGTTTTGGGTGGGTAATTCGCAATAGCTCGAGTCAATGGGTAATGGGATGCTTAGTAAATTCCTTTGGATCTAGTGTCATCAGGATGGAGTTGTGGAGTATATGGAAAGGTTTGGCTTGGGCTTGGGAGGCGGGTCTTAAGCTTGTTGTGTGTGAGACAGATTGCGTAACAGCTTTTGAACTAGTGACTGGTTGGCAAGTTCTACTCTGGCATCTTGAAAAAGAAGTGATACAGCTGATCTTTGAGTTGAAGTTAAGAAAGGATTCAGATGTTCGTTTTGAGCTTATCCCAAGAAATAAGCTAATGTTGTGGCATATCAGTTAGCTAAGATGGGATCTGGAGGAAGCGAAGCTGATGAGGTTAACCTTTGACACCAGCCACCAGAAGTAGTTTGTCCTCTCTTGTTGTTGGGAACTTGATTTCTTTTCCTTTTCTTTTATGCTTTTTTGTTTTTTTTTTATTTTTGATTGGTCACCAAAAAACAAAAAATTTTATAATATTAAATTGTGCTACATATAAAAACTACTGATTTTTCAACGGGAGATTTGACTTTTATAACCCATCTGAAGGTTGGGTCGGCACACCCATTAGAAAGCTGGTATTGCCACCAAAAAGAAAAGAAGAAGCAAACCGAATCAAATCCTAAACCTTAAACCAAATAATAATCCCGCTACGTTACCAACAGCATTTTTGCCAACTTCTGCCAATTCTGATTTATAACGGTATTTAATGGAAGTATTTTTGTGGATGTGTCTAATAAAAGTGTCTTTATAGATGTATTTTCTAGATGTGTCTCTTTATACATGTGTTTAAAATATAATAATTAATTATTGTTGGTAATAAGTTAGTAGATAGCATATTGGTACCGTATACTTTTTCAAAAAATAAATAAATAAATAAAACAAACCGAACGGAACCGACCAAACCCACCGAACTGCGTATTTCGGTTCCAAGTTCCAACTGCACTTTTTGTTACTACTTACTACTGCTATTCCATTTCTAAGTGTTCGTTCTTCCTCGGCAACAGATACAATTGAGAAGAAACTAAGAAAGTGAGGGAGGCTATTGAATGTCCATACAGAGTGCACTACCGGCTTACCGCCATAATTAGTCTCGTGCTCCTACCAGTCCAGTGAGAGATAAATTAGGATCATTCAACTTCAGATTCGATTGATCGATAATTTGGTGAAAAGAGAAGTGCGAAGACTAAGAAGTGAGAAGTTAGAAATGGAGGGTGCACCTCTGCAAGGTGGATCTCAGAGAGGAAATAAAGCCAACTCTCCAATCTCCGTCGTCTCCGCCTTCTGGAAAGGTATCCTAATATTCACTCATTCAATTCCTCTTTCTGCAGCTCCAATTCCACTTTCCAGCTCTTCATTCAATTCATCTATTTAATTATCATCATGATTGTTTTCTTATTGTTAATTTATACTTTTATATGTTAATCGCCTACAACAGACTAATAATTATACACTAAACTGGGTCATGACTTCATGTTCTTAGCTCTGATCATTTTCTTAATGCATAATTTTCGTTTGAATAGGTAGAACTAACCATTTTGAGTGAACTTTGATTCGCTCATTTCTATGCTATTTATGCATGCCAAACACCGATTCGTAATTGAACAACAGCGTTAACTTCTGAACTAATATATATTAATTACGTCCATAGTTATGATGGTGTTGTACTTCAGAAACACACCTATTTTTTATTTTGAACCTTTACGCTGTAAGTATGAAAAAGCCCTGATGTGGAATGGAATTTTTTAATCCTCCCCTTTCCCCCGAACCAAATTGTTGAGTGTGCATTGAGATGTAAGAACGTGTAAGGAACGGGTTAAAGGAGAAAAATGTGTGGTGATGACGATTAGTGGAAGGGTCTAGATTGACATGTGGGGATGGTATGGGAAATGGACACAATCAGTAATTACATCATGCTATGCAAAGAAAAAAGAAATTGTGATGTATACTGTAAATTGTCCAATCCACACAAACATGAGTTAGCGACTTAGGTTAGTGACGTCGTTTCTCTCATTTTGATACTTTTTATGGTGGAAACTCACATGCAGTTGTCTTCATGTGAAGTTGATAGTTGAAAACTATTAGATGACAATTTAGTTAAACATGTCAAATTATCTAATAGTTTTCAATTATGAACTTCACATGAAGACAACTATATGCGAGTCTCCACTATTTTTTATTTGAATAGTTGGAACCTCTAACCAGCCTGATTGAATTCTAGTGCACTCATCTTTAAATTGTTCATGCCATGCACCATATTATTTGTTCTTTGTGGGAAAATTCTGCATCATGTAAATCTTGGTAATTTCACAAAAAAATGAAGAGATAATGACTTAATCGTCTTCATCAATTGTTTGGAACACTTTAACTTTAGAATAAAGCAGGGGCGGAGCTAGAAATTTTTTTGGGAGGGACGAACATGAAAACTATAAGTTAAGAAGAGAGAAAAATTGAAAATTAAAAGGAAACTAAACTAAAAAATTAAAGGTTTGGGAGGGGCCATTGCCCCCCTTCCCACAAACGTGGCTCCGCCACTGGAATAAAGTAAATTACAATCAAAATGAAAGGAGGTTTACTAATTCTGTGAAAAGAAGTTCCAATATGAACTGAATTCTTATACTAGTATTGCTCCAAACAAATTTCATACAGTAATAATTTCCTTTCTAGAATGTTACTTTTGTCACCCTTCCAGTTCTTTTGTTTATTCAGAGATGGTATTAAAAAGAAAGGTAGTAGTTACCAGCTACTCATTTATCAGGCTACCAAAGAATATTGACATGGTTGAGATTACTTTATAGAACATGAAACACAGTAAAGGTAGCACGACAGTTTTCTGTGTTTTCCGTTGCTATTTTAAACTTTCCTTCGGGATTCTTAATCTCTTGATATCATGCCGCAATGTCTGAATTACTTATTTTAATGCAAAACTATATTTGTACCTAAAATCACAATGCAAAAACTTATGGGTGCCATGATTTTACCTTGAACTTTTTTTTCTTTGGGGGAGGGGGGTTGCAGATTTTGACTTGGAAAAGGAGAAATCGATTTTGGATGAACAAGGGCTTCGTATTGCTGAAAACCAGGAAAACAGTCAGAAAAATAGGCGTAAGCTTGCGGAAAGCACTAGAGGTATGCATCATGCATGTTTAAACCGATATTTTGACATTAAGGTGAAATGATACCCCTTCTGTCATGTTCATCATGACTTTATTCTTTTCAATGATTTATTGTCTGGCCTAGTGCCTACTAAAGACAATATTGTCTTACGCATCTTAAATTATGCTGCATACAGATTTTAAGAAAGCTCCAACTGAGGAGAAATTGGGTTTGTTTAATACATTGCTTAAGGGCTACCAAGAAGAGGTTGATAATCTTACAAAGAGAGCAAAGTTTGGAGAAAATGCTTTCCTTAACATCTATCAAAAGATCTATGAAGCTCCTGATCCTTACCCATCTATTGCATCAGTTGCTGTGAGTTCTAGAAATGCTTCTAAGAACTTCTGGCTAAGCTTGCTAGCACTGTATACGTATGAAATCCGTGTTATCCATATTCATATACTTGAATATTTTCTATTTGAGTGTTTATGGAAAT
Source organism: Arachis hypogaea (assembly GCF_003086295.3). NCBI lineage: Eukaryota > Viridiplantae > Streptophyta > Magnoliopsida > Fabales > Fabaceae > Arachis > Arachis hypogaea. Next base: position 38,206,604 of record NC_092048.1, on the reverse strand, counting down.
TCATCTATATATTTGCACAGGAGCAAGATCTCAAACTGTCTGAGCTAGAATCTGAGAACCGAAAAATGAAAGTTGAGCTTGAGGAATTCAGAACAGAGGCAACTCACTTGAAGAATCAGCAGGCCACAATACGAAGGCTTGAAGAGCGAAATCGGCAATTGGAGCAGCAGGTTATTGATGCTCGTGCTCTTGTGTATATGTTGCAACATTTATAGTCTCTGTTGCTTTTTGGACATTAGCACCTGGTGTTGAACTTATAAATTTTGGTGTGTCAGATGGAAGAGAAAGTAAAAGAAATTGTGGAGATCAAGCAACGCAGTCTAGCGGAAGAGAACCAGAAAACATTAGAAGTTTTAAAAGAAAGGTAACTTCTGGTTTTCTGCCAGAAATTGTTTGTTTGTTTAGTTTAATACATGAGAATGCTGCATGTTGATATGACATTTGTTTGGCCTTCCTGCTCTGAACTTTGACTGCTCCTTTTGAATTGGAGGCATTCTTTCTCTATCTTGTTATTGCTTACTTAGATTAATGATTCTTGTATACAGGGAACAGTTATTGCAAGATCAGCTGCAGAGTGCTAAAGAAAGTGTTTCCAATATGCAGAAACTACATGAACTTGCCCAAAATCAGCTGTTTGAACTCCGTGCTCAATCTGGTAATCAACTAGTTGTCATCAATTCATCAATTCTGGTCATACACTAATTATTTAAAAATCTGTAACTTACCATTATTCTGTTATTATAATCTAATATCAGCACATTTGTCTATCTCTTTGCTTGTTGAAATTGTGATATGTTAAGTATCTAAGGAAAGTAGGAAACCATACCTTAAAAGCTGGCTGATAAGGGGGAAGAACCACTCTCCTTATATATAACATCAAGCATCCCATATACACCGCCCCTGAGAGCCGACGTCCACAGCGGCTTCACTCTATCGACACTGACCCAACGGTAGCCACTTTGGTGCCGGCTATCAGTATTTGGTATTCACCTTATTCCAGCCTATAGGTAGCCCTTTCCATGGCACCAACAACCTGGATTTGATACCATTGTTAAGTATCTAAGGAAAGTGGGAAACCACACCTTAAAAGCTAGCTGATAAGGGGGAAGAACCACTCTCCTTATATACAACATCAAGCATCCCATACTACCCGATGTAGAACTTTGAGCACCCCATAATACCCAAGTCCCTAACATGATACTTCAAGGATTATTCTATGTTGAATGAACTGACCTTTTGTGTTCTTGAAATTTTTAGAGGAAGAGAGGGCAGCTAAGCAATCAGAGGTTAATCTCCTCATGGATGAGGTTGACCGAGCACAAACAATGCTTTTTAGTTTAGAGAGAGAGAAGGTGCAATTCACAAGCTTTATTTGGAAATCAAATGTCATTTTTTGGTGTTCATGTGTCACAAACTTCATTGATGTGTCTAATCCATGATCCGTCTATGTCTGTGTAGGGGGTTCTCCGATCCCAGTTACAAACAGCAAATGAAAATACAGAAATGAGGAATAGGTATAGAAATATTTCAGTCCTTGTCTTTTCAGATAAATGATATTCTGGCACCCGATGACCCAAAGTAAACAAGCAAGCAACTTGTGAAATGAATAGTGCAGATTACAGCATCCAAATTGTTCAGAAAGAAACCTTTTCCTGTTTTGGAGTTAAACAAAATTGTTTTTAGCCAATACTATCCATCAATCCAACACCCTTTCAATTCAAAATTTTATTAAGGTACAAAAGATGGTCAACTTGTTTCCTACAAAATATGGACACTTACATGATGATATAATGCCAGTCTTCTCATATCATTCCATTTTGCTTCCTGTTTCATTTTCATTGTCTTGTGGCCTTCAAATTACTCTTGGTTGTTGTTGCAGAGATAATTTGGACTCAAATAGTGCACTTGAAAACTCTTTAATTGCCAAAGAGAAGTTAATATCTGAATTGAACATGGAGCTACACAATATTGAAACAACCTTGTCAAAAGAACGAGAAGAGCACATGAATGACATAAAGAAATTTACTGCAATGCTCAACGAAAAGGTGATGTTTATTATGCTAAAAATTATAAAGATTACACTAATCTGATATTTTAACAAGTTGAAGCTCACTCATCAGTATGCACTTTTCTTCTAAGGTGATGAGAAATCATTGCCCTTGAGTTACCTAAATGCAAGGTCACGCTATTCCTTTGTGGGATGCATGATGGTCTCTTTTATTTATACAGGAAGCTACTCTGGAGGCAATGAAGAGAGATCTTCAGGCAAGGCCAACAGAAAAGATGGTTGATGATTTGCGTAAGAAAGTGAAGATTTTGCAGGTGGTTTTATTGTTCTTTCTAATGGCCTTTTATGTAACCTCTCATTTTGGATACCTAGCTTTGCACTATCTATATGACTAATATGGGCATACACATTCAGGCAGTGGGTTATAATTCAATTGAGGCTGAAGACTGGGAAGTGGCTACCAGTGGGGAGGAGATGAGCAAGATGGAATCTCTTCTTCTTGATAAGAACCGTAAAATGGAACATGAGCTAACACAGTTGAAGGTATGAATATCACTTTTTTTTTTTACATGACATCCAATCCCATCTAGAAACTGATGTTAGTCAAAGAGTCAATGAACTGTCATAATATGGACTTTTTTGGGTGTAATTTCCGGGAAAGCTAGAACCATTATATTTTGTACCTTGTCCACGTTAATGGGATCGGCAACATTTCATTTGCTTTACAAAACTGTTCTCCGAGATGATATGTGGGTGTGATTGCTGTCCATGTATTCATTTCGAATGTTAGATTACATTATATACTCTTTTCAGGTCAAACTTTCAGAGAAATCATCTTCACTAGAGACGGCACAAGAGAAGATAAAAGAATTTACGGAAAAGATTAATGAACAACAAAAACTGATACAGAAGTTGGAAGATGATATTTCGAAGGTTTGGAACAATTGCAATTAAAATTTTAAAACCTCCTTTGCTATATTGACCACAATAATAGAAATTGAACCGCTTCATTTTGTCTCTTTTCTCTTTTCTGCTTTTTATAACTAGCTGTTCTGTTGGTACAGGGTTATAGTTCCAATCCAAAATATCATAAAGGAACTTTCCTCGATGATTGGGATCTATCAGAGGCTGGACGGGGGGAGGTGTCTGAGGTGAATTCCTGTTTACAGTTTTCTATTCTTATTGCATTTGCCTTAAATTTCTGAAGAGCATTCATCAATGGAATTAAAATATCATGATTTCAACAACTGTTAACATATTCTATTGTTGGGTTAACACTGCAATTCTCTTGTGGGGAAGCCTACTACTTTTACTTCTAAATAATGATCTTTGGCAGCATTGACAATTTTCTTCTTAGGAAGACTAACTAGTTCATATTAATGAGCTATGGAAAAAAACTTTGGAACCACATGATGTTCATATTAGGAGAAGTAAAATAGAGTATACAGAATGCATCTTAGTAAGAGACACAAGCATGTCTGATCTATCATTCAAAATAATGGGGGCTTGAAACGGATGAAATCTCAAGTGTTATTCTTTGACCTACTTAGTAGACAAGGCTAAGTAGTTACTTTTGTATTCAACAATTTTATAGCCAGTGATTTTGCACTTCCCTCCCCTTGCGTTATGTTGGATTTGTGTTCAAGACTTTTAAGATTTCTTATATTTGCTTCTGCTGCATCAGAGTTCAGATCAAAGACATGTATCCGTAGACCAAGATCAGAACACAATGCTTAAAGTGATCTGTAATCAAAGAGATCGATTTAGAGCACGCTTACGAGAGACAGAAGAGGTATACTCATAACTAATAGAGATTCATGTCTTTCTACTCCTCATTATTTCACATTATATTTCATCCAGATTTAGATTATGATGTTACGCCGTTATTTTACAATATGTCTCATCTACATTTGGATTATAATGTTACGTCAACTTGGTGAATCTTTCACATTTGATAGGAAATAAGGCAGTTGAAGGAGAAGATTGGGGCATTAATGGTGGAGCTGGAAAAGACGAAAGCAGATAATGTCAAATTATATGGGAAGATTCGTTATGTTCATGATTACAATACTGAGAAAGTGGTTTCCAGGGGTTCTAAGAAGGTTTTGTAAATTTCTCTCTCCACCCCAACACCTGCTCTCTCTCTTTTTTCCCGCTTTACAACTGAGTGCTTACCCTGAACTTCTGATTAGTATGTGATTTTTCGTTCAGTATGCAGAAGACCTTGAAAGTGGTTTCACTTCAGATGTTGAATCTAAATACAGGAAGATATACGAGGATGATATAAATCCCTTTGCTGCATTCTCAAAAAGAGTATGCCATTTCCTTTACATCTCTTAAGTGAAGCATTACTGATTCTTGCTCGGGAATCAATTACTTTTTCCCATCATTACGAATAATTTTAAGTTTGCATTTACTATTTAGTGTCACATATCAGAAGTAACTTTTATCAAAACTCCGATTTTAGATGATTTGAAAAGTAACTTTGTCTTCAGAACTGTATGTTAGTTAGGTTGGAAAATGATATCATGTCTAGTCATCAAGCCCAGGTCACCATTTTCTATAGTCTCAATTCTCGGTATATTTTACTTCTTTTCAATGAAATTTTATTATATTCTAGCAACAAGCTGATATATCAATCTTCTGCATGTAAATAGGAAAGGGATCAAAGATACAAGGAGCTGGGATTCAGGGACAGAATTACACTCAGCAGTGGACGCTTTCTTCTTGGTAACAAGTATGTTCCTGCCTAATTTCAGGCACACTACGATGTTTCTGTTTCTCCTGTTTAAATTATCTCTTAATCTGTTTTGTCATTGTTACTTTATGCAATGCATCCTACTTGATATAGTTCTTCAAAATGAATGGAGTATCATCAAGATGTGCCATTGATTTTCATGATTGTTTATGTGGGTTAGTTGATAAATAATTGTCTGGCAGGTATGCCCGGACTTTTGCATTCTTTTACACCATTGGATTGCATGTATTAGTCTTCACCTGTCTTTATCGAATGTCAGCTTTGAGCCATCTAAGGTATTTACCCGCTGCTAAATTCGTTGTCAAGGCTTTTGTATAGATGGATTTTCACTAACTACTATTTTCCTTCCTTTCAGCCATGGCTCAGAGGAATCCCTGATTGGAGACAAAAACATTGATCTTCCACGCGGACACTAATGGGTATAGAGTCCATTCTCGCAGTTCAGTTGTCAGATGGGATGATAACAAATTGTCAATATTCAAATGGACATCGAATATATTGTACATATGACAGTCATGTTTTATTGTATTACAATATATTGATGCAATGAAATATAGTGGCGGTTGTAGCGTTGCTAGTAATAGACTTTAGAGCAGTGATATATCCTTAGATTGAACTACATGTGCTCAGAGAGGATTTTTTTCCCTCTCTTCCCATTGAGCTCGGGGAAAAACAAGAGAAGAAACGGATTTATTTTTATTTTCAATTTTCAAGTTTAGTAGTTAGGTGCACATTATGGTACAGATGTTTTATAGAGACTAGAATGAGACTCGCGCGATGCGCGGGGCGGTAAATTAATGATAGTATATAATAAATATTAAAAATTATTATATTTTGTAGAATTAAATTAAATGTGTAAACTAAAGTTAAATTTAAAAAGTATTTTATTTAAAATAATTTGTAATACAAAAGATTTGGATATTAGAGTTGTATGTATAAAATAACATTTTTATTTGGTGGTTTGATTTTTGTATTTGTTTTAGTTGATGAACTTAGTCTTCTTATGTGGCGCTCGTCCTCTTTTTTTTTGTATTGGTTGTTGTTAGAGTTGTTACTTTCCTCCTTTTTTTTGTATTGGTTGTTGTTAGAGTTGTTACTTTTTTCTTTGTGTATAGGTTCTTGTGAAGACATGTTCTTTATGAATTGTTGAGTTATATGCACTTTTTATTGTGTTGTTTGTTCCATCTTTGCAAGTATGTTCTTCTTCCGAATATGTGTCTTGAATTTGTATAGTTTTCTTTCTTCTTAATCTCTTGATGGGTATGTGATCTTCATCTAATGATATTAGTGTTGGCGAAGTTAGTTCCTATAATCAATGAATAATTTAAATTAGAAACAAAAATGATGTTTAAAATAACTAAAATAAGTGATTTTTTTTAGTATTACCTATTTTATTTGTTGTAATGAGTGTTGAGATTCAGTGTTTTTTGTTGTAACAAATGTCTTAGTAAGAGTGTATTGTTTAGAACTTTCTTTAAGATTAAAATCATTTACATTGACTTCAAATATAAGTGAGGTTGTACAAATTTTTTAATTGGGGTGGTGTTTCAATGTCATTACTTTTCTGGAGTGCCATTAGATTTGAATCAGTTGTACCCAATAATTTTTTGCTTCGCCATCAAATAGTACAAAAATTGTTGTACCACTTTAATCTGAAACCTTTAATTGAATTTTGAACCTAAAATAAGTATTGAGTTAGTAACTAATAATTTGATAGATGGGATTATGAAAAATATATAGAATTACCTTATTGTTGGATAGTGTGGTGTTTGATTACATATGCGACAAATGTAGTTATCTCCTTTTTCATATGCTTTCTTCTTACACTTTTCACATTCAACATAATTATCTCCATTGAGTAAGTTTGAGATAGTGTGTAGTTCGAAAATAAATTTTTTGTGTTAAATTTGATGTTATTTGAAGGAATAGTCATAAGAGATTTATATAAGTAGTTCAAATAGTATGGAATTTGAATATTTATAACGTAAAATTTACAGGGATGCTACACATCCATGTAACCAAGTTGGCCCAACACCAAAAAAATCCAATACCATTAAATGAAACGTAAAATACACGTGCCCAATACACAAGAAATCGCTTTTGCCCAATGCTTCTTCTCTTCTCCATCACGCTTCTTCTTCTTCTCTTCTTCTTCTTCTTCTTCTTCTTCTTCTTCTTCTTCTCACGCTCGTTTACGCACGGAGCGTCTTCTTCTTCTTCGCGTTCCTCCTCCTCCTCCTTCTCCTATTTTTTCGCGTTCCTTCTTCTTCACGTGTTTTCTCCTTATCGTCATTCTTTTTGTTGTTGCTGTTGCTGTATTTTTTTTTGTATTTTCCTCCTTCTCTCTCTGGTGAAGAAGCAGTAGAAGGTGAGGAAGAAGAGTTTTGAATAGTGGAGAATGAACCGAATATAGTACTCATGGTGAACCGAACACAGTACTCATGGTGAACCGAACATAGTACTCATGGTGAAACAATTGTATAGTATTGAGTGAACGAAACATAATCCATTATATAAAATCAAATTCAAACAGCTTTCTGCAGAATGAACCAAACACAGTACTCATGGTGAACCAAACACAATACTCATGGTGAACCAAATACAGTACTCATGGTGAAACAATTGTATAGTACTGAATGAACGAAACATAATCCATTATATAAAATCAAATTCAAATAACTCTGCCTACAATTTACATATTATCAATTCAATTCAGTTCAATTCAGTACACCTCCGTCCATTTAATTCAATTCAAATTAGCAATTGCATTCCATTCAATTCGATTCAAAATTGAATAATCCAAACTTTGTCAGTTTGATTCGTTTCATAAGAGTAATCCAAATCGCTCTCCATTCAACTGATTTGAAGTTGAGTTATTTATTGTTTCGATTCAGAAGTGCAGATCGAAGAAAAAAAGAAAGAAGAATAGGAAGAAGATAAATGAAACGTAACCAAATCGAAATAAGAAAACGAGAAGATAAACGCGACCAGAGGAGAACAACGAAGGCAATGCAGATCAATAAGGAAGAATGCGAGCAGAGAAGAAGAAGAAGTAGAAGAAGAAGGAGGAGGAGGAGGTTTATGTTGCAGCAGAAGGTTTACGTTGAGCAAAGCTTTAAGTTGCAGCATGTTATATGTAGCGCGTGTATAACAAACAAGTGAGGGGTGGAGAACGCGTGTGGAGAAAATTTCTTGGTTAACAACCATGTAAAAAATACATGGATGCAAAGCTTTTCCGTAAAATTTATTATGATTAATAATATTATTATGACATTTGTAATATGGATGTTTATTACATTGAATGAGTTATTTATAGAAATTAATAAATTAATTATTAGAATTATAAGTTTATTGTATTGTTTACAACGGTAAGATATAATAAATATAGAAATATGAATTTAATGTCTTTGTAAGTTACAAATTTGGTTAGACGCTTGACGCTATTAATTTCTAATTATTGTCGTTGGTAATTATTGTATTGTTTTTTGTATATTTTGTTTTTTTTTTGCTGATTTGGAAATAATAGATGATTTGGCAAAAATTGAGTAGTTGATTCTAAAATTTTGCCAAGTAAGCGATGTTGCTGACATGACATTAGTAGAAGAAGAAAGATGTCTTAAAAGTAATATGGATAAACTTATGTATCTACTTTTGTATATTAAGAATAGATTCCTTTGCTTTTGGAGATATGGCGACGCGTGTCCCATGTGGGATATTCCTGTCGATGCAGGTTGAGGCTTAGTGACAGCGGCACTTATACCCTCCAATTATGGCTCGGCTTGGCAATTTTTACGAGAAGGAATTCTATTTGTGGTTATGGGTTGGCTGGACTTTTTTGAAAGGTAGATTCAGTAGTGGATCTGGTTTCGGGCTGGGTGGGTGTTGGGGATGGATAGGGTTTCGGGTTGGGTGGGTGTTGGGGCTGGATAGGGTTAAAGGTGTGTTTGGAATTCACGTTGGAGAAGAGAGAAGTCTGTTTTCTATTTTTATGTTTGACAACTTTTTAGTGTGTATTTGGATTGCAATAAAATTGATTTTTGCAAACTTGATTTTGATTAAAAGTAAGTTTGTGTTAACGTGATTTATGTTTGGCAATCTTTATATCAAAATAGATTATAATAAAATAAATATTGTTTGGATTATATTACTCAAAATCATTTTTAAATAAAAAAATTACTAAAAAAAACATCAATTTAAATCATTTTTTTATATTACCCTATCATTTTACTTTAAATATTTGAATAAATCTTATTAATTCATTTTATAATAAAATTAATATTTACTTACTAAATTAAAGGAACATATAAAAGTTGACAAAATATATTTTAATACATAAAAACACTAAAAGGAGTACTATACATTTTAGAGAAAAGGACAAATAGGTCCCTGACCTTTTGTTCCGCGAACATTTTCGTCCCTAACCATTGAAAAATACTTTTAAGTCCATGACCTTCATAAAACTTGGACAGATCAGTCCCTGACGGAGGCATTTGGACGGATCAGTCCCCGACGGAGGCATTTGGACGGAGGGACTGATCCGTCCAAGTTTTGTGAAGGTCAAGGACTTAAAAGTATTTTTCAATGGTCAGAGACGAAAATGTCCGCGGGGCAAAAGGTCAGGGACCTATTTGTTATTTTCTCTACATTTTATAATGTCAAACAAAAAAAATATTCTATAATTTTTTAAGTACCGTTAGTATTCTTTAATTTAGTATCATTCTGGACTATAAATTTTTATTATTCATGACTCTTTTGTTACTTATAATTAGTATATAATAAAAACAAGAGTAAAGTATCATTTATGTCCCCATTGTTTGGGGTAAGTCTCAAACCTGTCCCTAACATTTTAAACGTTCTATTTGTATCCCAAACATTTCTAAATCGAATCAATGTTGTCCTACCGTTAAAATGATTAACATTTCGTTAACGGCGTTACATACGTGGACGCTGAGTGAGTAAGCCCAAAGGTTAACACAGACACGTCTGCCTCTTCGCGCCCATTATACCATTCACTGAAGCAAATACGAAACGTTGAAGAAACAGAGCACCTGTACGCAAGGTTGTCCAGTCTAGTTCTCCTCACCACACACGTTTGACACTTCTTCGAGCCTGATCGCAGGGAGGGGCTGCAAGGTAGTTGGCGGGTCGTTGTTGGTTGTGTTGCATGAAAGATCACACCTTTGGTCTGGCAACGGAGTGGTTTTGTTCGACAAGGTATGTACGAGGGAGAAATTTTGTTGTTTGGGGTTTTACTGAGTAGTTCCACGAAGAACGAATGGCATATAGGAGATTGTTTGCATTTTAGGGTTTATTTATTTTTTGTATTCCCAGAAAAATGTTTGTTGCGAATGTTAGTTAGGGCATGAATTTACTTGTTTTTGGTGACTCATTCTGTAGTTACGAATTTACTTGTTTCACTATGTTGACCTGATGTAATAGGGTTTGCTGTTTAGGATGAGTTATTTTAGTGTGAAAGTTTACCACCAAGGTAGCTTTGGACTTCAAGGAGGGCCTTTGAAGTATTTGGGTGGGGAGACAACTGTGATAGACTATTGCAATGAAGATGAGTGGAGCCTGATTGAGGTTTATGACATAGTGAGTAGACAAAGGTATTTGAAAAAAGATATTACAGCAATGTAGTACAAATCACAGGATCAGAATATAGAAGAAGGCTTAAGGATGCTATGAACCGACAAACATGCAATGGATATGGCTAACATTGGGGTTAGGGAGGATATGGTGGAGCTGTATGTAGTTCATAAAACTAGTGATATCCATGAAGAGGTTGAGGATGTACACATGTTAGGGAGTACTGAAACTACCATGTAAGAGAAGGCTGGTGGATCTAATGGGCCAGGCCCAATGGTAACATTTCAGGCCTATGCAGTTGGACAAGTAGAGATAAATTTTGGCCCAAATGAGGAGGAAGAAATTATGGCTGAGAAAGATGAAAAAGATGAATCAGATGAGGAAGAAGAGGGTAGTAATGGCAGTGAGGACGAGGACTATACTCCCAAGGGTGGTGAAGATGATAGTAGTGATTCATGGAGTTTTGATTCCAGAAATGGTTATTGCTCAGAAGATAGTGCTGTTGAGGTTGTGTTTGGTGACGGTGATGATGACAAGGAAGGGGCTGAGGGGTTAGTAGATGTCAACATCAGGGTAGGGGATAGATTCGAGGCTGGCACAACTGAAACCCAAACAGATGCAGCAAAAGAGAGTATAAGTGACAATGACAAAGGTAAGGAGAAGATTGCTGCAGGTTTAGGGGATGAGGAAGAAGGATATGAATCTGAAGATTTTCTGGATATGCCTATTATTGATGATGATGATGAGGATGATAATAATGTTTTCAAGAAGTATCCGTTGCACAAGCAGCTAAAGGACATGAGTGAGTACAAGTGGGAGGTTGGAACTCTTTATGTATCAAGAGAGGAGTTTAAGGATTGTGCTACTGCCTATGCTGTACATACTGGCAGGGGTTTGAGGTTTGATAAGGTTGACCTTCGGAGAGTGAAGGTTACTTGCATGGAGGGTTGCAACTGGTTTGCATACTGTGGGAAGATGAAGAATGAGCAAACATGGCAATTAACCCGCTGCCACAACAAGCATAGTTGTTCTAGAGAGTTGAAAATTGGGATTATGCATGCAAAATGGTTGAGCAAGGTGTTTATAAAAAATATTGCTGAGAATCCAAAGATAAAGCTCTCCACACTAATGAAGAAAGCATACAGCAAGTGGAATGTAGAGCTGACTAAGTCTAAAGCTGCCCGGGTTAAACAGTTTGCACTTGATGAGTTACAAGGAACGTACATAGAGCAATATCGGAGACTCTATGACTACTGTCATGAATTACTGAGGTCTAACCCGGGTTCTACAGTGAAGTTGCAAGTGGAGAGACCACCTGAGTTTGCTTCTGAGAGACCAAAACCTGGTGTGGATCTAAGGCCAAAGTTTCAAAGACTCTATGTGTGCGTTGATGCTTGCAAGAAGAGTTTTATGGTTTGCAGACCAATAATTTGCCTTGACGGGTGCTTCATCAAGACACCATATGGAGATCAACTTCTCACGGCTATTGGCTGGGACCCGAACGACCAGATATTGCCAATAGCCTATGCAGTGGTTGAAGCAGAGACGAAGGACACATGGACCTGGTTTCTTACCAATCTGTGTGATGAATTTGGCTATGAGAAGATAAGGAGCTGCACCTTCATGTCTGACCAACAGAAGGTACTTATTTGTAAACTTATCTCAATCGAAAGCTACTTTATTGAACCTAGTGTTAGTGTTAGTCTTGCTGCCCTAGTTATACTGGTGTTTGAATTGTATGAGCTAGTGTTTGTAGTGTATGAGTTAATGTTTGAATTGTAATGAGTTAGTGTTTGAATTACTGCATTAACTGATTTAATTATGCCTATCAAATATCATACTGATTTAATTACTACATTAACTATGCCTGGTGGGTTTAGGGTTTAGTTCCAACCTTCGATGAGCTCATTCCCGGAGTGGATCATAGATTCTATGTTAGACATCTTTACAGCAATTTCAGGAAGAGATTCCCAGGGCTGCAACTAAAACTGATGATGTGGAATGCTGCAAAGGCTACTTATTTACAAGAGTGTGATAGGAGGATGACTGAAATCCAAAATGTTGATAATGGAGCCTACAACCACCTGATGGAGATACCAACCAAATATTGGTGCCGGCACAAGTTTGGGACTTGGTCTAAGTGTGATACCTTGGTAAACAATATGTGTGAAGTATTTAACTCTGTGATTGTGGATGCCAGAGAGAAACCAATAGTCAGCATGCTTAAAGACATCAGAGTATACATAATGAGGCGTTGGGCTGATAATAGGGATCGGATAATTGAATACCCAAGAGAGGTGTTGCCCCGTATCAGGATTAAGGTTGAAAAACAAGCTAATGCAAGTGGTAAGTGGGTCAGCACGTATGCTGGTCGTGACAAATATGAGGTAACTAGTATCCATGGAGGCAAAGAGAAGTTCGTTGTTGATTTGAAGAATCACAAGTGTTCGTGCAGGAAGTTTCAGCTGTCCGGAATCCCCTGTGCTCATGTAATGACCTGCATTAGGAAGATGTGCTTCAATGTGAACAACTTTGTTGCAATCTGTTACAAGAAAGCAACTTATTCTGAGTGCTACCAACATGTGGTATATCCCTTGAATGGGCCCAACCTGTAGGAGAAGACACAGTTTGATGACGTTTTACCACCAATTTACAGAAAATCCATTGGAAGGCCTAAACTGAAACGTAATAAAGCTGCAGATGAGAACCCAACTAGGGGAGGAGTGTCTCGCGAAGGGCAGAATCAAAAGTGCTCCTATTGTTTTGCTAGAGGTCACAACAAATGGACCTGTCCAAAGAAGTGCAAAGTAGCTACAACTGTGTCGGTAAGCACTCTACTTGGTTTTGTGCTGGTTCATGCTTCATTTTTATTTATTGCATTTAAAGATTATGATGTGAGATTGTGGTATTGTGGCTATTTACTAGGCAAACAAAGTTGCTGGATCCACAAGAGCTTCAAGAATCATCTCTAGCACCATCTCTAGCACTATCTCTAGCACTATCTCCAGCCAGGCTTCTAAGCAATCCTAACCTGCTTCAAAGAAGACCACAATCTCAAGGCCAAAGAGAAAATCATCTGCCAATGATGTGAGTTTCCAACACTCTCAGGCTACTTCAAAAAAGGCTAAGTTGACCCCGTCCAACAAAAATCTCAGGGTGCTGCCAATCCCATCGAAGAACATCAGCAAATTCCAACTGAAGGTCATGGCTAGGACACCTCCCAAAGCATGGGAAAAGATGTGACAACTATGATGTGTGCTATTTTATGTTTTCTGGAAACTTTATATTTGAGTAAAGGATTTCTGATTAGTATATTATAATGTCTGCAACTACTTTTAAGACTATAGTTTGTTATCTCAAACCTTTTTTGTGGAGCAAAATGTGTTGCTCTTGTTTTGTTATTTTGCTGTGACTCTGTTGTGGTGTAGCCAATGACAATGTTATGGTTAATGATTAAGTAATATGTTACAGAAATGATTGTTGTCATGCTAATGACTTGCTTGATTTAAATAGATTGCAAAATGTAACACTTCTTTTCATTCAACTCATTTTCACAATTCGGATGAGTTCACTAAAATAACATTGCATCTGCACAATCTATCATTGCATTTAATTACACATGCACAAACCAGCCTTTCATGAACCTTAACTCAACAAAACATCATTGCATTACAATATCATTGAGTTCAACAAAACAGCAACTAGTTCAACATCACTTCTATTTCTAAGCCAAAATACAAAGCACAATTTAGGTATCTAACAATTTTCTCCTAAACCTCATCATTTCTAGCAACATCATTCTAGTGAAAGTCTCCCAAATTTGGTTGTGGTTGTTTTTTCAAAAACCAATATCAGTGCAAGTGTCCATCCAACTAAAGTAACTCCCACTGCAACCATGAACCTGAACTCAACCATATCCAATTTGCCCTTCAAATTTCTGACCTTCATTCTTAACCTTGAAACTTGTGAGGGATCTTCCTCTGGTTCTGCCCATACAAAATAGCCGCATTCTTCTCCAACCTAGACGAAACATGAGATAGCCGAGTCAACCTCACAGATGATCAAAACATATAACTCAACAACAAATAAACACATGGCTAAACCTCACCCCGAAGTTAACGCAACCCCATAACCTCCGCCCAAGATTTTCTACTGTCGACGACGTGGCAAGCACAGGCCGTTCCCCACAGTAGCAAGTTGTCCTCCTTCGACGTGCTTGGTTTCTATTTTGTGTGGCTTGCTTGCTGCCTTGCGTTGCTTCAGATTGGCATGCTTCATGCTCCATCTTTTTTCACGCAGAGAAAATCGCCCTTGAGAGATAGTGCAGCAGCAACGAGAAGCAAAGATTTGGGGATTAGGGTTTCGAAGAGGACCCTCTCTTCACATATATGTTTTTTTTTAAATTCAATAACAGTAACAACAAACGCCCTGCCACCGTGTATCATAACGTCCACGTATGCAACGTCGTTAACGAAATGTTAATCATTTTGACGGTAGGACAACATTGATTCGATTTAGAAACATTTGGGATACAAATAGGACGTTTAAAACGTTAGGGATAGGTTTGAGACTTACCCCAAACGTTGGGGACATAAATGATACTTTACTCTAAAAACAAAAATAAAGTATAGAAAGAAGTACAATAAAAACGAAAAAAAATGAAAAAAATTCATACAAATATAGTGTTTTACTCAAATTTTGTTAATGTTTAAAAGAAAATGTGGGTACTCGCAATTGTATCGTATAAGAATTAAAACGGATTGAAAGTAACAAATAAACGAAGAAATGCGAGGTGCCGGAGGCAAAGTAAATTGCAGAAATTAAAAAAAATAAGAAATTAAAGAGAAGATGAAGAAGAAACATAAACGTAAAATAGATGAACAAGTAAAAGTAGAGAAATTTTATTAATAAAAACTGAAAAAAAAAAACAAATTACAAGTGTTTGAGTTCAGAGAAATTACTTAAGATTCCCAATTTTACTCTATAATGTCAAGGGGCTGAGAGTGTTTTGGATTTCTAAGTGTTTTCCAAAAGAACTGAACTCTCTACAAAATGTACCTAAAGTTTTATTTATAGACTAACCTAATGTCAACTGACAGTTACCAAGTGGAAATTTGAATGGCATCCGTAACTGTTCTCGCACTCCTCATTTGATGCCAATTCAAAAAATCAAAATAAATGACCAAACTGTCAAATGACCTAATTTAATTAAAATAAACATAAATATTATGTACAAAAACATCACTATATAAATAATTATTTCTTTTTCATAATTTTTTATAAAAATAATTTTTTTGTCTAACATAATGCCAGCCAAGATTTTTTACTTGAAGTCATATAGTTATTAAAAGTGAAAAAATCTTGTTGGTTATAGTAATAAAAGAAGTATATATAAGCAAGGTTGTCAAACTCGCGAGTCTAAGTAAACTCGTGGAGCTGACCTAGACTCGATTCGCGAGTTAACTCGTAGACTCGTACGAGTTCACATGTTATAAAGTTTTTATATATACATATATCATACATAATGTATATTTACTCAATTCTAACCCTTCAAAATTAATAATATCAATATTAAAATATATAATAAATTAAAATAGTAGCACACATTATAATAAATACTTTAAAATACACATTCAAATCCTCTACAATTATTCTTATACAAATACAATATAGAACAGACAAAATTAAAAATTCTAAATCTGTAATACTAAATCTTTAATTGAACATTGAACAATATCAAATAATCAAATTAGAAACCTAAAAATTAATCAAATTATAAATTATACTAACACTGTAATTTATCAAAGCTGCAATACTGAAAGTAAAAAAAAATTATAAATCTTTAACACTACATAACTAAAATAATAAACATTTGACAATTCAACATTCAATATAACTTTAACAATCTGTTTACGACATATAATTAACTCTAATCTAAATAATTAATTACTAACAGCCATGAATGGATGAACCATCTGGCCATCTAACATAAACGATAAACAATAGGCTAAAATTAGAAGCAATAAAATTTAAAAAGAAAAAAAACTAAATCAAGAAGCAAAGGCTCAAAAAAGGGGAAAGACATAAAAAATAGAGGATGCAGAAGCAAAGAAGGGGCAAAGTCTCAGCAATAACGGATCGATAAAAGGGTGCACCAGGCAGTGGTGGTGAGGGTGCAGCAGCAGCACAAAACGACGGCGACAAAGAGTCATGGACTTCACGACAGCGTGAATTAGAACAAAGATAGGACTGTAGAAGAAGTAGTCGAACTCGTGAACGGTGATAGCATGATGGAGTTGTAGATAGTGGAGATGTGAAGAAATACAGAGCAAAGTACAACAGAGGTAAAATTTACAAAGACAATGGCGCAAATCAGAGCAGAGGTAGCAGACGCAGGCGAATAGTGGCCGCTCGACGGGGAACGCGACTACGGCAAAACATCGAGAAGTGAGACTTGAGAGAAACGACGCAGATGAGTGAGTTGTGATTGAGTTTTCTTTCACTCTTTCGGAATGTTATCGTAACCCTAATAGAAAAAGTGTTTTTTAGGTTTCAAATTGACGCTTTTTTTGAACAAAAATGCAGAAAAAACAAATTCACTAACTCGATCCTAGACTTGCAAGTTTGACCGAATTTGACCGATACTAACCGAGTTTACTCAAAATCGAGTTTATGTCCGAGTCAACTCGATTCCATATCTAAACTCTTAAACTCGCCAACAATGTATATAAGCATGTATTTATTTATTCTTTTAAATTTATTATTATTTTTATTTTATATATATATATATATATATATATATATATATAATAATAAAAACACGTATTGACAGGTATCTTATTTTAAAATGTTAACTAGAATATAAATAGGAGTACTCGTAAGTGTCGTACTCTCTTTTTTTAGTTATTTTTATTTATTTATTTACCTATTTATTTATTTTTATTTTTATTTTGACCAAATAAAAATAAAACAGTATCCTATCATCTTGTAATACTTGTGAGAGAGAGAATACGTTAGTATTTAAAAACCCATAAACTTCTTCTTTAACTCTGTGTCTCCCATTCTTCCAAATTTCATCTACTTTGGAGGGCTTCTTCCACTCAAAAGGGTTCAATTATACCTAGTTCTTTTGATATTTCAAGTAAGATTTAATTGTTAGTTCTATTTTTATCTATCTCTTCTCCATTATTGATTTAGAGAAACCCTAACCCTAAAAAATAATGTGAATAATATCTCTTGTGTTATTTATGAGTACTAGAATCTTATTCTGAAGAGCATTCTTTTTTTTTTTACATTCCTTGACTTAAATTAAGATTTGACTGTTGAACCCTTATTCTTCAATTCTATTATGTTGCTTTTTTTTTACTTTCATTTTTTCTTTTATGTTTGTTTTCTTAATTTGATTATGAGCTAATTATGTTATTTGGTATATTGCTGATATTTATAATTATAGATGAAATTTTTTTTAACTATGATATTGTTCAACATGTTCTCTGTTCTTCAAATTACATGTATGCTCTACTGTATTAAATTTTGTGAACCAAAAATTACAGATTATTTTCTTGGGCATGTTCATGTGGGTTGGAATTCAAATGCTTTTTATCTTAGTCATTTTGAATTGGAAAAATGATAGGATGTTCTAATGTCTAAAGAGGCATCTCTAGGCTACTATATATATATGAGTATTGGCAAGCAGTATTAAGTGTTGTTTCATGTTAAATCCTTGCTTATTGCTTAGACCAAATTAAACCCGTATAAGCTCAACTTTTATTCATTTCTTATGCATTACTTTTTACCTTTACAGCTTGTTTATTGATTGTTGACAACCTCGGCATCCAATACTTGGATTTTTTAATCTGTACTCTTATGGCAACCTTAAACCATCATCTGTCAGCAAGTCCTCATTCTTCATCTAAAGTGGTCATTTGTGATAAGTCTGTTGTTAAAAACGACAAAGATTTTGCTCCTGAACCAGAGGCCTCAAAATAAAAAATATAGGAATCTCAGGTGCTACTCCCTTTCACCATTGACGGTGTAGACTCAGCTTTCATCGGCCCTGTTATCTCTGCCAAAGCCGCAAACAAGATCAAAAATTCTTTTTCTGGTCACTCTCAAAGAAAACCTGTTACTTTTCAAGACTCTATTCCCATTAGATACTTTGACTCCAATAACAAGCTATTCAGAAATCCCCCAAAGACCAACATTGGAGGTTACCGTACTTGATTAGATAGGGTTGAAACTGAGAAGATGACCTTGTAGAAAGAGATTGGAATATATGATCTAATTCAGCTTAGTAAAAACTCTTACACTATCAATTTAGGACTAATGGGAGGTGCATTGTATTTTTGGGATGAGACTTCTCATACTTTTCACACCCCATACGATATGATTATGCCTACTCTTCTGGATATAGCTGCTATAACTAGCCTACCTCCCTTAGGAGAGGAAATTTTAGCTACTACCAAGTCGACCACAGGAGTTAAGTATGCCATTGATATCTCTTCCACCACCTACCAAAGCTTCATTCTCAATAACAAAGGTCAAGATGAAGAACCTGTTTTTGATAATGAGCACATAGCCTTTCTTCTCTATTGGTTGAGCGGCGTTGTTTTCTGTGCCCAAAGTATTCAAGTCGAAGTCACTTATCTCCCATTGGCCATTATGTTAGCCGAAGATAGGAAGTTGTGTTTAGCCAAATTATTTCTGCCTCGACTATATCTCACTCTAGATTGGATCACAGACCTTATGAGGGAGAAGAATAGAATCACTAATGTTAATGGTCTCGTTTGATTTTTTCAATTGTGGCTGTCTGCCATTTTTTAGTTGAGCTACAACCGCATTTGACCCAAAAAAGTCTTACAGATTCTATGATTGCAGGACACCATCTGCTCAACTTAGTTTTTTTCGACAAGTTAATGGCCTCACATGATAAAATGAAACACTTCTTTCGTGCTTTCTATTACTTGCTAGAGAAAGACCACAATATTAATTTAACTCCTTTTACTAAGACTTCTGGTAGGCTTGTAGGAAAAAAGAAATTCAATTTTAATTACTCAAGCCGCCAGGTAACAAGAAGACTTGAACCAATTACAGTGTCAACATCTTCAAATAGTGATGATAAGGATGATACATCAAATACATCCGATGGAAACCTTGACGGACCGGTAGTCTCTCAAAAAAATGAAGAGAAAAACGAGAGCAACTCGTCTAGTGATAAAGCAGTGAGTAAATCCTCTTCAAAAGATAATGATGTTGAGGGAGTGGATCCTCTCCACTGAATAAAAAACTGGATGGTGTGCAGTGTTTAATCTAACCATTCACCACATTCTCTCTCTTATTTATTTCTGGTCCCACTATTAAAATTAAAGGTGAGAGATTGCACTGTATTTTGTCAAGTATTGAAAAAACTGGAGAGGATCCATTTCCTGATGTTGATGCCCTTAGCCTTAGTGGTCAACTTGCTTCTCAAGTATTTTTATATATTCTCACATCTCCCATATTAAAAATAGCATTATCTTGAAGAACTTAAATGATGATGATGTCGCTCATGCTGATTTTTTTAATCTTTCCTACTTTGTCGTAGAATCTAACCCTTGGGGATTCTTCATTGACTTCTATAGAAATCATAGCTTCTATGCTAGAAGCAAGTCAAAAAGAAGATTTTTCAGTTGTTGAATGAAGGGTTGTCCGATATGCCCACAAGACTTGAGGGAGCTCGTCAGCCCATGCTCTCTTTGCATCTTGTAGTCGGCACTTTAGCCCGGCCAGTACGACTTTGGGGTATTCTACCAATTTGAAATGGTGCTTAATTTTGAGGCTTGCAACCAAACTTCTGAATGCTGAATCAGTGAATTGAGTTCCATTGTCCATGATAATAGAGTGTGAAACACTAAACCAGGTGACAATATTCTTGAAGAGGAACTTCCGACTTCTTTGAACTGTGATGGTTGCTAGAAATTCTTCCTCAATCCACTTAGTAAAATAATTAATCCCAACTATGAGGTACTTTACCTACCCGGATCCCTGTGGAAATGATCCGAAGAGGTCTAAATCCCATTTTGCAAATGTCCAAGGTGAGGTAATGCTAATGAGCTCTTCAGGAGGTGCCACATGGAAGTTAGCATGCTTTTGGCAACAAAAACATTTTTTGACGAAGTCGGCTGCCTCTCTTTGTAAGGTCGGCCACAAGAAGCCAGCTTGGATCACTTTCTTAGCTAGTGATCGTGCTCCTAAGTGGTTTCTGCGTATGCCATTGTGGACTTCCTCTAAGACTTCTTTAATTTGGGAGGTTGGGACACACTTTAATAGAGGTGTAGATACTCCTCTTCTATAAGGAATGTTGTGAACTAAGGTGTAGTTTTGTACTTTCCTTATGAGCCTTCTTGCTTTCCTTTCTTCGTTAGGGATGATATCGAATATGATATCAAATTTAAGGTATTTGATAATGAGAATCATCCAACCCAAATCTAGATTGGAGATAGCCATTGTGTCTGACTTGTCAACTTCTTTGGCCGCTGATGGTGTGTGGAGAGTTTCCTGGATTAGGCTTCTATTGTTGCTCCATTTCTTGAAGTTGGCTAACTTGGAGAGGGTGTTTGCTCGGATATTTAATTTCTGAGCTATATGTTAAACCTCAGCTTTAGAAAATTGAGCTAATTGCTCTAGTGTTTCTTCCAAGTACCTCTTCATGTTTGGGATCTTTAGCCAGATAAGTCCCATTTACTTGAGAGTTTATTAGTTGAGAATCGCTAAATACGATCAACCTTACGGCCCTGACCTCTTTGGCTAGCCTCAAGCCAGCAAGTAATGCTTCGTTCTTTACTTGATTATTGGAGGCCAGAAACTCAAATTTCAATGAAAGTTCTATCTGAGTTCCTTCTTCATTCTCCAGAATGACTCCTGCTCCACTTCCAGCTTTATTGGATGATCCATCTATATGTAAATTCCAGGTTATAGGACTTCCTTAGGTTCCGGTCTACTCGGCCACAAAGTCGGCCAGATATTGGGATTTAATTGCTGTCTGTGTTTCATACCTTAAGTCAAATTCGGACAGCTCTATTTCCGATTGTCGCATCCGACCTGCAGTATCTTTCTTCTGAAGAATATGCTTCATAGGTTGATTAGTTCAAGCTTTTATGGTACAAGATTGGAAATAAGGTCGGAGCCTTCTTGAAGCGAACACAAGGGCATATGCAAACTTTTCTATTTTTTGATAGTTTAGTTCTGCCCCCTGTAGAGCCTTGCTAAGAAAATAAATTGGTTGCTATCCGTTCTCATCTTCTCGGACTAAAACTGAGGCTATGGCCCTACTTGCAACTGCTAAGTACAATACGAGCACTTCCCCTGGAACAGGTCAGGTGAGGATTGGTGGTTGACTTAGGAAGTTTTTGAAGTCTTAAAAAGCTTGTTCATATTCCCGAGTCTATTCAAATTGCTATCCTTTCTTGAGTATTGAGAATAGGGGTCGTAGAGACTTTAGAGCTAATCCCGCTAAGAATCTGGATAAGGTTGCTAATCATCCATTCAATTGTTAAACTTTCTTGAGGCAAGTTGGGATTTTCATCTCGAGTATTGCTTTATATTTGTCTGGATTAACTTCGATGCATCTTTGGGTGAGCATGACGCCTAAGAACTTCCCAACTTCTACTGCAAACATGCACTTTAAGGTATTTAGTCTAATCCCATGTTTTCTTATTGTGTTGAATACCTCAGCTAAGTCAGACAATAGTTTAGTGTCTTCCTTTGTTTTGACGAGCATGTCATCAACGTAGACTTCCATTAACTTATCGATGTGGGATGAAAACACCTTATTCATTAGCCATTAATAAGTGGCTCCAGCATTTTTTAACCCAAAAGGTATCACCACATAACAATAATTGGCCTTTGGAGTGATGAAAGAGGTCTTCTCTTGGTCCGCCTTGTACATCAGGATTTGATTGTATCCCGAGTATGCATCCATAAAAGACAAGTATTGATACCCTGAAGCTGAATCTACCAAGGTATCAATGCTAGGAAGTGAGTACAAGCCTTTAGGATAGGCTTTATTGTGGTCGGTATAATTGACACACACTCTCTACTTCCTATTCTGATTTTTCACGAGTACCACATTAGCCATCCACAAAGAATATTTTACCTCTCTTATGACTTTGGCTTCTAATAAAGCTTCTACTTGCTCTTCCACGACTTGTGCTCTTTCAGAACCGAGCTTTCATCATTTTTATTGAACAGGTCGTGAGCCCGAATAGACAGCAAGTTTGAGACTCATGAGGTCGGGGTGTATCCCAGACATGTTGGAGGCTTTCCAAGCAAAGAGATCAGAGTTTTGTTGTAAGAGCTTAACGAGATTTGTTTTCAATTCTTCATCCAGATTAGCTCTTATGCTTGTTAGTTTCTCTTCCTGATCTTTGATTTGAACCTCTTCGGTCTTTTCACTGGGTTGTGGTCGTAGTTCCTCTCGTGTTTGGACACCACTAAGTTCAATGGTGTTGACTTCTTTTCCCTTAATGATTTCCTGTAGATTCAAGCTTTCATTATAACATTTATGCGCTAACCTCTGATCTCATTTTATGGTAGCGATTCCCTCTAAAGACAGAAATTTCATGCAGAGATGAAGAGTGAAAACGACCGCAGCTAGTTGGTTCAAAGTTGCCCGACCTATCAATGCATTGTAGGGCGATGCCACGTCAACCACAATGTAGTCTATACTCAAAGTTCTGGACTTCACACCTTTACCAAAAGTGGTACGCAAGGGGATGAAGCCGAGAGGTTAGAGGGCATGTCTCCTAACCTAAAAAGATTGTCAGGATAAGCTCTCAACTTTTTCTCTTCTAACCTGAGCTTGTCAAAAATAGGTTAAATAATATGTCGGCCGAGCTCCCCTAATCTAGCAAAGTTATGTGGAGGTTTGCATTGGCGAGTATCATTGTAATCACAAAAGGGTCGTCATGGCCAAGGGTTACTTCTTGAATGTCTTCTTTGGTGAATGAGATTGTGGGTAAATCGGGAACTGCGTATTCTTCACCGACTTGGTAGACTTCTTTCAGATGTCTTTTGCAAGAAGGCTTGGCTACCCCTCCTTCTACAAATCCTCCAACTATCATGTGGATGTGTCTATCAGGGGTTTGTAGGGGCCAATCTTGTCGACCCTTGTCTTCCTTACTTATCTTCCTTTTTCTTGGATCGTCAGACCTTTCTGCGAGGTATCTTTCTAACTTACCTTCTCTGGCCAGTTTTTGTATCACGTTTTTCAAATTGTAGCAATCATTAGTCAAATGCCCATATAGTTTGTGATACTCACAGTATTCCGTCCGACTTCCAGCTTTCTTTTTCTTGATGGGTCAATGGGGTGGAAGTTTTTCAGTGTGGCAAATCTCCCTGTAGATGTCGACAAGAGATACTCGGAGCGGGGTTTAGTTATGGTATCTTTGAGACTTGTCCGAGCTGTATTTATCCTTTTTCTTAGTTTTTTTTTATCTTTATCCCGAGCTTGATAAGTAAGATTTTGTCTTGGAATTGGTTCTCTAAGTCAAAAATTCTCCTCTATGTTGATGTACTTTTCTGTTCGTTCTTGTACTTCGTGAGGTCGGAAGTCGCTTTG
Source organism: Arachis hypogaea (assembly GCF_003086295.3). Taxonomy (NCBI): domain Eukaryota; kingdom Viridiplantae; phylum Streptophyta; class Magnoliopsida; order Fabales; family Fabaceae; genus Arachis; species Arachis hypogaea. The sequence goes on along the minus strand of NC_092048.1, from coordinate 38,182,652 downwards.
ATATAGATTGAGAGAATGACCCTTCTTTGAGGCCATTAACTAACCCCATTATTACAACTTTTGGAGGTAAATTCTGAATTTTCAAGCAAGTTTTTTTGAATCCTTCCATATAAGCTTGGAGTGTTCCCCAACCTCTTGTTTGACCCCTAGAAGACTTAGAGCGTGCTTGACTTTATCCTTTTGAATAAAAAGTCGGATGAGAAATTTTCTTGCGAGATTGACAAAACAAGTCACCGACCTAGGAGGTAAGCTATCAAACCACTTCATCACCGCTTTAGTTAATGTTGTCGGGAAAGCTTTGCAACAGGTTGCATCGGACGCATAAGCCAAATACATATGACTTTTAAAACTACTGAGATGATGTCTTAGGTCAGTTGTTCATCATAGAGGTCCATGTCGGGGCTTTTAAAATTTCTTGAAACTCTAGCCCGCATGATCTCTTCTATGAACGGATCTTCTCCACCAAAAGAACTTTCTTCCCGATCTGCATGATTGCTCTTATTTCGTAAGTCAGCTTCTAAATTCAAAAGCTTTTCTTTTAATTTTCTTCGACATCGTACTTCTCTTTGCAGGTCTTTTTCAACTTCTCTTTGTCGCTCTATCTCCTGGTCAAGTTGCTCTAGTCGGCTATGATATCCATGTACAAGTCCCATAATTTCTGTTGGGTGTAGAGGCTTCTCATTCTCAGGTGGATGTACCTCTAAATTGATTCGCCTAGGCTGAGGGTTTCTTGATATTCTCTCCACGTGATGATTACTTGTTCTATTTGGTAGTGGAGGTATCACGAGTGCTCGGTCGTCATTATGGTGCTTTGGTTCAGATTCGGATTCCGTATGTCTGTCTTCAAATTGATTGTCTGCCATGATTGGATGTAGACTTTCAGATCCCCGGCAACGACGGCAATGTTCTGAAGGTTACGTGAAATTGTGTTGCTTTTGTGCCTGAATGTGAGGTCCAGACTCCTTTTGAGGCAGCATCTGACTTCTGTTGGTGCCGATGTGCCACCGTCCGAGTTTCTCGTGAAGAGGTGGGGGATGGTACCTACAAAGGACTATGATGCTTAAGTTAGCAAGGGTTTAAAGCAGGTTTTTTAGTAGATTGGATTTTGAATATATCTAAGGGTATTAGTGTATTTATATTAGAGTAGATAACTACTTTTTAGAATAGTTTCACCTTTGACGGTGGATGATCATTCTTTTTTTTAGAAAAGTTGTTGAGAGTTGCCTTCTGAATAAATAAAAAATATTTTATGAGTTTGTTACTTATTTAAACAAGTCATTGCATCAAATCTCATAGATATTGGATTGGTGTAAATGAAGTCAACATTTTTAAGTAGACTTTTATTCATTTTGGATTAGCTATATTTTTGGGTTAAGATATGAATAGTTTCTTTCCGGAAAGTTAAGATGGCAGAACAGGAAGAATGGGGAGGGGCAAGATCTAAATGTATATTCCGAAACTAAATTGAGTATGTGCATTTAATGAAGCAACTCGTCGTTGTAGTATAGTGGTGAGTATTCCCGCCTGTCACGCGGGTGACCCGGGTTCGATCCCCGGCAACGGCGTTAATTTTCTATTTTGTTTCTTTCTCTTCTCTTTTTTTTTTTTTTTTTTTTTTTTAACTCATCCTCTCCAAGCTTCCTACCTTCTTCGCTTTTAGGGTTCATGCGTGACTGCTTCAACTTGTTATGTTGTTGAAAGTTTAAACCACAAAACATGAACCTTTGCGCGTCTTCCTTCAAATTCAACTTCCCCGGCTGCCGGCGCTGCTTGCGCTTGTCAAAACCCCTAATCTCTGCGTCTTTGACGGTGTCTCTGTTCTCCCATCAGAATCCTTCTTCGTCCACCGCAATGGCAGCTTCCATCACCACTGACACTTCGAAGCCCAAACAGATGGACCCTTGGCTTATCGTCGGCCTCGGCAATCCCGGCAAGAAGTATTCTGCCACCCGCCACAATGTCAGTTATGCTCTTCTTCTCTCCTTTTTATTTTTGTTATTTGTGAATTGTCGATATTTTAAATAAAAAAAAAGGCTTTTGTAATAAAATTAAATTGAAGCAACTTGTTGGAATTGGAATTGAGACAAGTTTCAGTGTCCTTTATATGAGTTGATTGGTTTTAGGTTGGTTTTGAGATGGTTGATACTATTGCTGAAGCTGAGGGGATACCTATGAGCAGCGTTTCCTTTAAAGCCTCCTTTGGAAAAGGTACAAAAAAGGGTTTTAGTTTTGTCTAATTGAATTTCAGAGACATTATAGCAATCAATGTTAAAAATGTAGGGTTCTCGTTGTTTTCTTATTGCAGGTTTTATAGGTGATGTACCAGTTATACTTGCAAAACCACAAACTTTTATGAATGCAAGTGGGGAATCTGTAAGTCTGATACCTATAATATTCAGGTTTAATGATACAGAATGTGTTGGATAAAAACATTCCATCACTTGATTGTAAATGTCAAAGAAAATTGATTAGTACTTGAAGTTTTCAGTCCTTTTAGAATGATAAATTACAATTCTTTGGACCAACAAAATTCAATCAAATTAAGCTTCAGTTTGAACTAGAATACCATGCTGAAATCATAAAATCACAAGAATCCAGATGATTTTATTACACTTAAATAATTGGGTCTACATTGAGCATGGACAACCATGTATTTCCAAGTTCTTTGATATGAATTACTGCCAGACGAAGATTCCAAAAGATTAAAGAATGACACAATTCGCAGGTGTTGTCAATTTTGAGTGATCAAATATCTATCCTTGGTGACTGTTTCCACTTTTGCACCTGGCACCTCTAGGGTAGCCTTATTGAAGTACTAATTGCTTTGTATTCTTGGTCAGTGGGTTTACTGTATTAAATTCTTTCATTTTGGTGCTGATTGATTGCTGTTCAAATCTATTTGGAAGGTTGGGGCCATAGTTTCGTATTTCAAGATTCCATTGAAGCAAGTAGTTGTGGTAAAGTATCTATGTTATGATAATGTAGTCCCTTTGTTTTACAAGTGATGAGAGAAAAGAAGAGGGAAGATCATTTAAGTAGCAAGTCTTTTTACACAGATCTTTGATGACATGGATTTGCCTTTTGCTAAATTGCGGCTGCTACCAAAGGGGGGACATGGAGGTCACAACGGGTAACTATAATCTTCATCTATTTTTATGTTTTGGAAAGAGCCCAACTTGTTTAATTCTTATGGTTTTGGTTTTTTGTCCGGTTTGCCAATTTGAGGGGTGGGGATGGGCATGGGGGGAGCCAGAGGAACTGTCATAAGCCTCAACAAGGGCTTGGTATTTGTACATGATTTTTATTTTTATCTTTCTTATGCTGATTTATATGGGTTATACAATACACATTGATCTTATTTCTTGCTAAGTGTTTCCCTTGAATGAAGCATTAATATTATTTTTCTTCTTGCTTGTTGGCAGAATGAAAAGTATAATTAATCACTTTAAAGGGAACACTGGTTTTCCCCGCTTAAGAATCGGTAAATGCATAACCTGCCTAAGATTAAAGATTTATTTTCTTTACTTTTGTTTGCGTTGCAATACTTATTTGCATACTTGTTGATTTTACTAGGCATTGGACGGCCTCCTGGGAAAATGGATCCTGCAGCATTTGTTCTTCGCCCTTTCACTAAGCAGGAAAGAGAAGAGGTAATTATTTTGCATTTCTACTTTTGGGAACAAAGGGACCTTTGGTATGTGGAATTTTCTTCATAATGTTGGTAAACACGTCTTTCAGTTGGACTTTACATTACAAGATGGATTAGAAGCAATGCGGATTCTTTTGCTAGAGGGATTTGATAAAAGTGCAACGTTTGTTAATAGTGCCAAAAAGATAGAGCAAATGGGTTGAGTGATTGCTGAATCTAAAAATCATTTTGGCAAGTTGAAACAGACAGAAGCATGTGGCTACAATATACAATGTTTAAGCAAGTTCATCCATTCTTTCGTAAGTATGCTTCTGTTACATTTGGTCATTTTTTAGCAGCTCCAGCGCAATAAATTATTAGGCACTTGATGGTAAATTTTGTTACATAGAAGTTAGAACCAAATTGTTTGGCTGCCAATGAAACCAGTCTTTCTGAGCTGCATTTGTTGTACAGAGTTCTTTGTATAACTTTTTAGTAAAGATCATGTATTCATCAGTAACTTGTCTGTTTATTGGTTTCGGGGATACTGCCACTCTTCGGCTAATGTCTTAACTTCCATTTACATATGTACCAATCTATATCTTTATCAATAATTCAATATAGAAAAGGGATCTACTCTGTCAAATTCCGTTTTTTTTTTCTTTGGCGTCCAAATTCACTTCACATTTTATCCTTATTATATTCCTCTAAGGAGAAAAGACTTCCATCCTCAAAAATAATTACGAATTGAGTACTTTCGTCGGTCCTGCATAATCATCAAAAGGTAATTATGCATTCTGGAGGAAGAGAAACATCTACTCCTTGAGTATAGAATTTTCTCATGTAAAAATCATTTGCGTCGCGCCTAATTTGCCACCAACAATTCAATGTTCAAGTGCGAGAATTAATAAAGCTTATAATTAGCAACAATAAGGACATTAATTTTAATACTTCTACACCAATATTTACAATTTGATTTAGTTTAATTCTTTTATATGTATGATTGTCGGCAATGATGATTCAAAAAAAAATTTATTTGTGGGACAAAGTATGAGTTAATAGTCAAAATCGTCCCTGAAAGATACCCCGATCTCCATTTTAGTCCTCGAAAGATAAAATTAATCAAAGTCGTCCCCGAAAGTTATTCACGTTGGTCGAGTTTGTCCTTCCGTCATGTGAGGTAGTGACGTGGCTAACGTTTGGTGAGGTGGAACGTTAAGTGCCAGCGTGGAGAGGTCCAGCATGGCAACCGTTAATGCTGATAAGATATGTTTGATTAGTTAGGTCAAATTAGTCCTAATGTTACAACCCTAACCCCCAATCTGAAGCATATATGTGCGCGATTCTCAGGTGGCGATGTATCTTTGAGGAGTCGCTGCTATGATGAGTGGAAGCCGGAGTGGTGACCTGCCGTCGCAGTCTATCGGTAGCCATGAGTCGAACTCTGCCATGCGACGGAGGAGGAAGATGAAGGACCAGACTTGCTTTTGTGGGTTGAAGACGACAATTAAGAAATCCGGCACAAGAGAGAATCCGGATAGGTTGTTCCACACCTGTGCTAGATACCCGGTGAGTTAGGTTATGATATATTAAGCTTGTTTTCAATATTCCTTTGTCTATTACACTGGGTTGTTGAAATTGATTTTATTTTTTTTGGAAAAATTCAGAAGGGAAGTCACTGCAACTTCTTTAGGTGGGTTGAGGAAGATGGGTATGTAGCAGGGGCGGAAACTGATGCAGAGGTTGGTGGGGACTATGATGAATGGAGACTGAATGTGTCATGGAGATTGGGTAGCTTGGAGGGTGAGGTTAGAGCAATGAAGATGCTGATAATGTTCTTGTCAGTTGCAGTGGTGGTGGCTACTGTATTGTGTGTATCACTGTTGGTCACATTAATCTCCAAGTAAAGCCACAATTGGAGTGTTATGTTCTTGTGTGTTAGAGGTGTTGTTAGATCAGAGAAATTGAATTAGTTGATATGTAATGATGATGTTAATTATGAATGAAAGTATGGTTTAATTGTCTTTAATTTAACATAAACTTGTTGTTTAAGCTTGATGGGTTTCACTGAGAATACATGATGGTGATGTGTGAACTATTATAAGTATCTTTTCACCAAATAGAACCATATATAACAGTAGACAAAGTAATTGTAATCCATAACAAACATCATAATTATATTGATATCATAATGTCTTAGTAGACACACCACAAAGGTGAGAAAGGATCCAGACAACATTGTTGAGACAACATTGTTCATGTAAACAAAAAAACATACTAGGCCTAATTTAAATGATCCTGAACACAGAGGCAGTTTACAGAGCCATGTTCCCAAAAAGCAAACTTTTCAACTACATACAAAATATATTTCCTAGTTAAACATATTAATCTTTCTTTCTTGGACGCTTGAACCCTGGAGTAGGCACGAATATCATGAAGGTTTGCATCTTCTTTGCAGTGGCAGAAGTTGTTCCTTTCAATGTCTCAGCAGATATGGCCACAGGTGACTGGGTGGAGGCATTTGATCTTGCCTGTTTTTTTTATTACATGCAGTTTGGGTGGCCTGCCTCTCTTTTCACCCTGCATAGGCCAGTTGCAGACCAATTAATTTCAAGTAAATAAAACAAATTCAATTGGGCAGAATAAAAAGCAGCAAATAAATAACCTGAATGTCTTGAACAGGCAGTTGGGTATCTTGCACTGGTTGGTTGACTTCCACAGCAGGTTCTGGCTGGACTGGGGGAGGAGGGGGAGAATGTGATTGAACTTCATTGTTGGTATTTGGGTCATCTGTAGGGGGAGCAGGCCCATTAGGAAGGGCAAGCTGAAGTTGCATTTGCCTAGCTTGATCCTCAGCATCCTCCTTTTTCTTCTTTGCACAGCTTCTCTTGTTGTGTCCAACTTCACCACAAAACATGCACCTAATTGGGTTGTACTTCCTCTTCATCTTAGTGCTTGACCCAACTGGCTGCTTTCCTTTGTCCTTTCTCCTCTTCTTGGTAGGCCTCCCAGGTTTAGGCTTGATTGGGGGTGGGACAGGGGCAGGTGAAGATGTTTTCTCCCACAAATCTTGTCCTTTAACCGGGTTAACATTGAAACAGTATGTCCTTTTATACGCCTCCATTGTCAACAACTCATGGCAATACTCCTCAATTCTCTTACCATTTTTGTCTTGAATTGCTGAAATTGCATGCATACATGGCATCCCTGTGCCAAGTGTAGACAGACAAAGTTAATGAGAAAACCAAAAGCAACTCTGACTAATTCATGCTAAGGGAAGCATCTATAGGGTCCGAATGAATTACCTGTGAGTTGCCAGAATCGACAGGTGCAAGTGTGCTTTCCCAGGTCGACCACCATGTTTGTGGGCCAGCCATGTACTTCAAACAGCTCCTCTTTTTCATCCCCGCACCATTGGGGAGCCCAATGACTAGATAACTTTGTCATGGCTTCTAGTCTGCTTTGCTGAACCGGGGGTAAAATTCCTTGATAAGTGCTCAACTTCAGTTTGTTATCGACCATGCTCTTCATGATTATTCTCCTCACCTCTTCAGCAAAAGTTAAAATCGGCTTGGTCCTCTCATGCTTTATCTTAGCATTGAATGATTCGCAAGCATTGTTGCAAATATTGTCATTCTTAGGGTCCTCACTGAAGTAAGCCTTAGTCCAAGCCTCTTTCGGCCACTTTTCAAGATACTGCCAAGCCTGTTCGTTAATCACTTTTACTCTCTTCATGTTCCTCTCGAACTCATTACGTGTCCTTGATCGAGCACACTCCCAAACCAGATCTTTCAACTCCGTGCTACCCCATTGTTTTGAAAAATTCCGCCACAGATGCCACACACAGAACCTGTGCTGGGCCATGGGCATGACTTCCTTCACTGCTGGGATGAGTCCCTGCCAGATACAAAGAAACCCGAAAAGATTGTTAGTCAAAAGAATCCCTCAATTATGATCATTAAATCAATTTAGTCCTAGAAGTATAACTAATTAAATCAATTTAGTCCTGACCTTCTGCATGTCTGAAATGAGGCACAAGTTTTTGCCAAGGAAGTTGCTAAGGTCTGATTGCAGGAGCTCCAGAAACCATTTCCAGTTGTCCTTGTTTTCCACATCCACAATTGCATAGGCAACAACAAATATGTGGTTATTGGCATCCTAAGCACACGCCGTCAATATTTGTCCACCGTGCAGGGTCTTAAGAAAAGCCCCATCCAAACCTATCATCGGTCTACACCCAGCCTTAAATCCTTTTTTACAGGCATCAAGACACACATAGAACCTCTCAAACTGAGGAGGACCCTGTGGCATTGGGATTACACCAACTTGAACTGTAGACCCAGGGTTACTTGTAAGCAACTCATTCGCATAATCCCAGATAAGTCCATACTGAGCAACTTCATCACCCTCTACCACTTTCCTAGCAGCTTTCAATGCTCTAGTGATGCAGGTGCTGTTCAGGTTTACGTTACACTTCCTCACAAACCACTCATACACTTCACGATGTCTCATTGTAGGATGCTTCCTAAGTTTTGGAACAAGTTTGCTTAGTGTCCACTGTTGGGTGGCTGCCCTGTTTTTTTGCCTTCTAGGACAGATATGGTTGTCAACCAGGGTTTTAATCTGCCACGACCCGTCTTGCTTACTTCGTGCACAGTAAACTACCCAAGGAAAACCCTTAGCCTTACACAGCCCTAACCCGAACATTGTCATTCTTTGTAAACAATATGTTTCTACCTAATTGGATTGTGTAGTCCCTAGTTGCATGCATAAAATGTTCCTTTGATTTGAATATCATACTAACCTCAAACTTGAGGTCCCCGAACTTTGCCTTGTCATTATACTGGGGATAGACAGTTGGTGATTCCTCATCAGAGTCTAGTTCCTGGCCTGAGTCCTCCGAGTGCCATGAGTTGAGATCCGAATCATTGTCCTCAAGGGGATTATCCTCTAGGTCTGCCAAATAGAAACCACAAATCAAGTAATCAGTCATGTGACCAAAATTAAATCAACATCTACAAACCAATTGATTTAACCAAATACCTGAGTCACTTTCATCCTCACTCTCAGAAGCTTCATAGCTTGAATCGTCAGTCTCTATTTCTTTCTCTGCCAATCTGGTCTTAGCAGGCTTGTGCTTCTCCTTAACTTCCCTTTTTTTGTTCAGCCTTGTAGAGTTGACACCATCATCACTGTCACTGCTAGATTCATCATCTCCTAGCACCTTTGGAGGTTTGTAAAGGCTGTCTTCAGCACTCTCATAGGAGTCATGAGAGTCACTGTCTTCCTCAACCTCTATTGCCTTCACATGCCTGCCTGCCCTTGTGGTGGTAGTGACCTTGGCCTTACCTTTAGGCTGAGTTGTAGCAGGGGTAGGTTTGGTAGGCTGACTATAGGCCTTTCTCTGCTGTGATGAAGTTTGCACAGGTTCATGTGACTTCTTGGTGGGCTGAGATGATGGTCTACTGGGCTTAGTGGTTGGTCTAGTGGGCTTAGCTGATGGACCCGTGGGCTTCAATGATGGTCCAGTGGGCTTAGTGGGCTCCTTAGTGGGCTGCATTGGTTGCTTAGTGGGCTGGGTAGGCAGTTTACTGGGCTGACTTGGTTCCTTTGTGGATTTGGTAGAAAATTTCTTGGACTGAGAAGGCAACTTTGAAGGCTGAGATAATCTGCTTCCTTCAGCTGATGCCTTCGTGGACTCAGAGCTTGCTTTTTGGTGGGATGGTAACTTAGTGGGTTGAGACTGATGTCTCTTGGTCTGGGTTGGGTTAATTTTAGGCACATCTCCTTCCTGCTCATCAACCACACATGGCTCTGAAACACCATGCTCGAAATACAGGTTGATCAAGTTGAAGTTCCTCCTGCAATCCTTCACCATTGCAACCAAATCATCATCTGTGGCCAGCCTCCTCAGCCCATATTCAAGGGGAACTCCTGGAGATTTCCACTAGCACTCCCTAGCCTCAGCATATCCCAGTTCGACATAGTACCCCCTCACAAAGAACACGTCAAGTGTGTCAGCTTCAACTCCCATTAACACCTCTGTGTGATCTGGTTCATAGTACAGATATCCACCCTCATCCTTTTTAAACTTCCCCCCATGGTGAAATACAAAAGTCATCGGAGGACCCTCCATCTACAAGTGCAAATAAATGTAGTCAACATTAAAGACTAAAACAACTCCTCTCTTACAACTGCATGTAAACACACAGCAAACTACATAATCATAACCATCGCAAACCCTCAACTACCAGAAAAACCCACCACATAAGGACCAGGAAACCCCTAACAAACGCATACAGAATATTGTGTAGCTAGTCCAAACCCTAGCCTCACTAGATGGTTCTTAGAACTAAGACACCCAAAACCAACGGACACCAACATTGCAAAATCAACAGAAACTGTGAAAAAAATTAAGCCTTACCTATGGCAGTTACTGTTCCTTCCTCCAACTACGAAACTCCTCAGCGACCTCCTCCAACGTAGCAGGGCCTACTCTTCTACAAGCCTCGCACACACGAATGCTCGATAACGCCACCAAGTTCTGATCAAAGGATCTTTGTGCAGAGTACCAGGGTAGAGAGAAGACGAGGGGTTTTGGAGCGAAAGTGGAAGAGGTTTGTTACAAGAGAAGAGAAGGGCAGAACGTTTGAATATCCACATGTGGCTCATAAACGACGTCGTTCCACTGATTTGGGGCTGAGGGTATGAAACTACGTCGTTTTGCACCTCTCCACGCTGGCACTTAACGTTCCACCTCACCAAACGTTAGCCACGTCACTACCTCACATGACAGAAGGACAAACTCGACCAACGTGAATAACTTTCGAGGACGACTTTGATTAATTTTATCTTTCGAGGACTAAAATGGAGATCGGGGTATCTTTCAGGGACAATTTTGACTATTAACTCGACAAAGTATATATAATATTTCAATAATTTTTATAATTATATTTTAGGGTTAAGTATTTTTTCGTCCTTAAGGTCTTGGGCCAAAATTAAAATTGTCTCCGACCTTTTTTTCTTATTAAAATCATCTTCAACGTTACAAAACAATAAAAGATTGTCCTTTTGTCGAGAAACAACATTTTTTAGTCAATTTTACCCTTACATAAAAATAAAAAAAATAAAAAACTTCAAAAGAAAGGGTTCCACCAGTCACTAGATCCGTCCCCCTTTCCACGCCATACTCCCTTACTTCCTTCAGAAGCTGCAAGTCCTTCCCTTAGCTGCGGCACCTAATGCTCCGGTTAACTTCCATGCCACGACGACGACATAGGTTCCAGCTCCGCCGCAAGTTTCAGCTCCGCCGCAACTTCGACACGGAGAACCAGCCAGAGCAGAAAACAGAGAAGCTCGCGAATCTGCAGAATGAGGCGGAGGCGAAGAAGAAAGAGGCACTGGTGGAACTGAAGCGAGTGGTGAAGGACCTGCAGCAAGGAGAGGACTTGGGGATGATTTATAATTTTCTGGGTGTTTTTGTACTCTCATAATAGTGGAAAACGGCATCACCAACCCTTTACTCCCTCTATCCTCCTTCTCTAACCACATAATCCTCAACCTCTCCGAATCCCAATTCTCCCAACCCGTTTCAGTTCATCGGATGCTCCGAACCCCCAATCCTTCCTCCTGCTTCAATCGTTTCATCTTCGTTCCTCCTCTTTTCGTTCTTCCTTTTTTTTGAAGAACATAAATATCATTTTGTTAATTCTTTTTAATTTTCTGTGGTTGCTGATTTTGGATCTGAAGTTGTCATTGATGATTATTGAATTGTTATTAAATCTGAAATTTCTAGTGATTTATTTTGTGGATGTTGCTGTTGATTTATTTTGTGGTTGTTGTTGCTGTTGAATTTGCTATTGTTGAATTTGTTGAATTTGGTTGTTACTGTTGATAAAGGAGAGAAGAAGAATTGGAATTTTTTTGTTTAGGATAAGGGATTTTGAGAATCAGTATACCAATACGCTTGTTATGAAGAGTTTGTGCAAGCAGGGGAGGTTGGATGAAGCTGAAGGGTTCTTGTTTGGCTTGGTGGATGGTGGATGATGGCAAGGAGCTTCATGCTGTTAGGTTGGTTAAGGAGTTTGGGGATTCAGGCTGCTAGGTAGTTTGGATTATGCTTATGGGGTTTGGATAAGGGACCTTGTGCATGGTGACAGGTTTGATGGGTGGCAGGTTTGATGAGGCCTTGGAGGTTTTAAGACAAAAAAAGGAAGATGAAGGGTACAGTCCTAGTTTGCTGTTTTATATTAAAGGAATTTTTTTTAATTTTTGTTTAAGGATAAAATTGTCCACAAAATACTGTTCATGGACAAAAGGGCGATTTTTTAACGTTTTATAACGTTGGAGATGATTTTAATAAGAAAAAAAGCTCGGAGACGATTTTGATTTTGGTCCAAACCCTATGAACGAAAATAATACTTAACCCTATATTTTATTATTGTAAAATATATTGGTTTTCAATGGTGATATTTTTTTTAAATATTTTTTATTATTAAAAGAATTATAAACCTAAATAATTAATTAATAAATATAATATTGCTATAAAAATACAATTCACAATTCTATAAAAATTTAAAAGTACAATATAAATACAAAATATACAGCAAACAAATGGTAGAAAAAAATATTAATAAAATTTTATTATAAATAACCATGAACCAAACAATAAAAAAGTACACAATAATATAATAACTAAACAAAATGCAGAACAATTAAATAAATTAGAACGTACAAAAAGTAAAAGAGTAGAGAAAGGTAGGACTGGCAATTCATACTCTACTCGCGGGTATCCAATCCGATCCAATTCGTTCGGGTAGGGTAGGCTATCCTACCCGCTGCGGATAGGGTAGGATACGATCCGGGTATGCCTGCGGGTAGGGTAGGGTAACCCGCACCACATATATATCACATATTTTATAAAAATCTCTCTATATAGTGAAAGAAAGTAAAAGTTGAACCCACAACCTCTCTTATATAATGACTTATAATAAGTGAACAACCACTAAACTAATTAGTTAATTTAGTAATTTAGAGTATTAGTTTTTTATTTTTTATGTTATTAATACGTATAAAATTCAAAATAATTGAATTTTATATTTACTTTAAAAAATTTGATATTTCTACGGGTAGGATAAGATAGGGTAGGGTTTAGAATTTTAGGGTGCGAGTAGGGTTACGGTTGAGAGATTCTCAATCCGCGGGTACCCTACCCTACCAAATCCATTACGAGCCCTAGAGAAAGGTAGCACCAACAAAGAATGGATTTGGACCTTTGGGATAATTAAGAATTTAAGATTAGAATTACTTATTTATTTTGACTTTTTTTTATTAAATAGTCAAATAGTATTAAAAGTTTTATTAGTCATTTTTAATTTAATATTAAAATAAGAGTAATGCTACGACTAATAAAATTTATTATTTTGTACCAAATTTTAAATATTAAATTTTAAATTTTAAATTCTAAATTCTAATATTATAAAAATAAAATATTAGTCCAAAATATTGATTAATATTGATAAAAAAAATTAGTTCTCTAATATTTTTTTAAAACAATTTTAATAAAATAATTTTATTTAATTTAAAATTAATTTAACACAACAATTTTATATATTTATAAAATTAGATCTAATAAAATAATTCAATAATATAATAGAATCAAATTTAATTATACAATAAGAACAAATAAATTTTATTACTGTATACAACATAGAAATGTTTTAAAATCCACCCCCACACTCTTTCAACTAAATCCGTCTCTGACGGTCGAAATAATTAGTACAAAATATTATTCTTTTTTCAGTACGAAACTTAAGTCAAATTTACATGAAAAAGCATGCATGCATACAGATTTAACTTGTTTTTTTTGTTATTAATCTCAACTACCTTTCTTTAATTTACTCTTAATTTTAGAAAATAAAAAATTATATTACTCTAAGTCATAGTATAAAGTTCTGTTTAGATATTTGGAAAGGGGTAAGAACGCAAGTGAAATAAATGTTAGAATTTGTTGGATATATACTAAGAATTAGAATACCAAATAAAGAATAATTATATACATACCTCTGTCATTTATGAAGTCAAATAATTGAAGGATAATATTTGTGTGAAGGTTTGGTACTTGAGAACACACATTTTGTCTAATCTTCTCATAGGTGACATGTAATGGATCCGTTAGTTGGAAATGTGGATATTTCCTTTATAACATGAATATATAGTGATTAGTGATCAAGTCTTAGCCATCAAAGACTTAAATCACAAGAATTTAATACTATTATCTTATCTTATTTTATCATATACACTAATCATTAGGCTCAAGGCCCAATAATACATAGTGACATCCAAAATCCAAAGTGAATCACTCAATCACTTTATGGGTTTATAGGAATATTAGGCTTAAACATTCAAACTGTTTTCACAAAGATAAAAGACAACAATCAATAGAAGCCCACTGCAAAAAATTCTAACAATAAATACACACATTCTAGCATTTGTCTTGTGAGAAACCAATCAAAGAGTGCGATATTAAAGGTAAGAGGAATGCTAGGGAGCCAGTAACTTTGTGATTTGTAGCCATCAAATAGTTATCAAAGATAATTTTAATGGTGTGAGATTATATCCAATGTTTCATTTTTCTTTGCTGGTTACATGTTGGCCAGAATTTAATAAAGTTGATGGCCTTCTAGACTTTTCCTAAAGGTAACATGTGTTCTCTGCTGCTGCACATTCTCTAAGATTGACAAAGCCGCTTCTATTGGCATAATGGCAAAGTAGCTGATCCTGTACTTCGGTCCATCAGAATCAGGTATGTCGTTGGTGCCAAACTCCATGAATTCCAACCCTCCACCTTAAACTACAATGTCGGCACCCTTATCCTCGACAACCCATAGAAATTATAGCATGTGTCGAACAACAACACGCCTTCGGGAATCTGCGGCAAGTTTGAGTCAACGCGGTAAACGCGTCCCTCATCGCTACATATGCTTGAGACTGCAACCAAGTCAAGACGGTTTCCGAGTCTACTACGACCCCAACCTTCTCCGACGAATCTATCACAAACATCCAAACTAGAACGGGAACCCTTCGTCCCCCAATGCTAACTCTAATGAACCCTACGTAGTAGAACAATTTGAACTTTGGGTTACTTAACATCTGAGTCATGACCGAGTCATCGGGTTGTGCTGAGTTAAAATCGAGAATGGACAATCTATATGAAAACGACGTCACTTTGATCTATGACAATAGCGACAGGGACCCGCGTCTGAGTCCAAGAACTGCGACAGATCCAGTAAACAAACCGTCGTTAAAGTGTCCACAACCCATGGGTGCCCGTGGAACTGACCTGATTTGTCTAAACGACATCGTTTCTATTATGAAATCACCGATTGAAATTGTATTGTCGCTGTAACTAACTTGATACTGACACTTTTGTGCAGGAGGCCTTGTCAAGTTGGTGGCACTGTGGGGCCTCGTACGTGATTTGGGCGTAAGAGGATGACCTGGACAGGAGAAAATTTGGTTGGATTGCTTGTAGCAGTGGTTACATGGCTTGCATTGGATCCACGTGAGGTAGCTGCCGCCTGTGTCCATGACCAAGTAGTATTGTTGTGGTGGTTATCCCACTTTGATCTGGGAGAAGTACTCACCGCTTCCTTGGCTTATGTTGTAGGTCATTGGCGAGGATAGATATTCGGGTCTGATGTCCGATTTGTTGGCATGGCTAATGGCAAGTTTGGGCTTGACTGTGATGGACTTGACTCGAGCTATGTCACAGTTAAGTTGAGTAAGAAAAATGTTGAGATGGTCCTCTTGTGATGGCTAGTGCGAAGAGTGCCTTGGGTATAGTTGCAGCCTGAATGAAGACGAAAGAGGAAGCTTAGAAAGGTAGGTACGCTACGTTGCCTTCAATGCATCAATTATTTAGTTGGATGAATAATTAATGTAATGTAGTAATCTTTATTTATTCGTTAAATAGATGTGAAAAAACATTATTTGAAAGTCACAATTTGATATAACTAATATTATCATATATCATGTTATTGATCATCATCCATATCATTTTATATTTTTTTTTAGAAATTTTCCTCCATTCATATATGTGTGTGTTCCGAGGTGTTACTTGAAACCAAGATGAATTTGGGCCTGGAAGTGAGGTCCAAAAGCCTTTGGGAAGAAATCCGACTTGGACACCGAGACGGTGGTTTATTTGACATCTTTACACTAGGTGGTGGTGGGGGTACCTACAAGGGACTCCGATGCCTAAGTTAGCAAGAATTGAAGCAGGTTTTAGGTCAGATTGAATTGGAAAAATGATTATGTGTTCGACTTGGACATTGAGATAGTAGTTTATCCAACGTCTTCGAATTGGACGGTGGTGGGGATACCTACAAGAGATTCTGATACCTAAGTCAGCAAGATATGAAGTAGATTTTAGGTCAGATTGAATTAAAAAAATGCCTATGTGTTGGGGTATTTATAGAAAAGTAATGTTGGACTTAGTGATTCCTTGGGGATGAGTTCTGAAGATCATGGGTGGTTACTCTCTTATAGAGTGAGAGGTTACTCCCCATTTTCAGGGTGGTTATCATCTGGGGTGATAACCAAAGTAGTGGGCAGAAGCGCTTTTCTTGCTCCCTAAGTCGGGCCGATTACGGCCTTTGGAAACCTGTGTTCAAATAAATCCGATCCAAGTGGACTAGGCTTTCTGTATTGGACTTTATGTTATTGAGCCGATCTTGGTAGGCCCAATCTCAAACGTAGCTTGTATGTCAGGAGTGAAGTGGGCTTGGCCCATATCATGTAGGCCCAGGTATGAATAGTGACCCTACCCGAGTTCAGATTCTTAGGCCAGAGCTCGGATAACAAGTTTATCAAATAGTAGTGCGTAGATCGTTAGTGAAGTCGTAATGTCAAAGTTGTGATCGGGCTAAAACTCGATATGATTTTGAAGGGATGTGTGTCGCTTCATTTCTTTTTGCATCTTTTCAGTTTTCATTGGTTACCGTACCAGTATTTAAAACCATTTAAATAACTGTAATTTTATCTTAATGCTCTTATCCTTAAAAGTCTATAAATAATCATTTCTTTCATTTCATCATCATCATCATCATCTAAACTTTCCGTATTTCTCTATAACTTCGCTCCTACCATTTGCTTCATTTTTTGTCTTCATACTTAATGTTAGTGTTTTTCCTTGTTCTTTTTGGTAATATTCAATGCTTGCTTGAGTGTGTTATGTTGTTTAAAAATGAAGCATCAATGATACCACTATGACTAGTGGCTCTCGCTACTATGGTACCACCATATTTGGTATTTTGTACAATTGTGATGTCACCATGCACAGTAAATTTTTTCATTTTTTATATCGTAGTAGTTGTTTATTTTTACTGGTAGTGTAGTATCTTTCTACATGTAGTTGAATTTTTAGAAAATAGTACCGTTGACATATGTATGGTCTAATTCTAAGTTCGAAGAGATTTTTCATTTTTGAAAATGATTTATAGCTCATAGAATCTTTTCGAATTAGTTATAGGTAGTTAATAGTTCTTGTGGATGTGTTAGCATTAAGTGGTCCCCTCCTTTGCGTTTTGTAGGTATTTTATTAACATCTTAAACAGTTACAATGAGTAGACTAGTTGAATTAAGTGTCTGCGTTCCTGATTGGGAGAGGGAGAAACTTTAGTACTATGGATCTAAGTAACTCAGTGAGTACTTTCGAAGAAAAGGAAAAATGAAATACAAACATCCGTGTAGGTAGTAACAGATGCGTGAGCATCTTTCCTATCTTTTCCTAGTGAATTTGCATCTAATTTGTTGAGTTTAATAAAGAATTAATTATCTTTTAGCCAATATGGATGCTACTTTGAGTCTTTTACAAATTTTTGTTTATTTTAGGTAGCATTCGGCTGGATTTGATGGAGTTTCTGCAGCACAAGAACCAAAGGAGATGGCAACGAGGAGCGACGCGTACGCGTGACTGACGCGTGCGCGTGATTTGGAGCTTTCCATGGCGACGCGTGCGCGTGACTGATGCGTACGCATGATTTGAAGATTTGCTCAGCGACGCATACGCGTAACTGACGCGTGCGCGTGACACGCGAAGAAGATCATCAACGCGTACGCGTGACTGATGCGTATGTGTGACATGCGCCACGTGCAAAAAACGCAAAAAAACGCTGGGGGCGATTTCTGGGCTGTTTTGACTCAGTTTTCAGCCCAGAAAACACAGATTAAAAGCTGCAGAATGGACAAAACGAGTGGTCCCCACCCATCAACTGAAGACTTGTTAATTAATTCTAATTTAAATTCAAATATTATTTTTTAGGAAAAGATATTATTTTAGTTTTAGAAGATAGATTTTAAATTTATTAGGATTAGGTATGAAAGGGGATTGGAATTAGTTAACTTTTCATTCCACCTCAACACAACATTATTCCATTCCAATTTACAATTCTTATTTTCTCTAAACCATGAGCAACTAAACCTCCACTGTTAAGGTTAGGAGCTCTGTCTATTTGTATGGATTGATTTTATTGCTTTTTCTATTTTAATTCATGTATAGATTTATAATTTAAGAATTGTTTTTGCTCTTTATCTTATGAATTTGGGTGGAACGGAAGTATGTCCCTCTTTCTATTTGAGTTCTTGTATAACTTGGAAAAGCTCTTTACTTGAACAACAGCTTGAAAATATATTCTCCTAAATTTTAATTATCTGGATTTAACGGGATACGTAACATATAATCCTTTTATTTTTGGGTAATTAGAATTTTTGTGGCATATAAACTAGAATTTGATCATCACCCTCTAATTGGAATTAATTGACCAAGGAATTGGCTGTTGACGAATTTTAGAGGAGACTAGAAAGGTCTAAGGAATTAGGGTCTAGTCACATATAGTTTGCCATAAATTAAGTCATACATAATTAAAATAGTTAGTAAGAAAAGTTAATCCGGAAAAATAGATAACTCTGAAACCTTAAATGCCTCTCCATATTTTATTCCCAATTCATTTACTTTACTATTTTACTTTCTGCACGATTGTTTAATGCTCTTTGAATATTCAAACACTCTTTTCTGTTTGCCTAACTAAGTAAATCAATGGGATAAGTATGATTTTGGTCCCCAACTTAGAGGCTAAAAATTTATTTTGTTCCCGACCTTTTTTTCGCTCCAAAATGGTCCCAAAGGTTTCAGTTTGTTTTAAAATCATCCTTTTTACCAATTTTATTTTTTTTGTTACCAAATTACTGGTACGCGGAATTGTGATTACACTTTAATTATGTAAAATTCATTGCTCTTTCTTTCCCTGGAAATGGCGCCAAAAACATGATGCCAAGACCATGGTTCACAACTCCGTGTAACTAACCAGCAAGTGCACTGGGTCGTCCAAGTAATACCTTACGTGAGTAAGGGTCGAATCCCACGGAGATTGTTGGTATGAAGCAAGCTATGGTCACCTTGCAAATCTCAGTTAGGCATATATAAATTGATAATGGTGTTTTCGAATAATAATTAATAGAATAGGGATAGAAATACTTATGTAATTCATTGGTGAGAATTTCAGATAAGCGAATGGAGATGCTTTCGTTCCTCTGAACCTCTGCTTTCCTGCTATCTTCATCCAATCAGTCTTACTCCTTTCCATGGCTGGCTTTATGTGATACATCACCATTGTCAACGACTACTTTCGGTCATCTCTCGGGAAAATGATCCAATGCCCTGTCACGGCACGGCTAATCGTCTGGAGGCATCACCCTTGTCAATGGCTTCATCTTATCCTCTCAGTGAAAATGATCAACGCACCCTGTCACGGCACGGCTATTCATCTGTCGGTTCTCGATCATGCTGGAATAGGATTTACTATCCTTTTGCGTCTGTCACTAACGCCCTGCAATCGCGAGTTTGGAGCTCGTCACAGTCATTCATTCATTGAATCCTACTCGGAATACCACAGACAAGGTTTAGACTTTCCGGATTCTCTTGAATGCCGCCATCATTCTAGCTTACGCCACGAAGATTCTGATTAAGAGATCTAAGAGATACTCATTCAGTCGAAGGTAGAACGGAAGTGGTTGTCAGGCACGCGTTCATAGGGAATGATGATGATTGTCACGTTCATCACATTCAGATTGAAGTACTAATGAATATCTTAGAAGCGAAATAAGATGAATTGAATAGAAAACAGTAGTACTTTGCATTAATCTTTGAGGAACAGCAGAGCTCCACACCTTAATCTATGGAGTGTAGAAACTCTACCGTTAAAAATACATAAGTGAAAGGTCCAGGCATGGCCGAATGGCCAGCCCCTCTGATCTAAGAACCAAGCGTCCAAAGATGTCTAATACAATAGTAAAAGGTCCTATTTATAATAAACTAGTCACTAGGGTTTATAGAAATAAGTAATTGATGCATAAATCCACTTTCGGGGCCCACTTGGTGTGTATTTGGGCTGAGCTTTAACTTTCCACGTACAGAGGCCATTTGTGGAGTTGAACGCCAGGTTTGGATCCATTTCTGGCGTTGAACTCCAGAATTGGGCAGAGAGTTGGCGTTGAATGCCAGTTTGCGTCATCTAAACTTGGGCAAAGTATGGACTATTATATATTGCTGGAAAGCCCTGGATGTCTACTTTCCAACACAATTGGAAGCGCGCCATTTTGAGTTCTGTAGCTCCAGAAAATCCACTTTGAGTGCAGGGAGGTCAGAATCCAACAGCATCAGCAGTCCTTCTTCAACCTCTGAATCTGATTTTTGCTCAGGTCCCTCAATTTCAGCCAGAAAATATCTGAAATCACAGAAAAACACACAAACTCATAGTAAAGTCCAGAAATGTGAATTTAACATAAAATCTATTAAAAACATCCCTAAAAGTAACTAGATTCTACTAAAAATATACTAAAAACAATGCCAAAAAGCGTATAAATTATCCGCTCATCACAACACCAAACTTAAATTGTTGCTTGTCCCCAAGCAACTGAAAATCAAAATAGCATAAAAAAAATAGAATATACTATAAATTCCAAACTATCAATGAAACATAGCTCCAATCAGATGAGCGGGACTTGTAGCTTTTTGCCTCTTGAATAGTTTTGGCATCTCACTTTATCCATTGAGGTTCAGAATGATTGGCATCTATAGGAACTCAGAGTTCAGATAGTGTTATTGATTCTCCTAGTTCAGTATGATGATTCTTGAACACAGCTGTTTTATGAGTCTTGGCCATGGCCCTAAGCACTTTGTTTTCCAGTATTACCACCGGATACATAAATGCCACAGACACATAATTGAGTGAACCTTTTCAGATTGTGACTCAGCTTTGCTAAAGTCCCCAATTAGAGGTGTCCAGGGTTCTTAAGCACACTCTTCTTTTGCTTTGGACCTTGACTTTAACCGCTCAGTCTCAAGTTTTCACTTGACACCTACACGCCACAAGCACATGGTTAGGGACAGCTTGGTTTAGCCGCTTAGGCCAGGATTTTATTCCTGTAGGCCCTCCTATCCACTGATGCTCAAAGCCTTGGGATCCTTTTTATTTCCCTTGCCTTTTGGTTTTAAGGGTTATTGGCTTTTTGCTCTTGCCTCTTGGTTTTAAGAGCTTTGGCTTTTTCTGCTTGCTTTTTCTTTTTCTCTTTTTTTTTTCTTTCTATTTTTTTTTCGCCTATTTTTTTTTCTGCAAGCTTTGTTCTTTGCTGCTTTTTCTTGCTTCAAGAATCATTTTTATGATTTTTCAGATTATCAAATAACATGTCTCCTTGTCATCATTCTTTCAAGAGCCAACATATTTAACATTCTTAAACAACAACTTCAAAAGACATATGCACTGTTCAAGCATACATTCAGAAAACAAGAAGCATTGTCACCACATCAATATAATTAAGCTAAGTTCAAGGATAAATTCAAAACTCATGTACTTCTTATTCTTTTGAATTAAAACATTTTTCATTTAAGAGAGGTGATGGATTCATAGGACATTCATAACTTTAAGACATAGTTACTAACTACTAATGATCATGTAATGAAGACACACACATAGATAGGCACATAACATAGAAAACGAAAAATAGAAGAAATAAGAACAAGGAATGAATCCACCTTAGTGATGGTGGCGTTTCCTTCTTGAGGAACCAATGATGTCCTTGAGCTCTTCTATGTCTCTTCCTTGTCTTTGTTGCTCCTCCCTCATTGCTTTTTGATCTTCTCTGATTTCATGAAGGATGATGGAGTGCTCTTGATGTTCCACCCTTAGTTGCTTCCAATAATTGTGTGGAAGAAAATGTATCCCCTGAGGTATCTCAGGGATCTCTTGATTTGCAGTCAAATGTTCTACCACTGAGCTATAGACCCTTGATGGAAGCTTTTGTCTTCCCTTTCCTCTTTCTAGAGGTTTCTCTGGCCTTAGGTGCCATCAATAGTTATGGAAAAAAAACAAAAAAGCTATGCTTTTACCACACCAAACTTAGAATATTGCTCGTCCTCGAGCAAAAAAAGAAGAATAGAAGAAGAAAAAGAAGAAATGGAGGAGAGGGAGAGTGGGAAGTGTTTCGGCCAAGAGGGGTGTGTTGTGTGAATTTGATGAAGAATGGAGGGCTTTATATAGGGAAGGGAGGGGGGTTAAGATTCGGCCATATGGGTGGGTTTGGGTGGAAAATTGGTTTTGAATTATGAAGGTAGGTGGAGTTTATGAGGTAGGTTTATGGGGAAGAGTGGATGGATGTGAGTGGTGAAGAGGTGATGGGGGAAGAGAGTTTATGGGGTTGTGTGAAAGAGAGTGGTGAGAAGAAGTGAGTGGAGGTAGGTGGGGATCCTGTGGGGTCCACAGATCCTGAGTGGATCCTGTGGGGTCCACAGATCCTGAGTGGATCCTGTGGGGTTCACAGATCCTGAGGTGTTCAAGGATTTACATCCCTGCACCCATTAGGCATGTAAAAATGCCTTTGCACACAACTCTGGGCGTTCAGCGCCAGGTTGGTGCCCATTTTGGGCGTTCAACGCCCATTTGTGTGCCATTTCTGGCGTTGAACGCCAGAACCATGCCTGTTCTGGCGTTCAGCGCCCAGAAGCTGCCCATTTTGGGCGTTCAGCGCCAGAACCATGCTCTGTTCTGGCGCTGAACGCCAGACAGATGCTCCTCCAGGGTGTGATTTTTCTTCTGCTGTTTTTGATTCCGTTTTCAATTTTTATATTTATTTTGTGACTCCACATGATCATGAACCTATTAAAACATAAAAAACAAAAACAAAATTAGATAAATAAACATTGGGTTGCCTCCCAACAAGCGCTTCTTTAATGTCAATAGCTTGACAGTGGGCTCTCATGGAGCCTCACAGATGTTCAGAGCATTGTTGAAACTCTCCAACACCAAACTTAGAGTTTGGATATGGGAGTTCAACACCAAACTTAGAGTTTGGTTGTGGCCTCCCAACACCAAACTTAGAGTTTGATTGTAGGGGCTCTGGTTGACTCTGTTTTGAGAGAAGCTTTTCATGCTTCCTCTCCATGGTTGCAGAGGAAGATCCTTGAGTTTTAAACACAAGGGAGTCCTCATTCCATTGAAGGACTAGTTCACCTCTGTCAACATCAATCACAGCTCTTGCTGTGGCCAGGAAAGGTCTTCCTAGGATGATGGATTCATCCTCTTCCTTTCCAGTATCCAGGACTATGAAATCAGCAGGGATGTAAAGGCCTTCAACTTTTACTAACATGTCCTCTACTTGTCCATAAGCCTGTTTTCTTGAACTGTCTGCCATCTCTAATGAGATTTTAGCAGCTTGTACCCCATAGATTCCCAGTTTCTCTATTACAGAGAGGAGCATGAGGTTTATTCCTGAACCAAGGTCACACAGAGCCTTAAAGATCATGGTGCCTATAGTACAAGGTATTATGAACTTTCCAGGATCCTGTCTCTTCTGAGGTAATGTCAGTTGATCCAGATCACTTAGTTCATTGATGAACAAGGGAGGTTCAACTTCCCAAGTATCAATGCCAAATAATTTGGCATTCAGCTTCATGATTGCACCAAGAAACTTGGCAGTTTGCTCTTCTGTAACATCCTCATTCTCTTCAGAAGAGGAATATTCATCAGAGCTCATGAAAGGCATAAGGAGGTTCAATGGAATCTCTATGGTCTCTAGATGAGCCTCAGAGTCCTTTGGTTCCTCAGAGGGAAGCTCCTTATTGGTCACTGGACGTCCCAGGAGGTCTTCCTCCTTGGGATTCACGTCCTCCTCTCCCTCATTGGGTTCGGCCATTTTGCTTATGTCAATGGCCTTGCACTCTCCTTTTGGATTCTCTTCTGTATTGCTTGGGAGAGTACTGGGATGGATTTCAGTGATCCTTTTACTCAGCTGGCCCACTTGTGCTTCCAAATTTCTAATGGAAGACCTTGTTTCATTCATGAAACTCACAGTGGCCTTGGACAGATCAGAGACTAAGTTTGCCAAATTAGAAGTATTTTGTTCAGAGTTCTCTGTCTGTTGCTGAGTGGATGGTGGAAAAGGTTTATTATTGTTAAACCTATTTCTTTCACCATTATTAAAGCCTTGTTGAGGCTTTTGATCCTTCCATGAGAAATTTGGATGATTTCTCCATGATGAGTTATAGGTGTTTCCATAAGGTTCACCTAAGTAATTCACCTCTGCTATTGCAGGGTTCTCAGGATCATAAGCTTCTTCTTCATAAGAAGCCTCTTGAGTACTGTTGGATGCAGCTTGCATTCCATTCAGACTCTGAGAGATCATATTGACTTGCTGAGTCAATACTTTGTTCTGAGCCAATATGGCATTTAGAGTGTCAATCTCAAGAACTCCCTTCTTCATAGGCGTCCCATTATTCACAGGATTCCTTTCAGAAGTGTACATGAACTGGTTATTAGCAACCATGTCAATGAGTTCTTGAGCTTCTGCAAGCATTTTCTTTAGGTGAATGGATCCACCTGCAGAAGTGTCCAGTGACATCTTTGATAGCTCAGATAAACCATCATAGAATATATCCAGGATGGTCCATTCTGAAAGCATGTCAGAAGGACACTTTTTGGTCAACTGTTTGTATCTTTCCCAAGCTTCATAGAGGGATTCACCTTCTTTCTGTCTGAAGGTTTGAACATCAGCTCTAAGCTTGCTCAGCTTTTGAGGAGGAAAGTACTTGGCTAAGAAAGTCGTGACCAGCTTATCCCAAGAGTTCAGGCTGTCTTTGGGTTGAGAATCCAACCATAATCTAGCTCTGTCTCTTACAGCAAAAGGGAAAAGCATGAGCCTGTAGACTTCAGGATCTACTCCATTAGTCTTAACAGTATCACATATCTGCAAGAATTCAGTTAAGAACTGAAAAGGATCTTCAGATGGAAGTCCATGAAACTTGCAGTTCTGTTGCATCAGAGAAACTAATTGAGGTTTCAGCTCAAAATTGTTTGCTCCAATGGCAGGAATGGAGATGCTTCTTCCATGTAAATTGGAATTAGGTGCAGTAAAGTCACCAAGCATCTTCCTTACATTATTATTATTTTCGGTTGCCATTTCCTCTTCCTGTTCGAAAATTTCTGAAAGGTTATCTCTGGATTGTTGTAATTTAGCTTCTCTTAATTTTCTCTTCAGAGTCCTTTCAGGTTCTGGATCTGCTTCAACAAGAATGTTCTTGTCCTTGCTCCTGCTCATATGACAAAGAAGAGGGCACAGAAAAAATAATAATAATAATAGAGATCCTTTATACCACAGTATAGGGATCCCTGTGTGAGTAGAAGAAGAGGAGGAGACAAAGAATGTAATGTAATGGAAAAAACACAACTGTGAGGAGGGTTGAGATGTGAGATGAGATGTTAGTAAATGAATAAATAAATAGAATAAGATGGGAGAGGGAGAATTTTCGAAAAATATTTTTGAAAAAGAGTTAGTAATTTTCGAAAAATTTTGAAATCAAAAATAAAAATAATTAGTTAATTAAAAAGAAATTTTGAAAAAGAAGGAAGGGATTTTCGAAAATGAGAGAGAGAGAGAGTTAGTTAGGTGGTTTTGAAAAAGATAAGAAACAAACAAAAAGTTAGTTAGTTAGTTGAAACAAATTTTGAAAAGATAGGAAGTTAGGAAGTTAGAAAAGATATTTTGAAATCAAATTTTTGAAGAAGATAAGATAAGAAGATATTTTTGAAAAGATATGTTTGAAATTAGTTTTGAAAAAGATTTGATTTTTAAAATCCCAATTAATGACTTGATTCACAAGAAATCACAAAATATGATTCTAGAACTTAAAGTTTGAATCTTTCTTAACAAGCAAGTAACAACTTGAAATTTTTGAATCAAAACATTAATTGATTATGTTATTTTCGAAAATTTGATATAAAAATAAGAAAAAGATTTTTGAAAAATATTTTTGGAATTTTCGAAAATAACTAAGAAATTTGAAAAAGATTTGATTTTTGAAAAAGATTTTGAAAAAGATAAGATTTTCAAATTGAAAATTTGATTTGACTCATAAGAAACAACTTGATTTTAAAAATTTTTGAAAAAGTCAACTCAAATTTTCGAATTTGATGAGAGAAAAAGGGAAAGATATTTTTTTTATTTTTGAATTTTTTTTATGATGCAAGAGAAAAACACTAAAAAGATGCAATGCATGAAATTTTTAGATCAAAACTATGAATGCATGCAAGAATGCTATGAATGTCGAGATGAACACCAAGAACACCGTGAATGTCAAGATGAACATCATAGACACAATTTTGAAAAAATTTTTAATGCAAAGAAAACATGCAGGACACCAAACTTAGAATTCTTTAATGCTTAGACACTAGGAATTCAAGAATGCATATGAAAAACACCAAACAACACAAAACAAAAAAAATCATCAAGATCAAACAAGAAGACTTACCAAGAACAACTTGAAGATCATGAAGAACACTATGAATGCATGAAATTTTCGAAAAATGCAAGATGCACATGCAATTGACACCAAACTTATAACATGACTCAAGACTCAAACAAGAAACATGAAATATTTTTGATTTTTATGATTTTCTAAATTTTTTTTTTATTTTTATTTTATATTTTTCGAAAAACTATTTTGGAAAAGAAAAATAAGGATTCCAAAATTTTTTATATGAATTCCAGGAATCTTATGCTCTAAAGCTCCAATCAAAGGGTCAGGCATGGCTTAATAGCCAACCAAGCTTTAGTATATAATTACATGGACTGGAGTGATTAGTTGAATACCAATCCCAAAGCAGTTTGGGTATGGCTTTACAGCTAGATAGGATTCAACATGTTTCATGAAACACTAGAATTCATTCTTAAAAATTTTGAAGCCATAGAATAAATTATTTTTTGAAAACATTATTTTTATTATTATATTTATTATTTATTTTTTTTTCGAAAATAAAAGAAAAAAATTTTTGAAAGATTTTTGAAAAATTTTTGAAAAGAAAACAAAAAGAAAATTACCTAATCTGAGCAACAAGATGAACCGTCAGTTGTCCAAACTCGAACAATCCCCAACAACGGCGCCAAAAACTTGGTACGCGGAATCGTGATTACACTTTAATTATGTAAAATTCATTGCTCTTTCTTTCCCTGGAAATGGCGCCAAAAACATGATGCCAAGACCATGGTTCACAACTCCGTGTAACTAACCAGCAAGTACACTGGGTCGTCCAAGTAATACCTTACGTGAGTAAAGGTCGAATCCCACGGAGATTGTTGGTATGAAGCAAGCTATGGTCACCTTGCAAATCTCAGTTAGGCAGATATAAATTGATAATGGTGTTTTCGAATAATAATTAATAGAATAGGGATAGAAATACTTATGTAATTCATTGGTGAGAATTTCAGATAAGCGAATGGAGATGCTTTCGTTCCTCTGAACCTCTGCTTTCCTGCTATCTTCATCCAATCAGTCTTACTCCTTTCCATGGCTGGCTTTATGTGATACATCACCATTGTCAACGGCTAATTTCGGTCATCTCTCGGGAAAATGATCCAATGCCCTGTCACGGCACGGCTAATCGTCTGGAGGCATCACCCTTGTCAATGGCTTCATCTTATCCTCTCAGTGAAAATGATCAACGCACCCTGTCACGGCACGGCTATTCATCTGTCGGTTCTCGATCATGCTGGAATAGGATTTACTATCTATTTGCGTCTGTCACTAACGCCCCGCAATCGCGAGTTTGGAGCTCGTCACAGTCATTCATTCATTGAATCCTACTCGGAATACCACAGACAAGGTTTAGACTTTCCGGATTCTCTTGAATGCCGCCATCATTCTAGCTTACGCCACGAAGATTCTGATTAAGAGATCTAAGAGATACTCATTCAGTTGAAGGTAGAACGGAAGTGGTTGTCAGGCACGCGTTCATAGGGAATGATGATGATTGTCACGTTCATCACATTCAGATTGAAGTACTAATGAATATCTTAGAAGCGAAATAAGATGAATTGAATAGAAAACAGTAGTACTTTGCATTAATCTTTGAGGAACAGCAGAGCTCCACACCTTAATCTATGGAGTGTAGAAACTCTACCGTTAAAAATACATAAGTAAAAGGTCCAGGCATGGCCGAATGGCCAGCCCCTCTGATCTAAGAACCAGGCGTCCAAAGATGTCTAATACAATAGTAAAAGGTCCTATTTATAATAAACTAGTCACTAGGGTTTACAGAAATAAGTAATTGATGCATAAATCCACTTCCGGGGCCCACTTGTGTGTATTTGGGCTGAGCTTTAACTTTCCATGTGCAGAGGCCATTTGTGGAGTTGAACGCCAGGTTTGGATCCATTTCTGGCGTTGAACTCCAGAATTGGGCAGAGAGCTGGCGTTGAATGCCAGTTTGCGTCATCTAAACTTGGGCAAAGTATGGACTATTATATATTGCTGGAAAGCCCTGGATGTCTACTTTCCAACACAATTGGAAGCGCGCCATTTTGAGTTTTGTAGCTCCAGAAAATCCACTTTGAGTGCAGGGAGGTCAGAATCCAACAGCATCAGCAGTCCTTCTTCAACCTCTGAATCTGATTTTTGCTCAGGTCCCTCAATTTCAGCCAGAAAATACCTGAAATCACAGAAAAACACACAAACTCATAGTAAAGTCTAGAAATGTGAATTTAACATAAAATCTATTAAAAACATCCCTAAAAGTAACTAGATTCTACTAAAAATATACTAAAAACAATGCCAAAAAGCGTATAAATTATCCGCTCATCAATTACCCTTCAGTAAAAAAATTATAAAATAAAATAAATATAAAATAAAATAAAAAAAGAAAGGGAACAGATAAGGGGGTGGGGAGAGAGAAGGGGGACGCAGAAAGGGGTGGGGGCACAAAAAGGGGGGAAGGAGGGGAACCACCGCACCACCGGCCCGCTGCCCCGCCGCTCTGCCGCACCATCGCACCGTACCCCGCCGCACCACCGCACCACACCACCACCACCTTCTTCTTCTTCTTCTTCTTCCGCCGCACCACCGCACCACACCACCACCTCCTTCTTCTTCTTCTTCTTCTTCTTCTTCTTCTTCTTCTTCTTCTTCTTCTTCTTCCACACGACCGCCCCGCCGCCCCGCCACTCTGCCGCACCACAGCACCTCACCCCCGCCGCACCACAGCACCTAACCCCCGCCGCACAGCACCTTCTTCTTCTTCTTCTTCTTCTTCTTCTTCTTCTTCTTCTTCTTCTTCTTCTTCCGTCGTACCACCGCACCACTAACTCTTCTTCTTCTTTCTTCTTCTTCTTCTTTTTTCTTCTTCTTCTTCTGTGAACTGGATTTGTTTGTGAAATTTTTGGATTTTTTGTGAAATTTGTTGTGGAATATTGTTGTTGCTGAAATTTGTTGTGGAATTTTGTTGTGGATTTCTGATGATGATGATGATGATGATGACCATGATGATTTTAAAATTGGTGGTGGTGGTGGTGGGTTCTGGTGGTGGTGGTAGTTCTGTTATGGTGGTGGTGGTTCTGTTCTGATGATGATGATGATGATGATGATGACCACGATGATAATGTGGTGGTGGTGGTGGTGGTTCTGTTCTACTGGTAGTGGTGGTGGTTGATTTTGGTTGATTTTGGGATGAAGGGAGAAGTGTATTTTCGTCCGAAGGACGATTTTAAAATAAACTGAAACCTTGGGGACTATTTTGGAGCGAAAAAAGATCGGGGACGAAATAAATTTTCAGCTTCTACGTTGAGGACCAAAATCATACTTATCCCTAAATCAATTAACCATTGTTGCTTAGTCCTTCAATCCTCGTAGGATCGACCCTCACTCACCTGAGGTATTACTTGGTACGACCCAGTGCACTTGCCGGTTAGTTTGTGAGTTATAAATACCGCACCAAGTTTTTGGCGCCGTTGCCGGGGATTGATTGTGATTAACAACTATCAGTTGTTTGATTGCTTAGATTAGGCGTTTTAGTTTTAATTTTTTTTAAAATTTTGTTTATTAATTTCGAATTTTTTTTAAATAACACTAATCTTTTTCCTTAATTTCTGAAATTAAGTTTGGTGTCACCTAGTTAATTTTATTTTAATTGTCTTATTTATTTTTCCTGTTAATTTTCGAAAATTTCTATTTAATTTTAGTTATTATTTTCGAAATTTATTTATTTATTTTATTTAACATTTTTATTTTATTATTTTACACAGGATACCTCACTGGAAACTCTCTACACTTTAACGTAGAGATTTCCATCTTTTCTTATTTTCTGTTTGTTTATGCGCAAAAACAGAGACAAGGAACCTCTGTTAGACTTTGATCCAGAACCTAAAAGAACTTGTAGGCGACGTTTACAACAAGCAAGACTTAGCAAGCCTGCAGAATCCATCATGGATCACAATAATGCTGTTAATGCCAATGTGGCAAATCCGAACGGGAATGAAGAACAAAGGACAGTGCTTGGCTCTTACTCTGCTCCTACTGCAGATCTCTATGGTAAAAGCATTGTGGTGCCTCCTATAACTGCGAACAACTTTGAGTTGAAGCCACAATTGGTCACCCTGGTGCAACAAAACTGCCAGTATCATGGTCTTTCTCATGAAGACCCAAATCAGTTTATTTCTAATTTTCTGCAAATTTGTGATACTATGAAGACAAATAAAGTGAACCAAGAGGTGTACAAACTCATGCTCTTCCTGTTTGTTCTTAGGGATGGAGCAAAGCTATGGCTAGATTTCCAACCCAAGGAGAGTTTGAATACTTGGGACAAGGTTGTTACTGAGTTTCTCACTAAATTTTTCCCACCAAAGAAGCTTACTAAGCTTAGGGTGGAGGTTCAGACCTTCAGGCAGAAGGATGGTGAAACTCTTTATGAAGCTTGGGAGAGATACAAGCTACTGATTAGGCAATGCCCTCCGGACATGTTCTCTAAATGGACCCAACTAGACATCTTTTATGAAGGCTTGGGTGAAATGTCCAAGATGTACTTAGATAATTCTGCAGGTGGTTCATTGCACAAGAAGAAGACACCGAAGGAGACTATTGAGCTGATTGAATTGGTTGATAGCAACCAATATTTGTATTCATCTAACAGAAATCCTGTGAACTCTGAGACTCCTCAGAAGAAGGGTGTTATAAAAGTAGAAGCTCTTAATGCTTTTCTTGCTCAGAATAAGCTTATGTCTCAGCAAATAAGTCTACTTACTCAACAGATGGGTAGAATGTAAGTCTCAGCTATCAACACCTAAAACCCATCTCAAGAGATTTCTTATGACATGACAGGTAATTTTGTACAAAATGATAATTATGATTATGCTCAACCCACTTCTGAACAGGTCAATTACATGGGAAGTGGTCCTAGAAATCCCAACAATGATCCATATTCTAAGACATACAATCAGGGATGGAGAAATCACCCAAATTTTGGGTGGAGGGACCAACCTCAGAGACCTTAGAATTTCAACAATAATTCTCAGGGCGGCTTCCAACAGAACAATCACAATAACCGCCAAGTTCGGTCTCAGCAGCAACAATCAACTCAGTAGGAAAACCCTAAATCCCAAGAAGATTCTAACTGGGAGATGATGAGGAGTTTTATGCAGGAAACCAGAGCCTCCATTAGAAACTTAGAGGTGCAAATGGGCCAACTGAGCAAGCAAATACCTGAGAGGTCTGCAAGTACATTTCTAGGTGATACAGTGGTAAACCCAAGAGAAGACTGCAAGGTTATTCAATTGAGAAATGGTAAAACAGCTGGCTCTGAGACAAGGGCCAATGAAGAGCTAGTTGAAAAGAAAGCTCCAGAGGAGAAAAAGGAAGAAGTGGAGCACGCCCCTCCAAAACGTGCAGACAACCCGTTCCCTGACTCTCTAGGCACGTATCCTACATTGCCAAAGGCTCCTGAATACAAGCCAAAAATGCCATATCCTCAGAGACTTCAGAAGGCTTCCAAAGAAAAGTAGTTCTCTAAATTTTTAGATGTCTTCAAGAAGCTACAGATCAACATTCCTTTTGCAGAGGCTCTTGAGCAAATACCACTCTATGCTAAATTTATGAAAGAATTGTTGACTAACAAGAGGAATTGGAAGGAGCAAGAAACCATGGTGTTAACCAAGGAATGCAGTGCTATTATTCAACATAAACTTCCTGAGAAAATGCAAGATCCAGGGAGTTTTGTGATTCCTTGCACCATTGGAGATGTCACCATTCAGAGAGCTTTATATGATCTTGGAGCTAGCATCAATCTCATGCCACTTTCAGTGATGAAAAAGCTTCAAATTGAGGAGGTAAAACCCACTCGTATTTCTCTTTAACTTGCTGATCTTTCTATTAAATTACCTGTGGGTGTTGAGGATTTACTTGTGAAAGTAGGACCATTTATCTTTCCTGCTGATTTTGTTATATTAGACATGGAAGAGGATGTAAAATCCTCTATTATTCTAGGTAGACCCTTTTTAGCTACAACTAGAGCTCTGATTGATGTGCAAAAGGGTGAATTAACCCTGAGGGTCAATGAAGAACAGGTGGTCCTTAATGTTTTTGAAGCTCTCAAGCACCCTAATGATTCTAAAGGGTGTATGAGAATTGATGTTGTTGAACCACTTATTCAAGAAGTACTAAAAGATGAGGTACTTGATGACATTCTGGATCATATTTCTGAGTATGAGTTAGTTGAAGTTGATGATTCACCACCCCAGAAGACACTAGTTTACACACCTAAAGCAGAGGACAAAGCCCCCAAGCTTGAGCTCAAACCTTTACCTCCTTCTCTGAAATATGTGTTCTTGGGTGAAAATGATTCCTATCCAGTGATTATTAGCTCCTCCCTGAAACCTGAAGAGAAAGAGGCGCTTATTTCAATGCTCATGAGCCATAAAACAGCTCTTGGGTGGACCATTAGATACTTGAAGGGGATTAGTCCAACTAAGTGCATGCACAAGATCCTCCTTGAAGATGATGCTAAACCAGTTGTGCAACCACAAAGGAGACTCAATCCAACTATGAAAGAGGTGGTCCAAAAAGAGGTAATTAAACTATGGGAAGCAGGTATTATTTACCTTATTTCTGACAGTCCTTGGGTAAGTCCTGTGCAAGTAGTTCCCAAGAAAGGAGGGATGACAATGATCAAGAATGAAGAGAATGAGCTTATTCCTACAAGAAAAATCACCGGATAAAGAATGTGTATAGACTACAGGAGGCTCAACACTGCTACAAGGAAGGATCACTTCCCCTTGCCTTTCATTGATCAGATGCTTGAGAGGTTAGCTGGTCATGCATTTTATTACTTTCTAGATGGATACTCTGGATATAACCAAATTGCAATAGACCCTCAAGATCAAGAGAAGACAGCATTCACATGCTCCTTTGGAGTATTTGCCTACAGAAGAATTTCTTTTGGACTTTGCAATGCTCCAGCAACTTTTCAGAGGTGTATGCTTTCAATTTTTTCTGATATGATTGAAAAGTTTATTGAGGATTCTAAACCAAGATTAATCAGATGGGTGTTGCTCCTTCAGGAGTTTGATATTGAGATAAAAGACAGGAAAGGGTCAGAGAATCAAGTAGCTGACCATCTCTCCATAATTGAGCCTGAAGCAGGAGTACAACCACCCACAGTTGTGACTGAGACGTTTCCGGATGAGCAGTTGTTCCTCATTCAGCAGGCTCCATGGTTTGCAGACATTGCAAATTATAAGGCCATGAATTTTATTCCAAGGGAGTACAGTAGGCAACAAGTGAAGAAGCTATTGACTGATGCAAAGTACTACATTTGGGAGGAACCATACCTTTTTAAAAGGTGTTCAGATGGAATCATCCGGAGATGTGTCCCAGATGAAGAAAAATAGCAGACTCTTTGGCACTGTCATGGTTCTGAGTATGGAGGCCACTTTGGTGGTGAAAGGACAGCTACAAAGGTCCTTCAGAGCGGGTTTTACTAGCCGACTCTCTTCAGAGACTCAAGAGCATTTGTGAAACACTGTGACAGATGTGAAAAAGCAACAAATCTCCCTGCCAACCATGAAATGCCACAGCAGAAGATCCTTGAGGTTGAGTTGTTTGATGTGTGGGGTATTGATTTCATGGGACCTTTCCCACCCTCACATTCAAACAACTATATTCTAGTGGCTGTAGATTATGTGTCCAAGTGGGTGGAAGTTGTGGCCCTACCCACCAATGATGCCAAGGTGGTAATGAGCTTCCTTCAGAGATATATCTTTAGCCGGTTTGGTGTCCCAAGGACACTCATTAGTGATGGAGGAAGTCACTTCTGTAACAGACAGCTGGACTCTCTTCTGCAGAGATATGGAGTCCGTCATAAAGTGGCAACCCCTTATCACCCTCAGACAAGTGGACAGGTTGAAGTTTCCAACAGGGAACTCAAAAGGATTTTAGAGAAGATCGTCAGTGTTTCAAGAAAGGACTGGTCTAGGAAGCTTGATGATGCTCTCTTCTGTAGGATTGTAAAGTGCTTGATGGAGTTGGAAAGTTGAAGCTTTGAGGTTGATATGAGATTAGTGTGCGGATGTTGGGCACGTCGTTTTAACTCCATCCTGTTTTATAGCCTTTGATACCTTGCCCTTCTATCACATGATTGACCCATGTTATCTTTTGCATTGAGCCTACCTTGTAACGTTTGCTTTGCAATCACACTCCTACCTTTACATCCTTATGTTTATGACAATCAAAATATTTGAAAATCGTATATATGATTATATTTTGAGATATTTTGCTTCTTCCTTGAATGTGTTCAAGGGTGAACTGTTATGGAATTTCTTTCATTTTGTATCAATTTTCGAGGGCAAAAATTTTTATAAGGTGGGTAGAATGTAAGACCCAGAATCTTTGAAAAGTCTTATTATGATCAAGTCTCAAATCCTACAGTTATTTATAGCCTTAATTTCAGAGATTATTTTATTAAAGATAATTAAGGCAAGTTTTGATTTATTGAATTTGAGATAAGTTATGGGTATTATCCAATTTTACAATTATTGGATTATTTTCTATATTTAAATCATATAGTTGGTAGTTGTGAAATAAAAAGGATTTTTTTATATGATTTTGGACTAAATGATTAATATTTTAGAATATTGATATTACTATTTTGGAAAATGAAGAAAATAAGTATATTATTTCTTATTATTTGGTGGGGACATTTTATTAAAAATAATTTATGAAATTGATGAGCAAATAGTATTTTTATACATTATTATTAATGGATTAGAATTTATTTCTAATTACTATATTATCCCTATTTTTAAGTGAAATTACTAAAATGCCCCTAACCCTAATTTTTGAAAATAAAATCCTAACCCTAAAAACCCTAACCCATTACCGTTTCCAATCAGAAGCTGCAGTAGCAGCCGCAAGCCCCTTCTTCCCCCCCCCCCAAAATGAAAAGCACGCACACAAAACAGGGGAGGAGAACTTCTGAGAGAGATGAGGGAAAGGAAGGAAGCACGGCGCCGGCGGGCGTCACTGCCGCCGCGCCGCCGTGTTGCATCAGGGAGGGCCAGTGAGCGAGCAAACAGACACGAGAGGGAGAGGATCGCGCCGCCACGGTCGTCCAGGAGAAGCGCCGGAGAAGCTGCTGCCCGGCCCAGAATCCGCTTTCAACTCGCCGCCGTTCAGACTCCAGTTGCTGTCACCCTCGTGCAGGCGCCGTCGCGAGGTAGCCTTGCATCCGCCGCCGTCTTCGCGGGGCTTATGTGTGGCCGCGGTTGCTCCTCGCCGTGGAGCCGTGTCGTCGTCCTTCAGCCATCACCAAAGCAGAGACGCGCGAGGGAGGTGGACGCTGCCAGAAGCACCGTGCCGCCGCCGCTGCCTGTGCTGTCGTTGTTGTCGCCGACATTCTCGAGCGCCGCCATCAGAAATGGTTCAGTTCGCCGTTAATGGAGCTGGTTGGGGTTGTTCCAAGGCTTTGCCGCTGCTGCCAGCTCCTGGGTGCCATTCAAGTCGCCGCTCCTGCCGCCCAAAACTTCGCTGCCGTCGTTGGAGAACTTTGCCGGTAAGGGTTTTAAATTTGTGGCTTCGGTCATTTTGAGTTTCGAGAAGGTTTTGATGCTGTACGGCTCTTCCAGTTGATCCGCCGGAGCTTCTGGCCGCCGCCGGAGCTGTTGCCGGGCCGGTTCGAAATCGTAGTTGCCTCATTGTGTTGTTTCGGTAAGAAATTATGTTTCGAATGATCTCGCGTTAGTATTCTGTTGTGTTCGGTTAATGAATACGAGTTTTGATAACGTGGGGTAGAGTCCTGATTATTGTATGTTACGATTAGTGTTGCTATGGTTATTGCGAACGTGACTGGAAGCTGAGGTTTTGGCTGCCGGAATTGTGGTTGTGGATTTCGGGTCGAGGCGAAAAGGACTTTTTGGCGCGTTTGAGTTATGGATTTGCGTTTTGAGGTAGGGGCGCTTTCCAAAAACTATGTTTTATGTATTGGAATTATTACATATGGATACTGATGTGAGATATTGAGTATTTGGTGATTGTATCTGCTTTATGTATTATTTGGTTGACTCGAATGATTATGGATGTTGGTTTGGCTGAATTGTTGTGCGGCTTTGTGAATTGTAATGTTTGAAGTTGATTCTTTAAAGATTTGAAATCTAAGTTTAATCCATTGAGGATTGATTTGATTTGAGTTAATTATTTTGATGATTGGAGAAGTCGAATGCACTTTTGAATTTAGCCTGGTTTACTTTAATCGACTCGGTTTTGGACAAATGATTTGTTAGTGAGCCGTTTCTTTAAAGCTTTGGAAATGAGTTAAATCAGTTGATATTGAGCTGATTTTGAAATGGTTTCCTTGAGATATGCCATTGAGGCGACTGTTGGATTTAGCTTGCTTTGAATTGATTTCTGGTTTTGAGCTGTTGAAAAGAAATGAGAAACAGTTTAGTGGGGACCCGAACTGGGTGGCAAAAGTCCAAGTTTTAGGGGAGATGCTGTCGAAATTTTTATAAAATCCGAGTCTTTATTGAAATATTGTCTGAAATAATGATGAGTTAAAGACTTCTACTATTCTATTTGAATTATCAAGAAAAGGAAGATTCATGCCTTTGAAATGAGTTATTAAAAAGAAAACTGTGATTTAGTCTTGTTTCTCAAGAAAGGTATTACATTTCCTTTGTGAACAATTTATTTAAACGAAACTTATGCCTTAAGGCCGTTGGAATGTGAAAAAGGTTTATGCCTTCGAATTTGACTTGGGGTTTTCAATTAAAGAAGTTTCAATGGTTTTGAAAGGACCCGAGTGTCTATTGACAAGTCTCATTTTAAAGTGTTTTCGGAAAGGTTTAAGTACTCCTCGAGTTTTGAATTTTAGCAAGACTAAAACAGTTTCTGAGCAGTTGAAATGCTTTAGAATCCCTCATGGGGTTGAAGCTGGTTTTTGTTTAAGTAAAAGGAAAAGCCTTTGAAAGAAGTAAATGATTATGTGACTCGGTTTGGCTTAGATTCTATTTTATTACTCAAATCAGGAAGCCAAAGTTTTTAATGAATTTAAATGAACTTGGCAAAATTGAGTTTTATTATTCTCCCCTAAAGACTTGGGACTCTGCCGAAAAACTTTTGTTATAAAATCCCATCGTTGGATGGATGATTTTGAATACTGTGAAACAAATCCTTAACTTGCCATGGTTTTGGAAGTTTTGGAAAGAGAATGCCGAGAGTGGCTTTGTTTTAAAAAGGGAACTCACTTTGAGTAAATTCGGCTTATAAGCATGAGATGATTTGAGAAATGAGATTTCTAAAGCCAGGGCTGAAAAGAGTTGAAACTCGATTTCAAAGTGAAATGAATTGAGAAAATGATTTATGGCTTAAATGCCGACTTTATGAATTTAATGATGTTGAATGGTGGAAGTGCTGTTTTGTTGTGAGCCGGAATGGCTGTGTATGATTATACATATTGGTTGGTTCTGGATTGAACCGTGAGCCGAAATGACTGTGTATGATATGAATATTGGCTGGTTCTAGACTGAACCGCGAGCCGGATGGCTGAGATGGATGTTGATCCATGGATGAGATTGAATGCATGTTTATGCTGAATCATTGATAAATGTGAATGTTGCACTTCCACTATCTGAGATACGAGTTTCCCTGGGTAGTAGCAGTGGCTAGCCACCACGTGCTCCGGGTCGAGACTTGATACTCTGTTGACCCTATGTCGTAAGTGTGGCCGGGCACTGTGAAAGGCCCGGATGAGCTCGCCCCCGTAAATATTCACCAGTGAGGGTGATGGATATGGATCATGATTATGATCAAGTTTATGATGAGTATAACTCGAGTTGGGGATGCACGACAGAGGGCAGTCCAATGGTTAGCTACCAGGACTTGTCGGGTTGGCTCTATAACCGACAGATGATATCATCAGCCACTAGGGACAGGCATGCATCATATGCATTTGTGTGACATTGGTTGGGTGTGCATATTATACTTGGTTTGCCTATGTGATTAATTGCTAACTGTTCTACTTGTAATAACTGTTTGTTTGTGCTTGAACTTCCTATCTGTGTTTGCATCTGGGACTCTGTTGGATTTGTGGTGACTGGTTGTTGGTTGGATTGTTTGGGCCTAGGGCCGTGGTTGGAAAGAGATGAACTGATGGTTGATTTCGGTTTTGTACTTCTGGTTTGGAATAAAATTATGAAAGGCTATTTTGGTTCCGCATAGATAAACCGTTTTGAAAGGCTTTTGAGTTTTGAGAATTGAATGGTTCCTCTTTCAGTAAAGATTTTTGACTTTACTTTTATTGAAAACCGTGTTTTTGAAAAGAGGCATAAGAAGGTTATTAATCACTGGTACGGTTTATCTTCATGTATCCTATTACAGTAATTCCCAAAAACCCTCTACTAAGAACCCTTTCGAGGATGATGTTCTCACCCCCCTACATTTTTCCCCTTTCAGGATATGGGCGCAGAAGTTACGAATAGTTCTTTTAGTTGTGGTTGAAATGCTCTGTATTGCTTTAGACTATTATTTGTACCCTCGCCTTTATCTTGAAATATTCTGTAAGAGGGATAGGAATTGTATTGGATTATGTTTGTAATATTATTTATATATATTTATGTATATATATGGATGTACTCTTTATGAGTTTTGTAAGTTGTATGGTATTTATGGACGTATATTATCGGATGAAAGTTTTTGGGAGCGGTATTGCGGTTTAAAGTTTCAAACAGGCTCATATTTTAGTATTAAATAATATAAGTGTCGTCGTAATGTCCGACCTATCAGAGTCGCACAGCCGGAAGCGTGAGCTTTGGTAGTTAGGGTGTTACATTATGGTATCAGAGCAGTTCTTTCTGTAGAGCCTGAGGAATGGACTGACTATGCTTCAGTTGCATACTCTGAGTGTTTGTCATGTATTAGGCCTTTTTGAATGACGAGAATTAGAGCTTTATGCACATGACGATCTATTGATTAATGCTGTTAGTCTTGCATTGCATAATTCTTGGTATTAAGTTTGGCCGGCTTAATACTAGTGAATTATGTATATGAAAGCACTGATGGGTTATCATAGATGAAATACGAGTTGAGTAAAGCGAATCGCGGGCTTTGGGAACGTTAAAAACTATTTCTCGAGGCTATTCAGTTGTGTGTCTTGAATTTTATTCGAGTCGATCTATTCTTTTATATCCTAACCTGAAGTTCTTGTTTGCTAATCTTCTTGAAAATTAGTTTGATTTTCTCAACTCTATTCCCCTATTCATATGCATTCTTGTTTGATCTTAAGTGCATATGCTTGGTTGAACTCCTTGTTGTATCTATCTTTCTCTGTTTGAGTTCTTCTTGATTCAAGTATTCTTTGATATAGTCTTGAACTTGTCTTAATGTGCTGTGACTTTTAACTCCGGGTTCCGTGTTCATTCTTAGAGAACTTGTTGATTCAGTTTTCCTCTTATTTGACAGTGATTACGGCTGATTTTGAGATTTTTATAAAAATTGCTGTTGATTAGATACATACTTATCTATATATGAACTTTGAAGATTTCTTATACAGTTTAACAATTATTTACTCCTAATACTTCGACCGTACTTTTACTGGTTTATAGAACTGCACCTACTTAAAATACAATTTGACTTTCTAGTAACTTTACTATAGTTTCAATGGACATCTTCATTTGATTATGTATTTGGTTATTCTTCAAGATTCCGGAAAGAAAGAATTTTTTGCTTTTACTTAGGTTGAGTTTCGTTTGGTAAACTTCACTTAATTCATTTTGATTGGAGTTTGATTTAGCATACTACATGGTTTATGCCATTGTTGTTCTTTTGAAAGTGTTGGACTCATAGCTTTCTTCCTATGGACGGACTAAATTCTCTATTAAATCTTCCATCTCTATGAATGTCATGTTTGACCTTGTTTTTAACTGATCTTTTACATCTTGTGAATAATGCCATTGATCTTGGTTTTTTCTCTCGTGTAGATCTAATTCTTATATGAGTCAGTTTAATTCATTTCAAAATTTGTGCATCGTTTATCCTCTTATTGTCTCTACAAGAGTTTTTAGCCAAAGATTTATCCTTGAGGAATTACTAATAATTGAGTTGTCTTTTCCTATGACTTTTCTATTCTTTTGGATCAATTGAAAGCTTGTTTGATGACTCATGCCTAGTGAATATTGTTTGAACTACTTTGGTCTAAGATCCTTTCTTGTATGGCTTGATTCTTTTTAAGTACATTCTAATTTTCTTGAATACCCCTTTAAGATGGTGATTTCAAGAACACTTGTGAGTCTTGTTTTGAACTTTTAAAGAAGTTTTGAATTCTCTTTGAAGAATTATTAAACGGAATTTATTTTCTGTTGCTTGATTGAGATTGAAACCATTGTTCAATTTTGACGAAGTTAATTTAAAGTTGGCGTGCGCTATTTTAAATGAGGTTTTGGAAACGCTTCCTTGTTTAGTGGAAACCGGTTCGTATGTAATGCACCACTTGTTTTCTTTACCAATTTATAAGCAAACTTCTACCTCGGATTTTCCTTTTAAATAGAGTTTAACTTTCTCTTTTGTCCTTGCTATAAATGTTATGCACGCTTGTTTGAATATGGACTTTGATAAGTTATGAACAAGCATTTGATTTTTCTTCCGGGTTTTCTGAACTACTTTTGGTTAAGATTGTGCGCCTGACTATCTTTCTAAAATATTTGAGGAAATATTTCTGCTCTTAACCAAACCTGCGTAGGGTTTGTTTTTTTAAAAAAAAAATTCTACATGATCTGTTTCGACATGAAATTGTATTACAGCAAAGCCACGTTTATGCTTTTGTTACTCTGTTGAAGAATGTTTATTACTTAACTTTCTTCTAAACCGCGAAGTGATTTTTCCGCAAGTTTTCGATTCTTTTATGAACAATGTGTTCGGGAGTATTTCTAATCGTGCTCTTGAGTTCTATGAGTTTTGTCTTGGGTCTGGGATATTCTTTTCTGTAGACCTCATACTTTTTCGACTCAGCTTGAATTTGTTTCAAAATAATGCGCTGATTTTCTTCTTATTGATCCTATTGGACTTTTTTTGATCCAAGGTTGTCTTCGAAGTTGTCAATTGATTTACTTTTGGCAAACTTCGCTGCTTGAGCATCTTGGCTTACCTGGTATTGCATACGCTCTTTCAAACATATGGGTAATATCTTTGACATTTGTCTCTCCTTTCTGAGTCTTGTATTCTTTTGAGTAGACTCGAGAATTGTTTTGATATCACGTGCGACTTGTAGACGTAGTAACGCGATGCGTTAGTTCTTTAAGACGTGATATGTGTATACGGAAGTTGAAGCGGTAGGTGTGCAACGTTATGAATTTTGGGTGTTTCGTTCCTTGCGAACGGGCTTGCAGTTGTCTGGCTTATGATCGGATATGAGGATTGTAAAGTGCTTGATGGAGTTGGAAAGTTGAAGCTTTGAGGTTGATATGAGATTAGTGTGCGGATGTTGGGCACGTCGTTTTAACTCCATCCTGTTTTATAGCCTTTGATACCTTGCCCTTCTATCACATGATTGACCCATGTTATCTTTTGCATTGAGCCTACCTTGTAACGTTTGCTTTGCAATCACACTCCTACCTTTACATCCTTATGTTTATGACAATCAAAATATTTGAAAATCGTATATATGATTATATTTTGAGATATTTTGCTTCTTCCTTGAATGTGTTCAAGGGTGAACTGTTATGGAATTTCTTTCATTTTGTATCAATTTTCGAGGGCAAAAATTTTTATAAGGTGGGTAGAATGTAAGACCCAGAATCTTTGAAAAGTCTTATTATGATCAAGTCTCAAATCCTACAGTTATTTATAGCCTTAATTTCAGAGATTATTTTATTAAAAATAATTAAGGCAAGTTTTGATTTATTGAATTTGAGATAAGTTATGGGTATTATCCAATTTTACAATTATTGGATTATTTTTATATATTTAAATCATATAGTTGGTAGTTGTGAAATAAAAAGGATTTTTTTATATGATTTTGGACTAAATGATTAATATTTTAGAATATTGATATTACTATTTTGGAAAATGAAGAAAATAAGTATATTATTTCTTATTATTTGGTGGGGACATTTTATTGAAAATAATTTATGAAATTGATGAGCAAATAGTATTTTTATACATTATTATTAATGGATTAGAATTTATTTCTAATTACTATATTATCCCTATTTTTAAGTGAAATTACTAAAATGCCCCTAACCCTAATTTTTGAAAATAAAATCCTAACCCTAAAAACCCTAACCCATTACCGTTTCCCATCAGAAGCTGCAGTAGCAGCCGCAAGCCCCTTCTTCCCCCCCCCCCCAAAATGAAAAGCACGCACACAAAACAGGGGAGGAGAACTTCTGAGAGAGATGAGGGAAAGGGAGGAAGCACGGCGCCGGCAGGCGTCACTGCCGCCGCGCCGCCATGTTGCATCAGGGAGGGCGAGTGAGCGAGCAAACAGATACGAGAGGGAGAGGATCGCGCCACCACGGTCGTCCAGAAGAAGCGCCGGAGAAGCTGCTGCGCGACCCAGAATCCGCGTTCAACTCGCCGCCGTTCAGACTCCAGTTGCTGTCACCCTCGTGCAGGCGCCGTCGCGAGGTAGCCTTGCATCCGCCGCCGTCTTCGCGGGGCTTATCTGTGGCCGCGGTTGCTCCTCGCCGTGGAGCCGTGTCGTCGTCCTTCAGCCATCACCAAAGCAGAGACGCGCGAGGGAGGTGGACGCTGCCAGAAGCACCGTGCCGCCGCCGCTGCCTGTGCTGTCATTGTCGTCGCTGACATTCTTGAGCGCCGCCATCAGAAATGGTTCAGTTCGCCGTTAATGGAGCTGGTTGGGGTTGTTCCAAGGCTTTGCCGCTGCTGCCAGCTCCTGGGTGCCGTTCAAGTCGCCGCTCCTACCGCCCAAAACTTCACTGCCGTCGCTGGAGAACTTTGCCGGTAAGGGTTTTAAATTTGTGGCTTCGGTCATTTTGAGTTTCGAGAAGGTTTTGATGCTGTACGGCTCTTCCAGTTGATCCGCCGGAGCTTCTGGCCGCCGCCGGAGCTGTTGCCGGGCCGGTTCGAAATCGTAGTTGCCTCATTGTGTTGTTTCGGTAAGAAATTATGTTTCGAATGATCTCGCGTTAGTATTCTGTTGTGTTCGGTTAATGAATACGAGTTTTGATAACGTGGGGTAGAGTCCTGATTATTGTATGTTACGATTAGTGTTGCTATGGTTATTGCGAACGTGACTGGAAGCTGAGGTTTTGGCTGCCGGAATTGTGGTTATGGATTTCGGGTCGAGGCGGAAAGGACTTTTTGGCGCGTTTGAGTTATGGATTTGCGTTTTGAGGTAGGGGCGCTTTCCAAAAACTATGTTTTATGTATTGGAATTATTACATATGGATACTGATGTGAGATATTGAGTATTTGGTGATTGTATCTGCTTTATGTATTATTTGGTTGACTCGAATGATTATGGATGTTGGTTTGGCTGAATTGTTGTGCGGCTTTGTGAATTGTAATGTTTGAAGTTGATTCTTTAAAGATTTGAAATCTAAGTTTAATCCGTTGAGGATTGATTTGATTTGAGTTAATTATTTTGATGATTGGAGAAGTCGAATGCACTTTTGAATTTAGCCTGGTTTACTTTAATCGACTCGGTTTTGGACAAATGATTTGTTAGTGAGCCGTTTCTTTAAAGCTTTGGAAATGAGTTAAATCAGTTGATATTGAGCTGATTTTGAAATGGTTTCCTTGAGATATGCCATTGAGGCGACTGTTGGATTTAGCTTGCTTTGAATTGATTTCTGGTTTTGAGCTGTTGAAAAGAAATGAGAAACGGTTTAGTGGGGACCCGAACCGGGTGGCAAAAGTCCAAGTTTTAGGGGAGATGCTGTCGAAATTTTTATAAAATCCGAGTCTTTATTGAAATATTGTCTGAAATAATGATGAGTTAAAGACTTCTACTATTCTATTTGAATTATCAAGAAAAGGATGATTCATGCCTTTGAAATGAGTTATTAAAAAGGAAACTGTGATTTAGTCTTGTTTCTCAAGAAAGGTATTACATTTCCTTTGTGAACAATTTATTTAAACGAAACTTATGCCTTAAGGCCGTTGGAATGTGAAAAAGGTTTATGCCTTCGAATTTGACTTGGGGTTTTCAATTAAAGAAGTTTCAATGGTTTTGAAAGGACCCGAGTGTCTATTGACAAGTCTCATTTTAAAGTGTTTTCGGAAAGGTTTAAGTACTCCTCGAGTTTTGAATTTTAGCAAGACTAAAACAGTTTCTGAGCAGTTGAAATGCTTTAGAATCCCTCATGGGGTTGAAGCTGGTTTTTGTTTAAGTAAAAGGAAAAGCCTTTGAAAGAAGTAAATGATTATGTGACTCGGTTTGGCTTAGATTCTATTTTATTACTCAAATCAGGAAGCCAAGGTTTTTAATGAATTTA
Source organism: Arachis hypogaea (assembly GCF_003086295.3). Taxonomy (NCBI): domain Eukaryota; kingdom Viridiplantae; phylum Streptophyta; class Magnoliopsida; order Fabales; family Fabaceae; genus Arachis; species Arachis hypogaea. Next base: position 38,137,711 of record NC_092048.1, on the reverse strand, counting down.
AATGAACTTGGCAAAATTGAGTTTTATTATTCTCCCCTAAAGACTTGGGACTCTGCCGAAAAACTTTTGTTATAAAATCCCATCGTTGGATGGATGATTTTGAATACTGTGAAACAAATCCTTAACTTGCCATGGTTTTGGAAGTTTTGGAAAGAGAATGCCGAGAGTGGCTTTGTTTTAAAAAGGGAACTCACTTTGAGTAAATTCGGCTTATGAGCATGAGATGATTTGAGAAATGAGATTTCTAAAGCCAGGGCTGAAAAGAGTTGAAACTCGATTTCAAAGTGAAATGAATTGAGAAAATGATTTATGGCTTAAATGCCGACTTTATGAATTTAATGATGTTGAATGGTGGAAGTGCTGTTTTGTTGTGAGCCGGAATGGCTGTGTATGATTATACATATTGGTTGGTTCTGGATTGAACCGTGAGCCGAAATGACTGTGTATGATATGAATATTGGCTGGTTCTAGACTGAACCGCGAGCCGGATGGGATGGATGTTGATCCATGGATGAGATTGAATGCATGTTTATGCTGAATCATTGATAAATGTGAATGTTGCACTTCCACTATCTGAGATACGAGTTTCCCTGGGTAGTAGCAGTGGCTAGCCACCACGTGCTCCGGGTCGAGACTTGATACTCTGTTGACCCTATGTCGTAAGTGTGGCCGGGCACTGTGAAAGGCCCGGATGAGCTCGCCCCCGTAAATATTCACCAGTGAGGGTGATGGATATGGATCATGATTATGATCAAGTTTATGATGAGTATAACTCGAGTTGGGGATGCACGACAGAGGGACAGTCCAATGGTTAGCTACCAGGACTTGTCGGGTTGGCTCTATAACCGACAGATGATATCATCAGCCACTAGGGACAGGCATGCATCATATGCATTTGTGTGACATTGGTTGGGTGTGCATATTATACTTGGTTTGCCTATGTGATTAATTGCTAACTGTTCTACTTGTAATAAATGTTTGTTTGTGCTTGAACTTCCTATCTGTGTTTGCATCTGGGACTCTGTTGGATTTGTGGTGACTGGTTGTGGTTGGATTGTTTGGGCCTAGGGCCGTGGTTGGAAAGAGATGAACTGATGGTTGATTTCGGTTTTGTACTTCTGGTTTGGAATAAAATTATGAAAGGCTATTTTGGTTCCGCATAGATAAACCGTTTTGAAAGGCTTTTGAGTTTTGAGAATTGAATGGTTCCTCTTTCAGTAAAGATTTTTTACTTTACTTTTATTGAAAACCGTGTTTTTGAAAAGAGGCATAAGAAGGTTATTAATCACTGGTACGGTTTATCTTCATGTATCCTATTACAGTAATTCCCAAAAACCCTCTACTGAGAACGCTTTCGAGGATGATGTTCTCACCCCCCTACATTTTTCCCCTTTCAGGATATGGACGCAGAAGTTACGAAGAGTTCTTTTAGTTGTGGTTGAAATGCTCTGTATTGCTTTAGACTATTATTTGTACCCTCGCCTTTATCTTGAGATATTCTGTAAGAGGGATAAGAATTGTATTGGATTATGTTTGTAATATTATTTATATATATTTATGTATATATATGGATGTACTCTTTATGAGTTTTGTAAGTTGTATGGTATTTATGGACGATGTTATCGGATGAAAGTTTTTGGGAGCGGTATTGCGGTTTAAAGTTTCAAACAGGCTCATATTTTAGTATTAAATAAGATAAGTGTCGTCGTAATGTCCGACCTATCAGAGTCGCGCAGCCGGAAGCGTGAGCTTTGGTAGTTAGGGTGTTACAATTATTATATTCTTGGTACTAGCAAAGAATATAATAATATTCCCTTTTCAATTAATATAATTATTTATTTGATCAAATCAAAATAATAATTAAATAATTCTATAGCAAAGATTAGAACACTCGTTAGTGTGTGACCCCATAGGTTCAATACTAAGTGGGTAGTAAATTAGTCATACTAAATTTACTAATCAAGGTTGGCGTCTAGCAACACTCCTCAACAACCCGATAGTATGAAGTAATATATTTTTACTAAGAACCTTAGAAGAATAAGGTATAATTCCTTCCATCTTTCCAACTCTTGGTTAACCTTTAGAGTATGGTTTTAATTGTCAAACTCTAGCATGTTAACATTATTATAATGAACTGTGAATGACCTAAGAAACTCATTTCTTCATTCATTCAATCCCCTTGGCCAAAGTTTTATTCATCTCAGTCATTATAATCATAGAGCTCAAACTCTTTACCGAGAGTTGACGGATTCCTTATTGACTAATCATTAATTCTACAAGTATTTAAATCATACCCAATATCTATTCAACTAGCATCCTAGGATATTAGGTGTCCGGAATCAAAGTATAATAAATACATTGTTAATTACTATGACAATCACAGGTCAAAGGAAACTCTATTACTATATTCATCTTGAGAATATCCTATTGACAAATATACGGTAATTATAACCATTAGGAATTCTCAAAGTGAGTCAGTTCAATGGTCATATCTATATATGCACCATCTATATATATATATATATATATATATATATATATATATATATATATATATATATAATTTAATAAATGAGATCTGTCCTTTTTAATAATCCTATGACCAAGAACAATTTAGATTAAATTATAAAAGATTTATCTCTCAATATTATTATCACTATCACAATGATAAATCTCTAAATTTAATCAAGGACCTTATTATATTAATATTTTAATATAATAACAATAACAAATTATTTGACACATGATTGATTGGATTGTGGTCATATTCCTTATTCCCGATAATATTCTAGAGAGAGAAGCTCTCTATTCTCTCTAGAATTAGGGTAGATTTAGGATAGATTTCTCTTAGGTTTAGGCTTTAATTGTTGCTTTAATTTAATTTTCTTTTCAATTCCTTGTTCTTACATCTTTGTTCTCTTAGTTGCATTTGTTATTTCCTTTATTTTGTTGCCTTTATGTTCATGACTCTTTGTTGATTTTAATTTCCATTAATACAATTTATGTTCTATGTTTCTTATTATTTAATTGAATTGTTATTATTGTTTTCTTGCATTGGTAGTTATTAGATTTTATATTTCTTGTTAATTTACCATGCTCTATTTTTATACCTTCTAAGTATTTAATAAAATGCTTGGTTGGATTTTAGTATAGAATTTTGTGCTCTTGGCTTGGGTTGAGTGATTGGAGACTCTTGAGTTATCAAACTCTTTTGTGGATTGGTGATTAAGGATTGCTAGTTGGCTTGAATTCCACTAAAGCTAATCTTTGATTGGGACTTGTGAATTAGAGTCAATTTTACTCACTTGACTTTCCTTCAATTGTTAGAGGTTAACTAAGTGAGAGCGATTTCCAGTTACCGTCACAATTAAGGATGATAATGAGGATAGGAAGTCTAATTCTCATCCCTTGCCAAGACTTTTCTAAGTTATTAGCTTTACTTTCTTGCAATTTATATTTCTTTTTTATCAAATCCAAAATCCCAAAATATACACCCATAACCAATAATATGCACACTTCCCTGCAATTCCTTGAGAGACGACCCGAGGTTTAAATACTCGATTTTTATTGGTTTGCTTAAGTGACAAATAAATTAAACTTTGATTGAGGGTTGTCTATTGGTTTGGATCTATACTTCGACGAGATTATTTTGTGAAAATTCCTAACCGACGATTTTCCTTCATCAAAACCTAGTGGAAAAAACTTTGAAGTAGGAAAAAAAATACATCAGGAAGTGAAGTTCGCTATTTAGCTATAAAATCTTATAAGGTTACTTCCATGCCATGATATTGGCATGTCATGGCTTTTTAAGGTTGCAATCTTGTAGTAGCCTTTCCCTAATACTTGATTGACTTTGTATGGATCCTTCTAATTAGCAGCATGTTTACTTTTTTTTGGAGGTGGTAATCCGATGTCATTCCTTATGAGGACGAGGTCGTTCTCGCAGAAGCTTCTTTTGATTATTTTTTTGTTGTATTTGGCTGCCATTCGCTGCTTAAGGGTGTCTTCTCGTATCTAAGCCTTGTCTCTAGCTTTAGGGAGTAAGTCAAGTTCTTCTTAGAGGATCTTCATATTTCCTGCTCCATTGTAGAAATCACCCTTGGAATTTCTTCTCCGACTTCGACTGGGATCATGGCCTTTACTCCATATGCAAGTCGGTAAGGTGACTCCCAAGTGGTGGACTGAGGTGTTGTCTGATATGTCCAGAGTACATGCAAAAACTGTTCTACCCATGTCCCTTTCGCCGAGTCGAGCTGTCGCTTGAGTCCATTAAGGATGACTTTGTTGGGCGCCTCGACCTGCCAATTCGCCTGCAGGCACTCAACTAAGGTGAACTATTGCCTCATTTTTAACTCAGACACCAGAATATAAAAGCATGAGTCGGTGAATTGGGTTCCGTTATCCACGGTGATCAAATGAGAAATTTCAAATCGGGTTATAAAGTTCTACCATAGAAATCTCCGACTTCACCTAGCTTAATGGATGCTAGCGGTTCTGCTTTTATCCACTTTGTGAAGTAATCGGTCCCGACTATTAAGTATTTACATGCCCGACGCTTATGGAAAAAGTCCGAGTAGATCCATCCTCCACTTTGAGAATGGCCATGGAAAAGTTTGCATGCTTCTGGCATGGTGGACATTTTTGTGTGTTATAGGTAGCAACTTTTTCATAGTTGGCTAGTAAAATCCTGCTCTCAAGACCATCTTTGTTGAAGAATGGGCACCTAGGTAATTTTTACACATTCTAGTGTGCACTTATTCCAAAACTTCACCTATTTTGCAAGTCGAGACACATTTAAGTAAAGGAGTGCAAAATACCTTGTCTGTAGAGAGTTTCTTTAATCATTGTGCAGTGTTGTGCTTCTCGAATGAGTCTACTAGCTTTCTTTGAGTCATTTGGGACTATGTCAAACTTGAGAAAGTTAATATATGGCGTCATCTATCCCAACTCTTGTCTTGATACTGCAAAGACTTCTGAGTCAGCTTCTCTTTTTTTATGCAAGATTCCTGTAGTGTCTCCTTTATCAGGTTTCTATTATTGCCTTCGGGATCAATACTCGCCAATTTTGATAAGGTGCCTGCTTTGTTGTTTTCTTCTCGGGATATATGTTGGACTTCGACTTCCAGAAATTAAAGTTACCTATAAATACCTTTTCATGCAAGGATCCTTGGCTTCGTAACTATTATTGATCTGTGAGGTAATAACTTATGAGTCATTGTGGATCACAACTTTTTTAGCCCCTGCTTCCCTAGCAAGTCAGTCCGACCAACATAGCTTCATACTTTGCTTGATTGTTAGAAGATTATAAATTAAATTTCAAGGATAATTCTAACCTGTTCCTCTTGAGTTTTCGAGGATAATTCCAGCTCTGCTACCAACCTTATTCGAAGACCTATTGACATAGATGTGCCAAGTGCAGAGGCAGTGTTAGACTAATTATTTAGAGAGGCCATATTTAATGATTTACTAAAAATATTTTATATTGTTATTTCTAATGATAAATTTTAAATAAAAGCTAAATATATAATTTTAATCAAATATTTATACAAAGATACACATATATGTATCTAATATCTAATTAAATAAAAGACAAACTACTAATTTTGTCTTTATTGACATGTATATACAATACTTATATATTACACTTTTTTTCTGCAAAATAACAAAATAATCTATAAGTAAATAACAATACATATCATGAATAAAGTAAGATAACAATATATAAAAGTTACCACTTACCACTTATAATTTTATATCATAAAAAGTTATTCGACACTTTTATCTATTTTCAAAATCATTTATTTGTCAAAAATAGTTGCTAATTCTTTTTTCATGTAAATGACTAAATTGTTTGCAAGAAATTTATCGGCCATCTTACTTTGGAGTCTTGTCTTAACGATTTTCACTGCTGAAAAACTCTTTCTATTGTTGTTATAGACACTAATAGAGTCAAAACAAGACGTATTAATCTATCAACCATGTGATAAGTTCTTGATTTTCCTATTTCTTACAACTTGTTGCACAACTCAAAAAATGTACCAATGCCTTTCAAATGATTTGTATATCATGCTGATAATGTTGCAACTGAAATTTGAAAATATTTAGTTTATTAGAAGAAAAATTAAGGGGATAAAATTTTTCTTCTAACTTACTAATTTCTTCAATTTTAAATGATTTGAAATTGTCCTTAGGATCCAAAGCACAATCCAAATCAAAAGCTCTATTGTTTGCTCATTAAATCTACTATTCAACTTTTGTATATAAGAGTCAATTGTTGTCAAGAATACATCTATTCGATAATAATGCTCAACTGTCACACTTGGTTGACGAGATCGACCTCTTCCAAAAATATATTGTGCACTTATATTAGGGACTTCAATTTCATGCTTTTCATAGAAATCTTTAATATTCGCAAGAAAGTTGCACCATCCACCATCTCTTAATTGTTGAAGAAGTAATTTTGATGTAGAAACAATATGAATTGCATTAAGAATGTCTTGAGATTATTGTTGTAGTGCTTGACAAAGAACATTAGTGATTCCCATATCTTCTTCATCAAGTGCAAAGTGAAAACAAATTCAAATGACAATAATATTTTACTAATACTATAAGTCTCACCTCTTTGTGCATAAGTTATTCATTCTTTAATGATATTATTGAGAACAATGTTAATAGCAGTGAATATTTTTACCAAGTTACAAATAGAATTAAAGTGAGAGCTCCATTGAGTATCTCTAACTCTTTGTAAAGTGTTTATTTAATTCGCACCTTTGTCTATTTCTAATTCATTTTGAACAACCAAGTTTTCATTTTTAATTGTTTAAGCTTCTTATAATTGATCATGTCTTTTAGAAGAAGCACTAACAATAATAATAATAGAGTTTAACTAAGTAAATAATTATGAATCTGAAGTACTGACGTTAGGATTTTTGCCAGTAAAGATTTTTAATAAAACAGTCGCGTTGTAGATATAGTTTCTAAACCAACAAAAATCTCTTCGTACAAACGTTTTGGTTGTCACAAGTAACAAACCCCTTTAAAATTGATAACCGAGTATTTAAACCTCGGGTCGTCTTCTCAAGGAACTACAGGGAAGTATGTTCTTATTATTGGCTATAAAGGTTGTAATTCGGGGTTGAGAGTGAGGAATAAATATGACAAATAATTTAAATGGAAATTAAAATAAACAAATACTGTAAATAATTTTTTGGCAAGGTATGAGAAATTGGAGGTCCTATCCTAGCTATCCTTATCAATGATGATGATGGTTGAATCTTAATTCCACTTTGTTAACCTTTACTAAGATAAAGGAAGGTCAAGGGATTAATTGGTTTGATCTTCGGATCCTATTTATTTCCTAAGAAAAGGTTGGGATTATTGAAGTTCAATTCAATTAACAAAGATAACAATTATCAATCTTGTTTGAGTTTGATAACTCCAGAGTTACTGATTTCTTAACCAAGGTCAAAAGGGGAAAAGTAAATCTGCTGGAATAAAAATGCATTCAGATGGGAAGCAATGGTAACATAATTGAAAGAAAGCAATATTAAACTGAAATACCTCAAATAACATTAATTCAAATAATCTGGAACATAGAAGAATTCATAGAATAGCTTGCAAGAGTAAATAAAAGGAATATTGAACCTGATCAAAAGAGGTAATCCTGAAAGCGAATAAAAATCCTAAATCTAAATCCTAATCCTAAAGAGAGAGGAGAGAGCCTCCCTCAAAACTAAATCTAAATCATGGAAAGTAAAAATTGGCGAGCTCCCATTTGAATAGATGCATTCCCTCACTTCATAACCTCTGGCCTATGCCTTCTAGACTTGGATTTGGGACAAAAAGGGCTTCAGAATTTGCTATGAGCGTTTTCTGCAATTTCTGGTGCGTGGCCTCTGTCACGCGTCCGCGTGGGTCATGCGGTCGTGTCATTCGGAGCTTTTCTTGTCACGCGGTCGCGTCAGTCATGCGGCCGCGTCATATGTGTTATGCTTAAGGCGCGCGGTCGCGTCAGTCATGTGGCCGCGTTGCTGCTTCTTCGCGCTTGGCATGCGATCGCGTCGTCCATGCGATTGCGTGGATGCCAGTTTCTTCAAGAACTCCGTTTTGTGCTTTCCTTCCATTTTTGTATGTTTCCTTTCCATCCTTTGAGTCATTCCTGCCTTAGAAGATCTGAAACTACTCAACACATTAATCACGACATCAAATGGAAATAAAGGTAATTAAAATAATTAATTTTAAAGCATAAGAAACATGTTTTTCACATACATCACATAATAAGGAAGGAGAAATAAAACCATGCAATTAATATGAATAAGTGGGTGAAGGATTGAATAAATCACTCAAATTAAGCACAAAATATATCATAAAATATGAGTTTATCAAGTACCTCTCTTGAAGTTGCCATCAGTGCTAATTGTAATCTATGAGTAAACAATGTATATAATATGTTTGTGGAAAATCTTTTAGAAACAAAGCATGCAAATTGTTTCACTCACCCTGCATGTTGCTAGCACCATCATACCCTTGACCCCTAATATTTTTAACTTAAAAATTATAATGAAAAAGGACAGAAATCAATTCTTTCTTTAAAGTTAGGCAAATTCTCCAATATAGATATAGAAATTCTATCTACATGTGTGGATGAGTATTGGGCGTGTATTTGTGCTACAAGTGTTCACATGATGGAGACATGTTCTGCAGAGTTGCAAGTTGTTGCAGTTGGTGTACTGGTCCGTCAAGTACAAACATAGTAATTACTAATTAGTGTCATGTTAATCACGGTTTGGTAATGTGGACCTTTTTTGTAATTTTTATTGTATGAGATGCATGGATATTGGGCTCATGGATATTGGGCTCTCTGCTAAAATGGATACAACTAGTACTAGTAAATAGTAACAAAAACCAAAAAAATGGTACTGCTAAAGAAAGAGAAAAAGGTAATTGATCCAATTTTCATAAAAGATCAAACAAAACATGTATGTAATCAAATTCAATTTAGGATATCTATGTAATTTTGATCCTTAATTAATTTATCTACGTAATTTGACCATAAAATAATTTATACTTAATTTTAATTATGTTAATTTAACAAATCTTTTTAAAGCACAGTCAAACAATAAAGTGTGATTTCTATTATATTTATTTGGATCTAAAAAACCCAAGTATATAAAATTTATAAAAAAAATAAGGCAAACTTATAGGACTGTAGATTCTATATATTATTAAATATCATTTGAACACATTATCATACACATAGCATAAGTGAAAGAAGATAAAAAAAAAACACATAATTGTAAATAAATACAAAAATATTTTTTGAATATAAAATTTAAACATACTATTATTAAGATATGATATAAATGAAAAAAAAAAGAAAAAATATAACTATGAATAACTACTAAAATTTGTATGCTTAAAATAATATTTTGATGAAATTGTTTATATCATTTAAATCACGAATATTAATTCTTTTTTATAAAGTTTTAATTTATAAATAAGTTATTTAAAAATATTTTTACACTATACCAAAAAAAATAACTAAAGACCAAAAAATTATTAAAAATTTGTTATAAAAAAATATTTACTTCTATCAATATAGACAAAAAAATTCTAATACTAAATTGAAAATTACGTCCTAGCAAAATATTCTAATAATAAATTGAGAATTAAGTTGTGTAACAAAATAAAGGGTAATACACTAATTTAGTGATTAAAATTTGTTCAAGATTAAGTTGTTGGATCAAATATTTTTTACAAATTGAATTCTGATAAAACTAAAAAATATAAAATAAAAAATTTATGTGTCAATAGTATAAAAAAAATAGTGGTTATATTATTATTCTATTACGTTGTATTATTAACATTAATATTGTTAATAATCTTATGACTTTTATTACTAACAATAATATTATAATGAATTAAAATTACTATTAGTTACTAATAACATTAGTATTACTACTATAGTAAAAATTAATGTTACTAATATGATACATATGAACAATATCACTACTAAGTAAAATTAGCATTAAATTTATTTATTATTAGTTTATAATGTAATTATTTACTACTCTTACTTATTATTTATTATTATTATTATTATTATTTGTACCTGTAGTGGAGTATTACTGGGGCAGCATGTTTTCTAATTTGTTTTTCTTATTCTATATTGTGAAACGGTATGGTACTAATTGTATTCATAGCAGTACTGTCTTTTTCTTTTCCCTTAGTAGTACTACTTTTTTGTTTTTTGTTATTATTTACTAGTACTAATTGTATCCATTTTATTAGTAAGCCCAATATCCATGAGTTCAATATCCATGCATTTCATATAATAAAAATTACAAAAAAAAAAAGCCCACATTACCAATCCGTGATTAACATGATACTAATTAGTAATTACTATGTTTGTATTTGACTAGACCAGTACACCAACTGCAACAACTTGCAACTTTGCAGAACATGTCTTCATCATGTAAATACTTGTAACACTCATACACGTGCAACACTCATCTACACATGTAGATAGAATTTCTGTATCTACACTAAAGAATTTGTCTTAAAGTTATTGTACTAGTATCAACGACATACATAAGATCAAAGAATCTCTCTTTAATAAAACCATCTAGGGTAATAAAGCTAGCTCAAAACAATGGTCATTTGCTCTTTTTTAGATTCATCTCTAACTTCATTAACAATAATATAAAATTTGGCATCTCCAATCTCTTCTTTAATTGAATTTCTCATCTTAGTAGCAAGAATATGTAGCAATATTTGGATATTATTTGAAGTATACTTAGTAATTTTTGGAGTATTTTTTAAGATATTCTTTTTCACTCTTTCATTGTAAGATCCCAAAAATTTTAACATTTTTCATAAAGTTACACCAGTTGCTTGAACTTTAATTTGACTTTCATCATGTCCTCTGTATGCGCAATCTTAAAATATCAACCATTTAAGGCAATCTATAGATGCTTATAGTCGAATTTGATTATTTTCAATCTCTTCTAATATTTGCTTACGAAGAATTTTGTCTGTTTGTTATAATTATTTCATCAAATAATCACACAATTTTAACGCCTTATGATGGAAAGAGTTGGATCTTTGCCAATGTGATTTAAAGAGAACATTCTTTTCCACTATTTACTTTCTTTCAATTCCTGAAATCATTCTCAATAAAAATATTTGAACCCGAGTTGATTGAAAATTTTTTTTTTAATCGAAGATAGGAAGACTCGAACCCACAACCTCTTAGGTGAGTATGGGGAGACTATGCCATTTGAGTCATAGCTCGTTGATTGAAAATTCTTTAGCAAAAAGAAAGCATGAAAAATAAGATATGGCATAATTTTCTATAGAATATTCTAACTAAGATAGGAATAATTTAAAGCTTAAAAGCAACGATAATTTTTATCACCAGAAAATGGATAGTTATCAAGAATTGGTTGATTTGGCCAAATTTTAATATAAACCCAACGAATTTCATCTCTTTGATTTGGAGGAAACTTCCAAATTATTGGTTGCATTCTATGGTCTCTTTCCAAATGAAACACATCCAGTTGATTAGGAAGAAGTCGTGCATGCTTTGAGCTATTCAACAGAGAACTTAAAGTAATGAAATTTGATGGCCCCTCAAGTGTTAGAGTAGTAATAGTAGAAGTATCTTCATTACATTGATCTCTCTTTTTAAAAAAAAAAACTATCAATAATTTTAAATTTACCCGTAATTCAAATAGCTAAATAAGTTCCATAATTAAAAAGGTACTTAACAAAAAGTGCATATTACAATCTATATTCTTTACAAAATATAACAATTATATTTCAATTTAAAATAAAATATTTAAAATTTAGAATAATAATACTAACAGTTTAGCATCAATAATACAAAATTATAATTAAATAGTTAATTAAAAAAACTAAATAAACAAACTAACATATAATAACATACAAACATCACAAATAATAATAAATAACCAAATATATAAAATATAAAAAAAACAAGCAAGCAAGACCAACCAAAAGATAAAATTATTTTATTTAAATCAAGAAAAAATGAAAATATGCTTTATCTGTTCTATTATTTACCTATAAGTAATATATGACTATGTGTCTTGGTTTTTAGTTCAATTTCAATAATTCTCTTGTAGCAGAAAGGAGAGCAAAACTAGAATCTTTTTTGTGAAAGAAAAGTGCAGGACCACTGATTGAACTAGAATCTTTTTTTAATCTATAAAAAAAAGAGTTAAAATATGTAGAAGATAAAAAAATTAAAGAGATAGAGAAGAAAAATAGAAAACGTTACTGCTGCAAAAGTAAAAGTGATGTTTTGAGCAAGGTTTTAAAAATCGGTTCGAAGTTCGATCAAACTGAGAACCGACAAGAAAAGTGTCAATAGGTATAACCGCCCGTTTTAGAAATCGCTTTCAAACTGCTGAACTGGCCGGAAACTGTTCAGTCAAACCGAACTGAGACTCAGCCGATTTTTACATTTGAAGCTTGAAGGACGCCGTTTCATTTATTAATAAAAAAAGGAAAACGGTAACCCTAATGGCCTAATCCCCCAAGCTCAGCATTCAGTGACCAGTCACCAGCAGCAGTATCTCCTTCGACTCGTGCTCCTCCCTCGCTCCCTTAGTCACCGCCATGTCACTACTGCCGTCGCAACTGCTCAAAGCCACTGCCCCACTACGGTCATCTCTGCCACTGCTCGAAGCCGCCGTCCCTACTGCAACTCATCTCGCGACGGAGGCCGTTGTTCCGCCGCGCCTCCAGACTTTCTCTGCTCCAGTTCTGCCACGTTCCACCCTCCTCAGCTCTAGTTCCACGATGGTCCATGCCACCTCTTGTTTGTCCTGCTCCATCACCTTTGTGCTCTAAAAGGTATTTTTTGCTGTAATTGTTGTTTTAATTCGTTTAGAATTTTTAATTTGTGATTTTTCTTCTTCAATTATTGTTGCCATTACTGTGGTTTAGGATTATTGATTTGTTGATGATATTCTTGATTCTGATATGCTAATGTTTTGTTTTTCTGTTGTCTTTATTTTGTTTGTGCATAAACTCATGGTGTTGATGCTTTGTACTAATTGTCTATTATGCTTTTAGAATGATGATTTTTGGGGTGGTTCTAATGATAATTTGACTAAACTGTGCCTATTTTATTCCTATTTGCTTAACTTTAAAAAGTGAACAACTCCCTTTTTTCATTCTCTGGCTTATTTTTAATAGATTGGGTATCGGGAAGGTCTTATAGCAGGAAAGGAAGCTTCATCTCAAGAGGGGTTCAATATTGGTTTTAAAAAATCAGTCCTTGTTGGTTACAATTGGGGTGCTGTAAGAGGTGTTACGGGGTATGCATTCTGTTCGTTCATAATGAGACGATTTGGACTTTTTCTTTTATGGACTTACTCTAAATTATTAATGGATTGTATTTATAATTTTAAAAGGAGGCTGATTTTTTTTTTTTTTGGAGAAGGGGTTGTATAATATAATTTGGGAGAGGGGGAGAGTCGGAGAGGGGTTATCTCTATAAAAACCCTTCATCATTAAGAGTATCCACCCTTGGCCAAGTGGTCAAGTCTTCTTTATTAAGCTCGCCTGCAAATTTTTCTAGAGAATCAGTTAAACATTGGGATTTGATGGCAGTTCAAGTTTTGTATATTAAATCAAATCAGACAGTTTTATGGCACATTATAACATTCTTCCTGCTATGTCGGTTTTCTGCAGTATGCTCTTCATCGGTTGGTTGGTATGAACTCGTATAATGTGAGCTTAGAAAAAAGGTCATAATTTCCTAGAGGATAGATCTAAGGCATATGCAACTTATCAATCTTATAATAATTAAGTTCAGACCTCTGTAGTACCTTGTTCAAAAAGTACAAAGGGTGCCTACCTTCTTCATCTTCCCTTATCAAAGCTGGGGCTACTGCTTTTTCTACCACAACTAGATAAAGGATAAGTTATTCTCCTTCCTTGGGCTTCGAGAGGATCGAAAGTCATGCCAAGTGTTCTTTAAATTGTCGGAAAAACTTTTCGCAGTCCTCTGTCCACCCGAAGTCAAACTCCTTCCTTAAGATAGAGAAGAGATGTAAAGCTTTTAATGCTGAGTGTAACACCCTAATTAGCCTAAGCTTTACCTCGCATTGTAAAGCGAAGGTTAATCAGAGATTACAACAGTTCTAAGCTCATACATAATATATATATAGAAGGAATAGTATAATCTAGAAGCCCGATGAAGGATATAGCTCAAATTTTGGATTTGAAAAGCGCAAAACGTACTAACGAAGCTACTAGCTTGAAACACAAGGTATGGATAAGATATATCAAAAGATAGTAGTGTAATATCATAAGAATCTAGCCACGGCTCGCGGAGTTTAAGCCGGCTAGCCATATACAAGTATACAGAATCATACAGAAACATGACAGTTTAAAAACAGTTTATACAAATTTTTCTCTCGTAATATAAGCCTCTAGGCAAAGACAAAATACAAAAGGAGAGATGTATAAACAAGATAAACCCAAAAAGACTCCAAAAGAATCTAAGATCCTCCACTTCTGTCACCATCCAAAACAACTCATCGAGGTGGGTTGCGACCTGCATCTGAAAAATACAATAAAGATATGGTATGAGAACCGGGGGTTCTCAGTATGGTAACAGTGCCCAGTGATGTAGGATATAAGACCCCGGAATGCCAAAGGCAATCCTAAGCTCCATATCCATCACAAGATTCAAACTTAAGCATTCTAAAACAAATAAGCATAATTATAACAACATTAACTTAAAATCGGACAGTCTATCTTAGGGGATTTCTACTCTAACCAAACACCGTTGTCCCATAGCCTTCACCAACCTATCCTCCGTGCGATCCCATCGCCACCGCCTTCCGAACCTCCTCAATCCCAGTAGAAAGCACAATTAATAACAATGCAAGTAATTCACAAGTAAAAGCATACAAAGCAAGTAGGTCAAGTAAGCAAATAGGCATATTATGCATTTAGGCATACAATTATAAGTCGGCAAAGCAAACAAACAGGTAGAAAATGCATATGATGAATGCCTGCCCTACTGGCTGTGACATCACATTATCGGTTCAACTGCCAACCCGACACATCTCCATGGAGATGTCACCCTTCGGATTTCTCATATGGGAACCCCCGAGATATAGTGCTCGGATCATTGTCCAAGTATCGGCACCTGCACGCTCTATAGATCCGAAGGGATGCGAGCGGGATACTCTTGCCTCAGACCTCACATCTCAACGTAAACGGGATTAACCACCATCCTTACGCCGCCGCCGCTACCTCGACAGGCGGGATTAACCACCGTCCTTGCCGGGCGCATAGCGTCTCATAATCTTAGTAAAAACATTATTTCAGTGGTTTTTTTTAAAAAACATTTTCAGTATACAGAGATCCATCATCTCAATCCAAGTCCTCGACTCATCTCAACCACTGTCCATTCATAACTCAGTTTCCAAATATCAAAAGTTCATCATTCCTCATCTCATAGATCAATCATCCTTCACCTAACGTCAAACCATTCTCA
Source organism: Arachis hypogaea (assembly GCF_003086295.3). NCBI lineage: Eukaryota > Viridiplantae > Streptophyta > Magnoliopsida > Fabales > Fabaceae > Arachis > Arachis hypogaea. Next base: position 38,122,170 of record NC_092048.1, on the reverse strand, counting down.
GCACGCCAGAAACCTAGGCCTCCATTTTCTAATTCATCATAAAATCATGTACTAGAACCCTTAAGTAATATCCCATGTTCTATTACTCAAAACTAGGCCCAAAAGTCTTAAAATGGTGTTATAGAAGCTTACAACCTTGTTGGGAAGGTAGAATAGTTAAAAAACAAGAAAAATTTGAGAAACAGGACGTGTGCGGACGCATAGGGGTCTGTGCGTGCGCACGCCCAGGAATTCTAAAATGTGTGCGCACGCACGGGGTGTGCGTACGCACAGGTGTCAAAACTTACAGAATCTGTTCACTCACACAACCTGTGCCAGGGCCCCTAACAGATTGGCCTTCCCAACGTGTGCGTCCGCACAGGTTGAAATTCTTCCCAAGATATGTGCGCGCACAAGCTGTGCTAGCACTGCAAACAAAACACACTTCCCTACCTGTGCATGAGCACAAGTGTGTGTGTCCGCACAGGTCAAATTTTTCGCAGGGTATGCGTCCGCACAAGGGTGTGCGCTCGCACATATCAGAAATCATGAAATTCTGCAACTTTACAGAATTTCAGATTTTAACACCAACTTTGATGATCATAACTTCCTCCACAAAATCCCAAAATTTGCAAACTTTATATCGATTTAAAGGGTTTTCAAAGATCTTTAATTCTAGATAAGTTTCATCAATTTTTGAAAACCGAGACAAAAGTTATGATCGAACAAAGTTCACCAAAAATCCCATTTTACCAAACTTCACAATTTACACAATTTCTTACCATACACATTCCAACTCATACTAAACCATTCAAAAACTCCATCTTTCATCAAAATTGACTTGTTGTGCCCTAATACACCAAATTACCACATCCCCTTTCACATTTCATCATCTTCAACATCAACACCAATATATCACAATTTTACAACCATAGTGCCAATTCATCAAATCCAACATCACTTATATCATCATTATGCCTTTTCAATTTACACAATCAATCATCATTATCATATTACCATCACTCATCATACTCAAACCCAACAATCATTAATTCATCATAAATCACCACATGTCATCATTTAACAACTTAACAACCATTTAAATTCAAACCTATCCTATGGGTCACTAGCCTAAGTGTCCATGAATATTATATACTACATAGAGGAAACTGAAACCATACCTTGGCCGATCTTCTATATGTCCAAAACTCAAAATTGAGCACCAAAGAGCTTTCAACCAAAAATTCAAGCTTTCACTTCCACTCCAATAAGCACAACTAAGTTCCAAAAGCTCCCAAAGCCACAACAATCAAACTATATGCATATAAATCACCTCAAATCAACTTAGGGTTCCAATTAAACATAAATTCACAAGGGTTTAATGGCTCTTACCTTCTCCAACAGATTTAATAGCTAAAATCCAATGCTAAGCAAGGATTAGAGCAAACCTAAACATCCAAAATCACAAAAACTCACTTAATCTAAAACCCTAGAAACCCGAAATTTAGAGGAGAAGAACTGAAGGGATTTCGAGCTTTTCTTACCAGTTTCTTACATGGATTTTGTAGAGCTCTTCACGAGGAACGCGTAGCCACAAACGGTGTGGCGATCGGAGCTCCGTAGCTCAAGATATGAGCTAGAGAAGAAGAGGGTGAATGGTGTTTCTTCTTCCCCTCCTCCCCCTTTCTATTTCTGAAGTGTGTGTGTGTTTAGTGGAGTTGTGGCTGGTTTGGTTCACTTAAAGAGCCTTTTATATGTTGGACTTGGGCCCAACTTGGGTTCGGTCTAATTCGTTAGCGTTTTTAGCCCGTTTGGCCCAATTTCGGGACAAACCTTTAAAATTAACGCCCGGTTTTCCATTTCTAATGTTTTTCTAAGGTTTTTGACTGTTTTCACTTTTTCTCGTGCGGTACCGGGCAGACTTGAACTGGTTCAACTGTCGATTCGCAGTTTTTCACGGTTTTTCACACAAAGCATATTTTCTTACTCAGAAAAATCTACTGAGTCCAAAAATCACCCTTAAATCCTCAAATTCTCTCTCTAAATTTTTGGAATCTAATTTGGGCAATATTAATTACTTAATTAACCGGTTGATTAGTTGCAGTTCTTACACTAAGCCTGCAAGTAGGGCTACGCATGGATCCGATAATATCCGCATATCCGCAGTAATTATCCGCATCATATCCAAATTTTGTAGATATTATTCAATTCGTAGAGTCATTGGATCGAATCAGATCCGATTCGCACTATGATAGGATCAGATTGGAGATTTTGCAGTGATATCCAAGGATCCGATCCGCAGATCCACACCTATAATATAAATAACATAGTTTAAGTAATGCAAACCCTGATGGCCCTAACGCCCTAACCCTCTTACGGCACCGTAGCTCTCGCTCTCCTCACTCACTCAGAACTAGTCCCACACTCCCACTATTTCAGACTCGCTTCACTTTTGACCGGCTCCACTTCCATCACCGGCGTTCACTCCACTGTCACCGGCGCTCATTCATTGTCGCGTCTCTTAAGTTTGTCTCGTCAAACCGCATCTCTTCGTAAGCTCGTTCATCGTCATCTCCTCCATAGGCGTGGTGGTCGTCTCCTCCATCAGCGGCTCAACGCGTTTGTTGTCTCCTCCAGCAATGTGGTCGTCTCCTCCAACATTGCGGTCGTCTCTTCCATCGGCGGTGGTTGTCTCTTCCAGTGGCTCTGTCAGACAATTCACATCTCCTTCATCTTCATTGCCTCCATCATCTTCAACTCATCAGGTAATTTAATTTTAACTGTTAAATAATAAAGTACCAGAATAAATTAAATATTATTTGTACACAAATTCTTATAAATTAAATAATTAAAGTACCAGAATCATTGTGTTATTATGAAATAAACTCTATAACATGTGTAGAAGATCACCCAAAAAAATTTATCTAAATTAAAAGATGGAGTTTATATTGGTCGAGTGGCACTGAGGGTTTGGAACCATTGCATCAATATTATTAATGAACTCAACGAATTTTTGTAGTGATATGATTTATTTAATTGTAAACTAATATGGTTTATTTAATTGTAGGATTGTTCATTTGTTTGGAAATTAGAATGGCTGATAAGCAAGTGCTTACTAACAACATAAGTGGATCTGAAGTTGGGAGCATTCCTACTCCATCAAGTATCGTTGGATCTACACTAGAAGAATCAATAGGGGGGACAAATACCAAGCTTTAAGGAGATGCCATTATTGATTTAGGTATATAATGAATTGACTTATTATTCATTTTTGTCTTTCATTTTAAACCATTGATATACCATGATATATTCTGTTATTGTTGAATTGAATAGAATTCTCTGGAGTTACTAGTGTTAGAGAACCTGAAGTTTAAAGTGGAATGTAACTTTATCAACCATCTTAGGTATTCACTAGTACTTGTATTGGTATATAAGAATTTACATTGCTTTTTCAAATTATTCTAACATGTTTTACTAATCTTTCTCATTTGGTATTTCTTAATAGGAATGAATGGTTGCCGATATAGTTTCAATTTGAAGAGATATGTCAATTGGAGCTTGTTGTTTTAGTATGCTGAATTGCTGATTTAGTGTGTTGTTTCACCAAGTGCTGTTTCATGAATTTTAATACGTTTTTTTATGAATTTTATGATATGTTATTTTAATATTTTATGTTGTACTTCAAGTCTTCAACTTAGAATAATTAAACTTAGATCTTATATTTTTTTTTGTTATTCAAGAGAACTTTTATTGATAATATTTTAGGAGTAAATAGATTTAAAAAAAAGTGAAAAATAGATTTTTTGGACTTTTTTTTATAAAAACAGGGCCATAAAACAATTTTCCGAATTATGCGAATATACCCGATATCCGATCCGCATTGAATCTAGCCTTAAAAATTGCGGATCTCGTATCTGATCTGATTCGATGAGTGTAGTGCAGAACAGATAGAATTTTAGGCTATATCCGATCCGATTCGATCAGTGTATAGCCCTACCTGCAAGGAATCTAGATAGCGTAGCGAGTCTCCCATTTAGCTATTGCACTTCTTTGACAGAGGTAAGACTTTTCATGTTGACGATCGCTGTTCATTTTTTAGGGTTCACTTCTATTTTTTGTTGAGTCAGCATGAAGCCAGGGAATCTCCCAGCTTCTACAGCAAAGGCGCACTTAGTGTGATTTAACCTCATCCCGTGGTTCTTTATTGTCAAGCGCATTTTTTGCGAGGTTGGACGTTAACAAGGAAGCGTTTTATGTATTTACCAGCATGTCATCCATATAGATTTCGATAAGGTTACCTAGGAAAGGTCAAAAAACCTTATTCATTAGACGATGGTAAGTTGCTCTTGCGTTCTTCAGTTTAAAAAGCATAGCCACATAGTAGTAATTAGCCTTTGGAGTGATTAAGGATGTCTTTTCCTCATTCGGGTCATACATCGGATTTGATTGTATCTTGAGTAAATATCCATAAAAGTCAAGAATTCATACCCAAATGCTGAGTCAACCTAAGTGTCAATGCTCGAGAGAGGGTATGGATCCGTTGGATAGGCTTTGTTAAGGTCCATGTAGTCTACGCACATCCTCCATGTACCATTGTGCTTTTTAACTAAAATGACATTTGTGAACCATAATGGATATTCGAATTCCCTAATGAATCTAGCTTCTAGCAAGGCTTGTACTTATTCCTCATTGTCCTTGGCTCCTTTCACACTCAACTTTCTCCTTCTTTGTTGTATGGGTTTAGACCCTAGAAACACTGCCAGCTTATGGGTTATAAGTTCGGGTTTAATACCTGGCATGTTGGAGGCCTTCCAAGCGAAGAGATCGATGTTATCTCGTAGCAGTTGGATAAGCTCTTTTTTCATATCTTCCTGCAAGTTCACTCTGATGTTGGTGCCTTTTCTGGATGATTCCTGATTTGAAATTCTTTGAGCTTACTGTCGGATTGCAGTTGGAATTGCTTTTTTTTCCTAGGTCGTCTGAGCTCAAGGAAGGCAACTTGTCCTCCGGCTTTCTGTCCTCTAAGGTTAAAGCTTTCGTTGCAACACCTTCGGCCTAACGCTTAATCTCCTTTAACTGTGACAACCCTATTCTTGGTTAGAAACTTCATACACAAGTGAGGGATTGAAACCACAATAGAAACTCAGTTTAGTGTGCTTTGACTTATCAGTGCATTGTATGATATTGGTGTATCCATGATCACATAATCTACCTTTAATGTTGTGCTCCTTGGTCCTTTCTCGAATGTGGTGTAGAGGCTGATATATCCCATCGGTTGGATCGGAGTTTGTCTTAATCTGAATAGGGTGTCCAGATAAGCCCTCGGGTCTTTGGTCTCGAGGCCGAGCTTCTCAAAGGCCGGCTTAAAGAGAATGTTTGCTGAGCTTTCCTGATTTGTCAAGGTTCGATGCAAATTGGCATTTGCCAATACCATGGTGATCGCTACCCTAGTCGTCGTGGCCCAGGATGATCCCTTTAGCATCTTCCTTGGTAAAAATAATTTTAGGAATGTCGAATTCTTGACTTTTCTTTCTCACTTGATAAACCTCTTTGAGATGTGTTTTTCTAGACGACTTAGAGGTTCCTCCAGCTGCAAATTCCCCAGCTATGACATAGATGTGCCTTTCTGCGATCTTTAATCTATGCTTGCTCTTGTCTTTGTCGTGAGAACTTTTTTCATCTCCTGAGTCCCATCTTCTTCTTTGGTCCGACCTTGTAGGAGTGATATATTTATCTAATCGGCTATCACGAGCTAATTTTTCTATTATGCTTTTTATATCATAACAGTCATTGGCATGATGGTCGTAGATGCGGTGGTATTCATAGTACTCTGTTTTGTTTTCTCCCTTCTTACTTTTGATGATGGGCTAAAGTTGTGGGAGTTTTTTCACATTGCAAATATCCCTATAAACTTTCGCTAACAAGACTCTAAGGGGGTGTAAAAGTGGTAGCTTTTGCTCCAAAAGACTTGTCTTCTCATTTTTTTTATCCTTCTCCTTACTTCCATCGCGAGTTTCCTTTGTGTCCTGAGCTGGATGGGATCTCTTTAGCTGTGTAGTTTCTTTCATGTTGATATATTTTTTCACTTTTACTTACACGTCATCCATGGTCCATCTTTTAGCCCGTTTATTAGGCCCATGATGGCTGCTTCAGTAGGTAAATGCTAGATTTTTAAGCAGGTTTTGTTATATCTTTCCATGTAGGCCTGCAGTGACTCTCCGACTTCTTGTTTTACTCTAAGTAAACTTAGAGCATATTTAATCTTTATTCTTTTGGATTGAAAAGTGGGTTAGAAAACCACGAGCTAAATCGTTAAAACACGTGACTTACCTGGCTGGCAACCCGTCAAACCATCTAAAAGCTGCCTTAATGAGTGTAGTCAGAAAGGCTTTGGACCAAGTTGCGTCAGACGCTCCTGCCAGGTATACCCGACTTTTGAAATTACTGAGGTTGTTCCTTGGATGAGTAGTTCCATCATACATAGTCATTTCAGAACTTTTGAAGTGATTGAGATGGTCCTCTTTGTGGTGACTTGTGCAAAGAGTGCCTTGGATATAGTTGTAGTTTGAAAAAAGATGAAAGAGAAAGATTTGGGTTCGGTTGAGTTTGTTATGGGTGTATGGAAGCGGTGACGTTGAGAAGAGAATTCGGAGGAAGTGGAAACAGTGGTGAAGAAAAGTGCGAGCACTATTATGGTGAGAAAAAGAAATGTTGGGTGCAAAATTAGAGCCATGTTTCATAGTTTTTGTTTGCATGAGATATTAATGAGTTATCAGAGGCTTAAATAGCTGCATGTCCCACCAAAAAAAACAAAAGTTGTATATGTGGATTGTGAAGTGTATTGAGTGATATTCTAATGGAATTTTTCATGCAAAAAAGATTAGAAAGACTGGTACACTACGTATCCTTCCATACATCAGTTATTTAGTTGGATGAATATTTAATGTAATATAGTAACCTTCATTTGTCTGTGAGATAGACGTGAAAAAACAGTTATTTAAAAGTCATAATTTGACATTAGTAGTCAAAATATGACATAAATAATCTTGCCATATATCATGTCATTGTTCATCATCTATATCATTTTGTATCTTTTTTTAGAAATATTCCTTCATTCATATATATATTTGTGTTCCGTGGTGTTACCTAAAATTAAGATGAATTTGGGCCTGGACGTGAGGTCCAAACGTCTTTGGAAAGAAATCTGACTTGGATACCGAGACGGTAGTTTATCCAACGTCTTCGCCTAGACAGTAATAGGGGGTACTTGCAAGGGACTATGATATCTAAGTCAGTAAGAGTTTAAGCAAGTTTAAGATCAGATTAAATTGGAAAAAATACATGTGTTGGGGTATTTATAGAGTAGTAATGTTGGACTTAGTCACTCTTTAGGGATGACTTATGAAGATCATGGGTGGTTACCCCATTACAGAATGGGAGGTTACTCTCCATATTCAGGGTGGTTATCGTCTAAGGGTGATAACTACAGTATTAGGGAGGAGCGCTTGCCTTTCTCCCCAAGTCGTGCCGGTTACGGGCTTTTGAGACCCGTGTCCAAGCAAGTTTGACCTATGTGGATTAGGCTTTCTGTATTGAATTTTATGTTTTAAGCCAATCTTGGTAGGTCCAATCTCGAATATAGTTTATATGTTAGGATCGAAGTGGGCTGAGTCCATATCATGTAGGCCTAAAAACTTCATATTTTCTAAGAAAAATTACTTTAGCTTGAATTTGTTAAGGATAGAAATCAATAATTCAAGATAAAAAAGTATTAGTTAAAATGTAATGAAAGATTAGAAAAAAGGCCAGCTTAGTGTTTAGACTTATAGAGAGTTAGACCTAGTCAAAGTCATGCATTAGGCTATATATAAGTTAAGTAGTTGTGGCAGTGAAATTAGAATAAAGCATTAACCATATAATAGCAATATATAGTTTTGTTTTTTGCTAAATAATTTGTTCAGGAATGATAACTTTAGAGTCAAAAAAAGTTTTATCTATTTTTTCTATGCTAGTATAACCATTGTAACAATGTATCAAGAGTCAGTTGTTAAAGAACCATGGCTTCAGCCCCTGGCTCTCTCAAACACTTTCTCAAGCAACAAAATCACACTCGTACCCATTTTTGACAAAGTAGAAAATAACCTTATAACATAGTGACATAGTGCTCTACTAATGTTCCAAAGCTTGAAAATAGAAGATCAAACAAATCGAATTTACTCAAGTTAAAATCCAACTCATTTAATAGATGAGTTTAAATTTATGTTCAAGGCAGGTTAACTTACAAATTTTTTAGTTCAACTTATTAAATTGTTAACGAGTCAATTTTAAATTAGTTTGTGAGTTGACTTGAATTACTTCCAACACCTATATAAATAACATAATTAATTAACTACTTTATCCCAACAAAAATTTTTGAAACCGAAAGAAATTTTAATTAAAGTATGTAAATTATTATACATTTTTTTTTATCATGGATTATTATACTTTTAAAATTTTTATATTTTTTTTTGTATAAAAAAGTTTAATTACTCTATTAGCTTTTATAGTTTCACTAAATTTATAATTAAGTCCTTACACTTTTTTTTAATGCGCCCCTAATTTTGTAATTAAGTCTTTGTTAGTATAAAAAATGTTAGAGAGTTAATAGAATATTTTTTTCACAAAATGAAAGTACCCCACAATTAAGAACTTAATTAAATCTTTGCTATATATTTATTTGAAAGGAATACTCCGTTAGTTTAATGTTTTTGACACGGAAATAACCTAATTACAAAATTAAAAACAGTATAGAGATTCAATATAAAAAAAAAAGTACAATTACAAATTTGGTAAAATTATAGAGACCAACAAAATAATTAAACATATAAAAAATTCTCTTGATTTTAAAAATAAAAATAGTCACCTAAATTAATTTTTCAATATTTTAAATCGAACATTTTAGTTTCTAATAAATTTTTATTCTCTAGAAGTCTTTAAAAATTATTTCCGTTTGACAGATTAACCTCGTTGTTTTTTAGGGAATTAATTTATTTTATGTTAATATTTTTGAGGAACTTAATTATCTTATAATAAAATTTATTTAAAATTTATTTGTTTAATATGCATATTGAAAATTTAATTAAAAGAGACGAAGGTTCAACAAAAGTTATTGTAGAAAACTCTTAATGAATAAAATTTTGTTAAGGACCAAAATATTCAGATCTAGAATTTCTTGGAATCAATTTGAATTTTTTTTTCTAAAAAAATATTAGGACCAATAACTTATTTATTAATATTAATCAATATTTTATACCAATATTTTTTTATACTATTAAAATTTAGTATTTTTTTTTAGTCTTATATAATGCACACCCACTCGCACACACTACTTATTAGTTATTACTACCACTGCTATAGTTTCTATATTTTTCATGGAGGACTTGAACCCGTGTACAGTTCCTTGTCAGGCAAGTAATGCTTTCGTTTATTAGTGTTTAGAGTTAGTAAGGATTAGTAAAAAATAATAAATTTTATTAGTTATGTAATATTAGGGTAACCACTCTACTTTTTCTTTTTGTTCTGTCACTCACTCTACACAATGCACTCGTAATTAGGGGAACCGCCCAAAAAGTATAGAGAGAACATGGGCTCATCCCGGGCACATTTTCATGAGAGCCCAAAACAAACTGCGATATAAAAATAAAATGGTTTAGTGACTTTTGTAATTATTTATAGTCTGTAATGGGAAGCCCAACATTGTATGCAATGGTAAATATATAAAATACAAAGGAGAAATCGAAAATCCCTCCGTCCCAAAAAAAAAAAAAAAATAGCAGAACCCCCCCGCTCCCGCTCCAATCCCAACAAAAATAAAAAGAAAAAAAAAAAAATACCGCCAGAGTTCAAAGAAGCCCTTCTTCTCTTCCATTGCACCTGAGTCCTGACCTGAGCTAGCTTCCTTCTTCGCTTCATTTCTCGTTCCTTGCGCTCTCACACTCAGACCTCCGAAAAGAACCCACATTTTCGTTTGCACAAACCCTAGAGATGTATGGCGGTGGTGAGTCTTCAATATCCTTTCTTTCTCACCTCTTTATTCTCCATTAATTCTCTGATTCTCGTTCCATTCGCAATTTTCATTTTTGTTGTTTTAACTCGCAGATGAAGTTTCAGCGATAGTGATTGACTTGGGGTCCCACACATGCAAAGCTGGTTATGCTGGTGAAGATGCTCCTAAGGCTGTTTTCCCCTCTGTAAGTCTCACCTCTCACCCTACTCAAAATTAAATCTGCTTTAATTTTCCAGCAGAATCAAAATGTACGTAGTGTTTACCTGCTCATGCCATTAGGATACTTCAATTTAACAAGTTAGCTTCTCATTGTGTGTTTTTGTAGCGTTTCTCTTCCATCGATGTTATTTTGGCATGTATTTGTGTAGGTTGTTGGTGCAATTGATCAAATGGACATTAATGGGCATGGCGATGGTGAGGAGAACTTGGGAGCTGCTGCAGAATTGCCAAACAATGCCAAAAATCTTGATTCTGACAAAACCAAGGGAAAATGCAAGCTTTATGTAGGATCCCAGTCCTTGGGGTATCGCAGAGACTACATGGAGGTAATGCTTTGAAACAGCTGTTAACTTATGCTATAATGTTATTCAGTTATGTCAAAATTAATCATTTCCATCATCTTTATCTGTTATGTCTATCAGGTGCTGTCACCACTGAAGAATGGAGTTGTTGCTGACTGGAATATTGTAGACAACATATGGGATCATGCTTTGAGGTTGTTGCTGATTACCTAATCTGTCTGTAGTCTGCAGTATGGTATTATTTCCCTTTTTCGGTAAATAGGATCATTATTTTCTGTTATTTTATGTTAAGTAGCTGACAGTTGTTATAAAATATTTCTGTTTATCCTAGGACATACTTTTTATCCGAAATGTCACTATGCTTGCCAATCCATGTATCATGATCGTGCTTTTCAATTCTTTTTAAATATTATTCTTTTATGAAATTTATCTGTTCTATGTCTTATATTACTATTACTATTAGCTGATTTTCAGGGATTGTCTATTGGTTGATCCTAAAGAGCGTCCAATGCTACTTTCTGAGCCATGTAATAATACTCAAGAGCAGAGAGAAAGGTATTCTGCAATTTTTTTCCCTCTTCTGGTTTTTGGCTTTTGGTAATACAGTTAGACATTTGGTTCCATTATCAAACTGTTCATTTCATCTTCATTTTTTTGTCAATTTGTCAGGACAGCAGAGCTGATGTTTGAAAAATACAAAGTACCTGCATTGTTTTTGGCCAAGAATGCTGTAAGTGATGTGTTCTTTCCTGCTCTGTGTAGGCTAGCAATATAAAATTAGTCTCAGAAGAAAAAAACTTTTTGTTCCCCCTGCATTGATGCCTTGACACCATGAATCTGTCAACAAATTAATGAACACATATATCTCTTAACACCAGGTCCTCACATCATTCGCATCAGGGCGCGCAACATCATTAGTAATTGATGGGTAAGGGTCTTTTGAGTTGGTGACTAATAACCTGGTTGTTTCTCAGTATTGATGTGCAATGTGAATGTCTTTGGTTGGAAGATGAATACAGTTATTTTTCTTCTCTCTCTCTCTCTCTCTCTCTCCCACCCCCGGGGTTTGGTTTTAATTTTTAGCACTTCAATCTTTGATCTAGCTTCTATTTCATTTGCAATGTGATATTGAGTTGCTGATTTCTACTTTTCTTTTTTATTTCAATACCCAGTGGTGGAGGATCAACAACAGTTGCACCAGTGCTTGATGGTTATGTTCTTCAAAAGGTATTGTTGCTAGCCTATCAAACAGAAATCATTTGTCAAGCTAATTGTTTATAAGAAAAAATGTGTAAGCTATTTAACTGGTTACGAAGCTTTTAGCCCATGTACCAAAAATCTGATTATGGAAAGAAAATATAGCTGTTAGATTGTATAATTTGTGATAATATAATTGACCATTTAGTTTAATGTAAGGCACTAATGCATGTTCTAGTTGATGATTCCAAGGTGTTAGAAATACAAGTTGCATCGATTCTAGCTATTTCAATATTAAAATGTTTTTTTCATCTGCCTTCATGTGTTTATCTTTCATTCTTTTCCCTTGAAAATATAATTTAGTATAATTTAGAACGATCGAAGGGATTTATTGTATTAGATACGTGTTTATGTTTGTACTTATTGTTTGTTTGGGTATCATGTGTCTGCTTATGTTTTTGTTTATGTTTGCAAGAATAGGCTGTGACAACTTCTCCCATTGGAGGAGAATTTCTGACAGATTGCTTGATGAAAAGTTTGGAAGGCAAAGGTATCACAGTGAGTAACAAAACATTAGCCTTATTTAATTTTTTCCATGGTCATCTAGAGCAAGGAGGGCATATATGTACTTACTCTTTTTTTTCCCTAAAAAATTTACTATAGATAAAACCGAGGTATGCATTCAAGAAAAAGGAAATACGGCCAGGAAATATTCAGGTACACTGTAATTTCATGGTACTTGGTAATAATGTGTTTTTCTACAGTATAATATATCACAAAGGTTGGCACTTGGCACTTCCACAATGCCAAAGCTTGAAACTCAAGGGAATTACGGGTGGAAATTACATGTCTACAGAATCACAAATCACTTCAATCAAATTCATGAGTTAAGAGTAATTCTTATTTACCCTTTATTTTTCTCTAAATGCCAGACTGTAAACCTTGATTTTCCTCATACAACTGAAAGCTACAAACTCTACTCCCAGGTTTGTAGTCGTTCCAACTATTCTTTTTCATATGCCTCGTGTCCTTTAGATGCTGATTGTTTATTGCGACAGAGAGTCATTGCTAGTGACATCAAGGAATGTGTCTGCCGAGCCCCGGATTCTCCATATGATGGTATGACTTCCAACTTATATAAATTCATATCATGTTTTGAATCCCATTTGCGAAGTTCTTTGTTTTCTTTATAATAGTTACCTAATGTATGTCATGCTGTTCATGGTTTTACTTTTTTATTTGGCAGAGAGTTCATATTCTAACATTCCAATGACCTCATATGAGCTTCCTGATGGCCAGTGAGTCTAACTTTACTCTTCCTAAAATAGGGATCATTCATTATGGTTCCAACTTTGAATTATCTGCTTCATACTAACATCCATTTGGGTTTGAAGCCTAATCTTCTTTGCTCTGGTTTATTTGCTGTATTTTATGACTTGAATTTCATGGATCACACAGGATAATTGAAATTGGATCCGACAGATTCAAGATTCCTGATATTCTTTTTAATCCATCGCTGGTTCAGGTGTGGCTTGTATATGCATCGATTTTTGCATTAGTTTGTCTTAAAGAATTTCTCACATGGCACACTTCTTTTAAAAATTTGTCAATGCATACTGGAGTTGGAAATATTTTAGTATTAGGAGGTTGAAGAGTAATATGATTTGTTGTCAGATTGAATTGCGGAACTATCACTTGGACAATTGTTGGACATTTTTTTTTAAATGTTACGACAAGTTTTTTTTTTTTTTTGGTTAAACATTCACTCTCAAAATCTAAATCAAGAACCTTCGGGGAAATGGCCTTTTGTTCCCTTCTGTGTTGCTTCTGCGTGCTTTACTACTACATTGTGTATCACAGACAATACCGGGCATGGAGAGCTTTGCTGAAATTGCTCATTCAGTTCGTGGTCTTCCAAAAATGGTATATATTGTGTTATTTTAATCTTTTTCCTTCATTTAGCATGTATTAACTATTAAGTACTCAGAGTTCAGAATTTTCTCTCGTGGTCATGATTTTGGTAGTTCTGAATATGTGCAGGTTATAGATAGTATTAATAAGTGTGATGTTGATATCCGAAGAGAACTCTTTGGTAGCATAATGGTAACTACAATATTAATTTGGTGTTCCACCATATTTGGGTTTGTACTTTAAAGTTTGGCCACAGCTGAAAGTTATTTTTGTTTACCTCCCAGCTTACTGGTGGCACAGCTTCAATGCAACAATTGAAGGAACGCATTGAGAAAGAGTTACTTGAGGTGATATTTACAGAGGATCACATTTCAATTTATCTACATAATGAGTTTTTTCCATAAGTTATAATATGATCTTTGACAAGATACTACAGTGCTGTTTGACTAAGACACATATTGACATTCTTTTTTCTGGTCGTAAAAGTTTTTATTTATAGAAAAAAATATTTTATGTTTTTACTATAATCAATTTTTTTTCTTGGGGGGTGAGAAGAGGAAGAGAGGGGGGGGGGGGGGAGCTGAACATTTCTGAAACTATATATTTCATTTTCTGGAACATGACATTTTTTATAGCATAAAAATTGACCTATCTATAATTTCTGTTTTTAGGAGTCCCCTCAAGCTGCTAGGGTAAAAGTATTCGCAAGTGGAAATGCAACTGAAAGAAGGTTCAGGTGTGATATATCTCTGTCCCTCTCCCTACAGTTTTCCCCTCATTCTTCATAAGTAATTTTTATTGTGATTCATATAAGACTGCCCATTAAATCAGGATGGTAACTCTATATGCAGTGTTTGGATAGGGGGAAGCATACTGGCGTCTCTAGGCTCCTTCCAGCAGATGTGGTTCTCCAAGTCTGAGTAAGTAGTAATTAAACTATCAATTGATTGCGACAGCTCAGTTATGCAATCGTTTTGCCCACTTCCATGAAATTCGAACCCCACATCTGAACTCTAGTTTAGATTGTTACATTCTAATATTTTTCTTGGCACTTATTTCCTTATTTCTCAATGACTTAAAGTAACTTCCTAAATTTGATCTTTTCCCCTGTTGATACAATAGGTATGAAGAACAAGGTGCTTCCTACATTCAAAGAAAGTGCCCATGAGTTTCCAAGAATGTCATACGGGCTTCTTTTGTTTCCATTGGTGACTGAAGCTGTGCTGGTAACAGTGCCCTTGGTCAAAATTTATTTAATATTTATGTCATTCTAATTTGTGCTGTTGCCTTTTTCAATGTTTTAAACTTATTATCTATTGTTAAGCTCCTATAACTTATTGTATTGTAGCATTTAATTATACATCACATTCACACTTATTCACATGACACCCTACATTAACCATGGTTAAATCAAGAGTAAACAAGTTATTTAGTCCCTTGTATCGAAACATCCAGCATAAGTTTGGCCTTTGAAAGATGGAAATGAGTTTAGTTCCCGAAAGATACAAGTAACAACTTTAGGCTTAAAATATGTGTATAATATGATAATATCAATTTAACATTCGAAAGACAAACATAACATCATTTTCATTATTTGAAAATACATGCGATATCAAAGAAACCAATGAAGGATAATCAGGTATTCAGGTTGATGCTGTACGCATATTTTAAAGTGATATATGTATCTTTTAAACAATAAAAACAAATACATAAAATCTTTCATGTCTTTTTTTATTTTGGGGACTGGAAATCTTTCATGTCTAAATTGAGAATAATAACGATAATAAAGAAAAGTTCAAAGTCAATATAGCATGCAAATAGTGATTTTTAAATTACTGAGTATACCTTAAATTATTCCTATAAACAATTATACAGAATGCTCAAGCATCAGAAGGCTTCATTAGAGTTAATATAGCATCTAGGATGACAAAACTCTTCGAAGTGCGGCGGGAATTCCTGCTGGAACCGCCTCAAATGGGGACGTTCCATTAGAGTTAATATAGCATCTTGGATGACAAAACTCTCTTACTCTCCGAAGTGTGGAAATTTCTGCGGGATTGCCTCAAATAGGGATTCGAAGACGGAGAATTTTTTCCGTGAAAATGGGGATAGGAGCCAAAATTTCTTCGAGGTAGAAGTGGAGATCCAAGCAGGGATTTCTGTCCCGTCTCCGCTAATCCCTGAATTATTAAATTTACTTAAATATCTTTATTATATATATAATTTAACCCTAATTTCAAAAGTGTTTTCCCTTCTCTTTATAACACTAACACTGCATCGTCCTAGTCATCCCAGAAAGTCAGAACTCGCAAATCCCAATCTCCCAGAGTTACAGCCATACCCCTCGCCACTTCTGCTCAGTGTTCATTGTGTCGTTACCCATCGTTGCCTCATTGTCTTTGATTGCGGTGTTATTTCTCTTTTTTACCGCTATGTGACTATATCCTTGTATGTTCTAATAATATATTTTGATTTATTTTTATTTTTTTTTAATTTTTTATTAGAAATTTCATATAAATGATCAATATAGGAAGTTGGAGAACGGGGCCCGCGGAAAATGGGGATCCGCAGAGAATGGGGATCTTCAGGAAATGAGGATGGGGTCAATATTCCTCACGATGGGGAATGAGGGCAGGGACGGTGAGCAAATCTAGGGGTGGGAACAGAGAGCGGGAAGGTATCCCCACCCCTGCCTTGCCCCATTGCCATCTCTAGGCCATCCAAATACAGTGAATTTTCAAACGTGAGAGAAGCAATTGATTGACTTTTTTAATAGCAAATTTTCAAAAAAGCGTATTTACTATTTTTAACTAACTAGAGTGAGGCCCATGCAATACGCAAAATGGTAAACTAATGATAGTATATAGTATATTTTAATAAGTATTATATTATTTAGAAATTAATTAAAATATATAAAAATTAATGTTAAATTTGATTGTATTTTTTATTTAAAATATTTTGTAGTACAAAAAAAATTTTGATATTGAGATTGTACATAGTTACATTTTTATTTGTTTTGGTTTTCACATTTATTTTATTTGACGAACTTAGTCTTCTTATGTGGTATTTGTCCTTTTTTCATTTTTGGTTGTTGTTGAGTTATTTCTTTCTTCTTCTTGTCATATATTCTTGTGAAAACGTATCTTTTGGAATTGTTGATTTGTAGACATTTTCTATTGTTATTTTTGTTCTATCTTTGTATGTATGAATGAGCGATACAAATGGTTGTTTTGAATAATTAACTTTTTCGTAGTATTACTTGTTTTATTTGTTGTAACAGGAGCTGAGTTTTAGTAATTTTTGTTGGGACAAATATTATTGTGAAGATCTTTTTTATTCAAATTTTTATTTTTTGTTATCATTAGATATATGATATTTGCATTACTAAATATGTAAATTAAAAATGAATTGTATATTTATTTGTTTATTCTTTAAAAAATATAATAATAATGATTTTAAAATATAATAATAAAAAATATAATTATAAAAGATTAACAAGAATAATGAAAAAAATGAAAAATAAGTTGTGTCCCTTGTTAGTGTCTCTGTGTCCTTCCTGTCAGGATGGACACAAAATACACTAATTCAGTATCTCTGGACACATTGTCTTTGTCCATGTCTCCTCTGTCAAACACGATTTTGTGTCTTTGTGTCCCTGTCTCGGTGTCCTATCTCTGTAAATAAATGCAGCCCAATATACTAAAAGCCTGCCTAACCCTTGCTAACTTAACCATTGGAGTCCCTTGCAGGTACCACCCCTTCCTTCACCAAGACGTCGGACAGCGGCACCTTAGCACCAGGAGATGTCGGACATAACCCCTAAAGGAGCTTGGACCTCACGTTTAGGTTGAAATCCATCCGTTTCATGTAACCCTTAGAACATTGGCACCGTTGCAGGGGACCTGGTAATAAATACCATATGATGGAAGACGACATTCCAAATGACGGACACACTACTTCAGATTTTGAAGCCCGGGAAGAAGAACAATGCAACGACGACTGCACACTAGTCATACCTCTCCGACTTGACAAAGGACAAGACCAAGCATGCCCCAAGTCTCTTAAGAGTAAAACAAGAGGTCTGGAAATCTTTATGAGCCTATATGAAAAGGTTCAACAAAGTATGTTTGGAGATCCAGAACATACCTATGGAAGCAGTCATTATGAGACTAGTTAATGGCCTCAAAAAAGGCTCGTTCTCTCAATCCATATCAAAGAGACATACAATATCTTTGTATGAGATTCAAGAGCAGGCCGAGAAATATATCAACATGGAGGAGACAACAAGATTAAGGGAACCCATCTCAAGGCAAAGCAATAAATATCAGACTCAAAGTAAAGAAAGAGAGTCAAAGCAAAAAAGAAGAATACATCTAGAAAAAACTTTGAAGGTATTACAATTATACCCCATTATGGGTTTCCCTTGTCAATGTCTACAGAGAGATCCGTCACACAGAAAAGATTTCACCTCCCAGACCAATAGAAAACAAAAAAGGTGGAAGTCAGTTAGAATACTACGAATACTACAAAATTTACGGTTATTCTACCAATGATTGCTATGATTTAAAGAATGTGATAAAAAAAATTGGTTAGAGAAGATCGGCTGGACAGATATCTAGCAGAAAGACTTGACGACTAAGGTAAAAGGAAAAAAGATGAAGAAAATAAGAAAAGGCAATATCAGCCACAACAAACCCCTGAACGACATACCTATAAGATTGCTGGGGAATTTGCAGGAGGAGGAATAACAAAGTCCTCCTGCAAGAGACATCTGAAAGAAGTCTACCAGGTTGGTGAGGAAGCTGAAGTGCCCAACCTGTCTACAATCACCTTCACAAAAGAAGAAGCCCAAGGAGTAGCGTCCGGACACGACGATCCTATCGTGATCACGATGATCCTAGCCAATGGAAACCTCCATAGAACCTTGGTAGATCAGAAAAGTTCGGCTGACATCTTGTTTAAACCAGCTTTTGACAACCTGGGTTTAGAAGAAAAGGAGTTGATGGCATACCCAGACACTCTCTTTGGTTTGGGAGACACACCCATCCGACCTCTAGGCTTCATCTCTCTATACACCACCTTTGGTAAAGGTACAAAATCGAGGACCTTGAGCATAGACTACATAGTAATCGACATGGCATCGACTTACAACGTCCTGATAGGTCGGACAAACGCTGAACCGACTTGCTGTAGTGGTCTCTACCCCTTACCTTTGCATGAAATTTTCTACTCCTTAGAGTATAGCCACTGTAAGAGGAGATAAAAAATTGGAAAGATATTACAATGAATGCTTAAACCTATGAGGGTATACGAAAAGAAAAGAGGTCAATACCATAGAACTCGGAGGTGGCTGAGTTTGGGAGAAACTAAGACCCCAACCTGAAGGAAAAATCGAGGAGTCCAGATTAGGGATGAGATCGAAAAGACAATAAATGTAGGGATAACCTAGAAGAGCAGCTAAAACAGGAGCTCAT
The DNA here is from genome assembly GCF_003086295.3 of Arachis hypogaea. Taxonomy (NCBI): domain Eukaryota; kingdom Viridiplantae; phylum Streptophyta; class Magnoliopsida; order Fabales; family Fabaceae; genus Arachis; species Arachis hypogaea. Next base: position 38,103,043 of record NC_092048.1, on the reverse strand, counting down.
TAAGCTCCTACGAGAAAATTTTGATCTCTTTGCCTGGAAATCCTCTAACATGCCTAGAATCCACCCCAACCTCATGAGCCACAAGCTTGTTGTTTTTCGGGTTCGTGACCTGTCTAGTAGAAACAGCGAAAGCTCAGCCTCGAAGAGCAGAAGTCATAGAAGACTAGGCGCTGCTAGAAGCTGTGTTCATAAGGGAGGTAAAATACCCTTTATGGCTTGCTAATGTGGTACTAATGAAGAAAAAAATGGAAAATAAAGGATGTGTATAGACTACATCGATCACAACAAAGCTTGTCCCAAAGATCCTTACCCTCTGTCTAGCATTGATGCTTTGGTTAATTCAGCTTCAGGTTATAAATACTTGTCTTTTATGGATGCGCACTCAGGATATAATCAAATCCTAATATACAAACCGAATCAGGAAAAGACATCTTTCATCACTCCTAAAGCAAACTACTACTACGTGGTAATGTCATTTGGGTTGAAAAATGTTGGAGCTACATATCAACTATTAATGAACAAGGTATTTTCATCTCATCTTGGAAAATTGATGGAGGTGTACGTGGACGACATGCTTGTAAAGACCAAGAAAGAAACCAGTCTACTGCCTGACCTCGCAAAGGTGTTTAACACAATAAGACAACATGGGATGAGATTGAATCCCACAAAGTGTACCTTTGCAGTTGAAGCCAGGAAGTTCTTGGGATTCATTCCCACTCAAAGAGGCATTGATGCCAACCCAGATAAATATAGGGTAATCATGGAGGTGAAAAGTTCGACCTGTCTAAAAGAAATCTAACAACTGAACAGAAGGCTAACAGCCTTGTCTAGATTTTTGGCAGGGTCAGCTTTGAAATCCCTACCCTTGTTTGCAATCCTCAAGAAGGAAAATCAATTTCCAGTAGACTCAAGAATGTGAACGAGCTTTTCAAAGCTTTAAAAAATTATTGAGTCAACCCCTATCCTTATCCGATCTGAAGAAGGAGAAGAACTCGTGTTATATCTAGCTGTTGCAGACAAAGCTATAGCCTTTACCCTTGTTCGAGAAGATAAGGAGGGGCAGTGACCTATCTACTTCAGGAGCAAAGAATTACAAGGGGCAGAATTAAATTATCAAAGAATAGAAAATTTTTTCTATGCCTTCATTTTTACTTCCAAAAGACTGTGACACTATTTCCAAGCCCACACCATTAAAATCCAAACTAACCAACCCATGAAGTATATCCTCCAAAATACTTATATTGTGGGATGGACGTTATAATGGGCTGCGGAATGTCTGAGTTTGATCTGAAGTATAAAGATCATATAACCATCAAATCACAGTACCTGGTCAACTTCTTGGCTGAATACACAAGAGAATTACAAGGAAGCTCTACAACCTAGCATCTATATGTGGATGGCTCATCAAATAAAGTTAGTAGTGAAGTAGGAATCATTCTTGAGAATGAAGGAGGAACGCGGGTAGAGCTTTCATTAAAATTCAATTTTTCATCCTCTAACAACCAAGCTAAATATGATGTCATGCTCGCAGGCTTGAAACTTGCCAAAGAGGTCGGAGCATTTAAAGTCATAGTATTTAGTGACTCCCAACTTATAAATTCTCAGATAAATGGGGATTACCAAGCCAAAGATCCTAACATGAAGAGGTACTTAGAGAAAATACTAGCGCAGTTAGCCTAATTCCAAGAAGCAGAAGTCAGACATACAACTTGGGAGCTCAACAGCCAAGCAGATGCTCTTTTCAAACTAGCCAGCACCAAGCTACGGGGCAATAACAGAAGTCTGATCTGAGAAACTCTTTACACACCATCAGTGGCCAAGGAAGTCGACAAGTCGGACACACTGACAATCTCCAATCTAAACCTGGGATGGATGACTCCCATCATCGAATATCTCAAATTCGATATCCTTCCTAAAGAAGAAAGGAATCAAGGAGACTTATAAGGGAAGCACATAACTACAGTCTAGTTCACAACAGCCTCTGTTGAAGAGAAGTATCTATACCCTTACCAAAGTGCATTCCAACCTCTAAGACTAAAGAGGTCCTAGAAGAAATCCATAGTGGCATTTGTGGAAATCAACTAGGAGCAAGATCACTAGCTAAGAAGGTGTTTTGAGCCAGTTTCAATTGGCCGACCTTACAAAAGGAAGCGGCTGACTTCGTCAAGAAGTGCCCACCCTGTCAAACACATGCCAACTTCCATGTGGCACCACCAGAAGAGCTTATCAACGTCATTTTCCCATGGCCTTTCGCAAAATGGGATTTGGACTTACTCAGGCTATTTCCTCAAGCACTCCGGCAAGTAAAATACCTCATAGTAGGGATTGACTACTTCACTAAGTGGATTGAGGCAGAACCTTTAGCGTCCATCACAACTCAAAGAAGTTGTAAATTCCTCTACAAAAATATTGTCACCTGATTTGCAGTACTATTCTCCATCACTACTAATAATAGTACTCAGTTTACTGACTCAACCGTCAGAAGTTTTGTGGAAAGTCTTAAGATTAAACATCAATTCACATCAGTAGAGTACCCTCAAACTAATAGACAAGTAGAAGCTGCAAACAAAGTCATATTGGCCGGGCTTAAGCGAAGACTATAAGATGCAAAAAAAGCATGGGATGAGGAGCTCTCCCAAGTTGTATGGGCATATCAGACAACTCCCCATTTTACAAATGGAGAATCTCTGTTCTGCTTGCTTAAAGCATAGAAGCTATGATCCCTGTTGAAGTCAACAAAGAAAGTCCAAGGGTGAGATTCTACAATGATGTAGGAAACATCCAAGCTCATAAAGAAGAGCTCGACATCCTTTCAGAAGTCCGAGAACAAGCTCAGATAAGGGACGAAGTGTTGAAACAAAGGATGTACACAAGGTACAACAAGAAAGTTATCAGAAAAAAACTTTGCAACCAACGACCTTGTTCTGATCAGGAATGACATCAGGGTACCAAGGTCGGGTGAAGAAAAGTTGGCTACAAATTGGAAAGGACCTTACAAGATCAATGAAGTATTGGGAAAAGGTTACTATAAAGTGTCCGATCTACACGGGAACGAGCTCGCTAGGTCGTGGCATGCATCAACATGAAGAGATACTACAGCTAGAAAACAAACCTTGCTCCTCGATGTATTCTTTTTCCTGGCTTCATGATTTTTTTCCAAAAATGATTTTCCTGAAGGGTGGTTTTGATGAGGCATCATAGCAAGCATTAGGAGTTAAGATAGGAAAACTCTTGGTAGCGAATAGCACTTGTAAATCATTTTCATTAATGATAATTCATCATTTTTCATTTTTTATGATTGATTATTCTACCATACACACCAATTTAAGCTCGATAAAGTACAAAAATCATTGCTCGACCTAGATGGTCGGCAAGATAAAGCGACGAGGTCCAAATTTGGTGTAATAATTTACAAAAGCAGATCGTTCTCCGACCTCAAACCACTTGTACAAAAACAAGTCGGCAAAAGAGGCTAGCCTAAAATGAATTGCAAAAGTAACTTAGCAACACAAACACAACCGACCTCTTAAGGTCGGATTTGAGTCTTGACATTAAGAGAACAAATTATTATTTGACCTTAGGATAGTTTATTAAAAATGAATTGAGAAAAAGAGGATGAATGTCCGACCTTTCTCAGTCGATACAACAAGAACAAGTTATCCGACCTCATAAAACAGCTCGATCAAATGAGTTGTAAAGAGAATCCGAAATAACTTGTAAAATATTACCAACTCTTAGAAATGTTCAAAAAAGAGGATAATATCCTCAATTAATAAAATATTTGTTAAGTGATATTTGAAAATCACAAAGAAGCAAACAAGGTCACAATTACTACAAGTCAAGCAAAAGCTATAAAACACTTATTAACTACAAAATAAGTGTGAAAAGCAAAAACTAAGGCATTTCAAGAAGCCATCAAGAGGGCAAATTTCATAGACAAAAATATTAAAAAAAGCCCAAAAACAACGCTACGAGTATCCAAACTACTTAAAACTATTACAAAACAAAGTGTTCAAAGACCCACAGACTGGGCCATCAAATACAAAAACAAAAGAATTCAGGAATAAAACAAAGAGAGAGGAGGATCTTGTTCATCAGTAACCATGTTGGCTGCTTTGTCAACTCGGATGGAAGAGGAAGGGAGATTCTTGATAGCCGGAGTGGAGGAGTCCAAAAGAGTTTCATCGACTAGGGCACCAGAGGTTTCAAGTCCTCGGTAGGAACATTTCAGCCTCGGGAAAAATAATCTTCCCATCGACTACGACTTTGTCAAGGTTGATGAGGGTGAGGTCGACCTCGGGCGAGAGGACCTCGGGCTACCAATTCCTCCAAGCACCCATGCTCCTCCTTCAGCCTGGCAAGTTCCTCTTCAAATTCAACTTCTCCCTAAACACGCGAGAATAACTCTCCTCAGCTTTCTTTTGCAATCCCTCTGCCATAGCACAAGCCACCTCAGACTACCTCACCCTTTCACAAAGCTTTGAGAGATCGGAAGAAAGAACCTATTTTTTCGGCCTCCAACTCTGACTTGGCCTCCCGAAGAGAAGTGACTGACAAATGAATTTTTTGCCGGTATAGAAATTATCAAATGATCAATCGTAGTATAGTCTAAACCGACGCAAAATCCTTCATCAAACAAATCTACAATCTATATCCGAGAGTACTAGTCTCCCGAGTCGTTCTCCCTTGGAATTGCCAAAGTGTGCATCTTTTTGATTTAGTAAGCCTTGTTGGAATTCTTTGAAGGTTTTAGCAAAGTAATGAGAAACAAACAATCAATTATCAAAAGACTTGGCTTAGGGTTGGCATTAGAAATTCTATCCTTATAGTCCATTCAATGTTGACAACAATTAGGCCTTGCTTCATTTAGTTATCCCCTAGGTATAGAGGGAGGTCAAATGAAAGCAATCAACTTGAGTCACAAGTCCTAGCTTCACCTTATGGGAATCTAGCTTTAGTGCACTCCAAGCCAACTAGCAATCCCTAATTCCAAATCAACTATTGATACAACTATTCAACTTCTTCCAAGGACCAAACCCTATGCCAAGTGTGAAAATTCTACTCCATAGCTAGTGTTGTCATTTTATCAAACATGTGATGAGCAAGAAAGAAAGTCATAGTAAAATGAGAAGAAAAGTCGAATTGAAAGTATTGCAACACAAAGATCTAACAACAAGTCTCAAAGAGTAACAATGAAAATCAAATTCTCAAAATAGGGACGAAATCTAAAATTACAAAGTTGAATTCTAGATCTATGAGAATTGATCAATTACATCTACTACTTGAAATTGGAGAAGAAAATCTATGACATGAACAAAGTGGAGTGAGAAGTGTAATGGATCTCACCAAAAAGTCATTGAAAATTCAGAAATTAGATGAGGATGAACCCTAGTGAAAAGCTTGGAATCTCCCTCTTCTTCTCCCAAAAGTGTAACTAACTCTCCTCTCCAAAAAATATCTAAATCTAGAAAATGAACTAAAAATTGTCCTTAACCCTTGCTCCTTTGGTCTTCTTAAGCTTTTCCCGCCAAGGCGTTTCCCCAAAAGTGGGATTCTTAACTACCTCCACGCCTAAGTCACGTGACTTCTTAAAAATCATATTCGCAAATCGGCGCGCACGCACCGTCGAGACGTCTTGTAATGTGCGCGGAGGCGTGATATACGCGTGCGCACCCATGAAGATCCTGGCTTAGCCGCTTCTCAAGCCGGCTCGTGACTTGGCTCTTGGCTTTGGCTTCACGTTGCCCTATCCGCGCGGGCGCGCCAGGTGCGCGCATGCGCCCATGCGGAAATTTCCAAAGCTTAATCCTCATGCTTCCTTCCTTTGTACCCGTCTTCCTTCTCTCTTTCGGTCCATTCCTACTCTATATCCTGAAACCACTTAACACACAAGTCACGGCATCGAATGGCATCAAGAGAAGATTAGAAATGTATCTATTTTAGTGCAAAATAAGCATGTTTTCATTCATGAGGCAAAACTAGGAAAGGAATGCAAAATCTTGTATTTTCATATAGAAAGTGTGTGGAATCATTGATAAAACCCCTGAAATCAGCACAAGATAAACCCTCAAATTGGGGTTTGTCAACCTCCCCACACTTAGATTCTAGCATGTCCTCATGCTTAGAGAAATGCAAAGAAACACAGAAGACCGAGGGATCGCAAAAGTATAAGACTCATGAAGTGCAACCTACTTATATGCATGCAACTATGACTAGTGCTACTATCCACTTGGCTGGGAACAAATTAGCCTTCTTAGGACATATGCGAGCACATGGGACACGATGGTGGTCAAAGCATAGGACTTGCCACTTTCTAAGCATCAAATGCAATATGTGCAACCTTGCATGAGGAATGCTCGCGAGAGCCGAGAATCAAAGGATTGAGCATCGAACCCTCACCGGAAGTGTTTGCACTCTAATCACTCGGTGTTTGGGGTTTATTCTCTCAATTCTCCCCTAATCATGCTTTCCAAGATTTGTTTTTCATCTAACAATCAACAATTATTCAATGCATGCATACAATTATCATGAGGTCTTTTCCTTAGGTTGTAATGGGGTTAGGGTCAAGGTAGGGTCATATATGGCTAGTGGACTTAGGATTTGAATCTTTGATTAACTTAAACTTTCCCACCTAACCTATATAATGACCTATACGATTAAGTACTAACCTAACTACCCATTCCTCACTTTTCCATATACTCATGCATTTTCTTTTCGTTTCACAACACTTATGCATTGATTCCTCTTGAGCTTCACTTTGGGGCATTTTGTCCCCTTTATTGCTTTTCTTTTTCTTTCTTCTTTTCTATATACATTCTCTTCTCTTTTCTTTTTTCCCTTTTTTTTCTTTTTTTTTTTAACTTTTATTTCTCCTTTTTTTTTTCTTCAAACCATATACAAGAACATCAATGCATAAGGTCTATACATTTAATCGATACATGAGCATGTACCCAATTCCCCATTATAAAAATACAAAACACAAACACCCTTTTATCCCAACCATCGTCCTAAAGTCTTCCCACTCTTGGATGACACTCACACTCACTAGCCTAAGCCAATCAAAGATCCAAATAAAGGACATTCATTGTTTTCCGCTTTAAGGCTTGTAATGTGCTAAAATAAGAATAAGTGGGTTAAGCATAGGCTCAAAGTTGGCTAACAAAGGAGGATAAAAGGTAAGGCCATTTGGGTAAGTGAGCTAATGAAATGATGGCCTCAATCATACAAATGCATGAATACACAAAATAATGGATATAAAGAATCAAACAAATCAAGGATTACAATCATAGGAAGAGAGTAATGCACACAAGAAGGGGACTAAATGGTTATAAGATGTAACCACACCATTAGGCTCAAATCTCACAAGCTTGTGTTCTTAACTCAAACCCATGTTCCAAAATATAATTCTTCATGCAACTTTGGCATCAAAGCATTTAAAATTTGCAATGCCACGGTTGCCCCAAAGTGTTGGTTTCCTAAGAAAGAATTTCATTGTTCCAACCAAGTAGACTTATCATGCGAATGGTGCCAACTAAAACCTAATCATGCAACCTATCCTAATTTATTCAGATTTATTCAGATGTTACCTACGGAGATCGGTCGGCCGACCTCCCCACACTTAAAACTTAGCACGGTCCTCCGTGCTATAGGTTAGGCGCACTGGGTGGTTGAGCTCCGAGTGTGCCACATCTCCAATGCCATCGCTATCTCTGCTTGAAGTTGCGGTGGATGTGGAGATATCGGGTTCCTCCATAGGTGGGGTGACTATGCTTAGAAGCATCTTCACATGAGCATAGCGGCGTTGGTTACGCCTCTCATAACGGTCTAATTTGTTGTGAAGGTCCTCAAGGCGTTGGGCGGCCGATTTTTGTGATGTAGATGAAGTGGTAGTGTGGCGAGTTGGTGTGGGCAGTTCAATGTCCTTGGTAACTTCCGGAGGCTTGAGGCATCTCTTGGTCGGAATGATATCACCATCGACCGGTATTGAGGTTCTCCTATCTTTAGCCTCCCGGTTGACGCCGACTTTCGCAACTAATGCCGTCACTAAAGCGGGGAATGGTAGATTTCCCTTGGCATGAATGCGCCCCATGGATTGGCGGATGGCATGCGGAACGTCGACCGGTTTCTCGGTCAAGATGCACCATATCAATAAGGCAAGCTCGGCGGTGATGGATGACCCATGTGTGCTTGGGAGCACGTAGTGAGCTAGAATTTGGGCCCATGCCATGGCTTCTTGAGTGAGGTGGCGGACATCTAAACCTTTGGGTCTTTGCTTTATGGTCCCCGAATCCAATATGCGTCGGGTAAAGCAATGACGCGGAGGATCGCGCTCCAATCGAATGCGCGGTCAACGCATGTAGCCAAGACTTCTTGGTAGGCGTCATATGCATCCGTTGACGGTTCAATCCCAAGGACTTCTCGGATGGTTTCCACTGTGACCGACACTTGCTTTCGGCGCACAAATATTGATGTGAGACGAGGTGAGTGGAAGTTGGAGTAGAATTCCACCACCCATGAGAGATTGGCCTCCTTTGGTTGCCTCAAGAGGAACCTCCATTGCCTCCGGTCAATGTGTGGCATCACAATCGGACTGAGGTGAGCCGGTAAGACTAGGAGGGGTTCCGGATGGTAATTCCTTTCAATCATTCTGGAGTAAACAAGTTCGCAGTAACGGTTGGGAAACTTGTTTGAATCCTTAGGAGGGTTGTCCTTCTCTAGAACATCAACGGGGCCCTTGGTCTTCTTTAGGAGGGGCTTGGCAGTTAGTTCTTGGCGCACTTTATTGGAAGCTGGCTTCTTGGGGCCTTTCCCCTTGTTCTTTTTGATGACCATCCTGTGGAAGCAAGAAAGGGAAAATATCAAACCCAAAGAAGTGGAGGTACATGAGCTCTATGTAATGAAAAGTTATGCCATAGAATATGGGTATCTTTGTTACATGACAGCTGCAACATGTAACTAGGATAATGTGTGAAGAGCAAGGCAAATTATTTTCATGTGGTGCAAGGGTGGTTTAAGCATGCAAGGAAGAGGCATGAGAAGCACACACCCTTAGGGACCATAAATGGAAAGCAAGCTAAGAAAATGGGAATGAATGGTTTGTGGAAAGTGGGGATGCACTCAAAAGGGATTGGTTGAGAGGCAAGGTAGTCACAATGAGTCCAAAATTCAAGTGTGCCTTTCATCGAACACTTGGCGTGCATCCTTGAAGTAGTATGTGATTATGTGAAAATGAGAGCAATGTAACATTCCACAATCCATTATTAATGAATATAGTGCATATTGATTGCAAGAAAATTAAGCAACACCATTCATCTACTCATGTAAGTGAGTTTGAGACCCAAATGCCCATGAAGAATTGGATTGAAAGAGAGGAGAGAGCAAAGACATCCCAAGGAAATAACTAGAGAAAGAAGGAAGAGAAAAAAAAAAGAAAGAGGCTACCTAAAAGATGGTGCAACTAAATGAATAAGAACCACAAGAGATTATTGGACTAAGAGGGTAGCCTAGTATAATACCTTGGGAGATGGAGAAGGATATGGAAGAAGAAGTTGTAGTGTGGATTGATGGAGGGTGAAGAGTTAATGTGGAGCCACCGGAGATATGTGATAGAAGGTGGTTGATGGGAGGGAGTGGAGGTGGTTGAATGGGTGGTGGAAGGGGTGAGAAGGAGGAGGAAAAGTGGAATGAGAATGAAGGGGTAAGTGTGCCCTTTTTAAAGATGGCGTCGATCTCCTGCGCGTGCGCGCGCGGTGCGCGCTCGCGCAGGGAGTGAGGTGGACTAGGGGCGCGCGCGCGCACATTTCACGTGCGCGTCCAGGCGCTTGGGCTGGCGGCACAGGAGAGGCACAGGGGTGGCATAACTCTCTGGACGAAGTACCAGAGATTGCTTCAGGGTTTTTTTTTTTTTTGGCGCGCGCGCGCACAGTGCGCGCACGCGTCCACGTGGTTGTGCCCCAGGCATGAGAAGGGCCTGGAGGGGGCTCAACTCTCTGTGAAGTGGCTCAGAGAGGAGTGAAGAATCAAAGGGCGCGTGCGCGGCTGCGGCGCGCGCGCGCATTTCATGCTCGCCTTGTATGGACGCGTGCGCGCCAGGTGCGCGCACGCGGCAAAGGTGCTGGGCCGGTGGCTTAGTGTAGGCTTGAGAGTGGCTTAACTCTTTGTAGGATGTACTAGGAGTGCAACAAGGCAATCGGCGCGGACGCGCACAGTGCGCTTGCGCGTCGATTGGCAGATTTCGCCCATGTGCGCGGACGCGCAATGTGCGCGCGCGCGCGAGCTTCCTGTGCTTCAGGCATAACCCTGGCATGGTGTGGGCGCAACTCTCGGATAAATGTATGGAGGGTTGTTATTCGCAATCCACGCGTCCGCGCACGGTGCGCGTCCGCGTAGATGACCGTCGAGTGCCATAAGGGCGCGTACGCGCCAGGTGCGCGCATGCGCAGAGGGGTGGTTTTTCTAAATTTGCAAGTGTTTACACCACTTTTGACATTTCAAACCCCCCCCCCATACAGCCACTTAAGCACTATAGCAGGGCATTTTACTTGGTAAACTATCAATGAAATCAACAAATGAAGGGGAATTGTCATTAAAATCTAGCTAACAAACATGAAGTCAAGTGTCTATGTACAAAGCTCAAAGGAAGATCTTACCATGGTGGGGTGTCTCCCACCTAGCACTTTTGTTTAACGTCCTTAAGTTGGACTTTCAGTAGCTTATAGTGTTTGTTCAAGAGTTGCATCCCTCAAGAGGAACACTTCAAATTCCTTGGAGTTCTTTCTTTGCTCACCATGATACAATTTGAGACGGTGCCCGTTTACCTTGAAGACGTCCGGGCTTGATGGGTGGCGCAAGTGGTAGACTCCAGGTTCTACTTTCTCCACTTGGTAGGGCCCATCCCACCTTGATCTAAGCTTTCCGGGTAGTAATCTCAACCTTGAATTATAGAGAAGGACTAATTCACCGGGTCGGAATTCTCTTCTCCTAATGTTCTTGTCATGGATGGCTTTCAACTTTTCCTTATAAAGTCTAGAGTTGTCGTAAGCTTCCAATCTCAAACATTCTAATTCTGCCAATTGAAGCTTTCTCTCTACTCCGGCCCCACCCAAGCTCATATTACACTCCTTTACGGCCCAATAAGCTTTGTGTTCAATCTCCACCGGTAAGTGACATGCTTTACCATATACAAGCTGGAAGGGGCTCATGCCAATGGGTGTCTTGTAAGCCGTTCGATAGGCCCACAGTGCATCGGAGAGTTTAATGCTCCAATCTTTCCTATTCGGCTTTACAATCCTTTCTAACACATGCTTGATTTCCCGGTTAGAGACTTCGGCTTGGCCGTTTGTCTGAGGGTGGTAAGCCGTGGCGACTTTGTGGATGATGCCATATTTTTTCATGAGGCCGTCTATTCTTTTGTTGCAAAAGTGGGATCCTTGGTCACTTATGATTGCTCTTGGGGCGCCAAAGCGACAAATGATATTGTTCCTCACAAAAGAATACACAACATTAGCGTCATCCGTTCGGGTGGGGATTGCCTCCACCCATTTTGACACATAATCGACGGCTAACAAGATGTAGAGAAAGCCATTGGAATTTGGAAATGGTCCCATGAAGTCGATTCCCCATACGTCAAAGATTTCATAAAAAAGCATATTTTGTTGGGGAATTTCGTCCTTCTTGGAAATATCTCCAAACCTAATACATTGGGGACAAGATTTGGAATAGAGAGAAGCATCTTTGAGAAGAGTTGGCCACCAAAATCCGCAATCAAGGACTTTTCTTGCCGTTCTTTGGGGCCCGTAGTGACCACCTCCTTCGGAAGCATGGCAAGCGTCCAAGATCGCTTGGAATTCGGTTTGAGGTATGCACCGTCGCATTATTTGGTCCGCTCCACACCTCCACAAATAGGGATCATCCCAAATATAGTATTTGGATTCGCTTTTCAGCTTATCCTTTTTGTTTTTGTCGAGATTGGGAGGGAAAGTGCGTGAAACCAAGTAGTTTGCTATTGGGGCATACCAAGGAACCACTTCCGAGATTGCATGCAAAGCATCTAAAGGAAAGGAATCATTGATAGGAGTGGTGTCGCCTTTTGTGTGTTCGAGGCGACTTAAATGGTCCGCCACTAGGTTTTGGCAACCGCTCATATCTTTGATTTCCAAGTCAAATTCTTGTAATAAAAGCACCCAACGAATTAATCTCGGTTTTGATTCCTTTTTTGCCAACAAGTACTTTAGTGCCGCGTGATCCGAGTACACTACTACCTTGGAACCAAGAAGATAGGCTCGGAACTTGTCCAAAGCAAAAACAATAGCTAGGAGTTCCTTTTCGGTAGTAGTGTAGTTGGATTGGGCTCCGTCTAATGTTTTGGAAGCATAAGCTATGACATAGGGAATCTTACCCTCGCGTTGTGCTAACGCGGCTCCTATCGCATAATTCGAAGCATCACACATGATTTCAAAGGGTTGAATCCAATTGGGTCCTCGTACAATAGGGGCTTGTGTCAATGCTACCTTGAGTTTGTCATATGCTTCCATACATTCGTTGCTCATCTCAAATTCGGTGTCTTTTTGTAGTAATCGAGAGAGAGGTAAGGCCACCTTGCTAAAGTCCTTGATGAATCTCCGGTAGAATCCTGCATGTCCAAGAAAAGAACGGACTTCCCTCTCGGAGGAGGGGTAAGGTAAACTGGATATGACATTTATCTTTGCCGGATCTACGGAGATGCCTTCCTTTGATACTATGTGTCCCAAAACAATGCCTTGTTTGACCATGAAATGACATTTTTCAAAATTTAAGACAAGGTTTGTTTTGGTGCATCTCTCTAAGACTTTTTCAAGGTTACCTAAGCAATGCTCAAATGACTCACCATACACACTAAAATCATCCATAAAAACTTCCATCGATTGCTCTAGAAAGTCCGCAAATAGGCTCATCATGCATCTTTGAAACGTTGCCGGTGCATTGCATAGGCCAAATGGCATACGCTTGTAAGCATACGTTCCAAAGGGGCAAGTAAATGTGATTTTTTCTTGGTCTTCTAGAGCAATATGAATTTGGAAGTATCCGGAGTAGCCGTTAAGAAAACAATAGTATGATTTACCGGCTAACCGATCAAGCATTTGATCGATAAATGGTAGTGGAAAGTGATCTTTTCTTGTGGCCGCATTCAATCTTCGGTAGTCTATGCATACTCTCCAAGAATTTTGCACTCTTGTTGCTATAAGTTCACCACTTTCGTTTTTGATTGTTGTCACTCCGGACTTCTTTGGCACTACTTGGACCGGGCTTACCCATTCGCTATCCGAGATAGGATAGATGATGTCCGCTTCAAGTAGCTTAGTGACTTCTTTCTTCACCACCTCAAGAATGGTTGGGTTAAGTCTCCTTTGAGGTTGTCGGACCGGTCTTGTTCCTTCTTCAAGAAATATGCGGTGCTCGCATACTTAGGGGCTTATTCCCACTAGATCCGCCAAACTCCACCCAATTGCCCTTTTGTTTTTCCTCAATACATTCAGCAATTTTTCTTCTTGTTGAGGAGTTAACTCTTGTGCAATTATCATGGGTAGCTTTTGGGCTTCATCAAGGTATGAATACCTTAAGTGAGGTGGTAGTGGCTTCAATTCCATCTTCTTGTTATTCCTTGAAGTTTGAGTTTCCGGATGATTTGTATGATGTGTGGTATTTAGTTCGCTTGACTTTTCATTTGCTTCTTCAACCATGCACTTCTCATCTAATCTTGCAAGATGCACTTCGGCTACTATGTTATCAATTGGGTCACACCGAAATAGAGAGTGGTTCTCCGGTGGATGCTTCATTGCTTCCTCTAGGATAAAGCTTACAATTCTCCCATCTATTTCAAATGAGTAGTTCCCCGAGTAAGCATCAAGCTTAAATCTAGAAGTTCTCAAGAATGGCCTTCCAAGTAGGATAGATGATGCTCTCTCGGTTTCGCTTGATGGCATTTCAAGGACATAGAAGTCAATCGGAAACACCAACCCCTTTATATTCACCAATACATCTTCCGCAACACCTGCTACGGTTATTATGCTTTTATCCGCTAGGACAAATCTTGCCGTCGACCTTTTTAGTGGTGGCAACTTCAATACCCGGTAAACGGAGAGCGGCATGATGCTAACACATGCTCCGAGGTCACACATACAATCTCTAAATTGAACTCCATTGACGGTGCAAGTGACCATACAAGGGCCCGGATCATCACACTTTTCTGGCAATGTTCCCATTAAAGCGGAAATAGAACTCCCCAATGGGATGGTTTCCAATTCAAGAATTCTATCCTTGTTTATGCATAAATCTTTGAGGAATTTGGCATATCTAGGAACTTGATGGATGGCATCAAAGAGGGGGATGGTTACCTCAACTTTCTTGAACATTTCTACCATTTTGGGGTTGAGTTCTATGCGCTTTTTTGCTTTCTTTGCAAGTGTTGGAAATGGAAGTGGTTGAGCAATTTCTTCTTCCAAGGTTCTTTTGGCCTTGGTTGTCTCCCTTGTTGGTTGGGCTTCATCCTCAACTATGGCTTGTGGTGTCTCCTCTTCCACTACCTCTTCTATATCTATTCTCTCTTCCTCTTGGGCGGTTGTGATAGGACTTGAGTCCTTTGCTTCCTTCTCTTTTAGTTGTGTACCGGATCTAAGGGTTATGGCATTGATGCCCCCTTTTGGATTTGGTTGAGGTTGAGAGGGAATGACACTTTGGATTGGGGGTTGAGGAGTGGGGGTTGATGGTGTATCCATGCGTGCAAGAAGAGCTTGTAGTGTAGAGGTGAGGCCGGAAGCAAGTGTGTTTTGTAATTCCTTTTGGCCTTGGATAATGGTCCGGAGTGTTTCGTCTTGGTTGGAGGGGGTGGTTGCATATGTGAGTTGAGGAGTTTGTGATTGGTTGGGTGGTGGTCTTTGATGTGGTGGTTGATATGTTTGGTAGTTTCTTTGTGGGTTTTGTTGGTTGTATGGTTGATTTTGTAAGTTGTATGGTCGGTTTTGTGAGAAATTTTGTGAGTTGTTATTCCATCTTTGACCTCCTCCATTGTTGTTGTTGTCCCTATTCCCTTGTTGATGATTGTCTCTCCAATTTTGATTATTGTGTCCACTTCCTTGGTTGTAGCCTCCTCCTTGATAAGGGTGCCCTTGGTTAGGATTACCTCCTTGGTAGTACCCTTGATTAGGGCGGTCATAGAAATTATGGGTAGCCGCCAAGGTGTTGTCTTCTTGAAGGCTTGGGCACTCATCCGTGTAGTGAGAGTAGCAAGAGCAAATGCCACATACTCTTTGAGGGACCAATTGTTGGTTGTGTTGTTGAGGTGGTGGAGGGTGTTGTTGATATGATTGAGGTTGTTGTGGTTGTTGTTGGTTCAATTGGAGTTGCCTCAAGACGGATGTCATCTCATTCAAGGATTGAGTTAGAGCGGTGGCTTCACTACTAGTTGATACCTCGTTCACGGTCCTTGGACGGTTGACTCTTCGCCTCATATGTTGATTGGATTCGGCTAAGTCAATAATAAGTTGCCATGCCTCCTCCGCGGTTTTATATTTGGACAAAGAACCATTGCTAGAAGTGTCCAAGAGGGTTCTATCTTGCTCTCGCATCCCTTGACATATGTATCCAAGCAATACTTGAGTGTCGATCATGTGATTAGGGCATGCATCTAGTAGTTTGCGAAACCGTTCCCAATACTCATAGAGTGGTTCCGTCTCACCTTGCACAATACAAGACATTTCCTTCCTTAGCCTATCCATCTTTTCCGGGGGCAAGAATTTATCCAAGAACCCCCTTCTAAGTAGGTCCCAATCGGAGGTAACTTCACTAGAGAGGGTGTAGAACCATTCTTTGGCCTTGTCCTCAAGAGAAAAAGGGAAAGCAAACAACCATATAGCAACTTCATCGGACCCTTCCCGTCTAGTAGTCGAGCATATGCAATGGAAGTCCTTGAGATGTCGAATAGGGTCTTGTGCGGGAAGCCCGTGAAACTTGGGTAAGAGGTTGATCAAAGCGGTCTTCAATTCAAAGTTCGCATTTAAATTGGGGTGAGTTACATGAAGGGGTTGAAGGACATAATCCGGTGCACCCGCTTCCTTGATGGTAACTCTCCTCGGAGCATCCATGGTATTAGTACCTAAAACAAAAGAAGAATTGTTAGTGAGATTGATGGGAGTATGATTAATGCCTTCTTTGAGTGACGGTTCAATGTTCACTTCTAGTAAGGTGGTTGAGGTGGTGAAAACCTCTTCACCTTTTCCAAATCTTAGCCGCCTCCGAGCTTGTCTAATATGAAACAAAGTTCGTTCTATTTCCGGATCAAAAGGGACTAAGCTCGGATTCGGTTGTGAACGCGTCATGCAATGAAGGGGAAATGGAATTCATTGTAACGATGAGGAGTTAGTCAATTGAGCAGTTTACAATGAAGTGCAACTATGTACATATATACATGCTTAATCCAAAACAATAACATGGCACACTAAGCAAAACTCCCGAGCAACGGCGCCATTTTAACAAATGAATTTTTTGCCGGTATAGAAATTATCAAATGATCAATCGTAGTATAGTCTAAACCGACGCAAAATCCTTCATCAAACAAATCTACAATCTATATCCGAGAGTACTAGTCTCCCGAGTCGTTCTCCCTTGGAATTGCCAAAGTGTGCATCTTATTGATTTAGTAAGCCTTGTTGGAATTCTTTGAAGGTTTTAGCAAAGTAATGAGAAACAAACAATCAATTATCAAAAGACTTGGCTTAGGGTTGGCATTAGAAATTCTATCCTTATAGTCCATTCAATGTTGACAACAATTAGGCCTTGCTTCATTTAGTTATCCCCTAGGTATAGAGGGAGGTCAAATGAAAGCAATCAACTTGAGTCACAAGTCCTAGCTTCACCTTATGGGAATCTAGCTTTAGTGCACTCCAAGCCAACTAGCAATCCCTAATTCCAAATCAACTATTGATACAACTATTCAACTTCTTCCAAGGACCAAACCCTATGCCAAGTGTGAAAATTCTACTCCATAGCTAGTGTTGTCATTTTATCAAACATGTGATGAGCAAGAAGGAAAGTCATAGTAAAATGAGAAGAAAAGTCGAATTGAAAGTATTGCAACACAAAGATCTAACAACAAGTCTCAAAGAGTAACAATGAAAATCAAATTCTCAAAATAGGGACGAAATCCAAAATTACAAAGTTGAATTCTAGATCTATGAGAATTGATCAATTACATCTACTACTTGAAACTGGAGAAGAAAATCTATGACATGAACAAAGTGGAGTGAGAAGTGTAATGGATCTCACCAAAAAGTCATTGAAAATTCAGAAATTAGATGAGGATGAACCCTAGTGAAAAGCTTGGAATCTCCCTCTTCTTCTCCCAAAAGTGTAACTAACTCTCCTCTCCAAAAAATATCTAAATCTAGAAAATGAACTAAAAATTGTCCTTAACCCTTGCTCCTTTGGTCTTCTTAAGCTTTTCCCGCCAAGGCGTTTCCCCAAAAGTGGGATTCTTAACTACCTCCACGCCTAAGTCACGTGACTTCTTAAAAATCATATTCGCAAATCGGCGCGCACGCGCAAGGTACGCGCACGCACCGTCGAGACGTCTTGTAATGTGCGCGGAGGCGTGATATACGCGTGCGCACCCATGAAGATCCTGGCTTAGCCGCTTCTCAAGCCGGCTCGTGACTTGGCTCTTGGCTTTGGCTTCACGTTGCCCTATCCGCGCGGGCGCGCCAGGTGCGCGCATGCGCCCATGCGAAAATTTCCAAAGCTTAATCCTCATGCTTCCTTCCTTTGTACCCGTCTTCCTTCTCTCTTTCGGTCCATTCCTACTCTATATCCTGAAACCACTTAACACACAAGTCACGGCATCGAATGGCATCAAGAGAAGATTAGAAATGTATCTATTTTAGTGCAAAATAAGCATGTTTTCATTCATGAGGCAAAACTAGGAAAGGAATACAAAATCTTGTATTTTTATATAGAAAGTGTGTGGAATCATTGATAAAACCCCTGAAATCAGCACAAGATAAACCCTCAAATTGGGGTTTGTCAGTGACCTCAACACAAAGGTCAGTCAACTTTTTCTGGATAGTACCAAGCATAGTTTCTTCCAATTATTTCACATGGGTTGAACACACTTCTACCTTCCGAATACCCCCTCGGGCCAGTACCTCCAAGTGCCTTTTGAGGGAAACATCATCCATGCTTATAGAACTATAAGGAAGGATGTATTCCTCACAAAAGGCGATGGCGTTGAAACCCTGGTTATAAACACAACTGAACTTGGAAGAGGGAGTTTTTCGTTTTCGAGAACACGAGTCAGTAAAAGGGGGGAACATGGGGAATAGTATGAGGTTGAAGCTCTGTATTCAAAGGTGGAGGAGAAGGAAGAACGATTTTGGCTGACTGAGAAGAGGATAAATCTGACTAAGAAGGAGGAGAGAGGTCGCCCGACTTACCAGCCTCTTTCAACTGGATTGCCCGAGTAGCAGCATTCTTCTTCACTTGGCGAACTCTCTGTAAAGCATCCGAGCCATTGGTCATCCTTGCTAGAAAAACAACAAAACAAGGAATGACACAAAGGTTACATAAGACGAACAAGCATAAAAGAAGTATTTGCAAAATAAAAAGCTACCTAGTTCGGTATGAACATAGTTCGGTTTGCGTATCAAAACTTCTTTATATCGATGAGGAGCTTGGCCCAACAATCCTGAAACAAAGTTACTGCACACTTCTCTACCTCATCCAGATCCTCAAGGTTATACTTAATGACACTGAAAGCCTTCTCCCTGTATGAACAAAAAATGGGTTCATCTCTCTCATTGAAGAAAAACGGTCGGACACCTTCTACAAGTCGGACCTTAAAAAATAGTTCTTAAAATCATAAAAAGACTCATCAAAAAGGGAAAAAACTTTTCTCCCTTGAATAGCTCGAAAAGAAAGCCATTGTTGTTTTTTAAAGCTGAAAGGTTAGGTAAGTTGAAAAAGATAAAAGAATATCTAGGAAGAAAGGGAAAGATCAAGCTCCCGGCTTATCAACTGACAAACCTTCATGAAGCCCCATGAGTTAGGGTGAAGCTGAAAAGGAGTTACTTTACAAACACGAAGACTTTCCGTTTCAAAATTAGTAAAAGGAAGGGATACCCCCAGCCTAGTAAACAGATAGTCATACATGAAAAAAAAATGACTTTCCGAGTTGTTAAGTCTGGAAAAACAAATTCTATCCTCAGGGTCAGGAGCCACTAGTTCATACTTCCTCTCATCCTCTTGAGTCCTACAAAGTCTATGCTGCAAATAAAACTTTTCTACATACTCGTTGTCAACTACGAGGACAGCAGAAAGATCAGTAACATCTACCCAAATTAAGTCAGAAGGTACTTTAGACAATATGCTGAGAACTATGGAACAAGACATAAAAGATTATACCTACAAAACAATAAAATAAAGCTGTGTTGCTACAAAAATTCAAGAACCACAAATCGGACACAATTAGATAAAAGAGGAGGCTAATCTTCCAGTAACAATCACAATAATGTTGAGAAATGAAAATGGCACCATTACTCAAAAGAGACCATGGAACTATTTTGGGGCAAGAGCAAGCTAGAATTCAACATAACAAAATCCAGAAACCTAAAAATTTTATAACTTCAAAGCAGCAACAACAAAATTGGACCTTTTGGAGAAACAACCGCATTTACAAAAACTTTCACAAAATCACTCAAAGACTATGTAACGAAAACCAAGAAGCATCATCTAGTCATGGCAATAACAAGGTTAATAAAGGGAAAACCAACCTGAAGATGAACATAAAGTAGAGAAACCGCAAACAATAGCAAAGCAAACAGACGATCCCAAACGCCCTAAGAAACATGAAGATTTTAAAGCAGAAACCCAAGATAGAGAAATCTTGAAGATCAATGTAGAGGGAACCACGAAAAAGAAGAAGGAAAGTTTGAGAGAAACGAAATGAAGTTCCAGAAATTGAAACAAAAAAGAGGAAAGAGAAAAAGAATTACGTTTATATAGCCACTATGGGCAAAACGGTAACTTTATCCCCCAATTAATGACATGCATGGTTACCAAGGTAACTGAAAAGATGAGCGAACGATTATAAAAAGACGTAACGCTTAGATTCAAAAAACACGTCAAGTACTCGACTTGTTCCCGAGGAAGACTGTAAACCCGACTTGATGAAACGAAAGTTACAAGAAATTAGGATCGACTTAGAAATACTTGAGCCTAATCTAGTGAAACTCGGTCTCAAGTAGGGGCACTGTTCATACCCTGACTTATCACTTATCCAAGTCTAAAATGAATAAAGTCCAATCAACAAACATTATTCGAATGGACACCTACTCGACCTCATAGAGGTCAGACACAGTGACACTGGCCTAGCTCTACTTATCTAAATAAGTAACTAACTCCTACTATCTCTCCAATTCATCTAGAAAGGAGATCTCAATAAACCCTATACCAAAAAGGGAGTAACCAACCCACTACCGAATGTGAGACTACTTAAAAGGTGGTTATTGACTCTACATCTACACTTATTAATATCCTGATGTCCTCCGGTATTCTTCAAAGTCCATTCTACTAAAAATCTACCTAAAACTCTTGCAGGTACCACCCCCTCTTTTACCAAGACGTTAGACGGTGGCACGTCAGCATATGGAGACGTCAGACAGAACCCTTAAAGGAGCTTAGACCTCACGTTCAGGTCCAAATCCATCTGCTTCAGGTAACTCTCAGAACAATAACCATGGTATATTTGAATGTATCTAATAAGAATATTTGTTGTGCCAAATTTGAGGTTTCTTGTAGGATCTTCAACTGTTGGTGTTAGAATTTGTAAAATGAAGTACAATTATGGTGAGCCTTATCTATAATTGGTTAAATAGTATACAATTTGAGTATTTATAACTTAAAATTTACTATGATTAATATTATTATTGTGACACTTTATAGACGTTTATTGCATTTAATTAGTCCTTTATATTTTCATTGAATAATAATATGCAAAAAATTTATAATTATAGGGTTATAATTTTAATTATTTTGTAAATACTTTTTTAGATAACTAAAATGATAAAAACTAAGTTTTTGATTTTATAATTAGTTGTAAAATAATATATATAATTCTTAAAATAAAAAATTATATCCTAAAAGTTTTTATAGTATAATGAAAACTAATTCTAACCGTTTAATATATATTAAAGTATTTACTTAAATAGAATCTTTTAATAAAGTATAGAAAAGGAAATCAATTTTTTGTCTATTTAATTTTGATAAATTAGATTTAAACAAAAAAATAAAAAAATAATATATTGGCATTCAAAGAAAGTTTGATTCATATAAATTTTACTTCAAAAATATTTTTTTCCGCCAAATAAAATTCACAATCATTTATAAAAATTAAAGAAAATAAAATTATAAAAAAATTAGAATAAATTCAAATATTTGTAACAATTCTTCTTAATATCATTGAATATCAATTGACTTTATAATTTATAATTTAATTTCTAAAAGTAAGAATATAGAGAAAGATATATAATAGACTTTTTAATTTTAAAATGTGGTTTAAAATGGTGTAGGGCGGAAGTTATTGGAGACCTGGGTGCTTTATGCTGTTGTGGTGTCAAGGTAATAGTAATCGGACGGTCTGAATTAGGGTACAGTAATCAGACCGTCCGATTTGTATAATGCCATCCACGTGTCGCGCATGCAAGAATCCCCTCCTTGGTTAAGCCCAGCTCTCTCTCACACATCGCTCTCTTCGAACTCACTCTCTCTCAAGTGTCTCTCAACTCCAGAAACTGCAGCCTACATTTCTTCTATTCTCTTCTTCATCAACCTCCCTCAATCTTCCAAAAAATAACATAATGCCAAAAAAACAAAAAGCTAAAGATGTAGATTATCCTTAACTTCATATTATTAATTATCTATGGCATTCTAATTATGTAAATTATTATTTTAATTTTTTTATTTAACAAAAATATTAATAATATTGTTATAAATTAATGTTGTTAATAAGGTAGACAAAATCGTGAGTTCATTCGCGAAAACATACGAGTTTACATTTCGTCTCTCTCTCCATCACACTTCTGCTACTCGAGTCACTGGAGTTGCTTATGTACAGAAAAGCCAGGAAAAGTCACAGAGTCATCGGAATCGCAATTCTGCCAGTGACCTACATTTTGAGAAGAAAGTTGGCCCAAAGTTTAGTTTTGTTGTGTGGTGCGGATTTTCAGGATATCCACAACTGAACCGGCAAGTGCACCGCGTCGTTCAAGTAATACCTCAGGTAAGTGAGGGTCGATCCCACGAGGACTGAGAAACTGAGCAACAATGGTCAACTGATTGGCTTAGTCAGGCTAACAGAAGAGTTGGTTTGGTGGTTGAAATCGCATAAAACAATAAATCAAAAGTAAAGAAAGCAAATAATGAGTTTGGTGTGAAAACAGTGAGAGAAAACAGTTAAGGTATCAGAAATGTTTACTTTTTCGGATTAAAACTTCTTACCAACTATTTTAACAATGCATGATTCATTTCATGGCAAACTGTAAATGACTAAACCCTAATATCTTAGTGATTTAGTCTCCTCTAACTTTCATTAATCGCCACCATCGTGGTCACTTAATTCCAATTAGAGGGTTAAGTTCAAAACTAGTTTATGACTACAAAAATCCTAATTACCCAAAGCTAACAGGATTATATGTCACGTATTCCAATTAGTTCATGTAATTATCAATTTAGGAGGAATTTACTTTTAAATTGTGTTCAAGTGAGAGACCTTTTCCAAGAGTCACAAGAACACATCTAGAATAAGGGTCATACTTTCGTTCCACCCAGATTCATAAAATTAAGTACGAAAGTAATCTTTGAAATTGAATCAATACATCAATTAAAATAAAAAAGCAATAATCTCAATCCATAAAAATAAATAAAGCTCCTAACATTAACCAAAAAGGTTTAATGGCTCATGACTTACAGAGAAAAACTAGGGTTCTGAAAAGTATGCCAGAAACCAAAATGGTTCGATTCTTTCTAAAGGGAGAATCATTTTCCTTTTATATCTAACCTAATTTGATTTGAAAATAAAATAAAATATTAAATCCTAAAACTAAAAAGATACTATTTTTAAATAAAAATTACAAATATAAAATAGAAGATAACTAATAAAGGATAAATCCAAGTAGAGATGCTCCAAGAGTGGACCTTCAATTCGGATCAGGCTTGCTGGGCGTTTAGCGCCCATAAAGGGCAAAAGCATTTTACTGGCTTTTAGCGTCCATAAGGGGTGCTTGTGGCGTATTGCTAGCTTGGCGTTTAGCTCCCAAGCGGATGCTGTTATTTCTGCTTAAAATTTTGCTAAATTGCTCTGAATAAATTTCACCTGAAATTATAAAAATACTAAAACAACTCAAAGTAGTATTTAAAAAAAAATTTTGTACTAAAATAATATAAAAACTTAATAAAATCTAACTAAAAACAACTAAAAAATATATATGAAAAATGATACAAGATACTCACGCATCATTGTATAATGCAGAATCCAACTTAAATCCGATGCATAATATACTAAGATTCTAAGAAAGTGTTGGAACCTTAGATTTTTATTTCATTTTTCTCTCTTTTTGCTTTTAATGTGTGTAACTCACCATATTTTTTTTTATTTCATTACTTTGATAGGTGTTATTCTATTAGAAGAAGAGGGATAAGGATATGTCTGAAAATAAGTTTATTGTTTTGAATAAAAACAAATAAAAGGAAGTATATAGTTAAGATAGTGATGTGGAAAATGAAAATTTTGGAAGAAAAATAAATATAGAAGATGGCGTTGGAGAAGAGAGTCGCAATAGAACTGAAATTATTAATAAAATTGGTTTATTTTATTTTATTTTTCTTTTGGAAACTTTAAACTCTTTTTCTTGTTCAATTCGGTTGGTTTTTTTATGAATATCTCTTATTGATTTTTTTTTTCATATCCTTTATTCATTATTGCTTTTAAGTTAAATGAGCTTTGTCTATTTTTTTGTCCAAGTCGCGTCTTGGGCTTATGGCATATACATATGATATCATTATGAAGTACTTAGACAAAAATAAAATATTATGGACTATAAAATTATTTTTTTGTTAAAATTAATTTGAGAATTTATTATAAAATTTATTTTTATTTGTTAATTTTTTTTATATCATTTTATATTTTTTCTTTTATAATTTACGAGTTATATTTACATTTCGTCTTATGATATTACAAATTACAGTTTTATTGTAGTCATTCGAGTTAAAGTAAAAACTATCAATTTATTACCTTAGTTATTAATGTTGATTAAATGGTAGTTGATGTAGTAATTAGAAATATATTGTTAAATTTAGTTAGTGAATATTTTAGTTAGTAATTATGTTAGTATTGCTGTGTTAGGTTATTAGAAAATATATTTTTAGAGTATTTAATAATAATTATTAGAATTATATTTAAATTTTATTAATTATTATTAAAAGTTAAATTATTATTATGGAGTTTCTGTAAAATAGATTTAATAAATATTATATTTTCTAAAATTTTAATAATTAATTTATTATTGTTAGATATTTAATTAATCTATTTATTGTAGTTAAGTTTTTTATTTTTTTTAATAGTGTTAGTTAAAAAATGGTTTAATTATTCTGTTGGTCCCTGTAATTTTGTGAAATTTCAATTAGGTCTCTATACTTTTTTTCTTTTTAATTGGGTTCCTGCACCAATTTTTTTTTTCAATTAAGTTCTTTTTAGTAGTAATTGGCTTAATTTTATAGGGACCTAACTAAAAAAAAAAAAGAATTGGTACAGGGATCTAAATAAAAAGAAAAAAGTGTAGGGACCAATTAAAAAAAAATTGGTGCAAAGACTCAATTAAAAGAAAAAAAAGTATAGGGCCTAATTGAAAAGTTTGCGAAACTATAGGGACCAGCAGAGTAATTAAACCTTAAATAATTTGTAGTTTAGCCGTACGTATGCATGCTAATTAATTAATTAAATAATTAATACTAAATTTAGTATTATTTTAATAAATTATTTATTATTAGTAAGTTATTAATTATTATTAGTAAATTATTAATTATTACTTGATAAATTATTTGATAAATTATTTATTAATAATTAAATAATTATTTAAGGAATAATTAAGAATTTAATAAAAAGTAATAAACAATTTAATAAACTATTTAATGTTAATAATAATATTAGAGATTTTGAAAATAAGAAACTGTTCAAAATATTACAAGTTTTATTAACTATTATTGGAACTTAGAAGTTAAATTTGTAAGACCCAAAATCTTTGAAAAGTCTTTTTATGATCAAGTCTCAAATCATATAGTTATTTATAGCCTTAATTTCAGAAATCATTTTATGTAAGATAATTAAGGCAAGTTTTGATTTATTGAATTTGAGATAAGTTTTGATCATTATCCAATTTTGTAATTATTGGATTATTTTCTATAATTACATTATAGAATTGGCAGTTATGAAATAATAAGGAATTTATATGATTTGGATTGAATAATTAATATTTTTAATATGTTAATATTGCTGTTTTGAAAAATAGAGAAATTAATTATATTATTTCTAATTTTTAGATTTGGGCATTTTATTGAAAATAATTTGTAAAGTTGATGAGCAAATAGTATTTTTCTATATATGATTAGTGTTGGATTTAATTTGGGTTTCAATTACTCTATTACCCTAATTTTATTAAAGTTACCAAAGTGCCCCTAACCCTAGGTTTCAAAAATGAAACCCTAATTCCCTTCATCCTAGTAGCCGCAGCCTCACCTCCCTCAACACACACAGTTTGTTTCCCTTAACCCATGAAGAAAAGCAGAAGCAGTGAACCACCGCGGAGAAACGGAAGAAGGGAGGAGAGGAAGACTCGCGCCGGCGTGCTGGGCTCCACTGCCGCCATCGCGTCGTCGTCCTCCCGTGGAGCCATCGCCAGGCCGCCACGCGTGAGGGTGCTGGGCTGTCGTTGCCTTCCCATCGCAGAGAGAAAGAGAGTTCGGGAGCAGAGCAGACGAGGGAGAGATCTGAGGCGAGCTGGGAGCCCGACCACCGCGCGGAGCCGCGCCGCTGTGTGCTGTCGCCGTCGCCTCGGACTGCTGCCGCCGCCGCCGAGCTCCGTGGAGTAGAGAACGACGTAGGTGAGAGGGGATCGCGCTCTGCTGCAGTCGAGCCGGCCTTGTTGCCTCCGCGATGGAGGAGAAGCAGGCTCCGCCACTACCTCTCACTGTCGCCACATGTTCCTTCGCCACTGCTAGAGGTGAGTTACCGGAACCCTCTGCCATCGGGAGCCAGTATTTGAGCCGCCCAGGAAACCACCATTTGAACCACCGCTTTGTTGGGTAAGCTCTCCCCTATTTCTGCTTCCTAGTTCTGCCAATTCAATCTTACTTTGAGGCTGTCATTGAAATTGTTTGTGCTCAATTAATGGTTATAGTAAGTGACATCGCCGCTGCCATTTCTGGAGATAGTTGCTGGCTTTGTGTGGAGATTGCTGTTGCAACTAGCATTTTTTTTTGGGATTGTTTTATCTATTGCTGGAATCTCTGTTAGCTTGCCCTGTGCTGCTGAGTCACCACCGATGTTGAGAATAGGCGCTGGAAACTGCTAACGGAGCAGGCTGAGTCGCGGCGATTCCGGCTGCCAAGGGCGGTTCTGTGGCTATCGGAACCACTACTGAAGTTTCTGTCCTTTGGTTCAGTTAGTATTCTTTAGTTATCGTAAGTACCTTTGCCTCGAAACCTTGCCCGTTCATATCCCGTGATGTGTTTTAAGGTTTTCGCAATATTTATGTCTTTAGGATTAAGTTAACGGGGACACATATTGCGAGTAAAGGTTGTTTCTGCTGTTGCGAAATTGAGCAAAGCTGTGATTCAAGCTGTTGATGATTTCGGATTGAGGCGGAAAGGACTCTGTGACGCGTTTGAGTTATGGAATTTGCGTTTTGAGGTAGGGGCGCTTTCCAAAAACTATGTTTTAAGTATTGGAATTATTACATATGGATACTGTTGTGAGATATTGTGTATTTGGTGATTGTATCTGCCTTATGTGTTATTTGATTGACTCGAGTGATTATGGATGTTGGTTTGGTTGAATTGTTGTGCGGCTTTGTGAAATGTAATGTTTTGAAGTGATTCTTTAAAGATTTGAAATCTGAGTTTAATCCGTTGAGGATTGATTTGATTTGAGTCAATTATTTGATGATGTGAAAAGTTGAATACACTTTTGAATTCAGCCTGGTTTACTTTAATTGACTTGATCTTGGACAAATGATTTGTTACTGAACCGTTTCTTTAAAGCTTTGGAAATGAGTTAAATCGGTTGATATTGAGTTAACTTTGAAATGGTTTTCTTGAGATATGCCACTGAGGCGACTGTTGGATTTAGCTTGCTTTGAATTGATTTCTGGTTTTGAGCTGTTGAAAAGGAATGAGAAACGGTTTAGTTGGGACCCGAACTGGGTGGCAAAAGTCCAAGTTTTAGGGGAGGTGCTGCCAAAATTTCTACAAAATCCTAGTCTTGTTTAAAAAGTTATTTAAAAAGGATTGGATTTGAGAAGTTGTATTATTTGATTTATTAAGAGAATATTTATATTTTCAAGCTTAATTTATTTAGTGAACTTTATGCCTTGAGTTTGACTTATTTAGAAATAAACTATTTTTACCGTTTGAATCACTGAAGGAAAGAATGATGCTCTAATATTGATTTCAATATAAAAAGGAGCTTTTAGTGATTTCAAAGGATTCTAGACTTTTGATTGAGTAATTAAGTTTGAGGCATTTTGGAAGAGTTAGAAAAATGGGTTCCAAAAAGAAACCTGAAAGTGGTTTGATTCAAATGAACCGGTTCCTTTTCAAATGAGTTGATTTTTGGACCGGGTTGGAACTTGTGATTTTGTACGGTCGGTTTCATAATAAATTCAGTTTTATTTACTTGAACCGAGAATCCATGATTTTAAGAGTTTCAATGAATTTTAAGGAATTGATATAGGTTGACCTTCCCTAAAGACTTGGGACTCTGCCGAGAAGCTTTTATTATAAAATCCCATTGTTGGACGGGTGGTTTTGAATACTTTGAAATAAATCCTTAACTTGCCATGGTTTTGGAAGTTTTGGAAAGAGAATGCCGAGAGTGGCTTTATTTTAAAAAGGAAACTCGCTTTGAGTAAATTTGGCTTATGAGCCTGAGATGATTTGAAAATGAGATCTTTAAAGCCAAGGCTGAAAAGAGTTGAAATTTGATTTCAAAGTGAAATGGCTTAAGAAAAGTGATTTGTGGCTTAAATGCCGGTTTTATGAATTTGATGATGTTGAATGGTGGAAGTGCTGTTTTGTTATGGGCCGGAATGGCTGTGTATGATTATGAATATTGGCTGGTTCTGGATTGAACCGTGAGCCGGAATGGCTGTGTATGATATTGATTTATGGCTGATTGCCGAATGAGCTATGGGCCGTATGGCTGACTATGAATTATGAATTTAAGCCGGATGGCTGAGATGGACGTTGATCCATGGCTGGGACTAAATGAATATATGCTTGAGATACCTGGGTAGTAGCAAGGGTTGTGGTTCGTCCCACTTGCTCCAGGTCAGAGACTGTGACGCCTGGGTAGTAGCGGTAGTAGTGGTGATTCCACTCGCTCTAGGTTGAGCTTTTAAACACCCGCCTGGGTAGTAGCCGCAGTAGTGGTTATTCCACTGGCTCTGGGTTGAGCGGGTAGTAGCAATGGGGTTGTAGCTCAAACCTACTTGCTCCGCGATGGGTGTTTCTGTCCATGGTTAGCTACCAGGACGTGTCGGGTTGGCTATATAACCGACAGATGATATCATCAGCCATTAGGGATAGGCATGCATCATACGCATCTATGTGACATTGTTTGGGTGTGCATATTATACTTGGTTTGCCTGTGTGATTAATTGCTAATTGTTCTACTTGCAATAACTGTTTGTTTGTGCTTGCATCTTCCTAATTGTGTTTGCTACTGGGACTCTGTTGGACTGTGGTGATTAGTTGATGGTTGGATTATTTGGGCCTAGGGCCGTGGTTGGAATGAGATGAACCGATGGTTGATTTCGGTTTTGTGTTTCTGGTTTGGAATAAAATATGAAAGGCTATTTTGTTTCAGCATAGATAAACCGTTTTGAAAGGCTTTTGAGTCTTTGAGAATTGAATGGTTCCTCTTTTAGAAAAGATTTCCGACTTTACTTTTATTGTAAACCGTTGTTTTTGAAAAGAGGCATGAGACGGTTATTAATCACTGGTGCGGTTATCTTCATGTATCCTATTACAGTAATTCCTAAAAACCCTCTACTGAGAACCCTTTCGAGGATGATGTTCTCACCCCCCCTACATTTTCCCCCTTTCTGGATATGGGTGCAGAAGTTACAAAGAGCTTATTTAATTGTTGTTGTGATGCTCTGTATTGTTTTAGTTATGGTTTATTGTACCATCGCCTTTATCTTGATATAATCTGTAAGAGGAATAGGAATTGTATTGGATTATGTTTGTAATATTACTTACATATATGTATGTATATATATGGATGTACTCTTTATGAGTTTTTGTAAGTTGTATGGTATCTATGGATGTACGTTATCGAACGAAAGTAATTTTCGGGAGCGGTTTTGCGGTTTAAAGTTTTAAACAGGCTCATATTTTAGTATTAAATAGTATAAGTGTCGTCGTAATGTCCGAGCTATCAGAGTCGCGCAGCTGGAAGTGTGAGCTTTGGTAGTTAGGGTGTTACATTATGGTATCAGAGCGGTCATTCCTGTAGAGCCTGAGGAATGGACCGACTATGCTTCAGTTGCATACTCTGAGTGTTTTATCATGTAATAAGTCTTGTCGAATGACGAGAATTAGAGCTGTATGAACATGATGATCTATTGATTAACGCCGTTAGTCTTGCATTGCGTAATTCTTGGTATTAAGTTTGGCCGTCTTAATACTAGTGAATTATGTAAATGAAAGTACTAATGGGTTATCATAGATGATATGCGAGTTTTGATTAAAGCGAATCACGGGTTTTGGGAACGTTGGAAACTATTTCTCGAGGCTATTCAGTTGTGTGTCTTGGATTCTGTTCGAGTCGACCTGTTCTTTCATGTCCTAACTTGAAGTTCTTGTTTGCTAATCTTTTTGAGAAACAGTTTGATTTTTCAACTCTATTCTTCTAATCATATACATTCTTGTTTGACCTTAAGTACATATGCTTGTTTAAAATCCTTGTTGCATCTATCTTCTTCTGTTTGAATTCTTCTTGATTCATGTATTCTTTGATATGGTTTCGAACTTGTCCTAATTCGTTGTTCATTTTAACTTCGGATTCCGAGTCCATTCTTAGAGAACTTGTTGGTTCATTTTTTCTCTTCTTTGACAGTGATTACAGCTAATTTTGAGATTTTTATAAAAATTGCTGTTGGATAGATATATACTTATCTATCTATCTATATATATATATATGAACTTTGAAGATTTCTTATGCAGTTTAACAACTATTTATTTCTAATACCTCGCCTGTGCTTTTACTGGTTTATGGAACTGCATTTACCTTAAATTACAATTTGGCTTTCTAGTAATTTTACTATAGTTCCAATGTACATCTTCATTTGATTATGTATTTGGATATTTTTCAAAATTTTAAAAAGAAAGGATTTATCACTTTAGTCCCGGTTGAGTTTCATTTGATAAGCTTTACTTAACTTATTTTGAATTGAGTTTGATTTAGCATGCTATATGGTTTATGCCATTGTTGTTCTTTTAAAAATGTTGGACTCATGGCTTTCTTCTTATGAGTGGACTAGAGTCTCTTTTAAGCTTTCCATCTCCATGCATGTCATGCTTGACCTTGTTTTTAACTAATCTTTTACATCTTGTGAACATTACCATTGATCTTGGTTTGTTCTCTCTTGTGAATCCCATTCTTATGTGAGTTAGTTTGATTCGTTTCAAAATAGTACATCGATGATCATCTCATTGTCTTTACAAGAGTCTTTAGTCAAAGATTTATCTTTGGGAAATTACTAATGATTGGGTTGTCTTTTCCTATGACTTTTGTATTCTTTTGAATCAACTGAAAGTTTGTTTGATGTCTCATGCCTAGTGGATATTGTTTGAGCTACCTTGATTTAAGATCTTTTCTTGTGTGGCTTGACTCCTTTTAAGTACATCCTAATTTTCGTGAATATCCTTTTGAGATGGTGATTTCAAGTATACTTTTGGAGTCTTGTTTTGAACTTTTAAGGAAGTTTTGAATTCTCTTTGAAGAAATTCTAAATGGAATTTATTTTCTGTTGCTCGATTGAGATTGAAACCATTGCTCGATATTGATGAAGTTAATTTAACGTTGGCATGCGCTATTTTAAATGAAGTTTTGAAAAGCTTCCTTGTTTAGTGGAAACCGGTTCGTTGGTAACGCACCACTTATTTCCCTTACCAATTTATAAGCAAACTTTTACCTCGGATTTTCTTTTTCTAAAAAGAGTTTAACTTTTTCTTTCGTCCTTGCTATAATTTTTATACACACTTGTTTGAATATGGACTTTTGGAAATTTTGAACAAGCATTTGATTTCTCTTCCGAATTTTATGATTGCTTTTGGTTAGGTTGTGCACCCAATTATCTTTCTAACATATTTGAGGAAATATTTTGGGCTCTTAGCCAAACTTGTGTGTATTTTGTTTTGAAAACTCTACGTAATCTATTTCAACATGAAATTGAATTAAAGCAAAGCCACGTTTATGCTCTTATTACTCTCTTGAAGGATGATTGTTGTTTAACTTCTCTTTCAGACTGTAAAGTGATTTTTGCAAGTTTTCGATTCTTTTAAGAACAATGTATTCGGAAGTATTTTAATTATGCTCGAGTTCTGTGAGCTTTGTCTTGGGTCTGAGATATTCTTTTCTGTAAACCTCCTACTTCTTCGACTCAACTTGAATTTGTTTCGAACTAAGGCGCTGGTTCTCTTCTTATTGGTCCTATTGAATTTCTTGGATCCAAGGGTTATCTTTGAAGTTGTCAATTGATTTATTTCTAGCAAACTTCATTGCTTGAGCGTCTTTGTTTATCTGGGAATTGGATACATTCTCTTAAATCTATGAGCATTATCCTTGATATTGTTTCTCCGTTCTAAATCTTGTATCCTTCTAAGTAGACTTGAGAATTGTTTGATATCACGTGCGACTTGTAGACGTATACGTAACGCGACACGTTAGTTCTTTAAGACGTGATATGTGTATATGGAAGGTGAAGCGGTAGGTGTGTAACGTTATGATGAGTTGTGGGTGTTTTGTGTAACGACCCAATTTCTGGTACGTCATGATCATACTAGAAACTGAGCGCTACCAACTTATCTTCCTAATTATTATCTATTATTTATTATATGAGCCTGATTCGTTGTTAAAAGCGTAGTTATTTTGTGAGGTACTTTTTTTTAAAACATTTGGATTAATAAATAGAATCATTCATAAGCAATTCACAAATAATAATAGATAAAACGGTTATAAACAACCACACATAAATACATCTCAAGCAGTTGAAACATTCCGTGATCCAGCTTTATTAGAGTATAGCCTTTTAGTTAGAACACCCCTAGACATAGCTAGATAATAACTATATACATATATATACATACAACATCCCAGGTCCTGACCTGTTCAAGAAGTCCCTAAGCTGGCGCCCAGGCTAGCCTAGACTCTATACTCACCTAGTCCCTCTAAACTACTAAAGCGAGGGAAAGTACGTTCTAGGTCTTCAAAACTCAAGTCAGGTAGAACGTCACCAAAAGGTAGAACATCACCTACTACTCCTCTGCACGATCAGACATTGCCATAGGACGTCTCTCTGGTACCTCATCAAGTAGCCACACAATTAGGAGTCTCGTACACATTATTTAAGTTAAAGTTCACATACAAACGGGGTGCAGACATTGGCTGGTCTCACGGTATATACATATAAACAGAGAACGAGATTCATCCTAGACTCAGAAGACTACCTAGAGCGAAATCCTTTTTACAAACAGTCGTCAGTAGATTACGGAAGGGTACTCCTGCTTCCATCTGAAGGGGGAAGGGAGAGAGAAGGGGTAAGAACTGGGGAGTTCTTAGTAGGGCCGGGGTTATTAGTTAAATAGAAGATACAGATAAATAGAGAAGATAGAGAAAACAGATAGCAGAACACAATAGAAGAATACAAGAAAATAACACAACCACAAAGAATAGAATACAAACAAACAGAGCATACATTCATTCAATAATAATAACAGAGGAAATGCACAACCAAGTATGATGCATGTCTGTCCTATGCAGGCCATGAGCTCACGTGTTGGTTTACACCCTGCAACCCGACATTACCCAGGAACTAGTCCTAGATATGGCTTCCCTTTGTGTCCTTAGTGCATATGTGTCGGTGGTAAGAATACCACTCCTTCGTGACTACCAGCAGTCGACGCAAAGCCCGACCCCATAATATACGTACAAGGGGAAACAGTGATCCTCAGTTCGTGGGCGTCCCCGAGATCAATTCACAAACAAAACAATGATCCTCAGTTCGTGGGTTTCCCCGAGATCAACATACAACAACAAACACGATCCTCAGTTCGTGGGCTATACCCGAGATCAATACTCAAAAATACAGTAATCTTCAGTTCGTGGGTTATACCCGAGATCAACATACAACAAAACAACTTTCTGTAGGTGAACTTCGGCCTACAGAAATAGCACTTCTGTAAGTGAACTTCGGCTTACAGAAATAGCGCCCCTGTAAGTGAACTTCGGCTTACAGGTATCACAAATCTCTATAGGTGAACTTCGGCCTACAGGAGCAACACCCTGAGATACACAATTGATATTCACTGTAGGTGAACTTCGGCCTATAGGAATAACAACTTACTGTAGGTGAACTTGGGCCTACAGGACCTCTAGGGCCAATAGAAAAGCATCAGATGAACATATAATAGAACATCATGCCACAAGGCTTAACTCTTTATTCTTATACTCTTCTCCTCTATTATCTTTGTTATATTACTCTTTTCTCATTATCATCATTCAATATCATTCTCATTATTCATCATCACTTTCACATTCTTATGTAGTACTTCTTTCTTTCTCTATTCAATCATACTATACAAACTTTACATCTTTCACTTTCATAATATCTTGGCTCAAACCATTTCTCTTTATCAGATTACTCTTTTCTCTGTAACCCTTTATTCTATTCTGGTTACTCTATTCTCTGTGTTTCTCTATTCTGCTCTGATTTCTCTGTTTAACGTATGTATTTAAAGCTTATGTAAATTTCCGTATGAATAGTTAACCTGTCCCAAGTATAGGTTCATTAAGTCTATACTGAAACAGTTTAACCTTTCATATAATACCTAACCCTAGTCGCAACTCAAGGACTAACTATGTTGCCCTAGTTCGTTCACTAGTCTTTGTCTGTTTTTCTGTCGTTAAAACTTTACAGACTTTTCTTTCGATTTTTATCTTTTCTTCAACTTTTTATCTTTTATTTATCTTTGCCTCACTAATATGTTTTTACCACTCCCTAAGTGTTTTATGAAGGTAATTATGAGATTCTGCACTTAAAGTTGTCTTTCTAAAGCTTTTACAGAAAACTGCCTTTTCTGCATTATTTTATTATTTCTTATTATTTTATCATTAAATTTTCGAAAATTAACTTATTTTTACTTTTAACCTTTAAAATTCACTTTTTACCACCCGTAACTTTTAATATTTCTACTTTTACCATCCTAACTTTCAAAAATTACAAAATAACCCCTCAAACACCAAAATATTTACTTCCTTGCCCTTTTCAAGATCTAAAAGGTGTTCTTCATTGTTCTTCACCACACTCAAAGTGTTCTTCGTGTTCTTCATAAATTCTTCAAATTCTTTCTCTGTTTTTACCCGTTTTTCAGTCTTTTCAGCAACCGATTTTTACCATAATTCAAAATAAAATTGCAGCCACTAAAACCCCATCTTTTCTACATGATTTCAACATAAATTGAACCTCAATTTAAGCTTAGGGTTTCATTTTTTCAGCTGCCCAAGAACATGAACTTTAAAGCTTGAATTTCATCAAATTTCATCAAAATTTCACCAAATTTTCACCAAGAATCAATCATATATGCAACCAATTTTTAGCACAGCCAAATAATACAACATTCACACAACTCAAACACAAATAATCAAGATTAATTTCGTGACACCCTACCTTGATTTGCTGCTCCAAATTCGGTTAGACTTTTAGGTGGTCCTTAAGCACTTTTTCCTCCTAAATCACATCAAAAACAACTTTAAATCCAAAAACTTTCAACTGACCAAATCCCACTCAGTATGTTAGGAAGAGATATCTCACCTTAGACTTGCTGGAAATTAATGTTTCTTGGCCCTCAAGTCAAGTTAAGCATGATTCCTAAGGAAGAACATCAAGAAAAGACATGTTTTGCATGGTTTTCCTTGAAAACCGAATTGAAATGGGAGGGAGACAGCCATCTCACCTTATTTACATCCTTGATAAGTTACATGGTTATGTAGAGGAAGAAGAGAGGATCATTTTGGTGAAATCGGACTTTTGATTTGAGTTTTAGTTCAGAAGAAATCAAGCTTTGAAGATTAAGTGTTCATGAAAGTTTCTGTCTTTTCTCTCTTGTTATTTTCGGCCAAAATGATGAAATGAGACAGCCTTGGAGGTCTTGGGGGTGTAAAGTGAGTTGTGATTGGTTGGCTTGGAGGTGGGTTAAAATAATATTAAAATATCTCAGGTATACAACTACTAAAACTAGATGTATCAGAACACTTGTAAAAACATCTCTAAAAATTATTTTCTGAGCTACTTGCATAAATGACACTAGTAACATATTTATTATGAGAATAAAACATGTATAATGAGGCCTTAGCATTGCTAAAGTCATCAGAGAGTGCTGGTGCTAAGTTGCACCAGTAAACCGTAAACCCGGTTAAACCGATTTTCTATTTTTAACTAAAACAGACCAGGTAATCTTATAATATCATTCAAGCATTTTATAATACTAATATAATGATAATATAATACTATTATCTCTCTCCTCTCATGAATCGAGTCCGGTTCGTCAAACAGAGACTATTTACGAAAATCAGAATCAAAATTGCCAACCGATACGGTTCAAAAACTAGGTTCTTCGTGACCGCGTTATCGAGCTTGCCTCGGAAAAGGTTCTAGCTTAAGGATGACATAATGATAATGAGGATTGAGATGCTTGATGATATAATAGAGGTGTTCCCTTTACTGATCTTCCGGAGAAATCCGTACTTTCAGAAAAGATCTCATGTACTCGAAAATCAGGGTTCTTACATTCTACCCCCCTAAAAGAAAATTTTGCCCTCAAAATTTCAGCCACGTGCAAGAATCCTTCTTCAAGCGGTCTATTTCCTTCAAGCCATCCTGATGAAGAGATCGGTCCGTTCCTTACAACATCCAAATCTCACACAGCCATAGCCATGAAGATCATAACAACTATGAAGATAGCTGTGGCTCATGTCGATTTGTCTTTTGGAGCTCGATTAAACCATGTCTATTCACAGTCATTGAGGTCTTATCCGCACCAAACAATCAACATTAAAGTGATCAGTCTTAATATCTCAAGCTAGGCACGAACATTGCCAAAATGAGCACTCATAGACATTCATGCCAAATGTATCTTGAAGATACCCTAACAGCATGAGACACACAAGCAGAGTATGCAACGAAGCATAGTCAGTCCACTCCCCAGGCTCTACTGGGAACGAACTGCTCTGATACCAAATTGTAACGACCCAATTTCTGGTACGTCATGATCATACTAGAAACTGAGCGCTACCAACTTATCTTCCTAATTATTATCTATTATTTATTATATGAGCCTGATTCGTTGTTAAAAGCATAGTTATTTTGTGAGATACTTTTTTTTAAAATGTTTGGATTGATAAATAGAATCATTCATAAGCAATTCACAAATAATAATAGATAAAACGGTTATAAACAACCACACATAAATACATCTCAAGCAGTTGAAACATTCCGTGATCCAGCTTTATTAGAGTATAGCCTTTTAGTTAGAATACCCCTAGACATAGCTAGATAATAACTATATACATATATATACATACAACATCCCAGGTCCTGACCTGTTCAAGAAGTCCCTAAGCTGGCGCCCAGGCTAGCCTAGACTCTATACTCACCTAGTCCCTCTAAACTACTAAAGCGAGGGAAAGTACGTTCTAGGTCTTCAAAACTCAAGTCAGGTAGAACGTCACCAAAAGGTAGAACATCACCTACTACTCCTCTGCACGATCAGACATTGCCATAGGACGTCTCTCTGGTACCTCATCAAGTAGCCACACAATAGGAGTCTCGTACACATTATTTAAGTTAAAGTTCACTTACAAACGGGGTGCAGACATTGGCTGGTCTCACGGTATATACATATAAACAGAGAACGAGATTCATCCTAGACTCAGAAGACTACCTAGAGCGGAATCTTTTTTACAAATGGTCGTCAGTAGATTACGGAAGGGTACTACTGCTTCCACCTGAAGGGGGAAGGGAGAGAGAAGGGGTAAGAACTGGAGAGTTCTTAGTAGGGCCGGGGTTATTAGTTAAGTTCGTTAATTTCGTGTTGTTTTGCAGGTAAATAGCAGAATACAGAAAGCAGTAAATAGAAGATACAGATAAATAGAGAAGATAGAGAAAACAGATAGCAGAACACAATAGAAGAATACAAGAAAATAACACAACCACAAAGAATAAAATACAAACAAACAGAGCATACATTCATTCAATAATAATAACAGAGGAAATGCACAACCAAGTATGATGCATGTCTGTCCTATGCAGGCCATGAGCTCACGTGTCGGTTTACACCCTGCAATCTGACATTACCCAGGAACTAGTCCTAGATATGGCTTCCCTTTGTGTCCTTAGTGCATATGTGTCGGTGGTAAGAATACCACTCCTTCGTGACTACCAGCAGTCGGCGCAAAGCCCGACCCCATAACATACGTACAAGGGGAAACAGTGATCCTCAGTTCGTGGGCGTCTCCGAGATCAATTCACAAACAAAACAATGATCCTCAGTTCGTGGGTTTCCCCGAGATCAACATACAACAACAAACACGATCCTCAGTTCGTGGGCTATACCCGAGATCAATACTCAAAAAAACAGTAATCTTCAGTTCGTGGGTTATACCCGAGATCAACATACAACAAAACAACTTTCTGTAGGTGAACTTCGGCCTACAGAAATGGCACTTCTGTAAGTAAACTTCAGCTTACAGAAATAGCGCCCCTGTAAGTGAACTTCGGCTTACAGGTATCACAAATCTCTATAGGTGAACTTCGGCCTACAGGAGCAACACCCTGAGATACACAATTGATATTCACTGCAGGTGAACTTCGGCCTACAGGAATAACAACTTACTGTAGGTGAACTTGGGCCTACAGGACCTCTAGGGCCAATAGAAAAGCATCAGATGAACATATAATAAAACATCATGCCACAAGGCTTAACTCTTTATTCTTATACTCTTCTCCTCTATTCTCTTTGTTATATTACTCTTTTCTCATTATCGTCATTCAATATCATTCTCATTATTCATCATCACTTTCACATTCTTATGCAGTACTTCTTTCTTTCTCTATTCAATCATACTATACAAACTTTACATCTTTCACTTTCACAATATCTTGGCTCAAACCATTTCTCTTTATCAGATTACTCTTTTCTCTGTAACCCTTTATTCTATTCTAGTTACTCTTTTCTCTGTATCTCTTTACTTTTCTCTCGTTACTCTATTCTCTGTGTTTCTCTACTCTGCTCTGATTTCTCTGTTTAACGTATGTATTTAAAGCTTATGTAAATTTCCGTATGAATAGTTAACCTGTCCCAAGTATAGGTTCATTAAGTCTATACTGAAACAGTTTAACCTTTCATATAATACCTAACCCTAGTCGCAACTCAAGGACTAACTATGTTGCCCTAGTTCGTTCACTAGTCTCTGTCTGTTTTTCTGTCGTTAAAACTTTACAGACTTTTCTTTCGATTTTTATCTTTTCTTCAACTTTTTATCTTTTATTTATCTTTGCCTCACTAATATGTTTTTACCACTCCCTAAGTGTTTTATGAAGGTAATTATGAGATTCTACACTTAAAGTTGTCTTTCTAAAGCTTTTACAGAAAACTGTCTTTTCCGCATTATTTTATTATTTTTATTAAAATATTATTTTTAATTAAATATTATTATTTAATATTTTATTATTTTTTATTATTTTATCATTAAATTTTCGAAAATTAACTTACTTTTACTTTTAACCTTTAAAATTTACCTTTTACCACCCGTAACTTTTAATATTTCTACTTTTACCACCCTAACTTTCAGAAATTACAAAATAACCCCTCAAACACCAAAATATTTACTTCCTTGCCCTTTTCAAGATCTAAAAGGTGTTCTTCACTACACTCAAAGTGTTCTTCGTGTTCTTCATAAATTCTTCAGATTCTTTCTCTGTTTTTACCCGTTTTTCAGTCTTTTCAGCAACCGATTTTTACCATAATTCAAAATAAAATTGCAGCCACTAAAACCCCATCTTTTCTACATGATTTCAACATAAATTGAACCTCAATTTAAGCTTAGGGTTTCATTTTTTCAGCTGCCCAAGAACATGAACTTTAAAGCTTGAATTTCATCAAATTTCATCAAAATTTCACCAAATTTTCACCAAGAATCAATCATATATGCAACCAATTTTTAGCACAGCCAAATAATACAACATTCACACAACTCAAACACAAATAATAAAGATTAATTTCGTGACACCCTACCTTGATTTGCTGCTCCAAATTCGGTTAGACTTTTAGGTGGTCCTTAAGCACTTTTTCCTCCTAAATCACATAAAAAACAACTTTAAATCCAAAAACTCTCAACTGACCAAATCTCACTCAGTATGTTAGGAAGAGATATCTCACCTTAGACTTGCTGGAAATTAATGTTTCTTGGCCCTCAAGTCAAGTTAAGCATGATTCCTAAGGAAGAACATCAAGAAAACACATGTTTGGCATGGTTTTTCTTGAAAACCGAATTGAAATGGGAGGGAGACAGCCATCTCACCTTATTTCCATCCTTGATAAGTTACATGGTTATGTAGAGGAAGAAGAGAGGATCATTTTGGTGAAATCGGACTTTTGATTTGAGTTTTAGTTCAGAAGAAATCAAGCTTTGAAGATTAAGTGTCCATGAAAGTTTCTCTCTTTTCTCTCTTGTTATTTTCGGCCAAAATGATGAAATGAGACAGCCTTGGAGGTCTTGGGGGTGTAAAGTGAGTTTTGATTGGTTGGCTTGGAGGTGGGTTAAAATAATATTAAAATATCTCAGGTGTACAACTACTAAAACTAGATGTATCGGAACACTTGTAAAAACATCTCTAAAAGTTATTTTCTGAGCTACTAGCATAAATGACACTAGTAACATATTTATTATGAGAATAAAATATGTATAATGAGGCCTTAGCATTGCTAAAGTCATCAGAGAGTGCTGGTGCTAAGCTGCACCAGTAAACCGTAAACCCGGTTAAACTGATTTTCTGTTTTTAACTAAAACAGACCAGGTAACCTTATAATATCATTCAAGCATTTTCTAATACTAATATAATGATAATATTATACTATTATCTCTCTCCTCTCATGAATCGAGTCCGGTTCGTCAAACAGAGACTATTTACGAAAATCAGAATCAAAATTACCAACCGATACGGTTCAAAAACTAGGTTCTTCGTGACCGTGTTATCGAGCTTGCCTTGGAAAAGGTTCTAGCTTAAGGATGACATAATGATAATGAGGATTGAGATGCTTGATGATATAACAGAGGTGTTCCCTTTACTGATCTTCCAGAGAAATCCGTACTTTCAGAAAAGATCTCATGTACTCGAAAATCAGGGTTGTTACATTCTACCCCCTAAAACAAAGCTTTGGCCTCAAAATTTCAGCCACGTGCAAGAATCCTTCTTCAAGCGGTCTATTTCCTTCAAGTCATCCTGACGAAGAGATCGGTCTGTTCCTTACAGCATCCAAATCTCACACAGCCATAGCCATGAAGATGATAACAGCTATGAAGATAGCTGTGGCTCACGTCGATTTGTCTTTTGGGTAGCGTTTGTTTTTAGAGACACGACAGAACAGGACATCGAGACAAAGACAATAAGACGGAGACATTAAAAATTATGTTTTGTGTATCGTGTTTGGATACGATGGATAGGACACTAATGTAATGTCCAGTATTATGTTTGGATACACATGGACAAGACTAAAATATTATATAAAATGACTAAAATAGCCATGTGATTCCAAATTTTCTAATATAAACTAATTTAATAAAGAATGAGAGTACGCAGGAGTACAAACAGTGGGAACTTGAAAAAAATATTTAAAGCAGTCAAAAATTTTAATAAAAAATTATATAATAGTATTTATATTAAAATAAAATTTATAAATATAATTATTTTTTTTAAATTTATTATTAATATGTAAGAATCCATATGGTTAATATTAACAAAAAAAATAAATCTCAGTTTGATTAATAAAAAATTTCGTTTAGGTTAATAAGCCAAATTAATTTTAAATACAAAATCAGTTTTAAAAAAAGAATCCAACTTTACATGAAAAAAAATTAATTTTTGCACATAAAAATCTATTTTTATTTAGAAAACTAATTTTTTTTATCTAAAATTTTATTTTTCTTTTTAAAAAATTGATTTTTCTTTAAATTATATAAAATCAATTACAACTTATAAATTATTTTTTAGCATTTTTAAATATCAATTTTACCTTTATAATATTTATCTTTCAAGTCTCAAGACTAATTATTTTTGTTATTATTTTTATTACAAATTAAATAATATAATATAAAGTTAAAATAATGTTGAAGTAAGAATGATAAGAAAAAAGAATTATCCAGTCCAATAAAAATTTCTATAAAAAGGTGAGAGTACCTGAGAAAAAAAAGAGAAAGAAGGAGGATGTAGGGATAGAAAAAGAGTATGGAGAAAAAAAAAATACTTTCTGAGAACGATGCAAAATAGGAAAAATAAGAAGGGATAACAGTGGAATAATAAAAAATAGCACCATGGACAAAAAAGAAAAAAAATTCATAAAAACAATCCGTGTCCCTCTTCTAAATCCCGTGTCCATCATTGTCCTTCGTAAAAGAGTGGACACAAAAGTATAAAAAACTGTCTCGGAGACAATATGTTCAGTGTCTATGTCTTTGCTTCCAAACGCTTTTTAAAGATGTGCTGTCCATGTCTCCGTATCGTGTCTCCGAAAACAAACGCTACCTTGGAGCTCGATTAAACTATGTCTATTCACAGTCATTGAGGTCTTATTCGTACCAAACAATCAACATTATGGTGATCAGTCTTAATATCTCAAGCTAGGCACGAACATTGCCAAAATGAGCACTCATAGACATTCATGCCAAATATATCTTGAAGATACCCTAACAGCATGAGACACACAAGCAGAGTATGCAACGAAGTATAGTCAGTCCACTCCCCAGGCTCTACTGAGAACGAACTGCTCTGATACCAAATTGTAACGACCCAATTTCTGGTACGTCATGATCATACTAGAAACTGAGCGCTACCAACTTATCTTCCTAATTATTATCTATTATTTATTATATGAGCCTGATTCATTGTTAAAAGCGTAGTTATTTTGTGAGGTACTTTTTTTTTAAAACATTTGGATTAATAAATAGAATCATTCATAAGCAATTCACAAATAATAATAGATAAAACTGTTATAAACAACCACACATAAATACATCTCAAGCAGTTGAAACATTCCGTGATCCAGCTTTATTAGAGTATAGCCTTTTAGTTAGAAAACCCCTAGACATAGCTAGATAATAACTATATACATATATATACATACAACATCCCAGGTCCTGACCTGTTCAAGAAGTCCCTAAGCTGGCGCCCAGGCTAGCCTAGACTCTATACTCACCTAGTCCCTTAGTGTGCGGATGTTAAGCACGTCGTTTTAACCCCATCCTGTTTTATAGCGTTCGATGCCTTGCCTTGCTATCACACGTTTGAACCGTGTCATCTTTTGCTTTGAGCCTATCTTGCAACGTTGCTTTGCAATCACACTCCTACCTTTGTACCCTTATGCATACGACAATCCAAGTATTTGAAAACCGTATATATGTTTATGTTTTGAGATATTTTTGCTTCTTCCTTAAATGTTTTCAAGGGTGAAGTATATGAAATTTCTTTCGGTTTGTATCAATTTTCGAGGACGAAAATTTTTATAAGGTGGGTAGAATGTAAGACCCAAAACCTTTGAAAAGTCTTTTTATGATCAAGTCTCAAATCATATAGTTATTTATAGCCTTAATTTCAGAAATCATTTTATGTAAGATAATTAAGGCAAGTTTTGATTTATTGAATTTGAGATAAGTTATGATCATTATCCAATTTTGTAATTATTGGATTATTTTCTATAATTACATTATAGAATTGGCAGTTATGAAATAATAAGGAATTTATATGATTTGGATTGAATAATTAATATTTTTAATATGTTAATATTGCTGTTTTGAAAAATAGAGAAATTAATTATATTATTTCTAATATTTAGATTTGGGCATTTTATTGAAAATAATTTGTAAAGTTGATGAGCAAATAGTATTTTCCTATATATGATTAGTGTTGGATTTAATTTGGGTTTCAATTACTCTATTACCCTAATTTTATTAAAGTTACCAAAGTGCCCC
Source organism: Arachis hypogaea (assembly GCF_003086295.3). NCBI lineage: Eukaryota > Viridiplantae > Streptophyta > Magnoliopsida > Fabales > Fabaceae > Arachis > Arachis hypogaea. The sequence continues at coordinate 38,059,224 of NC_092048.1, read as the reverse complement.
TAACCCTAGGTTTCAAAAATGAAACCCTAATTCCCTTCATCCTAGTAGCCGCAGCCTCACCTCCCTCAACACACACAGTTTGTTTCCCTTAACCCACGAAGAAAAGCAGAAGCAGTGAACCACCGCGGAGAAACGGAAGAAGGGAGGAGAGGAAGACTCGCGCCGGCGTGCTGGGCTCCACCGCCGCCAAGGGCGGTTCTGTGGCTATCGGAACCACTACTGAAGCTTCTGTCCTTTAGTTCAGTTAGTATTCTTTAGTTACCGTAAGTACCTTTGCCTCGAAACCTTGCCCGTTCATATCCCGTGATGTGTTTTAAAGTTTTCGCAATATTTATGTCTTTAGGATTAAGTTAACGGGGCCACATATTGCGAGTAAAGGTTGTTTCTGCTGCTGCAAAATTGAGCAAAGCTGTGATTCAAGCTGTTGATGATTTCGGGTTGAGGCAGAAAGGACTCTGTGACGCGTTTGAGTTATGGAATTTGCGTTTTGAGGTAGGGGCGCTTTCCAAAAACTATATTTTAAGTATTGGAATTATTACATATGGATACTGTTGTGAGATATTGTGTATTTGGTGATTGTATCTGCCTTATGTGTTATTTGATTGACTCGAGTGATTATGGATGTTGGTTTGGTTGAATTGTTGTGCGGCTTTGTGAAATGTAATGTTTTGAAGTGATTCTTTAAAGATTTGAAATCTGAGTTTAATCCGTTGAGGATTGATTTGATTTGAGTCAATTATTTGATGATGTGAAAAGTCGAATACACTTTTGAATTCAGCCTGGTTTACTTTAATTGACTTGATCTTGGACAAATGATTTGTTACTGAACCGTTTCTTTAAAACTTTGGAAATGAGTTAAATCGGTTGATATTAAGTTAACTTTGAAATGATTTTCTTGAGATATTCCACTGAGGCGACTGTTGGATTTAGCTTGCTTTGAATTGATTTCTGGTTTTGAGCTGTTGAAAAGGAATGAGAAACGGTTTAGTTGGGACCCGATCCGGGTGGCAAAAGTCCAAGTTTTAGGGGAGGTACTGCCGAAATTTCTACAAAATCCTAGTCTTGTTTAAAAAGTTATTTAAAAAGGATTGGATTTGAGAAGTTGTATTATTTGATTTATTAAGAGAATATTTATATTTTCAAGCTTAATTTATTTAGTGAACTTTATGCCTTGAGTTTGACTTATTTAGAAATAAACTATTTTTACCGTTTGAATCACTGAAGGAAAGAATGATGCTCTAATATTGATTTCAATATAAAAAGGAGCTTTTAGTGATTTCAAAGGATTCTAGACTTTTGATTGAGTAATTAAGTTTGAAGCATTTTGGAAGAGTTAGAAAAATGGGTTCCAAAAAGAAACCTGAAAGTGGTTTGATTCAAATGAACCGGTTCCTTTTCAAATGAGTTGATTTTTGGACCGGGTTGGAACTTGTGATTTTGTATGGTCGGTTTCATAATAAATTCAGTTTTATTTACTTGAACCGAGAATCCATGATTTTAAGAGTTTCAATGAATTTTAAGGAATTGATATAGGTTGACCTTCCCTAAAGACTTGGGACTCTGCCGAGAAGCTTTTATTATAAAATCCCATTGTTGGACGGGTGGTTTTGAATACTTTGAAATAAATCCTTAACTTGCCATGGTTTTGGAAGTTTTGGAAAGAGAATGCCGAGAGTGGCTTTGTTTTAAAAAGGGAACTCGCTTTGAGTAAATTTGGCTTATGAGCCTGAGATGATTTGAAAATGAGATCTTTAAAGCCAAGGCTGAAAAGAGTTAAAATTTGATTTCAAAGTGAAATGGCTTAAGAAAAGTGATTTGTGGCTTAAATGCCGGTTTTATGAATTTGATGATGTTGAATGGTGGAAGTGCTGTTTTGTTATGGGCCGGAATGGCTGTGTATGATTATGAATATTGGTTGGTTCTGGATTGAACCGTGAGCCGGAATGGCTGTGTATGATATTGATTTATGGCTGATTGCCGAATGAGTTATGGGCCGTATGGCTGACTATGAATTATGAATTTAAGCCGGATGGCTGAGATGGATGTTGATCCATGGCTGGGACTGAATGAATATATGCTTGAGATACCTGGGTAGTAGCAAGGGTTGTGGTTCATCCCACTTGCTCCAGGTCAGAGACTGTGACGCCTGGGTAGTAGCGGTAGTAGTGGTGATTCCACTCGCTCCAGGTTGAGCTTTTAAACACCCGTCTGGGTAGTAGCCGCAGTAGTGGTTATTCCACTGGCTCTGGGTTGAGCGGGTAGTAGCAATGGGGTTGTAGCTCAAACCTACTTGCTCCGCGATGGGTGTTTCTGTCCATGGTTAGCTACCAGGACGTGTCGGGTTGGCTATATAACTGACAGATGATATCATCAGCCATTAGGGACAGGCATGCATCATACGCATCTATGTGACATTGTTTGGGTGTGCATATTATACTTGGTTTGTCTATGTGATTAATTGCTAATTGTTCTACTTGCAATAACTGTTTGTTTGTGCTTGCATCTTCCTAATTGTGTTTGCTACTGGGACTTTGTTGGACTGTGGTGATTGGTTGATGGTTGGATTGTTTGGGCCTAGGGCCGTGGTTGGAATGAGATGAACCGATGGTTGATTTCGGTTTTGTGTTTCTGATTTGGAATAAAATATGAAAGGCTATTTTGTTTCAGCATAGATAAACCGTTTTGAAAGGCTTTTGAGTCTTTGAGAATTGAATGGTTCCTCTTTTAGAAAAGATTTCCGACTTTACTTTCATTGTAAACCGTTGTTTTTGAAAGGAGGCATGAGACGGTTATTAATCACTGGTGCGGTTATCTTCATGTATCCTATTACAGTAATTCCTAAAAACCCTCTACTGAGAACCCTTTTGAGGATGATGTTCTCACCCCCCCTACATTTTTCCCCTTTCAGGATATGGGCGCAGAAGTTACGAAGAGCTTATTTAATTGTTGTTGTGATGCTTTGTATTGTTTTAGTTATGGTTTATGGTACCCTCGCCTTTATCTTGATATAATCCGTAAGAGGGATAGGAATTGTATTGAATTATGTTTGTAATATTACTTACATATATGTATGTATATATATGGATGTACTATTTATGAGTTTTTGTAAGTTGTATGGTATCTATGGATGTACGTTATCGAACGAAAGTAATTTTCGGGAGCGGTTTTGCGGTTTAAAGTTTTAAACAGGCTCATATTTTAGTATTAAATAGTATAAGTGTCGTCGTAATGTCTGAGCTATCAGAGTCGCGCAGCCGGAAGCGTGAGCTTTGGTAGTTAGGGTGTTACAAAATTATTATTGTGGAGTTTATGTAAAATAGATTTTAATAAATATTATATTTTTAAAATTTTAATGATTAATTGATTATTATTAGATATTTAACTAATATATTTATTGTAGTTAAATTTTTTAAATCTTTTTAATAGTGTTGTTTAAATAATTTGTAGGTTAGCCATACTAATTAAATAACTAGTTAACACTAAATTTAGTATTATTTTAATAAATTAGTTATTATTATTAATTTTGCCTATGCTACATCTACGGTACATAGTCAGTTTCAAATCCAGACAAAAGAAGGATGGTTGTGTTAGGCCTTCAATAGCCAACATAAAAATTTAGTCGAATCTTCATAACATGGATCAAAGATGTTATTGCGATAAAGTTAGGTCGTTGACCAGAAGCAACGCGCTGTATGACTTGCGTACAGTGTTAAATGAGTAAGAGCCGTTGTATTGCTGCCCAGGTGTAGTGTTAAATGAGCAAAGATTTTTGTATTTTCATGAACGGACAAAGGTAAAAAAAGCTAGTTCACAAAAAAAAAGATAAATGTCGGAGCGACATAAGGTTGAGATTTGGGACATGGAATATAGGCACTCTAATAGGAAAATTCATGGAGGTGGTGGATACCATGACAAGGAGGAAGATTAACATCATGTGCCTACAAGAAACAAAATGGGTCAACGCAAAGGTTAGGGAGTTGGATACCTCTGGGTTCAAACTTTGGTATACAGAAAAGGTGAAGAATAGGAATAAGGTAGGTATTATCATAGATAAGCAGTGGAAGAAGGACGTAGTGAATGTCAAGAAGGTGGGTGATCGAATCATCTCTATCAAACTTGTGGTGGAAGGAGGTACTTTTCATGTATTTGCGCCTATGCATCAAGTGGGTTCGAATGAGCAACACAAGATAAGGTTTTTGGAGGATCTAGAGAGTTTGGTCCAAGACATACTTTTGGGAGATTTAAATGGCCATATTGAAAGAGAAGCGATTGGGCACAAAAGTATTCACGGAGACCATGGCTTCGGGGTGGTCAATACCGAAGGTAAAAACTATTTTGGACTTTTCATCAACATTTGACCTTCTCATCGCAAATACATGTTTTAAAAAGAGAGATGAACATCTTATAATCTATAGGAGTGACTTGACAAGCTCTCAATCGACTTCTTCTTGTTCAGGAAAGTCGACCGTAAATTTTGCATTAATTGTAAAATTATTTCGAGAGAATTTAACAACACAACATAGGATGCTCGTCATGAATTTTCACATTGAAAAAAAAATTGAGAAAAAGACATCATAGGAAGAACCCAAGAACGAAGTGGTGACAGATGAAAGATGAGGAACAAAGAAGTTTTCTAAGACGGGCAAGAGAAGAAGCAAAGTGGGAAGGGAATGGAAGCGTAGAGGAGATGTAGAAGGAGATGACAAAAGTTATTAGATGAACAACAAAAAAATGTTTTAGTGAATCTAGAGGGATAGGACTAAGAGACAAGGAGTCCTGGTTGTAGAATACGAGTGTACAAGAAAAGATAAAAAAATGAGTGTTTTAAAGAGTGGTATTTGTACCGCAATGCAGATAATTAGAAAAAATATAAGGCGGCTAAGAAAGGGACAAAAGTGGCTGTAAGTAAAGCTAGAACAAGAGCATATGAAGGTCTCTACAAGTCTTTAGACACGAAGAAAGGAGAAAAAAGGTATATATAGAATCGCAAAGAGTCGTGAAAGAAGAACGAGAGACTTGGATTACGTTAAGTGCATAAAGGATAACGATGGTGAGGTTTTGACTCAAGATGAGAAAATCAAAAGGTGGAAGGGCTACTTCTACGAGTTATTTAATGAAGGACATAAGACTCTTCCGAACTTTGGTCAGTTATGCACGAGGGAAGAAGATCAAAACTTCGACTACTATCGAAGGAGTCGATACTTCGAGATAAAAGAGGCTTTAAAACGGATGAAAAATGGCAGGCAGTAGGACCCGATAATATTCTAATTGAAGTTTAGAAGGGCCTTGAAAAGAATGGCATCAATTGGTTGACCAAACTTTTTAATGAGATATTTAAAGTCAAAGAAGATGCCAGATGAGTAGAGAAAGAGCACCTTGGTGCCTATCTAAAAGAATAAGGGGGATATATAGAGTTGCAAAAACTATTGAAGGATCAAACTCATGAGCCATGAAGTTATGAGAAAAGGGTGATAGAACGGAGGCTGAGACAAGAGACACAACTAACAGATAACCAATTTGATTTTATGCCAGGCAGATCCACTACTAAAGCTATATACCTATTAAGAAGGATGATGGAGAGGTATCGTAGTAATAAAAGTAATCTATATATGGTGTTTATTGATTTAGAAAAAGCATACAATAGGGTGTCAAGGGAGGTCTTATGGAAGGTTTTGGAAAGGAAGAGAGTAAGGATCGCATATATTCATGCAATTAGAGACATGTACTGTGGGGCTACAACTAGTGTAAAGACTCAAAGTGGTGTGATAGAGGAATTTTCTATTGGTATAGGATTACACCAGAGATCATCCTTAAGTCCATATCTTTTAACATTAGTCTTGGAAGTACTCACAGAGCATATCCAAGAGCCTATGTCATTATACATAATTTTTGGCGATGATATCATCCTTATGGGAGAGTCAAGGAAAGACCTAAATAAGAAGTTGAATTTATGGAAAGAAGCTCTAGAAGTGTATGGTCTGCGCATAAGCCATAACAAGACGGGATATATGGAATGTAAGTTCAGCCACCGAAGAAAAAACCCTATTATGGAAGTAAAGATTGAAGAAAATATCCTACGAAAAGTTAAAATTTTTAAGTATCTTAGGTGCATCATATAGGATAATAGAGATATTGAACAGGATATAAACCATAGGATCCAAGCAGGTTAGTCAAAATGGCGGAGTGCGTCTGGTTTTATATATGATAAAAAAGTGTCTTTAAAACTTAAAGGTAAATTCTATCGTACTGCCATCAGACCAGCTATGCTTTACGGTACAGAGTGTTGAGCGGCCAAAGGGGAGCACAAACATAAGTAAGTGTGGCAGAGATGAAGATATTGAGATGGATGAGTGATCATACACAATTAGATAGAATAAGAAACAAAGATATAAGAGAGAGAATTGGAGTAGCAGCTATTGTGAAAAAGATAATAGAATCGTCTCTTAGATTATTTGGACATGTGAGAAGAAGACCGACATAGCACCCAATCAGGAAGGTGGATGAGATGGAAGATGGACAAGGAGTGAAAGGCAGAGGAAGACGTAGGAAGACTATCCATGAGATTGTCAAACGAGATCTACATATAAACGGTCTCTCTGTAGACATAATACATGATAAAGCTCAATGATATTTTTTCATCCATTAACCGACCCCACCTAGTGGAACAATGCTTTGTTGTTATTGTTGTTGTTATGAAGTTATTAATTATTACTTAATAAATTATTTGATAAATTATTTATTAATAAATATATAATCATTTAAGGAATAATTAGTCTTGTAGTATTATGAATATGTATTATTAATGTATGTATGTATCTATGTATGTACGTATGTGTGTGAATAGAATAGAATAGAACACAATACAATATTAGTGTTATCAAAATTATAATTAATTAAAATTTTTAGAAATTATTAGGGTAAGTAATGGTAGTTTGTTAAACATAACTAAATTATGTTAATGATAATAAAAAATTATGCTTTTATCGTTATAAATTGTCATAAAATAATTAGTCAGGGTTTATGGATAACTTCGTTTGATATAATATTTGGCTATATTTTTGTAGAGTTTACGAGTGTTGACGTGTAACCACCTTCTACCACCAAATCCGTACAATCCTATTCTGGAGGAGTATTTACAACAAATTGATTTTTATCACGTTTTTTAGATTGAAATAATTCAATGTCAATCAACAATGGTAAATACTTTAATCGAGAGGTGGCACTCTGACACACATAAATTTTACCTTCTGATTGGTGAGTGTGCTATGGCATTGGAAGATGTGTCTATTATTCTTAGTCTTCTGACAAATGGTCTTCCAGTGATATGAGTGATTATGAGTAGTCACAATGCCTTAGAGACTGAGTGTTTGTACCAGTTTGGGGTTGCACCTAGAAAGGTAGATTATAGAGGAAGCTTCGTAAAGTTGACGCATGGCTTCAGAATTTAAAAGATCATTTAGATTTGACTGACGAAAATGGTATTCAGAGGTACATGAAGTGCCACATCATGTTATTATTTGGTACAATCTTGTTTGGAGACAAGTCTAGGGCAGCTATGCACTGAAAATTTCTGCCTTTGCTTTGCGACTTCGGCAGTATCGGAGAATTTAGTTGGGGATCGGCGTGCCTAGCACACTTGTACAGAGTGCTAAATAGGACATCTCATTTTGACTAAAAGAAAATCGATGTTCCACTAACACTTCTGCTAGGTTGGGCTTAGATCTGTCTACCATTTCTTGCGTCGATTCCTGGTCATCCCCTCATTTTTTGCTCGCAAACAGGTAAAAGTAAATTTAGCTAAGTGTTGCACATTGTATTTTAATATTTAGGATAAAATTATGTTAACAAAATAAATAAATTTAGTGACATAACTGGGAGCATGCTGACCGACGCTATAGATTTCTTTCGTTTGCTCACTTTAGGAAGTCGTTGGATGAGCTGCAGGAAGACCAAGTATGTTTTTATGATATAAGTGTTTGTTTAGGGTTGAATCTTATTATTATTTGGTGTGTAATCATCTGTTTCTTTTAATGTGTCTAGTTTCTGTGGAACACTTATGGTGTTGATCGCATTAAGCCAAATTAATCCCTGCAGACATCCTTCAGCACTCAGTTGTGTTGAGCGCTACGGTACTATTGATATCATTCGAATGCATTGAGTAGAATGCAACTGATAGGTTTAGGCAACAATTTGGTTTCGTCCAGGAAGTTCCTCATTAGGAATGGTGTATAGGCAAAGCTCACGGGAAAGTCCTAAATAGCCCTAAGAATCTTGACTAGTACACCATCACCACTTATTCATTTTGGGTGATGCAGTGGACGAATAGGTATAGTCACGTTCATACAGCTTCTCGTGCCTCTACAGCATCCCCTAGAGTTACATGTATTAGTACCGCGCAAACTATGGCAATCGCTTGAACTTGTCAGATCTTGTGGTGCAAAAGAACCAAGGGGGCAATCCCGTTGGTGATGATGAGAATCAAGAGTAGCAGCCACAGTCACCGCCACCGCCACAGCCACAACAACAACCACATGCTACACTGAGCCAAGAGACATAGCATTCCTCGATCCCATATATTCGTTGCACACATTTTACTCCATTATACCCATTACATCACCAGTATTGGAGTGTTTCACAGTTTGGCACAGGAGAAGGAGCTTCATTTAGCTAGCTGCTTGGGTCATGGCTTTAGATCCAGGCCAATCACGATCTAGCCATCAGCCTAGTATGATGTCGAGTAGGTATTCCTTGGATTTGAGGCATCCATGCTGCACTTCTTCGGGAAATTCTACAGGGAGAGTATCTAGTGACTTGAGTAGGAGTGACGTGGGTCGAGAGATTTTACACAGTGGGAACCTATAACGTATTTCAATGGGTCTAATTGAAGAAAACACTAAGGAGGTTGATCATGAGACTGATGACTACCTAGTAGACCCCCTGGAGAGTGATGACGATGAGGATGAGGATGAGAATGTTGATCAGAAATCCTACAACAATGATTACGATCGTGGTGATGATCCAAGGCCTAGTGTAGGGTACTGTATTTTGTTGGTTGATGACCTAGTAGACTATTTGGTTTTTTTAGTTGGTAGATAAAATGTTATTACTTAGTTTCCAGTAATTTGGTTGATGTATACGATGTATTTGTATTTCTATGTCTATGTAGGCGGTACACACTACAAGAAAAACGCTGAGTACTTTTGAAATTACCGTCGAAAAATGAATAAAATTTGATGGTAAGTTAATTACCAACGCATTTACCGTCGAAAGGAATCCGACAGTATAAACCTCGTTGGTAACCAGTTACCGTCAGATTTTTTTGTTCGACGGTAATTACCATTAGATTCTGCGACAGATTAGCTGCCCAAAAAATCATTTGGTTACCAAAAAATTTTTTAGATGGAAATGTTGGCGCCACAATATCTTATTTTCCGCACTATTATTGTCGTATTATGCATTGGTAAATCCGACAGTAATGTCAATTTTTTTAAAAAATATTGTGACGTAATTTTTTAATATTTTATTTAAATTTATTTTTCACACAATTAGTGGTATATAATAGAAACCAATTATGTAATATTAAATATTCAAATAAATTTAAAGTCAATTAAATCAAACAAATACAATGAAACGGTAAAACAAAGCCCTAATCACTAAAGATCCTGGAAGTAGTAGTCATCATCATCATTCCCGTGCTCCTGCTAAGGCAGCGGAGAAGGTGGTGATGTTTATGTCCTATCGTCAATACTACTGCCACGAGAAACACCACTGCCACCAGCAATTAGGCCACTGCTACCGGCGCGCATCTGAGTTTGGTACACCGCCATTTGCTGCTCCATTTGCTAAAGCCGCTCCAACTGCCCTCTCCACTCCAGCCTATGGTCATCCGTGTCCGTCACTCGTGTGAGAATCTTCTGATACCTCTGCGAGTCTCGGTCAGAAGATATAAACTAGCTAATAAGGTTTGACTATACTAAGTTTTTACCCCCCACATCTGAAACCATCGCTCTCTGGTCTCAAAGGAGATCTTCTTGTAGCTCGGCCATGGATGGTCGTACATCAGCTTAATGACGTTGGTTATCTCCTGAGTACATATGTTGTTGTTTGGCGCAAACCTATCAACAATTCACAAACAAACTAATATGGCAATATAAATTAAATCTTCAGAAGTAAATAACCATAATATATAGAGATTTTTTTTAGAAATTTTGGCAGAGTTTCATCTATAACTGGAATGTGCCATAAACTCTATCCATCAACAATTAACTTAAACAGCACCAATTATCAACAATCAATTAACAACAACCAATAATCAAGAAGCAAAATCCATAAATACACTAAATTCATTAAACTAGAATCAATAATCAAGATATATCAAATACTTTCAGCAGTTCAAACCTATAGCCCTAGCTAAAACTAGAATCAATAGTCAAGAATCAATAATCAAGATATATCAAACATTTTTAGTATATAAAAGACTTAAAGTAGTACTTACGCCGTTCCGCCATAAGGCCATATCGTCAATTGTACGATGGGAGGTAGCAGAAGGCATTAGGTGGCCGGCTTCTCTTAGAAAATTTTTTTCTTCTTTTAATAAATTCTTAAAATCACAATAAAAATGGTGAAAAGAAAAACACTTGTTTAGAGGAAAAGAACTTAAATAACAAGGTTAATGATTAAATTAGTCTTTGAAAAATGAATTATTTTTTAAATTTATTTTGAAAGATTTTATTAATTAAATTAGTTTTTTAAAAATTACAAATTAATCACATTTGTTCTTCTGTCATCTCGTTGATAATTTATGCTAACGATTGATGATGTGAAACGTTAAATAAGAGCATAAATGACACCTAGTAATGAGTGTTTATGGATCGGATCCGATTCCCATATTCGCGGTGTGTATCCGAATCCAATCTGAAAATTATCGATATTGATCCGACCGCATACTAATAGGGTGTGATTGCGAATTTCAAGTAGGTATCTGCATATCTGATATGCATATTTACATATCTACAAAAATAAATAAATAAATAAATAAATATTCTTTTTATGTTTTATTTCAACTAATAATTATCATATATGTTGTATTATTTTATTTTTATTATTTAAGAAAAGTATGGTTAATAATATTTTACTTTAAAAGAGTAGAAAGCGAGGATTTTATTGATATTTTTTAATAAAAATAAACTTTTTAAATATTTTTATATTTTGTAGATATTTCCGACATGCATTCCGATCCGATCTGCAAACATGTGGATCAGATCGAGATTTTGACTATATCCGATCCGATTCGCGTTCACCCCTATTTAGCATGTTCAATTAGATGGTGATAAAATAATTTTATGAAAATATATAAATTTAGTCCCTTTTTCAAATTATATAAACTCTAATCTCAATATGACCTAGAGATTAAGTTGATATATTTTTATAAACATATATGGTCAGCATCCAATTGAATATACTAAGTATCATATATGTTGTTATTTATTAGTTAACATTTTACATCATAAATCATTGATAGAGTGACTGAAAATCAAACCGATTAATTTGTAATTTTTTATTGATAAAATTTTGTACGAACAAATTTGAAAAATGACTTATCTTTTAGAAATTAATTTGACCATTAAACTCCCAATAATAATAATAATAATAATAATAATAATAATAATAATAATTTTAGATTGATTTTTAACATATTGGCAATGTAAAAGATACATTATGAATTCATGTATTTCTATTTGTAAAATTCAAATACACTTTTCTTAATATACATTTATCAAGATATTTATATAGTAGATTATGCACGTAAAAAAAAAGGATAGATGGTGACTTTTGCTCGAGATTTTAAGTGATGAATAAATTAGATGATCAAAATTGGTCAAATTCATCTGCCTAATATCTATTTAAATGGACAAGTTTTGATAATAAAATTAAATTCGTTTAAATTTTACGAGTTGTGTTCGATTAATCCAATAAAAATAGATTCCTAAAATATTTTATATCAGATATTTTTGTTTCAAAAAAATTATTACATTTAGATTTTTAAAATTTATAAAAGTAAAATATATAAATTTAAATTAACGAATTTATTTATCCAAGTAAAATTAATAAATTTAATTAAAATAAGGAGTTATATATTTCAGTATATACTCTAAATTTTTTTTGTATTTAAAAAGAAAAATTTTTGGTCAATATTTTATCTGATATGATCTATTAATAAAAATATTGTTTGTTTAAAATTTTTAACTTAAAAATATTATTTTCATCAAAATATATTTTAAAAATAAAATAAAAAAATAAATAGACCAGTTCATTTTTTATTGGATTGGCTATAAATAATTTAGACTAAAAAATTATGACTTATAAATAAAACCGTTTAAATTAGGGGTGAATGCGGATCGGATCGGATCGGATATGACCAAAGTTTCGATCCGATCTGCACTATAATTATTGGATCGGATTGAATCCAATATCCGCAGTTTTTAAACTTGGATTTGATCTGATCCGATCCGATCCGTACATTTGCATATCGGATATCGAATATATCTGCAAAACACAAAAATTATTTTAAAAACTTATTTTTATTAAAAAATATTAATAAAATTTATTTTTTCTATTCTTTTAAATATGTTTACTTTTAAAATAATATTAAACGTACTTTTTTAAATAATATATTAAAATAATACAACATATATGATAATTATTAATTAAAATAAAACATAAAAAGAATATTTACCTATTTATCCATAATTCGATTCTATTAATATGCGGATCCGATCCGATAGCTTTGCGAATCGAATCTATATCCGTAATTTTCGGATCAAATTCGGATAAACACCGCGAATACCCAAATTGAATCCGATCCATCGACCTAATTTAAACGGGCCCATCTATTTAACTTACTGTATAGACAGGTCGGACTGCTCGTTTGAGGGAATAAATCCATAAAATAAATAAATGAAAAAGCAGTAACGGTTGGTAGTAACAGGGAAAGTGGTAAAGAAGAGAACGTCGAGATTAGATAACGAATTGTGGCGCTAAACTCTGTTTAGGTGTTTGGTTCTTGTTACCTTGCGCTGAGTCGGTTGAGCGAACGACGGCACGGCACGTCATGGCCTCCACCAATTATTCCTCCTCTGCGCCTCCCACTTCCTCCTTCTTCGTCTCTTCCTCTTTCACCACCAAACGCCCTCCCTTTTTCTTTGCACCAACCTCCTTTAAATTCAATGCCCCCACTGCTTCTGATTCTAATTCTTCTTCCTCGTCTTCGTCACTCTCTTCTACTCGTCGGTGGTTCAATCCCCTGCGACGTAGAAAATTTGATCAGCCTCCCCAAATTGAGCGCCACTGGGTTGAGGCTCCTCATCAACCTCTCGCTTCCTCAGGTTAGAGGTTACTTCTCTTCTTTTCCGTAATGAATTGATCAGTGAGTGAGTGAGTAAGTGAGTGATTTCGCTACAATTGCGAATGTTCCAGAAAGGTTCAGTGTGGCTTCTTACAACATACTTGCGGACAGAAACGCTTCTCAGCACAGAGATCTGTATGTAAATGTTCCTTCATATTACGTCAATTGGGATCGTCGTAAGAGAGTTATTTGCAAGGAACTCTTAGGATGGGATACTGACATTATCTGTTTACAAGTAACATCTCCTTCCATTTTTCCTTCTCTTGTTTTCTATTCATATATTCTAATAATACTCCGTATGTTTTTATCACTATCAGGAGGTGGACAAGTATATTGAACTCTCAAACATTCTAGTTAAAGCAGGATATACAGGATCGTACAAGGTATTTTTCACTTTAGTGTAACGGGTACGAAAGCTTGATTTTATTGGTTTCTTTTTATGTGGCCTACAATAGTTTTTGCATCAATATATTTTTCTTCCCAGCATGTATATCATCAATATTCATTCGCTAGTACTATAGTAGTAAATCAAAATGTGTAGTTATCTTAACTCTTAAGGGTTGTGATACTAATAAGTTGTGCAAATGGAGTTGTAGAAACGCACTGGAGACACAGCTGATGGTTGTGCAATGTTTTGGAAAGCTGATAAGTAATCTATTAATTCCTTACTTTGTTGCTTAGATTAAAATATTGACGGGGTCTAGTATATTCACTTACCCTTTTCTTTTTGGGATCAGGTTCCGGTTATTAGAATCAGAGAGCATTCAATTTAAGGACATGGGCCTTCGTGATAATGTTGCTCAACTTTTAGTTTTTGAGGTATTCATTCTTTGATGTCAACTACTTTGTAATGCAAGCATTGGTCCTCTTTGGGGTATTTAGAGTAATGCTTCCACCACAATAGGCATTTTTTCAACTGGGATAATTGAATGTCTCTGGAGTAGAACTTTGATGATTTAATGCTGCATGGCCTAGCGTCAAGATATAACAAAGTCGCAATTGCCGTTGCATATCTTATATCACTAGTTGTTGGAAACACACAAGAAACTCACATTTATTTCTTTCGTCCGTGTTGCCTTAGGAATACTTGTTAAACACAAGTCTGTGACACTGCTAGAGAGGTAGTGCATAATGTAAATGCTTTACAAATGTGAAATAAATATGAATTCTTTGAAAATTTGATATTTTATGTAGTTTGATCTCTTACATTAGCTTGAACTTAAAAGCAGTGGAAATTGTGAAATTTCTTAATTATCTGTATCTGGATTCTTATTTGCCATCATGTATCTTTATTGTAAATGTTGGTCTACTGTACGTCCAGTTAGTCATTCTTTGCATATCTAACTTCATCTTGTACAGGCAGATGTGTGAATTTGATTCAAGAAGGCTGCTAGTTGGTAACATCCACGTACTTTATAACCCAAACAGGGGAGAAGTTAAATTAGGCCAAGTAAGTTCCCACTTCCCTTCCCCCTCTGGGAAGTTTATTATATTCTGTAACATGCTCGAGAATTTATATTTATTTTGATAATGTTTTTGAAATAATTTAGTGGTTAGAGTAGAACCATTAGTATGAAATACAAACAAAAAAGAGCTATCCAAGAAATACCAGATGGAGTAGGCATTTCACCTCATTTTTTACATTCATTATTGATTATTGATTCTTAACTGCTCTCCTCCACTGAAAAAACGTTCACTTGCTCCCCTAGAACTCCATACACTGTTGAAGACTGAGATGTTTGATATTTGATATTTGTTTTTTCAGATTCGGTTTCTCTTAGCAAGAGCAAAGGCTCTCTCAGAGAAATGGGGTAATTCCCCTATTGTGCTAGCTGGTGATTTTAATAGTACTCCTCAGGTACTGTATTCTGGAAATATTATATTAGATGTAACTTTTCTTTTCATATTTTTTATTCTGTACTTTTGACATAATGATTTCTCATTGTAATTTAAATTCATCAACAGAGTGGAATATACAAGTTTTTATCATCATCTGAGGTGAGTTACTTGAAAATAATTTGTCATATTCACATTATCTTGGCTTGGAAATTCATTATATACTGCCATGTTACCAGACTGATCATGCTTTGAATCTAAACAAGGATTTCAATCTTGAAGAAGCTCACCTGAAATTAGATATGGTTTTCAATTTGCAGCTTAATATTATGTTACATGACAGAAAGGAATTATCTGGACAAAAACGTTGCCGTCCTGCTCAAGTTTTAGGCAAGAAAAAAGAAACTGTTGGTCCATTTATCTTATTGGATGGGTATTCTTCTACTTCTTTTTTATGTTTGTGCTATTAGTTATATCAGATGATGCTCATGAGTTATTATTTCCAGATTGTTAAACTGCTGGACAGATGAAGAGGTAAAAGTTGCAACGGGTGATTCTGGGTGTCATTCAGCTGTGCATCCATTGAAGCTGAATAGTTCCTATGCTACAATTGATGTACCTACTCATTATTTTGCACCTATTTTGTCTATACATGATTTTTAAGAATCTTTCTGCATTGTTCTCTCATGTCAAGAGAGTTAAAAAAAATGATGTTCCTTGTCAGGGTTCAACTAGTACACGGGGATTCAACGGTGAACCCTTTGCTACTTCCTACCACTCAAAGTTTCTTGGTACCGTAGATTATTTATGGTAATCAATGTCTTTCCTAAGTTCATTTAATGATTTTGTATCTAACCTTAATGATGACAGTGCCCTAAAAGTAAGATTGGTTACCCTTGATGTAGGTACTCAGACGGTATTTTGCCTACAAGAGTTCTTGATACCGTTTCAATTGGTGATCTTGTGAGGACAGGTGGTCTCCCATGCAAGGTATCACTGCTTGACTTGGTGACTTCTACACATTCTGATTATTGATTTTATATAGCTGTGTATCAATTGAAACATTTGAAGTGGATGTTAGTACTTCACAAAATTTAAATGATCATCTCCAAACCTCATATTTCTCACTTAAGATTTATTTTTGAACCATGAAAACAAATGTATAAACATAAAAGGTTTCCAATTTAACAGTCTTTTTCTTGATCAATTTAGAAAGTGGGAAGCGACCATTTGGCCTTGGTTTCTGAGTTTTCCTTCTTAGATGCCAACAATACATCTACAGAAATAGTTGCAGCATCAGCATCACCTAGACTAGATAATGAAGAACAGGACAAGTTGCAGTCATAATATCGTAGAGAACAGCTCGGCATTGACTGGAATTTCGCCACCTTGTGTATACTGTTTCTCTAATTTTCTTGGTTTGAAATTAGTTGAATTTGGTTGTAACCTAGGTAAAGTCAAAGCTCAAGTCAATGGTAAGAATTATTCACTGTAACACATAATATGCATTCACAATTGAGGAGCTTTCTTTGGTGGAAAAGTATATTTAATTATTTACACTCTGTCCAAGATTCTTTATAAATCTTATGTATTAAAAAATAAATCAATGGGTGAGATAAAAAAATTTTTATTATATAAAATAATTTATAATATGCTCATATTAAAATATTTAAAAATACATTTTACTTTAATACACCTATTTTATTCTGGTGACCACTCGGATAAAGATGCCTATTTCATTTTTCGTTAAAAATATTTTCATGTTGTGTTTTAATTGGTTTCTGTATAATTTATTCGGTGTTCTTCATCACATATTATTAAATTCCTCAAAAGATTTTCTTTCCAAAAACAATAAAAAATATTTAATTTGGACTAAAACCAAAAAAATAATAGATTAACTATTAGATTTTTTTTAAATTATTTATATAAAAAAATATATCACATTCATCAAAATATATATATATAGCAAGCTCTTAAAATTTTTACAAATAAAAAAATAATTAATTTATATTCGTACAATATATAAAATAATTATTATATTATTATTATTATATTATAGATTAAAATTTACTAATTTAAATTTTGTTTTCATTTTTAATATAAGCATTAGAAATAAATAAATTTTTTCTAACAAGATATAGTGTAACAAAATATATATAATATTAATTAGTTTTTAAAAAATTCTGAAAAAATTAAATATATTTAATACAAAACACATTGAATATAAATTTTTATTGAGTTTAAATTTTAAATAATTTTTAATTGAATTTTGAATATTTTTATTTTAAAGAGTTAGAATATTTTAACATCATCTTTTTCATATCTTTTAATTGAATCTTTGATTTTTTAAATTATAAACCTTATTTATAATTAAGAGTAATATTTTAACACCACCAATTAGTCACACATATAAAAATACTAGAACAATTCTATTGTCATAATTATAATCTAACTTTATAAGCAATACAATAAAATGAAAGTATATATAAATAATATAACTAAATTTTATCTACATCTATAGTCACATTTCATAAATAATATAATCAAATTATATTTATGTTTATAATTAAAATATGAATAAAAATACAAAAAATTATCATGATGGTTAATTTTTTTTGTTCATAATTTTTTTATTATTTTTTGTTGTGAAAAATTTAATTATTTTAATAATTAATTATTTTTTAAAAAAGATAATTGAATAACACAAAAAAGTCTTATTAAGAGTAATTTATTTATATATGATTAAAAAATAATTGAATAATTATATACGGTAAAAAATTAATATTATTAAAAATTAAAATTAAAATTTATTTTAAAATTAAAAATAAAGTTTATTTAAAAATAAAATTAAAAATCATGCTTTTTTTTCTTTTTTCTAAAATTTATCTACGAGTAATTCTATAAATATTTTATGATGAATAAAAATATTAAACTCGTACTAAAATTTATTCTAATAAAATTTATTTTTATTCTACTAAATGTTAAATAAACTATTGAAAAGAATTTTGTTTCCTCCATTAAAGAAGAATGATAAACTTTCATACTTCTATTATGTTATGGCAATAATTTGGCCTGTTATTTTTTAATGTACAAAATAATAATAATAATAATAATAATAATAAACAAATATGTCACAGTAAAAAAGGAAGCACGTCACCAAATAATTTATAATCTGAATTATATATGAATCAAATTGATAATATGAGGGTTAACACTACAAAAATCGATAACAAGGTTAGGGACTTACAAAATCTTTCTTAGGCTCACAGAAAAAACGTTTATATTTGTGTGATGGGCTGGGCTACACATACAAGCTTACAAGCTTACAAGTTGGCCCAGCCCAAACACAAGTCACGCGCATCAACACAGATTACATGGAGCGTCACTTCACGCGCTCAACACAAACGGTTACGTATGGGAAACTCTTCCACTTCTTCCACTTCTTCCACTTCTCAAAACGCTTCGAAAACAAGGAAACCCTTCCATTTTCGAGCGAAAATCAAAGTTCAAAATATACAACTCATTGTTCGAAACCTCTGTCAAAACACCATCAAACTCTCCATCAAGAATCTGAAGAGAAAACAAAGCAACAATACTCAACGTAAGTTCACTAAGATTCCTGTATATTTTCCATATTACAAACTACGTTTTGCTTTCCATCTACGTCGTTGTTCTAGGGTTTACTGTTACTCTTGCTTCTTTGTTACACTGTTCTTCTACGTTGTTGTTCTAAGTTATCCTGTTATTCTTGTTGTTCTAGATCTTCTGGTAAATGATTTTTGGGGGTTTATTCCATAGATTGGGGGGTGTATACTGCTTGAACTTGTAATGTGGCTTGATATTGAAGCATGTTTGACTGATATCTGACTGATATATATAGATACTATATCTGAATCATATCTATGGGAGTATCTCACTGTTATCAATGGGTGTATCTTATTCTTACATATGGGTGTATCTTAATGTTATCAATGGGTGTATCTGACTCATATATGCGTGTATCTTGCTAATATCTCAATTAATTTGATATTGAAGCATGTTTGAGTGATACGTGACTGATATATATGGATTTATCTGAATCATATCTATGGGTGTATCTCACTGTTATCAATGAGTGTATCTGAATCATATCTATGCGTGTATCTTACTGTTATCAATGGGTGTATCTGACTCATATATATAGGTGTATCGTACTGATGTCTTTGAGTGTATTTTTCATTTCAGAGAAAATGGCAGCAAGAAACAAAACAAAAGACCTTAAGTGTGCCACACATCTCCTAAGTGATAAATTCAGAAACATGACTGGGGAGAAGAAGGCGATTGTGAGGGATCTCGGATTCGGTGGGTTGATGCACATCCCACCACTGAGGGTGGATCACCAACTGTTAAGGGAGCTGGCAAACAACTTCAAACTTGGGGAGAACAGACTGAAAACAGCATATGGTTCTTTCCAAATAACACCAAAAACAATAGGTTATGCGCTTGGCATCAATGCAACAGGTAACTAGCTCAAAATTATAGGTGTATATTAAGTTGATGCTTGGGTGTATTTAAGGTTGATGCTTGAGTGTATTTGAACCGACTTTGATACTTTGTTGTTTTTCTTTTTGTAGGAAATATGTTTCCTGAGAAAGTTGAGTATAAGAAACTTTCTGATGATGACAAAATAATTTTTAGAAGATTCCAGGGTAAGACCCTCAAAAGTCTTACCGATGAAATGATGGAAATCGGCGTTGGCAACGAAGAGGAACGCCTGATGTTCAAGAGGATATTCATCCTCTACATACAGATGGCGTTCCTTTTGCCAACGACGATAAACAAAATATCACCCGTGCACCTGGCCCCAATTTTTAAGATGGACAGCATATCGGAGAGAAACTGGGGGGGGGGGGCATATTTTGACCTTCATGATCAAGGGCATCACAGACTACCAGGAGAAGAAGAAGAAGGCAATTGATGGCTGCCTCTTTGCCCTGATGATAATATACTTTCATCTTTCAGAAAATAAAGGCAAGAAGAGGGCTGAAAGACCACCAAAGCCTTGGATTGTCAACTGGACTAAGGAGCAGTTGGTGGAAAGAATGACTGCAGAAAGAGAGGAAATTTTGGTAAGTAAACATAATATGTTACTTGTATTTTATTTACCTGAATGCTGCTAGCTAAAATATCTAATGTTTCAGGGGATTGTGAAGATGGCGGAGACAAGAGCAAGAGAAAAAATGAAAAAAAAAAGAAAAAAAAAGAAAAAAAACAAGAAATAAAAAAAACAAAAAAAAGGAAGGCGAGTCCAACATCGTCTTCAGAGACAGAAACAGCTACTGACAATGACACTTCTACCTCTGAGTCTGAGACTCAAGAAGACTCAGAGGATTCAGGAAGAAAACACTCCAGCAAAAAGGGGAAAAAGTAAGTACCATACTTGGGTGTAATTTCTTTTTCGAGTTGGGTGTATTTTGTGGATCACGTTGGGTGTGTGTAGTTTATTAAGCTGGGTGTGTTCGTTTGCTGGGTTGGGTGTATATTGTATATACAGTTGGGTGTATCTTGTGAATTCATTTGGGTGTATTTTTAGTATGTTCTAAATAATGATTGTTTGCCTTCCAGAATGGACTCCAGAAAAAGAAAGCAGAGGCAAAAGGAGTCAGATTCTGATTTAGAATCTGAATCTGAACCAAGTGATGAGTAATGTCCTGAAATTATTACTCCTTTCTTTTGGCTTCATTATAAAGATTTCGTGTATTAACTGAAGTGTCTATTATTAACTTATAGGAGCGAAGAATCATCACCTGCAGAAAAGGAGAAGAAAAAGAAAAAAACAAAAACAACACCAAAAAAGTAAGCACTTCTTTGCATAATATTCTGTGATAAAATTAATTTTTTATTTCTGATTGGTACTCTTTTTTTTTCACCCAGAACACAACCAAAAAAGAAAAAAGTTGTTGTGGAGGATTCACCTCCTAAAGAAGATCAATACTTTGACGGGTACAGTACCTCGTAAGCTATATTACCGTCTATCATCGTAATTATTTTTGTTAACATCTTCTTTTATGAATGTAGTGAGACATATGAAATATCAAGTGACGAACTAGATGAATGGCTAAGGGAAAATGTTGATAAATCTGCTGCAGAGGGGTATGTCTTGCTGGGATGTCTATTTCATATTTTGGTGTGTTTTGTATGCTAATAATTGTTTCTTGTTTTGCAGGGAGAACCAAGCTGACCTGCGATCGACAGAAGGTCGCTATGTGTCGTCTGAAACGTAAGAAGCTTTATTATTTAATAAAATCTTGTTATCATGATTTGGGTGTATTTTGTGGAACCATTTCGGTGTATTGTGTTGATCAAGTTGGGTGTATGTTGTTTATTAAGTTGGGATATTTCGTTTGTTGTGTTGGGTGTATATTGTCCATTCGATTGGTTGTATCTTGTGCATTCATTTGAGTGTATTTTATACCTGTATCTTATTTTGTCTGAATAACATCAAATCTGTTTTAGAATACCGGCTGTGAACTTGGGAAGTGATGATCCTTCCTCTCAAGGACGCACAGAACAGAGTAGTGTAAACCAGCCGTCACAGAGCATGTAATTTCTCTTTCAAATAACCGTTACTTTTGTTCTTCTATTACCCTTCTACTTCTAATTATGTATATATTTTTTTTAGAAAAAAAAGCCCTTTATTATTTTATTCAAGAAAAAAAAGGCAGAAAAAAAAAGCAAAAACTGCAAGTATGTAAGTTCTCAAAAAACAAAGCCTGTCTTCTTTTTGAATTGTTCGGGTGTATTTTTTGACTTTCTTTGGGTGTATTTTAGGTTGAGTCCGTCTGATTCGAATATGATGGTTGTGAGGGAACAGACACCGTCGGAAGCGCTTGCAATGTGAGTTTTCCAATAATATTTCAACCTTATAACCTTATTATTTTCAAAGGCGTTGTTAACCTTTCATTTTTCTTCTTGTTTAGAGTCCCGATTCAGGTTTTTGTGCCGGCATCCCAAACAACCACTGAGACAGATTTTGAACCAACCCCTATACTACAGATTGAAGGGACTACAGAAACATAAGAAATAGTATTGAGTGTATATTTGTTTAGAGTTTGGGTGTATATTTGCTAACAGTTTGGGTGTATATTGTTCCTGATTAGTTTTTTTTACGCCGTGATTAATTTTTTGTAACTATGCAGCACTCCTGAAACCCCCAAACAACTTCAAGAGACCACACTCACGCTTCCCCCAGCTCCAACTAAAATGTAAGTTCAT
This sequence comes from Arachis hypogaea, assembly GCF_003086295.3. NCBI lineage: Eukaryota > Viridiplantae > Streptophyta > Magnoliopsida > Fabales > Fabaceae > Arachis > Arachis hypogaea. Next base: position 38,036,729 of record NC_092048.1, on the reverse strand, counting down.
CATACTAAAATCAATCTTTGCTTATCATCCGTATATTCTTATTCTTATTCTTATTCTTATACATGATGACACAGTCATCCAGACGCAGAAGACGCTGCTGTCCTGTTGATGATGGCACGGACAGCATCCTATGTTCCTAAAACAGATCCAGGGGTGCCATCATTCAACCTTGGATTGACTGATTCAAGCCAGGAGGGGGCGTTAACGCAGGAGACAGAAAGGGCAAAATCTCCTGAATCTGCAAATTTGATAGAACAATTGGACGATTTGGTCCAAAAAATAGCAAGCAGTGCAGCGAAGGGAAAAAACAAAAGTCCACAAATTCAGAGGGAGACTGGGGGAGAAAGTTCTGCAAAGTTTCAAACTCCTGGGGGATTATATCAGATTACGGATGATATGAAACAAAAGTGCTACATCTGGGGGACGAGACTGAAGGAAGATGCAGATGGCAATACTAACGAGTATGAGGAGATGTGCACTCTGATTGGCCAAGGAGAATACATTTTGATGAGAATGCACCTTGTATCCCTCCAGGCAAAAAGTGATATAGAATCTCAGGTAATATTAGAATAACATTAATGTTTTTACACCAAAGTCAATTGCAATGCTTATTAATGTAAAATTGATTTCGGCATATATTTCTAGATTGTATCTGCCATCTGCCTCATCCTCAACCAGAAAAATGAAAAGAGGTTTCAAGAACAAATATACTGTCTCCCCCCCGATATTGTGATAAGTGTTACTTCTCTGAACTTTGGGTATATTTTCTGTATTGATTTGGGTGTATTTTTTACGTTCAATTGGGTGTAAGTTTAGTATTTCATTTCTTGTTTCGCAATTCTTGCAGAGCATGGCACTTTCAGATCACCCAAAGGGGGAATTCGTATCACCGAAAACGAAAAAGGAATTCAGGGTGGAAGCCTACCCGAGTTTCATTCCCTTCATAGATAGAAAAAAATTAACTTCACATCGATATGTAAGTTTTCGTTTGCTAAATTTGTTAGTACGCTTATTTACTTATATGACAAATAAAATAACGCACTGTTGAAATGTGGGAATCCTTCAGATTTTTGCTCCTGTTTGCCACTTGGGGCATTGGTGGTTATGACTGATAAATACAACAAAGCGAAAATGTCATATACTTGACCCGCTACACAAAAAAGCTCCAAGCGATGAGAGAAAGCAGATTAATAAATTCACTGTAAGTTGCCTCTGTCTTCTTTACTTTAATATTTAGGTCTATTTCGTTAGTTGTGTTGGGTGTATATTGTCCATTCAGTTGGGTGTATCTTGTGCATTTATTCGGGTGTATTACTGATTTGTTTTGCTATTTAAGGGATATGTATTTTCAAGATTGATAACATATGCCGGCGGGGAACCTCTGCAGAAAGGGGAGAACGAGAAGAAAATTAAATCATCATATGTTAAAATATCAGGCCAAAAAACAAGGTATAAATTTGTGAGTCTGAACATTAAACTTTCGTAAATGAGATTTGTAATTTATTTTCTTCGTTTTCAGCTATGACTGCGCTATCTACGTTATGAAGTGGATGGAGTTAATTGAGCCGGAAAACATCAAAAAGGGGAAGTATGAATGGGATAATTGGCCACAGGTAACTGTCTTTAGAACTATATAACTCTGTATTACTTTACTGAATTAATATTGCTGTTTAAACAGAATATACTTTTTAATTGTAGGAGGAGGTGGACCACTATAGAGTGGAGTATGCTTCCCGGATACTATTCAGTGAGATGAATAAAGAAAGAGATCGGGCAATTAGGGAGAGTAGTGCTATAAGACTGTCGAAGCCATTCTCTGTATTATTGAGTCCGTTTTGTCAGATTAATTCTGCTGATATAGAAACTGCGTAATCCAACTGGTGGGTAGTTTGTAAATTGAACAAATGATGTAAATATTTGCCATTTATCAACAACTTCTATTCCATGTATATTTTTTTCCATAGTTAAACTATCTGTGCTGGTAAACTGTCTGTGATGTATTCAAAAGCTGTATTACATATGGTAAAATATGAAGGAAAAAATCAAGGCATATATAAACACAAATTATAAACTGTTACACCCAACGCAACTCTAATAATACACCCAAGATTGCATAAAATATACACCCAAACTGTCTGTGCTGTATTCAAAATGTATGAATTACATATACTAAAATATGAAGAAAAACATCAAATCAAATATACACCCATAACCTGCAAATTTTTAGAGCTTTTGTTCTATATGAATCTATATATGTGTCTATATGTAAATTGTCAATGAACAAAAATACACCCAAAAGAACAGTGCTTTTACACTCATATTCTATAAAACTATACACCCAAAGAGTTATCCCCTGCTGCTGGTAGCCTGAACTGATAATTCATAACGTGTCCTTGATATTGGCTGGAATTTGAATGCGCCGTTGATGCAGCATCAAACAGGTTTATCTGAATATAACACTCACACATTAGCTAACCTATTAACGAGAAAAATAAACTCAATCGCCACAAATTTAAAGAACATTACTTTTACCTCGCTTAAAACTTTTGTCTTCTTCTTCTTTGTGGCATTTGCAATTTGTTTCTCCAGCTTTGAACCTAGCCTGTTTTTTGGACGTCCTCTTGTTCGAATCCTTGGCGGGCTTTGAAGCTCGTTAACGGATTCCAAGTTGGCGTCTTCGTGGGATAAAGAAGATGTCCCCTTCCTTTTGGCTTTTAATGCTTCCATCTCGGCCATGACGTTATCGTACGCACGGTGCAGAATTGCAGTCAGCTCCTCCAATTCGGAGGCAAATTCGCAAATATTTTGCGAACGAAAAACCAATTGGTCGAACCTCTTGCTTCTTGGCTCCATTAGTGGCTCGTCGTGGCTGTTCTTGATGTGTGTGTGTCGCCTCTTTACCTTCTTGCTCCATCGTTCCAGTATGTATCTAGGTGACACTTGGCTTACTTGTTCGAAGCTTAACACGCTTAGTGCGTGACGACACAGTATCCCTCTCGACTCGAATAATAAGCATTGGCATTTTACCTCGGCTGCAACTGAGTCGTAAGTAACCACGAACTTGTTGAATATTGAGCTGGAAACTTGTTCTCCGACTTCGTATACTGAATAGCCTAGAGCGGAATTCTTTAATCTGGTGATGCAATTCGCCTTTCCTCTGAATTGCGCTTGGACTTCCCTAAACTTTGCATGAGTGTACGCCTCTTGAAACTGAGCTTCAATGGAGGATTTGGTTGTACACGGTATGACCGTATGAAAATCTGCAGCATCTGATTCTCTCTCTGCTTGCTCCCTGCTTCCGAGGCAATTATCGTATTGTTTGACGAACTGAATAAGCGAGCTGTTCTGGGTGATATACTTGTTAAAAAATGAATGCATGCTCTCGCTCCTTTGTGTGCTTCTCATCCCTGCCCAGAAGTGGTGATCCAGATAGATAGGAACCCATATGTGACGGTCTTCGTACAGATCTGCATAATACACCCAAACACAGACTCTAAATACACCCGAGGGAACATGCAATTTACACCTCTGCTGCAGATTTTAAAAAGACATTACCTGAAAGCCACTTGTTGTCCGCAAGACCAAAATTCAGCAGAAAATCGTTCCAATTCCTATCGAATGAGTCTTTGCTATGAGAGTTCCAAACAACTTGGCTCATTTCTTGTTCGATATCGGCATGTCCCTTGTACTCGTTTAATTTGCTTGGAATCTTCTTCATGATGTGCCAAATACACCAACGGTGAATTGTCGTTGGCATACAGGCCTCTAAAGCCCTTTTCATTGATGCGCACTGATCGGTGAGAAACCCTTTCGGAGCGTTTCCTCCCATGCAACGAAGCCAGCATTGAAATAACCATTTGAATTATTCAATTTCTTCGTTCTTCATCAAAGAGCATCCGAGAAGTGTTGACTGACCGTGGTGATTCACCCCGACAAAAGAACCACAGACCAAATTATACCTGAAACAAATTACCATGGTCCAGAATGCAAAATCATTAGTTACACCTTAACAAATGCTTCGCATACACCCAATGAAACAGCCAATATACACCTCTGATGCGGATTCATAAAAATAAATTAATTTAGCATCATAAACAGGGGCAGTTTGTTACCTGTTTGTATTGTAGGCGGTGTCGAATGAAATGACGTCTCCGAAATACTCAAAGGCGGCTCTGCTTCTTGCATCGGCCCAAAAAGCCAGCTTAATCGATTGATCCTCTTCGAGTTGGAGCTCAAAAAAGAAATTCTGATTCTTCTCTTTCATTCTTAACAAATATTTCCCGAATTCCTTTGCATCTTCTTGTTCGGAAACATTCCGCACTTCCCTCGTAATGTAATTCTTCACATCCTTTTCGATAAAATTTAACTCGCGATGACCCCCGGCAGCCGCAACAAATGATTGGTACGTTTTGCTTGGTCTGATACCGGCCTCCTCGTTATTCTCTATTGTACGACGAATGGACATGCTTAGTTCCCTGTGCTGTTTGAGCATCTCTGCTTTGCTTGGACAGCAGGGGTGTGAATGATCGAGTACAACCTTTGAAATAATCCAAGCACCGACATCCTTCAATGTGTGTATATAAATTCTTGGAGGACAGTTTACACCGGCTGTAGGATTGGTCTTCTCGGTCGGAGATATTTTAGATTTCCATTTTCCCTCTCTGCTACATGTAATCAGTTGATTCTTAATCTCGTTTCCCTTCCTATTTGTGCACCGAACTCTTGTAGAGAAACCTGCAGCCTTGGCGTAGTTCCTGTAAAATTTTCCAGCATCTTCAAGGGTGGTAAAGGTCATTCCAACCTTCGGAACAAGCTCGTCATCAACAACCGAGAGAGGCTGCACAATACACCGTGTTAGAAACTATGAATACACCCATAGATATGATTCAAATACACCCAATCATGCCTAATATGATACAGCCGAACCGCAACAACTCAACTACACAATGACCTTTAAAGCCATAAACTGTAAATACACAGGCTGCAGAATACACCATGTCAAAAACTAAAAACACACCCAATCATGTCTGATATAATACACCTGAACAACAACAACTCAATTAAAATAACAAAACCAGTAGTGTAGATACACCCACACTTCTAGCAAAAATACACCCAAAAAAAGACCTGATCTACACCCGAGAGTCTGCTATAAATTCCAGGTAATTAATCACAACTAATACATTGAATCGACAGATTCATGTTAACGTGTTAGTTTCACAGTCAATGTTCAGCAATTTTTCAACTACACAATGCTATACAAATTACTGAAAGAAAATTCATTATGTAAATCAAACCTCAGGAACTTCGTTAGATTCAAATTCATAATCCACTTCGCCTGGATTCAGCTGAGAATCTGAGGTGGAATGATCCATTATCTTCAAAACGAGTTCAAACTTTGATTTCAGAAAACAACAAATCAAAATAGAAAACGAAGCTCGAGTTGCAGAGAGAGAAAAAAGTAACGTAAACGAAGAACATACCATTGAGAAAGGGAGAGGAAAAGAACGATCGAGAAGAATGAGGGAAGACGCGCGAGAAGAAGAACAACCAAATCTCAAAATAACGAAAACGAAGAAGGAAACAAATATTTTAAATTTGGTAGTTAGATATACGCGGGATCTTATATAGCGCGTGTAATCAACGTATGTGGAGCAGCGCGTATTTTCGTTTTATTGTTTAATGAGCTTGTAAAGCATACAAGCCCTAATGGCTTGTATGCAGAGCTTTTCCGTTGTGTGATATATAAAATAATTATCATATTATTATTATTACATTATATATATATGAGCAAAAAAATTCAACTATTTTAAAGTAAAATTTTCTTTTAATATTTGATTAAATGTTCTTTCATTTAGTACTTTTTTTTTGGCACTTCCTCTTAGTTAAAAATATAATCATTATAATTTTTTTAGTTATTATTGTTAGGGGTGTTCACAGATCAAATATAGCTGAAATTTCGATCCAATCCGCACTAAACTCATTAGATCAAATTCGATATTCGCACTTTTTATGTTTGGATCAGATATCAAATATATCCATAAAATAAAAAATATTAAAAAATTTTATTTTTATAAAAAAAGTCAATATTTTTTTTGTTTACTTTTTAAAACATATTTACTTCTATTTGATTAGAGTGTGGATCCGATTCGATCCAATCCGATCATCTTACAAATCATATCATATCCACAAATTACAGATCAGATACGGATAAATACTGTAGATTTATGGATATGATCTAATCTATGAATACTCCTAACTACTACTATAGGTTCATTGTTGCTAGGGATGGCAAAACTCCCTGAGATGCGGGGATCCCTGCGGGGATTGTCCCGAATGGGGATCCGATTGTGGAGAATTTTTTCCGTGGGATGGGAACGGGGACAAAATTCCACCGAGGCAGGCGCGGAGACCGAGCGAGGATCCCCGTCCCATCCCCGTTAATCCCCGAAATTCATAAATTTACTAAATTGTCCTTAATAGTTTATTTCTCATATATGTTTTTTAGTTATTTCACACACACATATATATAGAAACCCAAAACTCCTTATCCTCATTTGCATAATTCTTCTTCAATTCAGAAATCCCTAACGCTGTCCATACTCCATATAACCTCTCTGCAACCACCCTCTCGCCACTCTTCCTTCTCGTCGCATCGTCACACCTCACCATGTCATGATCCTCACCGCGTCGTGCTCTCTATTTGCGGCCTTCCTTTCCGTAATTCTGTCGTCGTGTCCATTCTCCTCTCTGTTACCGCGTCTCCCACCTTGTCCATTTCTCTGTCCTCTGGCTCGCCATTGCGTCCTCCCACTGCGTCATTTCGAAAGAAGTCACCATCTTATCGTTTAGACTTTTTGTATAAAATCTTGTTGTTTTTGTATAGAATGGATACTTACACCTCTATTCATATGAAAATTAATAAATAGTTAGAACTATCAGATAGATGGGGAATGGGGTCTCCGCAGAGAATGATGTCCTATGAAGAATGGGGATGGAGAGCAATATTCTCCCACGGTGGGAAACGGAGACGAGGACGGGGAGTAAATCTGGGGGCAGAGATGGGAACAGGGAGGCATCCCCGGCCCCGCCCTGCCCCATTGAGATCCCTAATTGTTGCAAAAGAATGCTTTTTTTACTATAAACCATTATCAGATCTTAATTACCATTAAAACAACTTAATTGTCAACAAAAGAGATAATACTTATTGGTCTCTGAAATTATGTTCGTATTTCAATCTAATTTCAAAAATTTTGATGTACTCAATTTAGTCTCCCAACTTAATAGTTATGACTCTTCCTGATCTTATTTTTGTCACAGTCTCACAAAATTGTTAACGACATGCTGAGATGAACTAACGACTGCTATGTTATACATTCTAGCGACTATTTGATGTGACAATTGAATTTTTTTACTTTAATTTTTTTTCAACTAAACACTTAAAACCTTAATATAAGTCATGGATACCTAAGTTAAAAAATCAAACTAAGTAAATTGAAACCTTAAAAATCATATTAAAGCTCGAATATAACTTCAAAACAGAACTTTAACTTATGTAGTGATTAATTTAAATGAGAATAAAATAAATCAAAATTTAACATAATTTTTATCAATGTTTTCAAATTCAAAATTTCTATACCAAAATTAACTAGGATTTCTCTTTAAATTAAAAATTTAATGAAATAGTGACTTTAATTATCCTAACCAATATTCAAATTAATTACTTTTATATCCTAAAAAAACTGTATATGAAAAGAAAATAATTAATTTGTCTACTTTAATAAATAGTTATTTTATTAAAATGAAAGAAACTATTTTTTTAAAATTTTTTAAGAATTAATTAATATTATATATATTTTGTTGCACTACATTTAGTTATAAAAAAATTATTTATTTCTAATGCTTATATTAAAAATGAAAAAAAATTTAAATTGATGAATTTTAATCTATAATATAATAATAATATAGTAATTGTTTTATATATTCTACGAATATTAATTAATTATTTTTTTATTTGTAAAAATTTTAAGAGGTTTGAGCTTGTTTTATATATATATATATATATATATATATATATTTTGATGAATGTGTTATATTTTTTTATATAAATAATTTTAAAAAAATCTAATAGTTAATTTATTATCTTTTTGGTTTTAGTCCAAATTAAATGTTTTTAATTGTTTTTGGAAAGAAAATCTTTCGAAAAATTTAATAATATGTGATGAGAAATACCAAATAAATTATACAGAAACCAATTAAAATACAACATGAAAACATCTTTAGCAAAAGATAAAATAGGCGTCTTTATCCGTTGACCTCCCTCTTTCTTCTCTTCTTCGGTAACTCATCTTCTTACCTTGCTTGTCACTATATTCTCCCCCTGTTGGTGCCTCTTCCTTTCACCTTTTTCTTTTTAAATCCCTTACCAACTGGAAAACCTCTCCGGCTTGTGGTATCTTTTATTATGTGACAATAATTTTGAAGGAACATACCTTTTGAGCTTGGAAAACTTTCAAGCTTAAAGCAACTTTTTCTAGGACATGACTCTCTTGGTGTTCTCGAAGTTGACAATGGTGGAGGTCTATGATGGCCGTCTAATTTCACCTCCTTAATCATTCTTGATTTAAGTGAGGTGATTAATCTCAACAACGGTTATATTTGGATACAAATTATAGATTGTTACAACTTATAATTTACCGGACTATGTTACACATCCAAGTATTTTTTTCATCCAAATTTTATCAAGTAGGTGCAAGACCAACAAAAATCACTCTCATTAAATGAACTTCATTACATGCGCTTTATTTTCTTCTCATCCCTCGCACTTCTTCTTCTTCTCCCTGCGCTTTTTCTTCTTCTTCTTTCAAATACACATTTACGTTATCTTCTTCTTTCCTCCTCCACCTCTTCCTTCTCCTCTTTTTCTTCTCCTTTTTCGTTATCGTCATCACCAACAACACTAACATTTTAGTATTTTACTAATGGATTATGTTTTGTTCACTCAATACTATACAATTGTTTCACCATAAGCACGTATTCGGTTCATTATGCAGAAAATTGTTTGAATTTGATTTTATATAATGGATTATGTTTCGTTCATTCTTGTTTCATCATGAGTACGTGTTCGGTTTATTATGCAGAAAGTTATTCGAATTTGAATTTATATAATGGATAATGTTACATTCATTTAGTACTATACAATTGTTTCACCATAATAACATGTTCGATTCATTTTTGTTTTACACAATTCAAAACTCTTTCTCCTTACTTTCTACTGGTTCTTCACCAGGGAGAGAAAGGAGAAAAGACAAAAAAATACAGCAGCAACAACAACAAAAGAATGACGATAAAGAGAAAATACGAAGAAGGCAAAAAAGAAGACGCTCAGTGTGTAAACGAGCGTAAAAAAAAAAAACAAAAAAAACGCGTGACCTAAAATTACTTGAATGAACTTAAATGTCAAAATCGCTTGGATGTGAAAAATATCTCTAATCTACCTCATCTTCAAGAACTCTACTAAGAAAATTATTTCCTTTCTCATCATTATTTAATCAAGTATATGGGAAATTTCAAATCCAGTTCTTCTTCCCTTCAAATGTTGATCTCAAAAGAGCATAAAGAAAATAGGATAAAATGGAAGAAATGAAAAAAAAATAAAAAATAAAAAAATACATTTTATATTATTATTTATATATTTTTATAAAGAGCACTAAAATCTTGCGTTTGGATTTTCCCACCTAAGTCAATGTATATATGTTATCTCACAATGTTATTCTTTACATAATTTTGTTATTGCATATTTGTAGGAAAAGAAAAGGTTATTGTTAAAATAGGAATAATAGTAGGAAAAATCTAGGGGTCAGCAACTTTGTTAAATTTTAGCCAGCATGTAAACCATTAAAATCATTGAAAAGTAAATTTATTGGATAAAATTTCACACCAGTCTCACACAATTAAAATCATCATTGATAGCTATTTGATCGCTACAAATCACAAAAATTGGTACCCCTTAGCATTCCTCGTAATAGTATTCATTCTTAATAAAAAATGTAACTATAATTTTTTCTATAATCCTGACCGTCCATCGCAGCAGGAGTCAGTTCCAAGGGGCCAGTTGAGGACATACACCTGCCCAAAATATAACAGGCGTTACCATGGATCTGACAGCATCCAATGAGGTCCGTCCACGTGGAATCAGATGCAGTGCCCACCGCCGACTTAGCCTCCCTCGAAAGTAAGAGAATTTTCCCTCGTAAGCCAAGAGTGAAATGAAATGAATTGAATCGAATCGAATCCTCCTCCCTTGTCGCCACCCTTCGTTGCATTACCCGTCAGGGCAAGGCCAGCATAAAAACAAAAAAACAAAAAAAATAAGAGAAAAAAGAGGAAAAGAAAAGGAAGATAGGTTGATCAAACTCCAAGGTCTGGGTGCTTATTTGAATTTTGCCTTTGGAATTACATTCCCCAACCTCAACAAGTGCGTCGCCCAAAGAATAATAGAAATTCCATTGAGGATGCAACGTGTTGTTGACAATGCTCTTGCTGTTACTAAAGAGTAAGCAATCGCTTCTTTTTTTTTTTTTTTTTTGCTGCTAGGTTCTCTTTCTAACACCTTTCTTATGTTGTTTGTTTGCTAAAAAGTAAAAACATTGAAGTGTACATAAAATCTGAAATGAAATGCAGCTCAATTGAATTATATGTTATTTTAGGGGAGGGTTCTTGCATGTCACATTGCTATAAATAAACACGTTTTAAGCTTGTGACCTTGAAAGGTTTGTTTTGCACCCCCTGGCCTTCCCTTATTGTTGATCTTATTGGGTTGGAACGATGGAGTCATTATTATACTTATTTGTTATATACAGTAATATTGTTACACTGCTTTCTTTTATTTTTGTCTGGACTTGTGAATTGTGTGCATACACGGCAGAGTATGAAGAATGGCATTTGAATCTTTTGCTGCAGGTCAGTGAAGACATTCACCTATGAGTGGGTGAACAATATTGTGAGGGTAATCAATGAAGTATCAGCTCTATTGTTGGCATTACTACCGGGAAAGGCTAATATGCTTGAAGGTGTTCAAGGTTGGGAGCTAAGACCAACCTTTCGTGGACCACGATTTCCACGATGGATGGAAAAGTAGGTTTTATTTTTCACTGTAGTATTATATAGTAGTGACTAGTGAATTTCTATGTGATTTTCCGTAATCTCTTTATTAAATGACATGTATATTGCCTTCTTCAGTTTTCGTATATTTATATGCACTTTTTCAATCTATGGCATTCAGGATGCATGGCTTTCTTTGCAATTATAACTCAATAAACACAGTAGTCTGGCATCTTTAATGCTATTTGTTGTTCTTGACATTGATTTTCTTATCCTGTCCTTTGTTTTGTTTATTTTAGTGGTGTGTCCTCATTCAACCAGTTCATTCATGAACTTGCTGTGGATTCTGATGTTTCAAGCGTGGAATATTCATCTGGAGAAGAAGATAGTGATGGATATGAGTCTCCTGAATCTCCCTTATCTCAAAGTTCCAGAGCTTCTAGAGTTAGTGCTACCAATCATGGTAGGCATCCGACGCATTGGATGCAGCATATCTGGCTTTGGATTGTGGTGTCTGTAAAATTTTTGCTGGGAGCTCCATTTCATCTATTCAAGTTAGCTTATTCTGGGGTGTCAAAAGCACTTTCTACCTCCACAAAACAAGACCCTTCACAAGTACCTTCACATAAAAGAGTGCAAAGCCATAAGGACCAAATTATCCACCGAACTACTGATAGGAGACGTGGACTCATCGAGGTTTGCAACAGTTTCTATCCATATCCATTTGGGTTCTATTTGTTGATTATGTATTTGCATTTTTCATATGAATTAATGTGCAAGAAAGTTTTGAGTTTCTGATTATTATTATTCTGTCAATCAGGATCTTCATGTAGGCATTGAGATATCCATAGAAGCTGTGTTTGACTTCGTTCACAAGGCAGTACATCTCCTTCTTTCTCCATCAGAAATGTATGAGAAATTAACCAAGTTGTTTTCATCTTGTAAAAATGATCATGATAGTGGTGAAGATACCTCCATCTCTACAACTACACTTGGAGATATTGACCCAACACCTACAGAGGGAAATGCCAGTTCTCGTCAGCCACTAAACACTGATGGCAGGACATGTCAGGATGTCATAACAGAGTTTGGGTAAAGGCTATTGTGTTTCCATTGCTGCCCTTCTTAAATATGAAATCCTTCTCATCCCATTCATAATCCTTCTGTGTTACAGGTATCCTTATGAAGCTATTCATCTTGTCACTGCAGATGGATATGTACTTCTTTTAGAAAGAATACCTAGGTAACTAGACCTTTAAAAACTTAATCATCTACCCTATTTAATGTTTCTTACCTTGATCTTCTATAGTTAAACTTAAATGCAACATAACATATAGTCTGTTCATCGTGAAGTACTACAGGAATGCATAAATCAGACATGATATCAATTGACATAATGTTGATCTCTCAACAATTCTAATGTTGTCGGGATTCAATTACATCTGTTGTTAATAATGAAATTATTGTGTTTGGCATGTGCCCTTTTCTGGTGTACATCTTTCTTTTCAAACACATTTGTGGCTCATTTCTAACATAAGCATATAGCATTTATGGTATCAAAATTTGGAAACATAAAGCATTGAGGTGAAGGATCTTAGGAGTCTGTAATTTAGTGTTATTGTTCCAAAATCTAGATATAATGACAAATTGATAACAAAAATGGACAATATGGAAGTTGTGTTGTTTTTATAACTTGTTTCATTGTGTAGTATTTGATGCCTAGAATTTGACTTAACAGGCGAGATGCAAGAAAAGCTGTTTATCTTCAGCATGGGATTTTGGATTCGTCAATGGGGTGGGTGATATTTTTGTCTCTATATTGCTTTTTTCTAATTTAATTCTATGATTAAATTTACTTTTTGTGAAATGAGTAAATGCTCGAATTGGTCCCTCAAAAATTGGTCTCCCAAATTTCCATTCAATCAAATGGCATGAAGAAAAAAAAGTGGTCTAAGGACTAACATGATGCATGTTAGTTAATTTGGGGGTCCAATTTGACTTATGTCTGAAATTTGAGAGACTGATTTGAGCATTTACTCTTTGTGAAATATAAAAAATTGTATGGCATGTTGTTGCTTGAAAATTTTGCATGTGTGGTTGCTTGTGTGTTTAATATTCAACTTAATTGTTTTTCTGAAGTTGGTTTTCTGTTGTATCTTGAGCGCCATTGAGGGCAGCAGGTTTCATACTCTTCTTAGGTAGTTGGATAGAATACATATAAGTGGAATTGGGATCTACTGTATTTATATAAGTTTAGAAAGCTTTGTGCTAGAAGTCAGCACTTGTTGGGTCAGATGAAAGGTCCTGATTCTTTTCTCCTAGCTACTGAAGTCATCAATACAAGCCTTAACATCATCTAAGCTAATACTCAATGCGGCCGTGTCTGTGTGTTTTGACTGTGTCAAGTTGTGTAAGGATTGACAAGCTTCACTGTTTTATGTTCCTCCTTACACCTTCATTTATATCTCACTTTTTTTTTAAAAAAAAAAAAAGCCTTTTATTATTTAGCTGCTTGATGGCAGAATAGTCCTGTTTTGGCCATGATGTTAGGACCCAAATTTCTGTTATTTATAAGATTGTTGTTCAAGTGCTTGGATGCCAGAATAGTCCTGTTCTGGCCATGATTTTAGGACCTTAGTTACAATATCTTTTCAATAATTTATCTTTTGGCCCCAAAAATTTGGTATTCTAATAAGTTAAACTTTTTGTTTCAGCTGGGTATCTAATGGTGTTGTTGGCTCTCCAGCTTTTGCAGCTTATGATAAAGGTTTGTTATGTTTGTCCTGATAATTTGGGCTCTTAAAGAACATATCTGGTTTTAGAATTACTAGAGATATAATTCTTTTAAAATAAATAACATTTCAGGTTATGATGTATTTCTGGGAAATTTCCGCGGTTTGGTTTCTAGGGAGCATCGCAACAAGAACATCTCCTCACGTCAGTAAGTTCTCAAGCAAATCCTTAACTTAAATTGTTATTAATGCCTGATACAATCTAGCTTTATAATATATTGATTATGCCATTACTCAATTGACAATATTGTACTCAAATTGATATAATGCACAGGTATTGGCAATACTCCATCAACGAGCATGGGACTCAGGATATTCCTGCTATGATTGAAAAAATCCATGAAGTAAAAACTGCGGAATTGAAGCTTAGTAAACCTGATATCGAGGAGGAAGCTAATGATGATCAAGCTTACAAGCTTTGTGCAGTTTGCCATAGTTTGGGAGGAGCTGCCATTTTGATGTATGTTGTTACATGTAGGTTAGCACAGAAGCCCCATAGACTTTCAAGATTGGTTTTGTTATCACCTGCCGGTTTTCATCATGAGTCTAACCTGATATTTAAAGTGGTAGAGAATGTGGTTTTGATGGTTCCTAGTTTGTCTCGTATCTTCCCAGCCTTCTATATACCGACCAGATTTTTTCGCATGCTCTTCAACAAGTTAGCTCGGGACCTGCAAAACTTACCTGCCGTTGGAGGACTGGTTCAAACTTTAATGGGTTATGTTGTTGATGGGGACAGCTCAAATTGGGTTGGAGTTCTAGGACTACCACACTACAACATGAATGACATGCCAGGAATATCTTTCAATGTTGCTATACATCTTGCACAGATAAAGCGTACAAAAAGGTTTAGAATGTTTGATTATGGGAGTGCAGATGCTAATATGGCGGTGTATGGTTCACCTGAGCCATTGGACTTGGGTGAACACTACGGCCTCATCGACATTCCTGTTGATCTGGTTGCTGGGCAAAAAGACCACATTATACGACCTTCAATGGTTAAGAGACACTATAAATTGATGAAGGATGCCGGGGTGAATGTGTCATATATTGAGTTTGAATATGCTCATTTGGACTTCACCTTCTCCCACGATGAGGAACTTTTGTCATACGTTATGTCACGTTTGCTGCTGTCGGAGCCAAATCCGAAACATCAAGTAAATAAAAAAGCGTTAAGGTTAAGGAGGAAACAACAGCTTTCACCTAGTGGGTAGAATACGTTAAATTCTACTCGCACTCATCTCTTCCTGAAGTACCTGATGCGGCTATGCACGTTTGATACAGAGTTGCTCTATGATCTCCTCCTTCAAAGTTATCCTTTTGTGGCTTAGATTTTTTTTAATAGACCTTGTAAAAACGTGCGAGTCTACATTGTAAAATAGTGTTTTACCATCTGATTGCTGCAAAGGCCTCAGAGAAAGTATACGTGTATTTCCGCCGATAAAATGTATATTGTTCTTGTATGTTGGTATCATGATAAGCTTGTGAAAAGGTGTCACTTGTATATATGTGTATTTTCCCCTCAAAATTTTCTGTTTTAGGTACACATCGTATAATGAGATTTGAGTATACGATTTTTATACATAATTCCAAATTCTTTATTATTCGACTATTAAAATATAAAATTGGTTTAATTATTTTGTTAATTTATTTCATCAAATTTTTATTTAAATTTTTACCGTTTAAAAGCTTGTAATTTCATTTGTTATTTCTAATATTATCTTTTAAAAAATGGCAATAATTCAAAAAACAGTTGGTGGATTTTAAACCCCTACTAGAAAAACACTAGTGGTTCTCAGTTTTTAATGTTTTTAATTGAAAACGACGTGTGGGTTAGGGGTAAAAAGGTAAAAACAGAAGAGAGTAAATTGCAAACCACTAAACTAAGCAGTGAGAAACCCTAGCCTCTAATTCTCCGATCTCCGTCTCTTCTTCTCTGTTCTTTGCTGTCGCCGCCGGTTCTGCTCTCCCAGTCGCCGCCTGTCTTGTTCTGCTGCTTTCGTCTTCGTGGTTTTCTGTGGTTTTGCTGCGCTGCTCTAGTTCTTGCCTCAGCTGTCTGTGTCCGCTTTTGGTTCGCCATAGATCTCCGGAGGTGCGACCCTGTGAGTTCTGCATTTCTGCTTCTTCCCCCTCCTTTTGGTTCGCCGCCTGTCTTGTTCTGCTTTTTCTCCCTTCTTTTGTTTCTTTTTTGCTGTTTTGTTTTTATTTTTTCTGCAGTTATGCGATTTTTAATTCTGCGGTTCTGACCATATTCCGGTAAATTTTATTGTCCAATTACTTTAGCTTTTTAATTTATATTGATGTTCAAAGCAACGTTGTTGATGTGAATATTAGTGTTATTGTTGCTAACACGTTGCTGCCACTACAACCTTAGGGAATGATGTTATTGTTGTTCTTGTTGGTACGATCATTAGTGTTCAATCCTGTTAAATCCATTGAAACACGGTTGACCGATTTACTGTACAGTTCGGTTTTAAGAACATTGGCTGGTACCGCCCAATCAATTTTCCGAGAAAATCCAAGGAAAATCGACTGGAAGAAAATAATGAGGGCTGCTGCTTCTCAGAGATGGGGCTACGTTCGAATCATTGCTGGTACAATCATAGGAGGCATCATCGGATTCTATTTTATGCACCGCATGGAAAATAATTATAAGGTTGCCACTCTGTTCTTTCCTTCATTAACTTCTTGGTTTTGGAAGCTGTACTCATTGTTAACTTTGGTTCAGTAGCATAATTTGAAGTTCTTTAGTTTCCTTTTTCCTCTTAGAAATTTGTAAATTTGTAATCTGTGATTGCAGGAGAAGATGAACGAAAGACTGAGAAATTATGAAGCTGAATTAAAGAGGAAGAAACAGGAGAGATTGGATGAGTTTGACGAATCATCATAGTCTTCAACTCATTGGGCTATCTGCAACGTTCCCCTATGATTTACTCATCGTGGAAGTTTAGTTTGAATCTTCCGTGAGCTTGATCAAAGTGCATAAACAATGGGCAATGGCTTTACATCATTGTATTATGTGCTTCAATAAACTTAAGCTTGTAGGGTTTTATAGACACCTTCAAGGTTGAGTTATGAAAACGTTTTGCTTCTTTGAAACACGATCCACTAGACCAGTCAAGCGGGGCTTTATTCTGAAATGAGTGTGATCTTCCAGTACCCTTCGAGCTGAATGGTGATCACTACCTTATTGATACATTTATTAATATAAAAATGATATCTAATTTGTTGCATAAATAAACCTAACTTTTGGGTGAAATTAGAAAGCCCCTTTGATAGCTATAATTCCTAAACATTCAACGTTGCACGACTCACCTAATTTTAATCATCTATAGTTTAGGGTATAGAGTATACGTGAAAGAAAAAGTAAAAATATATTTCCTTTGGTAAAAAGACAAATTGATTCTTGATTTTTTGGTTTGCGGATATTTAAGTTATTGAAAATTTAAAAATATATTTAAGTTTTAATTTGTCTCATTTTGAAAACTATTTCATATGCATCGGTATCAACCAGGTCAGTATAACGGAGAACTCAAATATCTGCAGATCAAAAGGTGAAGGTTCTATCTATCCTTTTTTTTATTTTCTTTTTTATAAGCATGGCTTTGGATTTTATTTTAAATAAATAAATTAAATATTTTATTTATTAATATACGTAATTTGGGACATTTTTACGAATTTACATTCTATTACTTATCTTGTTTACACTGTAAATAAAATAAGACACGTCACAAAGTCCACGCATCATGTTTGTACATGTGTTATGATACGTAACATATCTCGTTTATAGTGTAAACGAGATAAGGCTAAAACAAGCCTATATAAGTAACTCGTTCGCAGCGTCTCAATTGCCACTTTCGTTCCCCTTAACCTTCGTTTCTCCCTTTGTCGAACGTTTTCTTGATATTTTTGAGATATTCGGACGTTATGGTGAGCGTAGATGCACGAAACGATGACATCAACCGTCTAAATACGACTTAGCACATTGCGAGAGTGATCGACTTCCAAGTTAGTATTATTCTTTTTATCTTTTAAATAAATAAGCTTATGATTATAGTTAGGGTACTTTTATAAATTTAGTGTTGTTATACATGAGTAGAATAGATTATATTTTGTTAACATAAAATAGATTAATTAGCATGTTATTAATATTTGTTAGGTGTAGAATGTACTGTTAATAAAAGTTAATTAATTATTTAATTTATTAACTATTTATTACGTTTTCTTATTTTTTGAAATTGAATTTTATGTTTTTAATTTTAACGTTGAATATGCCATAGAACTTGTTTTACTGGATATTTATTGCAATGATATTTGATAAATTTTTTAAATGTTTTATTTTTAAATTTAATTATTCTGAAATGTGAAATAATTGTTTATCATTATTTTTATCTTTTTATTTCGAAATAAAAATTTTTATAATTGAAATAATTTTGTTATTGAAATGTTTTTATCTTTTAACAGAGGTCACGCCTACTACTTCCTAGGCGAGTGTCACGTCTACTACTTCCTAGGCAAGTGATCCGTCTCTTGCACCACCAGACACCATTCTCCCTTACTTAAGGGAGGCTGGCTTTGGCGACATGGTGCAACTCAGGAACTTTATCTTTGACAACTCCTTGATTATTGCATTCGTGGAGCGTTGGCGTCTGGAGACCCATACTTTCCACCTGCCTTGGGATGAGTACACCATCATCCTGCAGGACGTTGCGTACCATCTTGGGTTACGCACTCACGGAAAGTCAGTGGGTGGATACTTGCGTGATTTTCACACATGGTACCAGCATCCGACCTGGAAATGGATAGAGGAGTTCCTTGGTGTTAGGGATAGTAACTACAACTGATGGACTAGACTGTATAAGGGATAGGTTGACACTACAAATGAAGTTGTTGTCCAACTGTTGATGATCCTAGGACATGATAGGAATAAACAGGTGTGCGCACCTCTAAATTTATGTACCTCTCTAACAAAATAAAATATATATGGTAGACATTTATAACCAAAATAATCATGATAAATAAGAATATACACCACAATTAAACTTGACCTCACCAATATCCGAGATCCTATCGGAGGGTGACACGGAGACTCCAAGGACATCCTGTTGTCTTTTTGCCTGCAATGCGCAAGGTACTTTAATCAATCCGACTCCATGAATCGGTACTCAACACTTCTACGGATGTTGTAATTCTTCACACATTGCAATACTACCTCTCTACTTTTGAATTTGTGGCTAGCCTTAAACTCCACACCACTGTTTATGTTGTAATCGCTCCCACCCATATCGAAAAATAGAGTTTTTTTATGCATCGCATCCAGATACAATGTATGATAGTGAATACACCTGATAAGGCCGGAATTGATTGTGGGGCAGGAAGAAGATACCGAACTAGTGCGTCTACTGAAGTCTATGGTACAAACTCCTCCTTCTCATCATCTTCAAAAGAACTACTATCGTTGATATCGGCAATATATTCCTCATCGGACTCCTCACCCTCCACGTCCATGTCTATTGCTGAACTAGTACAGTACAATGGTGGTGGTGCAAGAGGTCGATCATCCTAGACAAATTTTGAATGGCCAGATCCCCCGCCACCAATATTACCAACTCCCACAGATAAGTTTCATAACTTGTTTCGCCATGATTCTCCTATAGATGTTAAACATGAGGGGCACATGCTCATCTCCATAGAGTCAAAATAGACGAAACCGAAAAACTCCATTTTTCATCGGTGCTAGCAACCTATACCTAATTCTTCCAACCTCTTTTGTTTCGCTAACACCGATGTTCCTCAATATTAGACTCTATAACTCTGACAAAGAATTTACTCTCCGAATACGTAACAGAGTAGGATTATCACGCTCAAATATCACATATGTCACTGTTTCTCATATGACAATTGAGATACACACTTACAACCACATATCCACTACCACTAGATACTTTTTTTAAGTCTTGGAAGAGAAATGGAGGAGAAGAAGAAGTGAAATATTTGTGGAGAACACAAATGGTTGCAGATCCTTTTATAACTACTCGAAATTTGTCGTACTGTATTTCATTTAGAGTGAAAATATCATAACTTTTCGTTTATCTCATTTACAATGTAAACAAAATAAGTAAGTGTATATTTCATTTACACTATAAACGAAATACGTGTTGATTGTTATCTCTCACGTATCACGTTTGTAAATGTGATACGTAAACTTTATAACGTGTCTTATCTCGTTTACAGTAAGGCAATACAAATCAGTAAAAACACTCAAAATTATCTATATTGATACATAAAATATTTATTTTGTTTATTTTAAAAAAATTCACATGGCCTCATAATTTACATCATTCGTAACTTAAACATGAATTTTCTTATCCAAACCTCAAAAATGACTTGCTGTACGATTAAAACTGAAAAGTTATAACCGTGTTTAATAGTATATAATTTATTAATTTATACTTGCTATATTCTGAAACTATTTTTAGTTTTTTTTATGGTATCTCTAAATTTGATAGGCCAACGATTAATTTGTTATGGATCGAAACTCCATTTAAGTGTTTACCTCTAGCCAATAGATTGTTGCATACATAAGGTTGGATTCGAACACACAGTTAGCTTACTTACGAGCTTAATCACAGGGCAAACTACATGGTTGAAGAGATCGCCTACTCTTTGGACGAACTACATGTAATGTAAAAAAAAATCACATATTTGTAAATAATGTTCTTTTATTTTCTTTTTGGAAATAATAAATTTTTTTAACTTATAAAAGACATGGATAAAGAAAGAAGGTCGTGTTAGGCCTTCGACAGCTAACATAAAAATTTAGTCGAATCTTCATGACATTGATCAAAGACGTTATTGCGCTAAAGTTAGGTCGTTGTGCGGAAGCAACGTGTTGTATGGCTCTTGTACAGTGTCAAATGAGCAAGAATTGCTGCATTGGTGCCAGGGTGTAGTGTTAAACGAGCAAGGATCCCCACATTTTCGTGAACGGACGAGGGTAAATAAAATAGTTTACAAAGAAAAAGATAAAGATAAAGGTCGGAGCGACAGAAGGTTGAGATTTTGGGCCATGGAACATAGGCACTCTAACAGGAAAATTCATGGAGGTGGTTGATACCATGACAAAGAGGAAGGTTAACATCATGTGCCTACAAGAAACAAAATGGGTCGACGCAAAGGCTAGAGAGTTGGATACTTCTGGGTTCAAACTTTGGTATACAAGAAAAGTAAAGAATAGGAATGAGGGTAGGTATTATCGTGGATAAGTAGTGGAAGGACATAGTGGATGTCAAGAGGATGGGTAATCGGATTATCTCGATCAAACTTGTGGTGGAAGGAGGTACTTTTCATGTGATTAGCGCCTACACACCGCAAGAGGGTTCAGATGAGCAACATAAGATAAGGTTTTGAGAGTATTTAGAGAGTTTGGTCCAAGACATACCTTCAGGAGATAAGATTTTCTTAGGAAGAGATTTAAATTGCCATGTTGGAAGAGAAGTGATTGGGTCAAGGAGGACATGGTTTTGGGGTGGTAAATACCGAGGATAAAACTATTTTGGACTTTTCTGCAACATTTGACCTTTTTATCGCAAATACATGTTTTAAAAAGAGAGACGAATATCTTATAACTTATAGGAATGACATGACAAATTCTCAAATTGACTTCTTTTTGTTGCGGAGAGTCAATCAGAAATTTTACATTAATTGTAAAATTATTCTAGGCAAGAGTTTAATAATACAATATAGGATGCTCGTTATGGATTTTTGCGTGGAGTAAAGTTGAGAAAAAAAATATCATATGAAGAGTCCAAAGACGAGGAGATGGCGGATGAAAGGTGTAGAACTAAAAAGCTTCCTAAGACGAGTAGGAGAAGAGGCAAAGTGGGAAGATGATGGAAGCGCAGAGGAGATGTGGAAGGAGATGGCAGAAGTTATTAGAAGAATAGAAAAAGAAAGTTTTGGTGAATTTAGAGGGATATGACCAAGAGACAAGGAGTCCTGGTGGTGGAATGCAACTGTACAAGAAAATATAAAGGCAAAAAAGGAGTGCTTTAAAGAGTAGTCTTTGTACCACAATGCATATAATTGGAAAAAATATAAGGCGACTAAGAAAGAGACAAAAGTGACAGTAAGTGAAGCAAGAACAAGAGCATATGAGAGTCTTTACCAATCTTTAGGCACGAAAGAAGGAGAAAAATGTATATATAGAATCACAAAGAGCTGCGGGAGAAGAACGAGAGACTTGGATCAGGTTAAGTGCATAAAGGATAAAGACGGTGAGATTTTGGGTCAAGATGAAAAGATCAATGAAAGGTGGAAGAACTACTTCTACGAGTTATTTAACGAATGATAGAAGACTCTTCCGAGCCTTGGTCGATTATACACAAGGAAAGAAGATAAAAACTTTGACTACTATCGAAATATTCGAGACCTCGAGGTAAAAAATGCTCTAAAGCGAATAAAAAATGGCAGGACAGTAGGACCCGATAATATTTCGATTGAAGTTTGGAAGGACCTTGGAGAGATAGACATTAGTTGGTTAACCAAACTTTTTAATTAAATTTTAAAGTCAAAGAAGATGACAGATGAATGGAAATAGAGCGCCTTGGTGCCTATCTACAATAATAAGGGGGATATATAGAGTTGCGAAAAATATAGAGGGATCAAGCTCATGAGCCATACCATGAAGTTATGAAAAATGGTGATAGAACGGAGGTTGAGACAAGAGACACAAGTAACAGAGAACCAATTTAAATTTATGCCAGGTAGATCCACCATTGAAGTTACATACCTGTTAAGAAGATGATGGAAAGAAATTGTAGTAATAAAAGGGATCTACATTTGGTGTTTATTGATTTGAAAAAAGTATACGATCGGATGCCAAGAGAGGTCTTATGAAAGGTTTTGGAAAGGAAGAGAGTAAAGATCGCATATGCTCGTGCAATTAAAGACATGTATGAATGAGGCTACAATTAGTATGAAGACTCAAGGTAGTGTGACAGAGGAATTTCCTATTGGTATAGAATTACACCAGAGATCATCTGTAAGTCCATATATTTTTACATTAGTCTTGGAAGTACTCACAGAGTATATCCAAGAGCATGTGCCATGGTGCATGCTTTTTATCGATGATATCGTCTTTATGGGAGAGCCAATAAAGACCTAAATAAGAAGTTGAATTTATGGAGAGAAACTCTAGAAGTGTATGATCTGCACATAAGCCGTAGCAAGACGGAATATATGAAATATAAGTTCGGCCACCAAAGGGAAAACCCTAATACAGAGGTGAAGATTAGAAAAAATATTCTACGAAAAGTTAAAAGTTTTAAGTATATTGGATGCATCATACAATATAATTGAGAGATTGAACAGGATGTAAATCATAGGATCCAAGCAGGTTGGTCAAAATAGCGGAGTGCGCCTAGTTTTATATGTGACAAAAAAGTGCCTTTAAAACTTAAAAGTAAATGCTATCACACTATTATCAAACCGGTTATGCTTTGTGGTACAAAGTGTTAGGTGGTCAAAGGGCAGCACGAACATAAGTCAAGTATGGTAGAGATAAAGATGTTGAGATGGATGAATGGTCATACGCGATTGAATAGAATAAGAAACAAAGATATAAGAGAGAGAGTTGGAATAGCACTTATTGTGAAAAAGATGGTAAAATCGCGTCTCAGGTTGTTTAGATATGTGAGAATAAAGACCGACAGAACATCCAATCAAAAAGGTGGATGAAATGGAAGATGGACAAATGGTGAAAAACAAAAGAAAACCTAAGAAGACCATCCATGAAGTTATCAAACGAGATCTACATATAAACAGTCTCTCTATAGACATAATACATAATAGAACTCAATGACGCCATTTGATCTATATAGCCAACCCCACCTCGTGAAATAATGCTTTGTTATTGTTGTATAAAAGACAAAAATCTATCGACATTTGCTTATGCAGCTTATGCAAATTAGTAATTCTAACTACTAGACCAACTCTGGTTCTATATTCTTAAACCATTGTCACCGGTTTACATACATGATCAAGATGATCCTATCGCACAAGCGCACAACGGGCAGAAGAGGAAGGAGTGTATTAATCATTTCGAAAAGTAAATGACTATATTACATGTCTGTGAAGCTAAAGCTCTTTATTCAAAAGACTGGCCAATACAAAGACGTGTTCACGCAACTATTCCACGTAGAATCTGGGGACAATTCTTCGATGTGGAAGAAACTACGAGATAAAGAAAAAAAAAAGGCTCGATTTCTTCCATGCGGTTCCATGATAACTAGAAGCAACATCGTCCATCGGTTTCCAACATCATGTGCTATATTAATAATATCATCACAGTGAAAACAGTACATGCAACACATAGGACCCGCACCTCGACCCAGAGCCAATGAACTCCACCCGTTTATTTGATGCAGTGTCTACAAGTCTGTAATGCATAATTATGAGAAGACGAACTACACTCACTTTCTAAAATTACACACTCAATTCCTCAACCTCAGGCCCTAATGGTTTAAAGACGGCTTCCACTTCACTGGCATCAACTTCCTCTAACCTTGATGGTTTCCACCTGGGATTCTGCAAAAGAATAGTATATATAGTTATATACTAATTATTGACTGAATAGCAACAATTTATGCTAAATAAATCAACAGTTTGTCAACAAGACTAAAAATGTAAAGATATGAGAAAAAGAAAACCTGATCCTTGTCCACCAATACTGCTCTGACACCTTCTGCGAAATCATGTTGCAATGAAGATCTTAAGGCAATTCGGTACTCAGTTTTCATTACACCACTAAGCTGAATTTCAGAAAAGCAGATCGAAAAATTAAGGGCTTGGAAACATCAAAACCACCTAAAAACCAAAAAAGAAATGAATTAAATGCATACCGTGGATAACTCACTGTCGTTTTTCCCTAGTGCAGAAGCTACTGCAGAGAAGTGCTTTTGGGTCAAGACAAGGGAGAAAGGAGCACATTTCCCAAGGCCTTGGAGAGCTTCATTAGCCCACTCGACAACTGGCAAGATAAAAAAAAAAAAAAAAGAATATTTCAAATATATATGGATGGCAAAGTATTTAATTTCAAACATTTTTCAGTGAACACATGATAAATTGTATCTTGACATTTTAAGAATAGTGTTTCATTAGCAAACAATAGGAGAATAAGCATACCATTTGAGTCAGTGCTTGACTGGTGTTTACTTAGCTCTTCAATTGTCTCAGTAACTGATTTATCTCCTCCAAATGCAGATGTTATCTGAGGTAAAAGCAATTTCAGTGGTGCCTCACTCTCAGGGTTGGACTCATATCTTGCTAAAAGTACTTTGATGTCCTGATGTGCATCCTGGGAACTATATCACCAACGAGTTTTGCGTAAGATCATTATTGTATATATGTAATCGTTACAATTATATAACCAAAAGGCAATAGACATGATAGACCATTTAGCATACAAGGAGACTAAAATGTGTGGTGCATGCAGTACATGCCTTATATCTAAGCAAACATGTCTATGAACTATGTTGAATCCAATCTTACACCAAAGGAATTAAAAGGGTTATGATTTTAAAGAAAAGTCTCAAGTGATGGTTCACGTTAACATACAAGTTGTTTGCCAAAAGGGCCTCCTTGAATGAACCTAACTTTCCAGATGGCACATAATGTGTTCCAAGGCCAACATATATTGCATCAGAAGGAGCAGAGATCCTCTTTCCAGTCAATCCAAGATAAGCACCTGCAATTAGTAATATTTATAAATCAAGTAAATAATGTGACACAGAGATTCACATAAATCTAGTAAACGAACATTTTTAATAATATTTTAAAAGACACTTTCTAAGTGAAACTTGAGGTTGCATCTAGATGTTAAACAGTGCAGTACAAAACATGTATTTTGTACAAATTATGTCAATATAGATCACAAAAGAACTATGAAATTTTTAATTTGAAATAGTAACATACCAACAGATCCTTCCCCTGGGCTTTGAGCAGCTATGTAAGCAAAACCCACATCAGGAAACAAGCCAATTCCATTTTCTGGCATTGCAAGTACAGTTCTCTGAATAGGTGTCGTTAACAAGTCAAAAACATCTCAAATTGCAATCCATGAGTTTATGCTATATCTCCAAATGAGGCCATTATAATAAGCATATACCTCTGTAATGATACGGTAGCGTCCATGACCAGACAAACCAATTCCAAAGCCCATTGTTATTCCATCCATAAGGCTAATATATGGCTTCTTGTACTCAGCAATTTTGCATATCAAAGAATACTCAGCCAAGAAGACCTAAAATGTAGAACACAATATCACACTACTTTCTCGTAGCTATCAACAAGTCGTGCAAAAATGCAAGATGTAGCATATCATATAATCCAACATAATGTTGATAGCAAATCAAAAGTTACAAAATATAATCCACATTAAAAAAATTAAAAAATAAAAGTTGACCAAAGTCAACCCAACTGCATCAATGGTTGCTTCCAGAAGGCAAACACAGCCACACATTATAAAAGCCTAAAGAAAAGTCAAAGTCAAGGTAAAAAAAAAAAAAAAAACTTGTGTGAAAATCCGGAATAATCCAGACCAGTAATATCTGGTGCATTCCAAACAGACTGGGCATTAGTAGGACAACAACTAGAAGCCCCTTATGACCAAGGCCAAGCCAACCCTAATTTAGGATACGTCTCACATATTTGGGTATGGTGATTCCTCATGGTCATATTCATCAGAAACAAAGAAAGTGAGGGTGAAAAAAGATTGAAAAGTGGCTAATTCAGCAGCTTCTTCAACCGCCTAGCCAGAGTTCCATATAGTGTATGTATTCTTTTGTATTTAGTTGGGCATAAAACTTTGTCCATAACTGTATGTCACTAATTAAACTGTAATATTGAGCATTCTAAAGGCATCAGTGCTAGGACTACAGCCAAGTTTGTCATGAATAGCATAGTCTACCAAATAAGTAGCCTTGGCATACTTTATAGCATAGTATAAGCAAAGATATTACCGGTCTATGAGTACCTAAAAGTTAAAATATTATATAGGAAAGGTATTCAGTTCGTATTATTGGCATGGCTTTATACATTGTAAGAATCTGATGGTATACATTATAATATAACTAGACCTCAATAATATCTGACAGATGCTTTTTAAATGTTATCTGCTTCACATCACCACCTGCAGATAAACTATCTCAGTTGCCAAGAAAGCAGTCATTGAGAATCGATAAACAAATTGTTATTTGACAAAAACAGGAAATGGAAACAATAGTATAGCATCAGAAGACGGCATGATGTTGATGTAACATGGAAGTAAACAATATATCCAATGAAGCACATCACAACAGCAGCCATATAAATATGCATTAATATACTAGACTTGAAGGTGAAGCAAATAACGTAATAAGACCTTCTGCACTAAAGGAGTGTTTTTGTCCTTTTGTATTTCAGCAACAACCCCTTTAATATCCATACCTGCATTGACCACCAATGGTGACTCTCAAAACCTTACCTACCACTCAAAACCAAGT
This sequence comes from Arachis hypogaea, assembly GCF_003086295.3. Taxonomy (NCBI): domain Eukaryota; kingdom Viridiplantae; phylum Streptophyta; class Magnoliopsida; order Fabales; family Fabaceae; genus Arachis; species Arachis hypogaea. The sequence continues at coordinate 38,009,293 of NC_092048.1, read as the reverse complement.
AACCTCAAATCTTAAATACAATTGTATCTGCAAAAGAAGCTAATTTTTAACATATTGCAGAATGCCAGAAACATGCTTCAGCAAAATCATTTGCACGACAATGAAGGAATCATGAGTTAGAATCATACCAGCACAAAAGGCACGAGGCGAGCTGCTATCGACCAAGACACATTTAACCCTCGGGTCCGATTCCCATTCATCCAGATAACTCTTATACTTCACATCCATTTCTGCATCATCCCAACTCAATATCAAGAGCAGAAAAACAATTACCCTACTTAATTCAAAACTGTGATAAATTAGGGGGTAAAAGAAAAAAGGGATCAAGAGCCCAATTTTTCCCCTTGCCTACAAATTTCAGCACAACATCCCGAATTTTTCATTCTCCGGGTTTCCAGAGCCTAGTGAGATAATCAGTAAGTTGAAGCTCCAAAATGATCGAGTAACAGTTCAGAAGCGAATCCATATACGAAAAGAATAAAGAGTACGAAGAAGAAGAAGAAAGAAACCTAGGTTCATGGCGTTGAGAGCTTTGGGACGATCGAGGGTGATGACAGCGACGCCGTTAGGGTGAACGGTGCCGTTGACGAATTGGTCAGCCATGGCAGAGAATCGACGGAGAGAGAAGAACGATGGTTTCTGTTTTGTTGAGAGAAAGATTGGGAGCGAAGAAGCAGCAGCAGAAGCAAAGAAACGAAGAGATTGAGCTGCTCCAACACCAGCAAGAGGATGCAACCTTATTAGCATGCTTTTACTGTGTCTCTCTTTTTCTACCAAAATTGCTTCTGTGCCTTCCCCCCTTCCTGCTTTCTTCCTACGCTCTCTCCATCACATTTTTTTTTTCCATTTCCCCTTATGACTTTTTAGCCCTCCATTTTTACCTTTCCTTTACAACGAATCTTCCTTGTTTTAATGTTTTCACTTTTCAGAATTTCAGTATTCTCCTTCACAGGGTTATACTGGTCACTCCACTGCTCAATTCCGTTAGACTTTCCAGTCCCTTTCGTGTTAACTTATCTATAGGAAAATTTCCTCAACTAAATTAAATAAAATAATTTATTTTTAAAACAAAATTATTGAATTTTTTTTTTTCTGGGAACGAATTGAACATGATTTATCAAATAACAATTTTTTGCGGGGCTAAATTGGATGGGTTCATTTCGATTTAGGGGTAACATTGGGCCACCCCCGATTTTTCGGTGAATAACGACTAATTTGATGCAAACTGGAGCTCGCAACCCCGAGTTTGGGCCTCAATTAGGGCCCACTAACCTTATTTTTGACACAGTTTGACCCTACAAATATCCCCCTATTTACTCCGATGATTTCTATAGTTTTATTAAATTTTCAATTAGGTTTTTATACATTTTTTTTTATTGAATCCCTATGTTATATTAGATTTTGTAGTTAAGTCCCTATTGTAATAAAAATAATAAAATTAAAAATTAAAACAAACCAATTATGCCTAACACTTTACTGAATATTTTATATAGTTTAACAGTTAATTTCAAATAAATAAATATTTTTATATTATTGTATTTAAATATAATTATTAAATAAAAAATATTTTTACATAAAATATCTAAATATAAAATTATTTCTATTTTTTAAAATTTTTTTAAAAAATTACTTAAAAAGGATTTTTTTTTTTTTACAGAAATTCACCTATATAAATTCTAAATTAATTAAAAAACAGGGAAAAAGATATAATTTGTCATCTTGTATTTTTATTTATTTATTTATTGAGAAAATCCTCTTGTATTGATAGCACCGTGATTTGTGAGACTATTTAGGATAGGTAGACGCTGCGATTAATTCTTCTTCGGCCCCACCCCCAACCATACAAACAGTAACTAACAAGGAGTCAACGAATACAAACATGAAATATCACATGCATGCTATTGAAATACATCACCATTCAATAATGCTACTTACCTTGTGGTACTAGTACAACAACCAAGAAATTAAACGATGACAAGAAGAAACAGATAGAGACTTAGAGAACATGGAAATAATAATCTCAATTGATTAATTAAGGAAGGGCATCAGAGTCGAGAGTAGCCTTTAAAACCTCAATAAACTTAAGGTGAGAAGTAAGCTGAGGAAAATGGCCATCAGTGTGTATGATCTCCAAAGTGGCTTCCCCTTTGATCTTGTTCTGCATGTAGAGTGCTACGCTGCGAGGAACAGCCTTGTCGTTAGTGGTCTGTATGATTGTGCATGGAGTTTCAACTTTGTCAAGTAATTCTCTGTAATCACTGTAGAATACAGTCTTGGCTAATGGCAGCGCCACTTCAGCTCCCATTTTGAGAAGCAAACTCTTCATAGTTGTTCTCCATCGTCGAGATTAATTGCTCCACATCTGAGTTCTTAAACCCTCCCTCGAAGTCATCTGAATTTAGAAACCTATATGAAACTAGTTAGGTTAATTAGGTGTAATAACATTTTATTTTTGATAATTAATATATGGTAGAGTGTACGATGTCTATGATAGTATAGTAGTTATGATAGTTGATAGTTACTGACTAAATAATTTTAACAACGCTCTAAAATTAAAACATATTATTGAAATTAAAGTTATATATATATATATATATATATATATTTTTTACTCTCATAATATTTTTTATTTTTATTTTTCAGTTTAAAAAGTGTCCCTGGATAGTAAAAAAATGTTAGTTTAATTTTAGATATACCGTAATCATGGCAACTATAGGCACTATAGCAGATACCAATATATTGTAGGGAGAAGTAGAGAACAAAAGTATATATAATAGATTGAGTACCTTGGGGAAGCACAAACAAGAACAAGGCGCTTAAAGAGGTCAGGCCTTTTGAGAGAGGCAATGCAACCGATCATGCCGGACATGGAATGGCCAACGAAAGTGGCAGATTTGATGCCAATCTCAGTCAGTAGAGTGATCAAATCATCAGCAAAAGCTTCCAAGGAAGAGTACTTTAGAGGGTCGTAAAGCTTCTGATCTTTTACTGTTCCGGCAAATGGCCAATCAAAGACAACAACACGGTAATTTTGAGCTAATATGGGAACCACTTTGTCCCAAATGGATTGGTCCGTTCCATAGCCATGACAAAACACTATGGTCTCGCTCCCACTACCTTCAATTCTGGTCTTCAATAACGCCGAAAGTGCCGTTTTTGGTGTCGCCATGCTCTCTTGTCTCTATGTCCTTCAGTAATAACAAGAAAGCACAAAGTTTTTGTAGGAGAATTAAATCCCTGTGCTTATTTTCTTTGTTTGACTTGTACTACTTGCTATGCCAATTTATAGATAAGGTTATGCCATGTTATATGAAACAAATTTTAGTGGAATTATGTGGAGTTTATTTAATAGCACAAAGATTACATATAAAATCATATCCGTCCGTATATATGGCGAGAAAAAGTAGAGGTAGACAATGAAAATATTAAATAAATGAATAATAAATATACTGGATGTTTAATTCACTAGGTGTGTGAATAATTATTCTAATATTAAAATTTAGATGAATAAATTAGAAGTGTAGTGTATTTTTATTTTATTAAGCCAATTTTAAAATCTATTATTCATATTCTTCACAAAACTCACTGCTAATAAAAGTAAAATCAAAGGACAAACATATTGAATTTATTGGGCACGCATGCTGCGCGTACCCAATGAGGTTTAACCTGTTCACACCATCCTATCTATCGCCTTTGATCATTGTTATTATCATCCTACCTATATCAAGAAATCTACACATAAATTACTAGCTCCTACTATCTATAAACACTATTAGCTAGATAAACAGAACAAATTACCCTTTTTAATCAAAATTTTAGATTACACACTATAATTTTTAATAAAATTTGATTATTTTAAAAGTTTCTGAAAATTATTTCTATTGGACAAACTATTCTCTTTAATGAAAGTTTTAATATACAGAACAAATAAGTTTAAGAAAAAAATTTTCTGTAAGATAAATAAATCTTAAAAAATATTAGTATAAGATAAATTAGGATGTATTTAATTTATATTTATATTTTTAATTAGTATAAGACAGATTGTTTTTAATATTTTGTGAAAAAAAATTAAAAAAAAAATAATGAAAATAGTATTTTTTTTATTTTTACCTTCTGTTTTTTTTTTACAAAATTTTTAATAAAAATAAAAACACAAACTAAAATGCATCTTTTTTTTTTGGTGACTTACTAAAATGCATCTTTAATCTCCATATATAGGGATTAATTTGTTTCAAAAACTTATAAAATAATATCAATTTGTTAAGAATTAAAGTGTCTAATTTAAAATTCGATCGAAAATATAAAAATTTAGTTTTAGAATTTATCTTAATAAGATTGATATGATCTCGTGTCGTTCGGTGTGCAAAAAATATCATATATGTAATATGTCTAAGGAATTCTCCATGAACGTATCCAATGGTCGAACGATATGGGAGGATCAAATTACATTATTTGGTGTACACATTGACCGTATGTTTTAGCTCAAAAGGCAGAAGAAAGTGACAACACCGAGCTTGATCTATAAATAACAAATCTTATCTTAATACTTTTGAAAAATAAAAAATACTTCATTCTTTCTTTATTTAGAAATGATTAATTATTTCTCATTTATTTAGGTGCATTTTCATAAAAATCCGCAAAATTAGAGCAGAACATACTTTAACCAAACAATGAGTGGCAACTATTTCAACCAAAATGTGCAATTTTTCTTCTCAGAAAGTAACTTTTTGTTTGTATCTCAAATTCATTCAATGTCTCAATTCCTGATTTGCCGCTAGAACTATTTCAACCACCCTAAGATATATCCAATGACTCTTCAAACATTGAGAAAAGTGTCACATCGAAACACTCTGTACAAAGTATTTTCTATTGAAAATATAACAAGTTGCGTTTGTAAGATTTGCTATCCTATATTATTTGTTCGTTTACAGAAGCGAGAAGCCAACGTTGCATATGCAACGGAGACAGGAACTTGAACATTTATTTATTAAAAAAATTAAACTATAAATAATCTATAGTTACTGATCTTGGGCTTTTGCAGTAGAAATATAGGTTTAGAATTTGTTTCACTTTATATTGGAAAAATATGTTTAGTTAGTGCTCAAATTAGAACTCTTTTTTATAGAGTAAACTACCATTTCTAACCATAAAAGTTCAAAACGCCGACATATTTATTTATAAAAGACGGAAATTACTATTTGTACCCATAAAAATGACTTTTGCAAGTAAAATTATCTAAATTTTAAAAAATTAAATAAAATTTCTAAACCGCCTTTCTCTCCACCACAACTACCATCGTCTCCTCCCTCTCTCTCAATGTTCTCAGCAACCCAATTCCAACATCGACCACATCGCCGCTTAGTACCACTGCCTCGCTCTTCTCCTCAACCGTCACCCTAACCTCTTCCGCTTCCCGGGATTTGCCGCCGAAATTTTTGGAAGATAAACACCCTGAGAAAAATCACTAAAGACAAACAAATTCAGCTCAAGGAATCAAAACAAAACAAAAGAGAAGAGAGGCGAAGTTAGTATACCCGAAGTGGCCGGTCTTCCAGGCCTAGCCATGCTTGCTGCTGCCTCCAATCTTGGAGATGCTGACGAAATCCTCCTCGGTGAAAACGGCATCGTTATAAGCGAGGAGGGCGAGGCCCTGCCACGAGGCGAGGGTGTCGGAGAGAAGTGAGTCGCGGCGGTGGGAGCAATAGTCAAGGCAAAGGGAGACGGTAGTGGCGCCAGCATCGTCAGCGTTCTGGATTAGCTCCTTGAGGACGGTGGTTCCCTCGGGGTAGTTCACAAACACCTCCCTAATTCGGCGCATGAGGTCTACCGTCTAGCCGAAGTCTTCTAGAAAATTGGAATCAGAAGACGTCATTGCGAGAATCAAATCGATAGAGTTTGAAAGGAAGGGAGCTAGATTGGTTGGTTGGTTGGTTCTATGCGTTTCGAATTCGATTGTGCATTGAATTACGTATGTGACTGTAATTAGAATTTGTTTTGATCTTTTTTTTTTTCAAGTTATCGCTTCTGTATTTGGCGTGGTGAGACAGAAGAAGAGGTTGAAGCGAGAAGCAGAGTTTGCGGTTGAGATCGGAGTCCAAAAGGTGGAGGAGGAGGAAGGATGGTGATGCCAGTGGTGGTGATGGTAATGGTAATGGCAGCAGTGATGGTAGTAGTTGGGGAGGAGGATGGTGGTAAAATTTGGAATTGGAGTAGCTGATAACATTAAGAGAGGGGGGGAGAGACGACGATAGTAGTGGTGAAGAAAATGGTAGTTTAAGAATTTTATTTAATTTTTTAGAATTTGGATAATTTTACTTGCAAAAATTTTTTTTTTTATAGATACAAATAATAATTTCGGTCTTCTATAAATAAATATGTCAGCATTTTTAACTTTTATGGTTAGAAAAGATAATTTACTCCTTTATATATACGATGGTTTTGATTAGAACTCTTCTTTATGATACATATAATAATTATATGTCCTTATCCAAAAAATATACATGTTACATATCTTAATGTATTTATTTTTTAATAAATCAAAAAATAAAAATAATAATTATTTTGAAACCAACAAGTAAATGAGTAATTCTCATCTCATTATTTAAGACTATTATGTTTTTTTAATAGTTATTGGTGAATTAACTATTAAAATTAAACCAATAATGATCAATGGTATTATATTAAGCTGCGAACGAAAAATGCAGGGTTATTCTTTTCCATTTATCATACACATGTATAAAAGTTTATAAAAATTATATAAATTATTTTTTATGTTTACTTTTTTTCTCATTTTAATTTATAAATGTTAGCTTCTTTTTTCTTTTTATTTCTCTCTATTTTTATATTTTTTTAATCTCATATTTTTATTTTTATTTTTTTAAGTAAAAGAGCTCAACACACTAAAATAGAGCAAATAGAATTAGACAACAAACCAATAGACAGCAAAAAAATAACACAGCAACATAAGAAATTTTTAAGTCATTTTTGGTATAGTTATCAACAATAAAAAGAATTCACACCTCTCCACTCGTTGCAGCTAAGCAAGGACATGTTGATAATTTCGTCTACACCTTTGTTTTTACTCTGAAATAATCTTCTATTCCTTTCCAGCCAGATGTTCCAAATGATCACATAGAAGTACATCAACCACAGCTTTCGATCCTCTTTTCTACACGGCTCTTCTATCCAGCTAAGAAAATGTTCCTTCATCGAACCCGGAAAAGATCACTGTCGGCCAAACACAGAAATCCACGCACTCCACACCTGCCAAGCAAACTCAGCCAAGAAACAAGTGTTGGACCCATTCAACATCTTTGTTACATAAGACGTAACCATTATCTTCCTGACTAATAATCCCGAACCGGCTCAGCATTTCCTTTGTATTCACCCTGCCTACCAAGACAAACTAAGCAAACAGCTCCACTCTTGGCGGGACTAAACCTTTTCAGATGGTCTTAGTGAAATTGTAACTAGATATATCCTCTGGAAGCATTTCCTCCTGCAATACCTGTACAAATGAGTTAGTCGAAAAATACCTTGCCTATCATATTTCCATCCAACTCTATCCTCTCTGTTATTTACTAGCTTCACAGGTCTCAAAGCCTCATGTAACTGACCTAGAAGATCCAACTCCCACTGAAAAAGCTCTCGCCTCCATTGGAAGTTTCAAATCCACTCTAACCCATCCCAAAACTCACAATCCCCTATAATCGATCCACATTGGTTTGAAACAGAGAACAACCTAGGGAGCCGATCTTTCAAAGATCCACAAAGTAACCAGACATCCTCCCAAAACCGTGTCCGTCTCCCATCACCAACCTCCATGGACAAGCCTGTAATCATCTTTTCCCGAATATGTTGCTCCTTGATTTGTACCTGGCATATGTCTTTCCATGGACCTCCTCTAGTTGGTAGGACTTGAGTGGACAGTAGCTTATTCAGATTCAGATTATTACAAGAGCAGACCACCTTCTTCGACAACGGGCACTCTTCCTTTGCAAACCGTCACCACCACTTGAATAAAAGAACAGCGTTACGAACCATAACATCTCCAACTCCCAACCCACCTAACTTCTTAGGAGCCTGCACCACTTCCCATTTCACTAATGCTATACCATTCCTACCATCCTCCTTGCTCCATAGGAATCTTCTCTGCAATAAAATCAACTTCTCAGTAACAGCCTTCGGCATCTTATATAAACTCAAATAATACACTGGCAAGCTATTTAAAACTGATTTAATAAGCACCAACTTCTCAGCTTTATTTAACAATTTAGCTTTCCAAAGGTTGAGTTTCTCCTCCACTTTGTCTATAATAGGCTTCCAGGTCTTGACTAACCTCGGATTTGCTCCTAATGAAATTCCAAGGTATTTAACTGGAAGGGTACCTTCCTTACAACCCAGCAAACTACACATGCGTTGGACCCATTATGCTTCACAATTGATTGGTATCAAGCTGGACTTATCAAAATTAATACTTAACCCTGACATCAACTCAAAGCAACGCAGGAGCCGCTTGTAATTCTTCATAGTCTCCTCTTCTGGCGAGTAAAACAGAATAGTGTCATCAACAAACTGAAGATGTGATAACTCGATACTATCTCTCCCAACCACCAATGGTGAAATACGCCCGTTTCTGATTGCCTCTCCAACCATTCTATGCAGAACATTTACAACCAGCACAAACAAGAAAGGAGAAAGTGGGTCACCTTATCTCAAACCCCTTTCCATTTTGAACGGCCTAGATGGCGACCCATTTATCAATACCGACATAGATGTTGTGGTCACACACTCCATAATCCATGCCCTCCACCTACGTCCAAACCCCATCTTTTGCAACACAATGTCAACAAAACTCCACTTGACTCTATCATATGCTTTCTGAAAATCCAGCTTGACTATTGCTGCCTCCTTTTTCCTCAGTTTAAGCCAGTGAACAGTTTCACATGCAATGAGAGCTCCATCATGTATTTTTCTTCCCTTTACAAATGTACTCTGAGTCTCCCCCACTAGCCCTGGCATCACTGATCTCATCCTCCTAACTAGCACCTTCGAAAAACCTTATACACACACCCAACCATACTAATTGGCCTCAGGTCTTTAATCTCCTTCGCACCAATGAACTTAGGTGCCAAAGCCACCCAAGTGATATTGGAGTTTGTCGGTAACCTGGACGTCTGAAAGAACCCCATCACCACTGCCGTGAACTCAGACCCAATCTCATCCCAGCACCTCTTAATGAAATTCATGTTGTACTCATCACAACCTGGCGTCTTAGATGACTCACAATCCCATACTGCCTCTCTGATCTCCTCAGCCGAGGGCAACGCCTCCAAATTCACAGATTCATCCTTATCTAATCTCCCCACCAAACCATCTTTAAACCCCACCAAAGGAGAATCTTCCTGATGATACAGCTCTTTATAGAACTCTATAATAGCTATTTTAATTCTAGCTTGATTCCTTACCAGTTTGCCATTAAATACCAGTGTATCAATCCTGTTATTTCTTATTCTTACTGAAGCTATATTGTGAAAGTATCTGGTGTTTTTGTCCATATCCCCTACTTGTCGAGACCGCGACATCTGTTTTCAGTGAACTTCTTTTCTCACATACCATCTCTTACAGCAAGTGACTAACGCCTTTTTTCTTGCCTCTATGGTTCCATCATACACTCCACTACCTACCATATCATCAATCCCCTTAATCTATTCCTCAAACTTCAAAATCTTCTTGTTCATCTCACTAAAGTTGGCCTTATGCCATCTCCCTAAAGGAACCATCAAAGCCTTCAACTTATCTGTGAACTGTATCTCCCCTAAACCTCTCCATTCCTCCTTAACCATTCTAAGAAACCCTTCATGTGTAAACCATGAATCTAAGCTCCGGAACAACTTCGGACCTCTTCTTAACATTTTATCTTCCACTATTACAGTGCAGTGATCTAACAAACCCCTTGGTCCACCTCTTAACCGAGTTTCTGGAAACTCTTCTTACCACTCCACACTAACCAAAGCTCTATCAATACGACTGTATGAACGGCCCCGAAACCAAATAAACTTCCGATCGGTGAGCGGTAAATCCACTAAGTGCATATCTTGTATCCAAGTCTTGAATTCCTCAGCAGACAGAGGTAAACGATCAGTACCTTTTCGTTCCTCCACATGTACTATCTCATTAAAGTCCCCCATGAAACAACAAGGAACCTGACATAACCCAGCTATGTAACTCGACTCCTCCCAAACATGACTCTTCTCTTCTCTACCATGCGCACCATAGACCAAGAAAAAAGCACAGTTGAAACTATTCTTTAATAATACCCCTTCAATACACAACCATCTTTCGCCCTTATAGCAATTATTCAATTTAAACATCATTTCATCTCATATGATCAACAGACCCCCGGATGCACCATCAGAGCCTACAAATTCCCACCCCACACCATCATTCTCCCATATTCTTGCAACGTCAAACCTCGTCACTACTCGCCTTTTAGTCTCAATCAATCCTAACAAGTTTAAACTATGTTTATTCTTTAGGTCCTTCACCATTCTTATCTTCCCATCACCCCGCAACCCCTAACATTTCATGCACTAAAAATTATTTAAAACTATTTTGACACACTTGTTTTTTATTTTTGGGTCTGCACCGCCTCATCTTTGCCTTCTGTTTTGCCACCTTTCTTTTCTGAGCTATCTTCTCATTCTATGCTTGAAGAATTGCCATGATGTCATCCTCCTTGTTATAAAACACAGCACCTGACTCCACCGCCAACTCCCAGGTCATTTTGTTTTCTAGCATTTGTTCCTCCAACTTTGAGCCCTGGGTGTCACTATCTCCCTCATCTTTTTCAATTTCTACCTGTCCAACAGCAGCCTCTCCAAAGCCTTTCCCATCATGTTCGAGATCAACCATCCCTTCATCTTGATCAAGAAAGTGACCTCCACCAAGTCTCTGTTCAACATGGTTATCCTCTGATTCACCAGCCCTTGTGCTCGCATCAATCTCCCGAGAGTGGCCACCAACCGCGTTCACATCACCCTCCTTCAAAGCATCAAGAGCACCTCCCCTTTCGTTGGCTGCCACCACCCTCGGTCCCGCCCCAACTTGCTCTCCTGGCATGATCGCAGCTGACAGAGTGGCTGTCTTGCTGGCGAACCCAGGCCCACCATCATTGACATCATTTCCGCCGCGTCGGTAACGGTCATCCCCATCGCAAACCACTCGGCCCCCCCGCTCTGCTGGCCGTCAGCTACCTCTGTGGCCACCATTGACGCGGATGTCACTAATCCCATCAAGGAAATCTGCGCAATCAACATAGGGAGCTTCCCTTCCACGGGCCGTAGTGAGAGGCCTGCTGCCACTTTTCGTGCCAACCCTTCCATCCAAAAATCCAAGATCGGGTCCCTCATTAGCTATTGATGTTAGGCCTAAACAATTAGAGTCTCCTTCCATGTTCTTATTTTTGTTCTTGGCCCAACCATTATTGAGACAACCTTTTTTTTGTTTCTCCTTTTTTGACCCCATTTGCAGCCCATTACCCAATGTATTATAGTCACATGTAACAGTTTTATCAGAGTCCTCATCATAACTCAAACCGTTGCCACCCCCATAATCAGCCATTCCTTGATCAACGCCACTAAATGCTTGATATGTTACGATCCTTCCGCTCTGATGATCGGTACTACCTCTATTCCATTCATTCAAAATAATATTTAGAATTACTAATCTACCCTTATCATCTTCCTCTCCCCTTGTCACCACCATTAACAATCCTTCATCATGATCTTTCTCCTTTGACGGTTCCGTTCGCCTCCTCTGCTGTTTATCCCTACCTGGACTCATATTTGTTGTCTCGTTATTCAAGAGCTCACGGGTGATAAGTCCATTATCAGCAGATTTTCCTCTACATTGAACTTCACACGCCTCCTGTCCAACCTCCTTCACTAAAACATCAAACCCACCAGAGCCAACCGTGACCTGGATCCACTCCTGAATCACGTCCATTATACTCGTATCAATCAACACATAACCTGCAGTGAACGAATTGCATAATTCTGTGTCTTTTGTACACCCAACTACTTCTCCCCATTGACCTCCTAACATATTGAATGTATCCACTGACCATGCATGCAACGGAACCCCAACACATTGGAGTCACACTCTCGAGTTTCACACCGCTGCGACTCCTCCTACCTCCATACCTTGTGAAACACTTGTAATAGATAATTCAACTGAAAAGTATAAGTGTCGTCAGCATGCAGAACACTATCAAAGGTCAAGAGAGATTTATACTTTCCCATCTCCCGAATCTAGACAATGGAAGGATAGTTCTTTGCAATCGTTTCCTTCAAGGAGATGAAATCAATAGGCTTCTGATAAACCACTATTTTATGGTTTATCTTGTGCTCAATTGAGTGAATTTTATCAATCTTTACCCACTTATTCATACTATTTGCATGGTTTTACATTTGCCTTCCTAATTATGTGCTTTGATTGAAAACATGCTTCTTTGGCCTTAAGTTTCCTATGTTTAATCCTCTCTTATTTCCATTAGATGCCTTGATATGTGTGTTAAGTGATTTCAGAGATTACATGGCAGGAATGGTTCAGAGGATGGAAAGAAAGCATGCAAAAGTGGAAGGAATACAAGAAGTTGGAGAAATTGCTATGCTGTCCAGCCTGACCTCTTCGCACTCAAACGGCTATAACTTTAGCTACAAAAGTCCAAATGACGCGTTTCTAGTTGCGTTGGAAAGCTAACGTCCGGGGCTTCGATTTGATATATAATATGCTATAGTTGTCCTGACTCTAGGTGACGCGAACGCGTGCTCCACGCAGATACGTCGTAGTGGCAAAAAACCAGCGTGGCATATTTCTTCTCCAGCTATTTCTGGGCTGTTTTCGACCCAGTTTGCGGCCCAGAAAACACAGATTGGAGGCTATAAAGTGGGGGAATGCATCCATACATGATCAAGCTTTCATATTCACAATTTTAGGATTAGATGTAGTTTTAGAGAGAGAGGTTATCTCCTCTCTCTTAGGATTTAGAATTAGGATTCTTTTCACTTTATGATTATTTCATCTTTTGCGATCACAGGTTCAATGTTCCTTTTATTTATTTTTCTAATTTAATTTATGAACTTCCATGTTAGATTTGGTTTCTTTGAATTAATGTTATTTGAGGTATTTCAGTTTATTATTGCTTTCTTTTATTCATGTTACTGTTGCTTCCAATCTGAAGACATTTTTATTCTAGTAGATTTACTTTTCCCTTTTGGTCTTGGTTAAGAAATCAGTAACTCAGGAGTTATCAAACTCAACATGATTGATAATTGTTATCTTTGCTAATTGAATTGAACTTCAATAATCTCAATCTTTTCTTAGGGATTAACTAGGATTTGAAGATCAAACTAATTAGTCACTTGACTTTTCTTTACTTTAAGTAAAGGTTAACTGAGTGGAATTAAGATTCAATCTTCATCATCATTGATAAGGATAACTATGATAGGACTTCTAATTTCTCATACCTTGCTAAAAATTTATTTTACAGTTATTTATTTACTTTACAGTCTTTTACTTATTTCAATTGCAATTTAAATTACTTGTTCCTCATCTTAAAAACCCCAATTTACAATCTTCATAGCCAATAATAAGAACATACTTCCCTGTAGTTCCTTGAGAATACGACCCGAGGTTTAAATACTCGGTTATCAAATTTAAAGGGGTTTGTTACTTGTGACAACCAAAACTTTTGTAAGAAATGTTGATTGCTTGGTTTAGTAACTATACTTTCAACGAGAGTTTACTATAACTTCTAAACCATCAATCTTCAAGCTCTTTCAGCTTCGTCGTAGCCCCTACGACACTTCTCTGCAACCATTCCAGATTTTCTTTCGCCATTGCTACTTCCACCTCCTTTCTCCCTTCATCTCTATGCAGTTTTTTACTATTTCCTTCGTCCGTAATTCTCGTCCAATTGACAAAGAATCATCGTTGCCAACTTATCGATATGGTTGACAAAAATTTGGGTCCTGCATGTCATCTCCTCTCCGTTTCTTATTCATGTCCGTTGTTTTCGACACTCTTCGATACCTAGCCTTTCCCACAAAGATGACCTTACCTCTCAGCCTCATTCTATTCATCTCTGCTATGGCTTTCAAGGCTCCTTCTTTCGTCGTATACCATATGAAAGCAAAAATATCTAAATCACCATTTTTTTGCTTTCGGGAAAGATATATATTGTCGATGCGCCCAGTCCAGTTGAACAACTGGAATAACTCTCTCTTCAAAATGTCTTCAGGAAGATTATTCACAAAAATGGAGAAAGACTCATGTTCTAACCACCGATACTCTTCTCTATCCCAAACCCTAGGATCTTTGCCATGTTCCTTAGACCTACCCTTTCCTATGTTTCCCACCCACACTCTCTCTCGCTCTCATTGTTCATGTTTTCATTTTAATATCAATCTCGCTACACATTCAAGTTTTTTTGGCAACCAAGTCCAACCAAATTGGCTCAAGTCCAACAAAACCACTTTCATTACACAGCGTGTACACACGCGCTTCACTAACGCAAACAAAACACCCGCTTCACAGACGTTTTGCGTGCCACGCTCAAAAAATATGAAAAACGGTTCTCATCTTCGTGCACCTCCTCCTCTTTTTTCTATTGGTGCTGCTGTTACGTTGCTGCGTTTTACTTTTATTTCTTCTTCTCCTCCTCTTTTTTGTATTATTACAGTCACTTATTCTTTTTTTATTTTTTCTTCTCTTCTTCTTGGTTTTATTTCTCTCAAGAGAGTAAAATAAGAAAAATTATGAGAAAATGAAATAAGAAGGAATAATACCAAATTATCCAGAATCTATCACAACAAATAACACTGAAATTTTTTAACAATAACATATATTTCTCAGTTTTTACATCGAAATTTTGCCACAAAAACACAAAAATATCTTTTTTAATACTACATTTTTTCTTCTTTTTTCTTTCTTTCTCTTTTTCTATTGCTCTTATTTCTTCTTTTAGGAGCATCGCTTCTCATATTACATTTGAATGAACATGTGTATTACAATTTTATTTAGTTGAATGAATGTAAGTTCCTCTTCTTCTAACTGATTTTGTAGCATTATGTGTTTCTTCTTCTTCTTTGTTTAATTTTTTTCTCGTTTTTATTCTTGTTAAAAGAATAAAATAGAAGAATAATGAGAATATAAAATAAGAAGAAGAAGATGAACAAGAAAAGAAGAAGAAGATGATGATGATAATAAAGAAAAAAAAAAGGAGGAGAATGAGTTTTGAGTTATCATTAAGTAATTTCGTGCATTCTATATTTAAATAAGCTTTAGAATAATCTTTGTAGAATTTTCCAACTTTTTCAAACATGTTTAAAAGTCATCCCAACTTTTGGTACAAGTTGCTCATCAATATCCCACAGAAATTGAAAATACATCGAAAGTATTTTCAAAATAAGCCAATTTATAATTCAAAATACACTGAAAACTGAAAAATTCATCAAAATAATAATTTAGATTCAAAACTCGTACATTACATTCAAATTCTAACCATCAACCATGAACATTAATTTTCACAAACAAAAACAAAATTATTCAACTACAGAATCATAAACTATTAATGAACTACATTAACTAGATTCAAACCACGCACACCTCAGCCACTTGATTCGATTCAAAATAATAATACAATTCGCTCTAATTCAATTGACAATCTGAACTTAAAAAATATACTGAAAGCATTTTCAAAATACATCAATTTATAATTTCAAATACACCAAAACTAAGAACGAAACAGATTCATCAAAATAATAATTCAGATTCATAACTCGTACATTACATTCAAATTCAAACCATCAACTATGAACAGTAATTTTACAAACGAAAACAAAATTATTTAACTACAGAATCATAAACTAGTAATGAACTACAACTTGATTCGATTCAAAACAATAATCCAATTTCTCCTAGTTCAATTAACAGTCTGGACTTAAATCATTCATTGTCTTCAAAAACGAAATACCCATTCAAAGTTGATTTAACAGCTTGATTTCAAAAACTTTGATCCAAATTTTCAAATCAGATAAAAGAACATTGATCTTGAACGAAGAGAACATAAAGAAGGAAGAAAAACGCAGAGATAGAAGAAAACGTAGAGAAATTTTGAAAAATAAAACGAAATCCGCATAAAAAAGGCAGTTATATATATTCGTGTGTTAAGTAAAAAATTTGTTAGAGGTAGTGGCGCGTGGAGGTGAATTAGGTTAAAGCTACTTGATTGGACTTAGTTGGTTAAATGACTTAAATGTAGAGATTAATTGTTTTAATATATCAAATCAAACGCATAAAATGATGTATTTATGATATATTTTATAGTTATTGATAAATATGTATTTTACCATATAATAATTAATTTTAACAAAATACTTTTATTTTTATTTGAATATAAATTTTTACATATAAATTGTTAAAATAATTTAATTAATTTTAATATTAGACAAAAAAAAGTTGAGATAAAATTTATATTAATCCATCTATATCTACTAAATAATTTTACTTATGATCCGTGGTAATGCACAGTATTCAGGGCCTGTTTGGAAATTTTTAAAAATGACTTTTTTGAGCTTTTGATTTATGTTCGGTTTGGTTTGGTAAAACTTTTCAAAGAGGTATTTGTGCTTTTTAAAAGCGCAAGCTCCTCATTTTGTGTTTGGTAAATAAAAAAAAATACGTGCTTGTGCTTACAGCTTTTAAAAGATCGGGGTACTTTTGAAAGCACATAAGGTAGAGCTTTTCAAAGTTGGCTTGTACTTTTAAAAATTTAAAAGTCTAATATAACCTCATATGTTAACTAATTTTCAAATTTAACGCTTACATTTATGTCTATTATAATATTTTTTTATTTTAAAAGCTATTTTACCAAACGCAATTGTTGTTCTTGTTGCTTATGTTTATTAAAAGCTATTTTTAATTTGATTTACCAAACATAAATGCTACAACTTTTAAAAAGCCATCTTTTAAAAATTAACTTTTATATGCTATTTTTGAAAAGTAAAAACTTTATCAAACTAAACCGAAAAATAGTAGTATTAATGTTTGGTGCAATTTTCAAAACCAAATTGTAACTTTCTAAAAAACTATTTAAATACTTATGAAAAAATTAAAAAAATGACTTTTCTCATGATAAAAAGTTTTTTTTTATCACATTTCTTTTAAAATAAATACTTTTAGAATTAAAAAATCAAATACAAAATAATTTATTTATAAGTCACTTTTAATATAAGTATTTATTGTTTAAATTTTTTTTTTTAAAAAAAAAAGCTTAATTAAAAACTAGGCCTTAATCTAATCAAATATTCTAAAATCTTGAAACAGCTCAACGCTTGACAGAGTATCAAACAGTTTCTCAATTTTCAACGGCTAAAATAAATCCAACTTTACTCCTCGAGACTTTTTTCAGAATACTATTACGATTGCTTAGGTATAAATTAAAGATTAAAAAGAAAAAGTTGACTGCTATTAATTAAATCAAATCGAATAACATATGTACTTAGTCACCAAAAAACAAAAACAAAAAAAAACATATGTCCTTCAAATGAAAAGTAATGAGAAGTTCAACACTAAATAAATAAACAATATCGTCAACGAACTATAACTCAAATGACATAGTTTCTCCGTCTTCACATAGAAAATTTGGATTCGAATTTCACCTCTAACTTTAAAAATAAATAAATAAATAATATCTTTCTTGATTAAATTCATAAAAAAGGCGGTAGTCCATGAAATCGCAAAATGGCTACATCTTGAAACTTCACGTCAAAAGATCCTCCGAACCAGCGGACAAAAGAATTACAGTTTCCACCATTTTCAATGCAAATCCTTTTAATGCAAGATAGAACTTGTCTACAATAAGAATGAATCACTTGGAATGTGATTGACTAAAAAAAATGCCTGTACAAGGAAGGCGAAAACAATCAGAGGGTAATTGTGACATAAAAATGGTTAAGGTAAGATCCATGGGAATAGCAGACTTGTACAACAGGATTCCACACCCTTAGTTTGATGCCAAAGCTTTATTACAGAATCCAGTTCTTGGCCTCTTGTTGGATATAATGTCATAAAAAGAGTCAACAAGTTGCCCTGCCAAACTGCTTGGATCATCAATGAGAGTTTGAACGAAGGTGTTAACCACCCTGCGTTCTTGGTCTGTTGACCTCAGACTAAACCATGTTAGCAATTTCAACCTAAATTCCTGTTTTATGTGACCCTCACATTCTAGCCAACGAATTACTTTCACGCAATACTCAAAATTCTCATCCAGGGAAGATGAACCATCAGATATGCGTACAGGAGAACCATTTATCAAAGTACTGTCACAATCATGTATCTCTTCATTCGTGCTTGCTATCCTTTTTCTAGTCATGTCTATGCGAGAGTCGACAGCTGGCACTTCCCCTGTTGGGCGATGGGTCCAGGTTTGGGAATCACCACTCCCATGGGATCTTGCTAAACCATTCTTCTCAAGATCATGAGAGGCAGCATCATCATCTGCCTCAACAGCCTGCATCAAAGTGCAACCATTATCTTCATCCCTGGAAGACTCAAAAGGAGGTGTTAGTTCTTCATTTAAATCTGGAACTGAAACAACATTTAAATCAAGGCCTCGTGGAACTGAAGGCAACTGCTCTTCTGGAGTTTTAGGCTTGACCATTTCACTTTGTCCACAGCACGTTTTCATATCAGCACAGCAAAAATCTTCAAGATAACCTTGTTCCTGAGCCCAAGCAAGATGCAAAATTTTTCCAAGGTCTCGAACCTTAAATCCAGAGTCTTTCATAGTGCGATTGGGCTCAATCTTCGAGCCAGAAGAACAAGCCCCAATTTGAAAATTCTCTCTCTTTCGTACCATAGCAACAGATGGAGGAACATTTTGAATTATCTCGATGCTCTTCGTGAAACATTTAGCCTCAGAATGACCCAGGTCTCCTGAATCCGTATATGATACAATGCGAAAAGTATATTCTGTACAAGGCTGAAGGTTGGATATCAAAACCCTCCTCTGTGATCTAGGAATCACAGAAACAGGATCTTTGGTGTGTGATTCTTCCCTACTCTTGTAATACCAAAGCTTGTATCCCTTACTGTTCTCAGCCGCCACATTTGATACTTCAAGTAAAATGATTTTGACAGAGGAAGCTGTTACCTCTTCAAAAACAAACTTGCAAGCAGCAGGAAGTGAACCCTCTGTGATGTTAAAAAAAAGATGTCATCATGAATCAAACAATAAAAGTGATGTGAAGAAACCAGCAAGAAATTTGCACAAGCTATTTTAAACAAATTAAGAGCACCAGATCAAACCTCTGGAATCAGGATTCACATTTGGAACACTAGCCAGCCATCTATCAGCTTTCTCAATAGCAAGAGTGCAGAATTTCTGCACATCACCAGCTATAGGGAGTCTGCTGACAATGCCTCGTGCCATCTTGGCAGAAACCCCATTAACTGGACCAACTTCTGTCTCCAGTTTAGCCTTCGCCTTTTGTACCAGTTCATGCAATTCTTTAAATTTCAAAGTCCCATCCAAGAGCCTGTAGCTCAAATATATCCTGTAACAGAGTGCATCTACACGTCTAGCATCCTTTGCAATAGTTAGCTGTTTCTTCCAGCATCTGCCATTTTTAACCATGAACCACCAATATTATCAAAATAAGGTTGGAAATTCAGTTATAAAAGTTGCAAATGGTATAGATAATACATAGCTTCAACTGTACTGTAGGAGCTGAAAAACACCCTATTAGAATTCATCTTCTAAAATCCAAATTAAAGAAAGTAAAAACCGCAAGAGTTTCCCATGCTTTCATGCGACAAACATGAAATGTTAGTGTGTGGTGGGCAGAGAAGAGGCGGGAAACATACACAAATCTTTTAAATTCTATATTCAAAATAGAAGTCAAGAAGCCTTTTTTTTTCCTGCTAGACACAGTATAAATCGATTCACCAAATTGGCAAGACCAAACTATATCAAGGGGGGACATAAATTCCCGATAGATCACCAGGTTAGGAAAATCCACTTACTCAAGTATCCCAGTAACTTTGCCACATGATGCACAACAATAGCCACCATCTAGTTGCATCAGTTGCCCATGATCAACGACTCCTACTTTTTCATGTTTGAGAGCACACTCGATATGGCAAGACAATCCACAATAGTCCCCTTGAGTAGATTCAGACAAGCATACCAACCAAAGACTAGGATCTTTGTTATCATCAAAAAGGTGACAAATACAACAAGAACACCGTCTACAAAATGTGTCATCTATAGATAGAACAGCCCTACAGGCAGCATTTTTGCAGATCCAAGAGTTAGTATGTCCAGATTCAGAAGTCTGGTCTGGATTAGGAAAGATCCGCATGGGGTTTTCAGCCTTCCGATTTTGCTTCCTGAAAGGCGGATTTCCAACATTGGAAGCTTTTTTTGAATCTTGTTTCTTAGTTGTCTTACCAGTTGACTTAGTTTCAGCCATCCTTCCTTTTGCAGTAACTTTCTTATGGTCCTTAGCAAAGCACGTTGGAAGAAGTTCCTTCTTCGGACCAGCCTTCACAAACTCTTGAAGGAGTTCTGAACTTCTTGAAGCATCATCAGAATGGCCATTTTTTTCGGGAGTACTTTGCACACTGGAAGAGAGGCTTTGCACACCAGAAACTGAATAGAAAGGCCAACCAACAGAGAAAACAAAGGGAAAATTGAAATGATATAGTCAATAAAAACTAGACTAAAAAAGACAGCAACAACTGAACAAAATTAACAAAGATAACAGACTACAAAAGTATTGAATGGAAAAATTTAGCCCCAATCCATCATTAGGGGCACCTAGTCACAATAGTGTATAATACAGAAAACAGAGGACAATAAAAATATGGAGTAGGATGGTCAAAACTATGTGCATTACACAGGAAATCAATGTAATTGATGTGTGGAACCAAAGAAATGAACAAGAAAAACATATAAACGTTGGCTCCTTAGAGGACACCGATTTTTTTTTGTAAAAATTCCTCTTTGCAGTGATAGCAATGGTGTTAAATCAAGCCCCTTCAAATTTAAAAGCTTTCAAAATTCCCAGACATCAACATTGAAATCATGCGCAGAAGCCAACACCAAACTACATCAGCCATTCAGACACAATCATTTTCAGAACCAGCCAGATCAAACAGAAATATAAATCAGGTATAGGTGTTCTATTCTACCTACAAATGAACATGCTAAGGACAACACCTGGAATCTGGAAGGGGAATATAAGAAAGAAGAAAAAAAAAAGAATACAAGATACAATAAGGAGGAATAAAGTATCAAGCCATCCTGAATCAGATTGATAAAACAATCTTCAAAATAAATTCCAAGAAAGATATCAAAATCATTCAAGCACACAAAGTACTAAACAGAAGAAAGGTTACAGGGAGTATCTTAGAGACACCAGATCATTCCTACCACAGGGAAAAAAAAGAAAAAGAAAAAATTATCTTGAAACATTTCATATAAGGAAGCATCTAAATAGCCGCATACAACATAGCAACCCAAGGCATCCAAGTCCAATGTGTGGCTGCTATGATTGAAACCTATTCATATAGATAGGCATTTATGCAAGTAAGAAAGCGTGTTCCAACACTTCACCTTCTTAAGTTGCTATATATATATATTCAACTACAAGATACATTGTATATTTTGCACCATCTAAACATGGAAAGTGATTATTCAATGTTATTGCTGGTTTAATAAGAAATCATCGTCTTGACATTCCATATCAGAAATTCAAAGAATTGCTCCTCAATATGTACATAATAAAAAGGGGTGATTTTTTTAAGAGTATAAATAAGCTAATCTTAAATGTGTGAATAAATTAGAAATCTGTCTTGTTGATTTTAGAATATGAAAATTTACTAATATATCTTCTACATCAGCAAGTAAATTATAAAATGAACCATGTATCTTTTCTAAAGCCTAATACCAAGTGCATTCTATACCATACTCCACCTTTTCAATAGATTAACATATGACACTGTGCAAAATAAATCACTATAGCTAAGGCTCAGCATTATATACAGCATAAAAAGGGAAAATAGATGTTTGTAATGCTAACATTCGAAAGAGAAGATAAAAAGAGAAAGCTCAGAACCACACCTTTACAAACGGATTTCTCTTCTAAGTCCATTAGCAAGTGCTGAACACTACAAGTATACAACTCAATTGCCCTTGTCTGAAAAATGGGATAAATAACATCATAAAGGTGCTGCTTCTGTTAGTGGGATGATCAAAGTAGCGTCATGTACACATTATCACTACACCTTATGTCTATATAATAGAAAAAGAAAACTTGCAAGTATAGCCTCAACTACAATATTACACCGAAAAAAGTTAAGAAATGGTAATTATCCAGAAAGGTAAATTAAGCATTGCCTTGATCAAGTTAAAATTACAGTTGTTTAAAGATCAAGGACAAGCAACTAAAAGCAACATCAATAAGGAAGTTTAACTTTTGATTGTAGTACACAACTAATATTACTTCCCAAAAAAAAAAAACGATGACATTTCGTGGGAACAATGTGTATTCATAAACTCAAATACAAGAATGTAGCTCATGCCTCGTGAATAAACCAGCAGCAAAGGAGACTCCAATACAGATTCTTAAAAGTGGGTGGGGAAATAAAAAAACAAGACTACAAATATATGTTTTCTTCTCCATTATTTCATCACAGACCACGATGCCTCATGCACAAATAAATAAATAAATAAAAGGAATGGCATATAAACCTCCCTACAACATTCCAAACACCCAATTACGACGACCAAAAAGAAAAAAGAAAAAACAATCTTTTTTCCCCTAGAACACCAAATTTAGAAAGTAAGTAGATAGATAAATAGATAGATATTGAAAAAACATAATTTATTAATAAATTAATTAATATATATTGTAAATGCCAAATATGAAGCTGAGGAGGAGAGTGGAAAACACGTTAAAATCGCACATCAAGATTCAACAGCTGTTGTCATATGCATTGTGCCGTGCGCAATAACAACGAGCTAAATTAAAGCCAGCTTTTCTATTTTTCTTCTCCTTTCCAAAAGTAGAAACGATTCCAACACGCAAACATAAACGAAGAAAAAACATGTATTTCTTACAAATCACGAACCGTAATCACAAATCAGACAAAAGCAAAGTGTGAATGAAACGTAGCAAAGCAAAACAAGAACGAATCTGCGTCGTAATAACAAAACAAGACAAAAAAAAAAAAGAAAGAAGGGAAGGAAAAAGATAACCGGAAAAAAAAAAAGAAGCAATAAATAAATAAAATTTACAAAAGGAAAGAGAAAATTTTGGAAAAGGTGAAGAAGAATCTTGGAGGAGTGGACGCGCACCTTGGGAAAAATGGGAATGTATCGAGGGTTTATGGAGGGAGCAATTTGCTCCCAAAGGAACAGGAAAACCAATCCAAAGCGCTACTTCTGCTTCTCCGTTGGTTAGTTGTGTTAGCTTCAATACAACAGAGAGAGAGAAAGAGAGAGGAACTTGTACGAGTTGCTCACGTTTTAGAACTGATGGGGAAGGTGGGGAACATCACGCGCAGAGGAGGGAGCGTGGCGAAGGGAGGCGGAGTAGCACGAAAGTAAGCAGGGGTTTGGGGTTTTCTGCAGGTTCTTGGGAGTTAGGATACTTGCCTCACTCTCGTTGTTATTGCGTGCCTCCTATGCCTACGCTACACGCCTTTAAACTATTTTCCATTCACTTTAATCAACTGCATGGACTTAAATGCCCTTAAATACTCTTGCACGAAATACAATAACTATGACAAATGAATAGCCTGGCTTAGTTTTCCGTTTTTTTCTGAAATAAAATTTCAAAACGCATTAGATATTAGATGCAGACAATTTTTTGTAAAATTCAATCGAAAGACGAATTCATATTTCTTATAAATTTAAATCAAAAGAAAAATTTTAGGTAATTAATTCTTTTAGCTAATATTTTAATAAATTAGTCAATTTTAAGCTAAATAAAAAGGTAAAAAACGTAAATAAAACAATTGAAACTCATTACGTAAATCCTAAATAAAAAAATGTTGTGGATATTTTTATATAGATCGATACAGCTAATATCGATTTACATGTTGATAGTAAATCGAATCACTCGAATTTGATTTACTGGAATTTCACACAAATTGAATGGATCTAATTCCATTTATGTATGTATGTTGTTAATTTTAGTAAATCGAATGTGTTCAATTCAATTTACTTAGTAATACACTGTAAATTGAATCTGAATGCTTCGATTTATTACCATTCTACCATAAATATAAATAGCTAAAGACTAATTTATATTACTAAATCGAATTGAGTACATTCGATTTACATGAAATTCTAGTAAATCGAATAAGAGTGATTCGATTTACTACAAATATATGTAAATCGATTTATATAAAAATGTTCATTAGAAACATTCACATAACGTTTTTTCACATAAGAGATCTATGTAATTTTAAACTTTAATTAGTTTATTTACGTTTTATCCTAAATAAAAAGAATATTTAAAATTATAAAAAATTCAAAATCTACAAAAAAAAAATTAAAATAATTAAAAAGAACATTCAAAACATAACAAAATAAAACTTCTAAAATTATAGAAAAAGAACATTTAAAACCTATAAAATTTAAACATCCAAAATTTAAAATATATTATTTATTTTTATTTACTTTTTAATGTATATTCTCAAAAAAACATTCAAAACATCTAAAAATTCAAACACTTCAAACTTAGGTATAAAAATTATCTAAAATAATATATTTATTTTTAATAATTATTTTTATTTACTTTTAATTATATATTCTCAAAAAAATATTTTAAAACATCTAAAATTTAAATATTTAAAATATAAGTATAAGAAACATCTTATGCCTTCTTTTTTAATAGTGTGTTTTTATTTATTTTTTATTATATGATTTTAAAAAAAATATTTAAAACTTTTAAAATTTAAATATTTAAAATTTAGATATAAGAAAAATTTTTAAGTGATGCATTTTTTTTATCATAATTAATTAAAAGAGCTTTGTGTTCAGATGTTAGAATTTTCTGCTAGGTTTTGTATATTATTTTACAATAATTTTTTATATTTTTTTATTTAGTTATAAATTTTTTTGTTAAATTTTGATTTTTTTATTTAATTTTAGATATTTTTTATTACTTGTTTATATCTCAACTAATAATAAGTTATTATTGACTGATACCTTAATTAGTTATCTATTATAATTAAATTAAAAATATTCATCCATATTTTTTATTGTGCTTTTGTCTTTTATATTTCTATCTTATAATAAAAATATATATAAAAATAGAATATTTATAACCTCTTTTTTTAGAAGAAAATTTTTATTTAAGAAAATAGCCAAAAGCTATTAAGAAAAGAAAGAAATCATTTTTATGTTGAACTATAATTTGAGAGAAGACACAAAATTCGATTACAAAAAATCTTATATGACATGCATAAACAGAGAATCATAATTTTTTTGTTTCTAATTCTACACAAAAGTGTTGTAACACGGAAAAAATTATCTTCTCTTCTTTTTTGAATAGTTCCGCAAACTTTGTGAATCCGGAAGTATAACTTCCATGAAGAAAAAATTTCTCTTGTTACATCTTCATCCCATATCTCCAATATCATGTCCAAAATATCCATAAAAAATTAATATACCACAAAGAAAAGAGACCAACCACAAAAAAATTATTATGGATCTAAATCTGAATCTCAAATCTAAATCTCCAAAAGAAAAAATAGAAAAGAAACAAGAACAGAAAACAAACAGCCAAGAGGAGAAAGATAGGTGAAAGAAAGAAAATAATGGACGGCAGGGAGATGTGGACGGCGAGAGAGTGGCGATAATGGGAGGTCTGACTTGCTAAGAGAAAAGAGAGTCTATGTCAGTAAACAAAGAGAAGGATGAAAGATGATAGAGAAGGAGAGACAGAAGAGAGATAGAAGGAAAAAAAAAAAGTTAAAGGAAAGGAACAGAGAAGGGTCATCACGGCCTAGACTGAGGCAGCGACGACAGTCCTCAAGAGAGATTTACAGGTTTTTTTTAAGAAAGAGAGAGAGAGGGGGCATTGCACTGAATTTTAGAATGTTTATAATTTTGATAGATATTACATACTCCCAAAGTAATAAACTCGTAGTTTATTATCAATTTTCTTATTTTAGTTATTTATGCAGTATATTAATATCCATTAATTACTACAATATAGTCTTTTTTTTCTTGAAGAGAGATAATTTTATTAGATCTGAATAAAAAAGGGGTCTCCACACTCGAAGAAAATGAATAAAGTAGCAATAAAAATAAACTGAAGAAGAAGAGAAAATTGTATAATAAAGAGAGAGAAATAAAAACTACCATTCAAAATATAACAAAACAAATTCAAAGCTAATTTAAATTTTTTTTTTAAAAACAAAATTTAAAATTCAAACACTAGAATTTTTCTATTCCTATTCTTATGTTTTTCTTTTGTCCGTGTAATTCAAATATTTCATTATCTTCTTTTTAACAATAAATTAATAATACATTTGTCTCATTAATCTAATTTAACTATAAACCAATCAATGGATTAGAATGAAAAAGAAAAAAAAAGTAGAGCAAAACATAACTTCAGTGTTGGGAGGGCTGAGGGAAAAAAAAGAAGAGAAACGAAAGAGCAAAGATAATCAATGTTGATAAGAAAATAGAAGAGAGACTCGGGACAGAGGTGGTGGAAAAAGAGAGAAGAGAGCTTTAACTGAGAGACAAAGGTAATACAACAACTTCAAGAGCAGAGACTATAGAAACGGTAAAAATGAAACAAGACTAGGAGAAGCAAAACAAAACAAGCTTCTAGACTCAGGTTTCTCTTAAGACGTGACTCGCTTGCAGAAGCACGATTTCAACGATTTTGAGAGTTTTCCCGACAATTCTACACGAACGCCATTCCTCTTACTCGAAGAACATAAATGAGACGGAAGGAGGGAGTAAAATCGCAAACTTGTGCGACTTCACGAGTTAACTCACGATTTTAACTACCCTGCATACTCCTTTGTGAGGACCTAAATATTGATCTCTCGTTATTTTGTTGTTAATTATTAGTTTTTATATATCTTATTTTTTTCGAAAAAAGTATTTTTTTTCACTTTTTAACTTTATTAGTTTTTTTTAATATTAAGTATATATTAAATCAATTATCAATGTATAATACATATTAAAATATAAAATATATATTAAAAATAAATTATATTATATTATATATTTATATATAAATATATTATAACTTATTTTAGCGATTAATTTTTGTATATATATAATATTTTTTTAAATAGAATATATTTGTACAAATTTAATTGAAAGATTTAATTTCAACTCGCAAATGAGAGGCCTACAATTAAACTGGGCCAAATGAATTATATTTTTGGTAGGGTAAAGTATTAAATTAGTCTTTTATGTTTGGGTATAATTTTGTTTTGGTCCTTAAAATTTAAAGTGTCTTATTTAAATTTAAAAAAAAAAATTCATTTAGCTTTGATGTAGTTTCACCATGAGGTCAAAATTAAATAATTAATGGAATATCTTATATGACAGCAGTACAAGAACAAGGTCGATAATTTGGAGAACAAGTACACACTTCAGAGGCACAAAATCAATCGTGAATGCATCAATAGATTTATTTATCATTTTTCTTACGATTTAAATGAAATATTTTCTATAGAACTAAAGAGAATGATAAATAAATGTATTGATGTATCCACGGTTGATTTTGTGTATTTAGAGCTTATACTTATTCTTCAGATTGTCGACCTTATTTTTTTACTATTGTTATGTAGGATATTCTGTTAATTATTTAACTTTGATCTCACGATG
This sequence comes from Arachis hypogaea, assembly GCF_003086295.3. NCBI lineage: Eukaryota > Viridiplantae > Streptophyta > Magnoliopsida > Fabales > Fabaceae > Arachis > Arachis hypogaea. Next base: position 37,981,359 of record NC_092048.1, on the reverse strand, counting down.
GGACTACATTGAAGCTAAATGAAACATTTTTAGATTCAAATAGGACACTTTAAACCTTAAGAACCAAAACAGAATTACGCCTAAACGTAGGAGACCAATTTAATACTTTATCTTTTTGATAATTAAATATAAATACTTGTCTTTGATCTGGAATAAAAAAATAAAACACTTTTGTTTTTATGTTCAATTAACTTTAAGAAAAGTGACTTTTGTTTTCAAGTTTGAACTTTCTTTTTTCATGCTTTAAATTGAACGAGATAATTAAATAAAGGGGAGTGCTAGGTAAATAACAATGACTATCTTAAATAACATGAACAATCACCAATCAAATAAAAATATATTATATTTTAATTTTATGCTACTAATTAAATTTATTTGTTTAACCCTATTAATTCACATTGTTTATACATTATTCAAAAATATTATTAGTTACCTATATTTTTCTTTAAATAAATAAGTTATCGATAAAAGAAAATTGATATCCCGACTAATATTGTTGTTAGATTTGTTCTATAGAATATATAATATTACCTGTATGCCTTCATCATAAAATTTTTTCTCCCTTTCTACATAAGAAACAAGTCTTTTGGTTTATTCTTGTCAAAATACAGTATAATTTTATCATAAAATAAGTTAATATTTATTATTCAAAAAAACACGGGGCACATGCTAACATAAAACGTGATTAAAACTTTGACCATACTTTTTCTAAGTTGGAATGTGAACCTCAACAAAAGATCATTTTCCTGGTAAGTTCATTATCCATTGAGTATAAAACAAATTACAGGGTCACCATCCATAGTGGAGACTAAACCTCGTGACCGTGACTGGTCTCAGTATAATTCATTGTTATGAAAGAACTCCTAATTGACTTTAATTATTCGGTATTCAAAATGTTTAGTATCTTAAAACAGCGTAATAAAATATTATTACGTGTTAAGGGTAAGAATGTCCATTAAAATCTTTTGACATCCTAAAAAAAGGACCTTATGATTTGTGAATAGCGAATAACTTGGATTGTTTTTTAAATAAATAAAATAAACAAATATTTTATTTACTGATATAGATAATTTAGAGAGTTTTTATTGATTTATATTGCATTACATATTTTATTATGCACAGGCTAATAGGCAAGTAGAAGCAGCAAATAAGATTTTGATAAGTTTGATCAAAAAACATATTAGAAATAAGCCTGGGACATGGCATAAAACTTTAAGCCAAGTATTATGGGCTTATCAAAACTCACCGAGGGAATCGACAGGTACTTCGCAATATAAATTGGTGTATAGTCATGATGCAGTGCTACCACTGGAAATAAATCTAAATACTTTAAAAATATTAAAGCAGAATGATTTACCAGTCGATGATTACTGGAATACAATGTTCGATGAATTGAGCGAGTTAGATTCGGAGCGAATTTTGGCACTCGATAATATGATTCGACAGAAAGCAAGTATTGCTCGAAGTTATAATTGTCGAATCAAGGAAAAGTCTTTTAATGTAGGTGAATCGGTTTTGAAAGTTATCTTGCCAATGAAAAAGAAATCGAAATTTCTTGGTAAATGGTCCTATACTTGGGAAGGTCATTTTCAAGTGATAGGAACGTATTCTGGAAATGCTTACCAGATTAAAGATATCGAATCAGAAAAAGTAATTAATTCGATTAATGAAAAGTACTTGAAGCAATACTATTGTTGGCAAAAGTAGAAGTTCAACATGCATATATCGAGAAAAAGGTGGAAACCATTACAAAAAGTAAAACTTGAAATTAAAAGAAATTCAAGGTGCCACTAGTTTTGCTAAATCAGACCGTAGCTTTGCTCTTTTATTGTCCAGAATTGAAAGTACCTCAATTTGTTTGAATTTGTCAACTTGGACTTTCTCAAGTTGTTTTTGATATTCTTCCCGCCTGGTATCAATTGAAACAAGTTCTTGAATGAGGTGTTGTTGTTCTTGTTGGGCGGCTACTAGAGGTTTGGCTATAGTTGCTCGATTCTGGCATACTTTGGCAAGCTTTTCATTGATTTGAGCTAATTCCGCTTCAAATTTTGCTTCTTCTTGGTCATGAAAAGTTTGAACAGAAATAGCATGGGAGATTCTCAGATCAAATGCCTCACGGGAAGCTTGGATTGATTGAGCGGCTGCAAAACAATTTTCTATATTAGCTTTGATATTGGTTTCTTCAGCTCAAAAATGGCATTGAGCCATAACTGAAGAAGCCACAGAGGACCTCCTGCACTGATTATTTTATTGTCTCGGAGGTCACAAACAAATTGACCAAGTTTTTAAAAAATGTGCCCTAGAAGAAGCTTGGCCAAGTTGAGAACTTTCCCTTCATGAAGAAGAGTAGCTAGGAGAAGGAAGAACTTTGACATTTGTACGCTTCGAGAGCAGAACAGGATTGCGTTTAACCAATAAAATAAGAAGGCTACATGTTCATCATCTGTGATTTTTGTACCTTCTTCACCCATGTTATGGGCAATGAAGTCGCTGTAGGAGTTGGTTAAGCCGACATTATACTGGTGCTTGGATTTCATGTCAGGGGTACAATCTGGGAAATTTATTGGGAGTCCTGTAATAGCAGCTACATCAAGGAGAGACATTCCGATCATTCCGTAAGAGAGGTGGAAGTTGTTAGTTGTCCTATTCCAGAAACAAGTCACAGCCCCAATCTTCCAAGGGTATGTTGTGAGTGAGAAATGAGAAAGCCTTAGTAGTTCCTGTATTCCTAAGGCTCCCCAGCTAGCACTTTTTGTGGGTTCGAGACGTTGGTACCAAGTTATGAAGTCGAACCATCGAGGGTTGATTTTCGGGTTATTTCTGAAGGATTTTTTTTTATGAAATGAGAGATGTTAAAAGCTTGGTTTATCAGCAAATCTTCCCCTTCGATGCTTGGGAAAAAAGAAAGTTTTTTGTTTGCTCTCTCAAGAGATTCAATTGGTCCGAGAAAACAGTGCGTATCTGCACCGATTGTGAAGGGGATTAAGATTCTAGTGTCATTAATTTGCAAATGAGGATCGTCAATGACTTCATCATTGACTTGATTAAGAATGCAAAGTGCTGGTGGAGATGGCGGTGCTATTGTAGGACCTTTACCCTTGTCTTGGGTGGCAGCGTGAGAGTAGGAACCAGCCATTGTTGAATAAAAGAAAGAAGATTAAAAATTTAAGGAAGTTGTGAGGAAGTTCTTGATGTAAGGAGAATTCAAGGGATAATGAGTTTCGAAAGATTTGATCAAAGATGGGAATGATGAATTTGAAGTATTACTGTAAGCAGTTACTGTGAAAGGGATGCGAATAGAGGTAACTTAGTGAAGAAGACGAAGTGGTAGAGAGAGAAAGCGCAAGTTTTGGAAGACGTGTCGAGTGGGTCAATATTAATGGGGAGTTTAAATGACAATTATTACTGATTTGAGAACTGACGTTTTCAATTTTGGATTAAGTGTTTTATCTTTCAATAATGTTATCGAAGGCAAACACATTAATTCAAGGGGGCAATTTGTTGATCGAAAAAATATTTTCGATGAAAGTAAGTTGATTCGGAATAAGTCAAAGACAATTTCTCGAAAAGATGTACGCGTAAGCGTGGGGTTGAAAGTAGTTGGCACAAATTGGATTTCGAGTGACTTTAATTGCATAGGCATAATCGAGTAAGCTATTCGAAATGGATAATCGAGTAAGGCATTCGAAAGGCAGGTCGAATAGTTATGGTAGTGGAACAATTAAAGGCTTCTATCACACGAGGAAATCATGGGAAACGTCTATAATCAAGCGGCGGGAACAGTTACCAAGGATAAAGCACTTGAAAGTTCAAATTCGTAGTTAATTATAATTAATTGTCAGTTACTAAAGGTAGATTATAAATACTAGAAAGTCTTAGGAAATTAGGGTTGGAATTTTACTTCAGAAAACAGTCAAGCACACTCACATCCCCAGTGAATTTCTGAGTCTGCATTCGAGTTCAATTTCTGTAGGATTCCTTCCATATTTTTAATCTTTCATTTACATTTTCTATAAACTCTAATTTTCAAGTAAATTTATCTTTCAAGCAATGTTTAATTTCTTTGCTCAATTTATATTTCAGCACCTTTTAATTTTTATGTTAAAAATCCTTTGATTCAATTGAAGGCATTTTATTGCTTTGTTTAATTTCAATGCAATCTTTTTAATTTCAGTTGAATATTTCTTTTTGAAAACTTTATTTTTTCTTCTTTTATCTTGAATTACAGATTTTAATTTATTTATATTCCCAAATCCCATCTAATCAAAGACGGTTTGATGCACTTTTAGAAAATTGGTACCTGCAAAGAGGAGTAGGTTTCGCTCTCAGACCACTAGATATCGAACCACCATCGATTTGCTAAAAATCGACAAAACAAATTGGCACGCCCAATGGGATAGTTTTTATATCGAAGTGTGTCAAATAACTTTTCCAATATTACTTAGTGTATGCGATTACGGAGTGGAAAAATTATTCACATGGCTGATGAGATATCAATTGTGAATGGTGGTTCATCCACTACCGATAGCATACCAATATCTGTGCAACAGGCCGATGTGTCTTCACGTTCGGAGGCTGCAATTGGAACTGAAAGTATAGCAGTTACGACTGTTCAAACTACTGGAAATGGTGGGCGTAGTATTCGTCCACGTGGCTCTGTGCCACTATATCAACCTCCATTAACCGTTGGTTGGCCTCCCTATGGTCTTCCTCCTAGTTATACCCCTCCGGTGAGTGGTTTTATTCCATCTATCCGCTTTGGGAATGCAAATAGAGTAAATAATACTCAAATCCCACAACAATATTCTGAGTACTCTCGTGATTATAATGTGGGTTTCACTTCAAATGTTGCAAATTCAATGGTAGTATATCGATAAAAATGGATGAGAATCACCACGACTTAGTCAATTTATTGACCCAACAAATGACTACAATTCTGAATCCCATGATAGCTGATCATGAATCAAAATTCGAGCGTCTTGCTAGACAAGTCGAAAGGATTGCTCAAATTGTTGATTATGATGAGGGTGAAAGGCATAATTCCAGGGGAAATAATGAAGGAGTAGAAAATGTTTTTCAAAATGAAAATAATGTTTTAAATCAAGAAAACCCTTATGTAGTTCACCGAGGTCAAAATGCTGATGATGTTTTAGCCAGCTTACGTGCTAATCATGGTGGTGAACATTATCAAGTCACCAGAATTGTAGAAGAAGTATTAAATCGAGTTGGGCTGAATGTTGGTTTTATGAATCAACCACATTTTGTGTCCACTTTCCCCCAAATTGTTCAGATGGCTAAAGTGCCGAGAGGGGTGCAGAATCCAAAGATAGTCACAAAATTTGCTGGTGAAGTTGGAAAATCAACTACTGAACATGTTGCTCGTTATTTGGTCGAGATTGGGAATTTAGATAATGATGAAAATTTGAAAATGAAGTTTTTTCCTTCTTAATTGACGAAGAATGCATTTACTTGGTTTTCAAATCTTAGACCAAATTCGATCACGACATGGAATCAGTTAGAAACTGCTTTTCACGCTCAGTTTTATCAAGGGGAGATGAATGTAGCATTTACTGATCTGGTGGCTTTGAAACGTGAAGATGGTGAAACCATCGATGATTATTTAATACGTTTCAAAAACGTTAGGAGTAGATGCTATGTGTCATTACCCGAAAGTGAGATAGTGAAAATAGCAACCATGGGGTTAGGGTTTTATATGCGTAGAAAATTACTTAATGTGCATATTCCTGATCTGGCACATTTGGCAGAAAAAGTTCGTCAAACTGAGCTTATGAAAAAAGAAAAAGAGAAATATAGGAGTGAGCAACGATCGAAGAGTAAATCCTTTACTCGAAAAGAAAAAGTTGCTTATGTGACTATGGAGTCCTCTGAAGAGGAACTTGACTTTGAAACTGAAGTCGATTTGGCTGAACTTAAGAAAGGCCCTCCTTATGTTTGTTCTCTGCTTAAAAAGCTTCCTAGTACTGAGAAGTCGAATGATTCAAAACTGAAAAGTGGAAAGAAATATAGTTTTGATATTTCAAAATCTGATCAGATTTTTGATGTGTTGCTTAAAGATAAACAATTAATTCTGCCTGAAGGCAAAACTTTACTTTCGGTAAAAAATTTGAAGGGAAAGCCTTATTGTAAGTTTCACCAAGCAACAAGTCATTCGACTAACAGTTGTGCCCGTTTCATGGACTTAATTCAAGAGGCAATAATGGAAGGACGGTTGAAATTCAACGATGACAAGATGGAGATGAAGGTCGATACAGATCATTTCGAAGCGGATGCTAGTTTTGTGGAACCATGTTTTGGAGTTAACATGGTTGGCATGCCCTATGATTTTGATGTGACTCTTGACAATCTTGAGTCACAGGTTCAGACGGTGTATCCCTGAGCGGGAGACAGTTTGCTGGATTTCTTGGTTCAGCAGAAGATCAAAGACCGGGATGTATCTCTGTGTCCACGGTGTAATGCTATTTTTGACGCCGAAGCAGCGGTGATCTTTGAAAAGGAAAGAATGAAGAAGGAGTTGGCTCACAGAGAAGAGCAAGCATGCCAGAGACAGCCTATTCGGCGTTTTGAGGGTCAAAGTTCTGCAACTCCTCAACAAGGCTCTGTCGTGCCTTTAAGTCGATCTCAGGCTATAGGTGTTCAGTGGATTTGAAACTGTCATGAGTTTCAGAAAAGAGATCATTTGTATCGATGTAATCCACAATGGGGGCATCGAGCACCTTCTCGAAATCAATATTCTTATTATCGAGGTCGTACCAGGGGTTATTCGAGAGGAAGAGGTGGAAGGAGGAGTTTTAATGCAAATAAGAAACCTCAGATAGAGGCAGGCAAAGAGATAAGCAAGGGGAAACGCCTTCTGTACATTCTCGAATTGTCTTTCCTTCTTATGGAGAGACTTATCCCAAGGAAATTCCATCGCCTGCAAAAATGGGAAAAGGCAAAGCAGTAGCCCAGTCTTCAGGAGTCGATAAGGGTAAAAACGTCGATGTTGATGAAAAGTATTTTGATGAAGGAGATGATGACATGATAGGGACAATTTCGATCATTCCAACCGAATATTTGGGGGAGTATGAAGGTGACCCCAATGAAGATTACGATTTGGAAGATGAAGAAGCCTTTTCCTTTATCCGAATTGAGGATGAGCCAGGTTATTTCTTACAGCCTACTGAGAAACAAATGTCTCATCTCCGCCCACTTCATATAACAACTACTTTGAGTGGGATAAGGGTGAATAAAGTCTTGATTGATGATGGTGTTGCGATCAGTCTGTTGCCTGAGAGGATGTTAATCAAAGTGGAAAAGTATCTTGACGATTTAGTCCCTACAAATATTGTTGTGACAAACTTCAGTGGGACTTCGACCCCAACCAGAGGGTTGGTTACTCTGACTGTGAAAGTTGGCTCGTCTGAGCGTAATACTGTCTTTGTGGTGTTTCCATCAAGAGCAAGTTATAATGCTTTGCTGGGGCGAGATTGGATCCATAGTGTAGGTGCAGTTCCTTCCACAGTGCATCAGAGTGTTCTTCTATGGACAAAAGATGGTAAACCTGAAATCATTAAGGTAGATTCGAATCTTTATGTCGAACAACTGCATGTTGATTTCAGGATATATAATTCTAAATTGAAGCCTTTGAATGTTGATCGGACACTAAATTCTTATAATTGTGAAGGGTGCTACTTGTCTTCGGAAGGCCTCCCGGTGAAGTTACGTTGCCCTGAGTTGGGTTTTGAGTCGACTGGTTGGAACTGTCTTTCATGAAGGACTTGGAGAAATTGCTCGATGGACCAGGTTGAGGAAGTTTCTGATTACCTGGTAACCTTACATAATTATTCAAATAATTTTCAGTTACTAGAAAATAAAGTTGATTCTTCTGATGAGGTTGAGTCACATAGGATTAGTAATCTTATTATTTGTAATGTGTTCGATTCGGCATCTTCAGTCAAATTTAGTTATGATTTTCCTATTTCTTGTAATAAAAATAATGATGCAAGCCGGACTACTGATTTAATAGCAGAGGCTCATTATGTAGAAAATAGAAGTAATGATGTTTTAATCAATGATTAAGTCTCTTCTGTTTCTGATGATTCTATTGATTTCACTTTTGATTGCATTTATAATCTAGAACCATTGGGTTTTGAAAGATATTCAGTAAATGATGATGATTTTTATAAAGGGTTTGAATCTCAAGATCCCTTAGAGAAAATTAATCTAGGGACTCCTGATGATGTTCGAATTACATATATTTGTAAAGATCTTGTTGATCCTTTTCGGATTAAACTCTTTAATCTTTTACATGAGTTTAAAGATTGTTTTGCTTGGGATTATCATGAGATGCCTGGTCTCGATCATTCGCTAGTGGAACATCGATTAGCATTGAAACCTAATGCTCGACCTGTGAAACAGACTCCAAGACGTTTTGCTCCTGAAACATATATAAAAATTAAAGAAGAGATAGAACGCTTGATTAAAGCAAAATTTATTCGAATTGCATGATATGTTGAGTGGGTGTCAAATATTGTCCCTGTTATGAAAAAGAATGGAAAGTTGAGAGTATGCATTGATTTTCGAGATTTGAATAATGCTACTCCAAAAGATGAATATTTATGCCTATTGCAGATATGTTAATCGATTCTGCAGCGGGAAATGAAATACTTAGTTTCATGGATGGTTATTCTGGATATAACCAAATTTTCATTGCAGAAGACGATGTGGCTAAAACTGCCTTTCGTTGTCTTGGGGCACTAGGTACGTATGAATGGGTAGTTATGCCTTTTGGTTTGAAAAATGCTGGAGCAACATATCAGCGGGCAATGAATGCTATTTTTCGTGAGTTTATTGGGAAATTTATGGAAGTGTATATCGACGACGTTATGGTTAAATCGATTTTGGTAAGCTAGGACATTGATCATTTAAGAAGGGCATTCCTTACTATGAGGAAGAAAGGGTTAAAAATGAATCATTTGAAATGTGCTTTTGGTGTATCGGCTAGAAATTTTTTGGGTTTTGTTGTTCATAAAAAAGGGATTGCCATCGATAAAAATAAAGCAGATGCGATATTGGCATTGTCTGCACCCAAATCGAAGAAAGAGGTACAATCATTTTTGGGTAAGGTAAATTATCTTCGAAGATTCATTTCGAATCTTTCAGATCGAACTAGAGTGTTTGCACCTTTAGTGAAACTGAAAAATGATTCACAATTCGAATGGACAACGGAGCATTAGTTGGCATTCGATTCGATTAAGACTTATTTGTCTAAAGCCCCAATTATGGCGAATGTTAGACCATCAGAACCCTTAAAATTATATATTACAGCATCTGAAAATACTATAGGGTGTTAGCCCAGAATGATGAAAACGGGCAAGAGCGGGCAGTTTATTACCTTAGTCGAGTTTTAACTGAAATCGAAACGAGGTATTCCCCGATCAAAAATTTGTGTTTGTCTCTATATCATGCTTGTGTGAAATTAAAATGTTATATGGTGGCTAAATCGGTGAAAGTTATAGCACAAACTGATCTAATTAAGTATATGTTGAGTTTTCCTATGTTAAGGGGACATTTAGGGAAATTGATGCTGGCATTGACAGAATTTGATTTACAGTATGTCCTAGCCAAGGCTGTGAAAGGACAGGTCATTGTCGATTTTCTTGTGGATAATTCAAAAAATCTGAATGACCAGGGGGTAAATGTAATCGAAGTAAAAACCGATTATTGGAAGTTGTATTTTGATGGGCCAAAACATAAAGATGACGCAGGAGTTGGGATTTTAATTGTTTCACCAGAAGGAATTCCGTCGAAATTTTTATTCGAAATAAAATATTCTTATTCGAATAATGAGGCAGAGTACGAAGCTTTGATTTTGGGTCTTAAAATCTTAATTAATAAGAGAGTTTTGGAAGTTCAGATATTAGGGAATTCCCAGTTGGTTTTGAAGCAGTTATTGAAAAAATTTAAATGTAATAATGAGAGATTACAGAAGTATTTGACAATTGCTTGAAAGTTGTTAACTTCTTTTCAAAAAGTTTCTTTGGTTCATATTCCAAGGATTCAAAATGAAATGGCTAATGAATTAGCCAAAATTGCTTCGAAGTACAAAATCGGCCCAGGAACCCTTGAGACATTGGCAGGTATTCATCAAACTTTAGTACCTGCAGGTGAAAGGGAAGTTTTGTGTGTTGATGAATGGGAAGATTTTGATTGGAGAAAACCTATTGCTCAGTACTTGAAAGATTCCAGTATCCCAGTTGATAGAAAGATGAAATTGCGAGCAATGAATTTTGTTTTAATGGCTGATGAATTGTATAAAAAAGGTATCGATGTTAGTCTATCAAGATGTTTAGGTCAAATTGATCAAAATATTGTTTTGGGTGAAGTTCACAATGGGATATGCGGTGCTCATCAGGCTGGAAAGAAAATGAGATGGGTGTTATGTCGTAATCATGTATATTGGCCATCCATGATTAAAGATTGCATTGATTATGCAAAAGCATGCTTAGAATGCCAGAAGCATGGCTCGATTCAACAGATCCCAGCATCCGAATTACATTCGATAATAAAGCCATGGCCATTTAGAAGTTGGGCTTTGGATTTAATTGGATTAATTCATCCTCCTTCATCAAAACAACATAAGTTTATTTTGGTAGCGATTGATAATTTTGCAAAATGGGTCGAAGCGATTTCCTTGATAGAAGTAAGTCAAGGTGAGATAATAGATTTTATTGAGGAACATATTATCCATCGGTTTGAAATTCCTCAAACATTAAGTACTGATCAAAGAATAATGTTTACTGGTCAGCGAATTAAAATTTTTGCAGCTTTGAGGAGTATTAATATGGTTGCCTCGACTCCTTATTATGCACAGGCTAATCAGCAAGTAGAAGCAGCAAATAAGATTTTGATAAGTTTGATAAAAAAAAACATATTGGAAATAAGCCTGGGACATGGAATGAAACTTTAAGCCAAGTATTATGGGCTTATCGAAACTCACCGAGGGGATCGACAGGTACTTCGCCATATAAATTGGTGTATAGTCATGATGCAGTACTACCACTGGAGATAAATCTAGATACTTTAAGAATATCAACGCAGAGTGATTTACTAGTCGATGATTACTGAAATGCAATGTTCGATTAATTGAGCGAGTTAGATTCGGAGCGAATTTTGGCACTCGATAATATGATTCGACATAAATCAAGTATTGCTCGAAGTTATAATCGTCAAATCAAGGAAAAGTCTTTTAATGTAGGTGAATTGGTTTTGAAAGTTATCTTGCCAATGAAAAAGAAATCGAAATTTCTTGGTAAATGGTCCTATACTTGGGAAGGTCATTTTCAAGTGATAGGAACGTATTCTGGAAATGCTTACCAGATTAAAGATATCGAATCAGAAAAAGTAATTAATTCGATTAATGGAAAGTACTTGAAGCAATACTATTGTTGGCAAAAGTAGAAGTTCAACATGCATATATCGAGAAAAGGTGGAAACCATTACAAAAAGTAAAACTTGAAATTAAAAGAAATTCAAGGTGCCACTAATTTTGCTAAATCAGAGCGTAGCTTTGCCCTTTTGTTGTCCATAATTGAAAGTGCCTCAATTTGTTTGAATTTGTCAACTTGGACTTTCTCAAGCTGTTTTTGATATTCTTCCTGTCTGGTATCAATTGAAACAAGTTCTTGAATGAGGTGTTGTTGTTCTTGTAGGGCGGCTGCTAGAGGTTTGGTATAGTAGCTTGATTCTAGCGTACTTTGGCAAGCTTTTTATTGATTTGAGCTAATTCCGCTTCAAGTTTTGCTTCTTCTTGGTCATGAAAAGCTTGAACAGAAATAGCATGGGAGATTCTCAGATCAATTGCCTCACGGGAAGCTTGGATTGATTGAGCGGCTGCAAAACAATTTTTTATATTAGCTTTGATATTGGTTTCTTCAGCTCAAAAATGGCATTGAGCCATAACTGAAGAAGCCATAGAGGACCTCCTGCACTGATTATTTTATTGTCTCGGAGGTCACAAACAAATTGACCAAGTTCTTCAAAAATGTGCCCTATAAGAAGCTTGGCCAAGTTGAGAACTTTCCCTTCATGAAGAAGAGTATCTAAGGGAAGGAAGAGCTTTGACATTTGTACGCTTCGAGAGCAGAACAGGATTGCGTTTAACCAATAAAATAAGAAGGTTACATGTTCATCATCTGTGATTTTTGTACCTTCTTCACCCATGTTATGGGCAATGAAGTCGCTGTAGGAGTTGGTTAAGACGACATTATATTAGTGCTTGGATTGTATGTCACGGGTACAATCTGGGGAATTTATTTGGAGTCCTGTAATAGCAGCTACAACAAGGAGAGACATTCCGATCATTTCGCAAGGAAGGTGGAAGTTGTTGGTTGTCCTGTTCCAGAAACAAATCACAGCCCCAATCATCCAAGGGTATGTTGTGAGTGAGAAATGAGAAAGCCTTAGTAGTTCCTGTATTCCTAAGGCTCCCCAGCTAGCACTTTTTGTGGGTTTGAGGCATTGGTACTAAGTTGTAAAGTCGAACCCTCGAGGGTTGATTTTCGGGTTATTTCTGAAGGATTTTTGGTTGATAAAATGAGAGATGTTAAAAGTTTGGTTTATCAGCAAATCTTCCTCTTCGGTGCTTGGAAAAAAAGAAAGTTTTTTGTTTGCTCTCTCAAGAGATTCAATTGGTCCGAGGAAACAGTGCGTATCTGCACCGATTATGAAGGGGATTAAGATTCTAGTGTCATTGATTTGCAAATGAGGATCGTCAATGACTTTATCGTTGACTTGATTAAAAATGCAAAGGACCGATGGAGATGGCGGTGCTATTGCAGGACCTTTACCCTTGTCTTGGGTGGCAGCGTGAGAGGAGAAACCAGCCATTGTTGAATAAAAGAAAGAAGATTAAAAATTTAAGGAAGTTGTGAGGAAGTTCTTGATGTAAGGAGAATTCAAGGGATAATGAGTTTCGAAAGATTTGATCAAAGATGGGAATGATGAATTTAAAGTATTATTGTAAGCAATTACTATGAAAGGGATACGAATAGAGGTAACTTAGTGAAGAAGACGAAGTGGTAGAGAGAGAAAGTGCAAGTTTCAGAAGACGTGTCGAGTGTGTCAGTATTAATGGAGAGTTTAAATGACAATTATTACTGATTTGAGAACTGACGTTTCCAATTTTGGATTAAGTGTTTTATCTTTCAATAATGTTATCGAGGGCAAACACATTAATCCAAGGGGCAATTTGTTGATCGAAAAAATATTTTCGATGAAAGTAAGTTGATTCGGAATAGGTTAAAGACAATTTCTCAAAAAGATGTATGCGTAAGCGTGGGTTGAAAGTAGTTGGCGCAAATTGGATTTCGAGTGACTTTAATTGCATAGGCCTAATCGAGTAAGCTATTCGAAATGGATAATCGAGTAAGACATTCGAAAGGCATGTCAAATAGTTATGGTAGTGGAACAGTTAAAGGCTTCTATCACACGAGAAAATTATGGGAAACGTCTATAATCAAGCGGCGGAAACAGTTACCAAGGAAAAAGCACTTGAAAGTTCAAATTTGTAGTTAATTGTAATTAATTATAATTAATTGTCAGTAACTAAAGGTAGATTATAAATACTAGTAAGTCTTAGGAAATTAAGGTTGAAATTTTACTTCAGAAAATACTCAAGCACACTCACATCCCAGTGAATTTCTGAGTCTGCATTCGAGTTCAATTTCTGTAGGATTCCTTCCATATTTTTAATCTTTCATTTATATTTTCTGTAAACTCTATTTTTTAAGTAAATTTATCTTTCAAGCAATGTTTAATTTCTTTGCCCAATTTATATTTCAGCACCTTTTTAATTTTTATGTTAAAAGTCATTTGATTCAATTGAAGGTATTTTATTGCTTTGTTTAATTTCAATGCAATCTTTTCAATTTCAGTTGAATATTTCTTTTAGGAAACTTTATTTTTTTCTTCTTTTATCTTGAATTACAGATTTTAATTTATTTATATTCCCAAATCCCGTCTAATCGAAGACGGTTTGATGCACTTTTAGAAAACTGGTACCTGCAAAGAGGTGTAGGTTTCGCTCCCAGACTACTAGATATCGAACCACCATCGATATGCTAAAAATTGACAAAACAAGAGGCATCGCCTACTACTCCCTAGACGAGTGAGCCACACTTTTGCACCACTGGACGCCATTCTCCCTTACTTGAAGGAGGCTGGGTTTGGCGACACGGTACATCTCAGGGACATTGTCTTTGACAACTTCCTAAATATTGCATTCGTGGAGCGTTGACATCTGAAGACCCATACTTTTCACCTAGCTTAGGGTGAGTGCACCATCACCCTGTAGGATATTGCGTACCACCTTAGGGTACGCACTCACAGAGAGCCAGTGAGTGAGTGCTTGCGTGATTTTCACACATAGTACCAGCACCCGACCTGGGAGTGCGTAGAGGAGCTCCTCGGTGCAGGCCTCCTCATGCTCAGCAGCAGGAGGCGTAGAGGAAGGAGTCATTCTCCATCAAGCTGATGTGGCTAAGGGACCGAGTACGACATATGCCAGCTACTACAAATGCAGCCACTCTCCAATAGTACACGAGGTGTTACATCCTGTTACTGATTGGGAGTTACCTGATGACAGACAAATTAAATCAAGTCCATATCAGGTGGCTGCCCTTATTAGAGGACTTCGAGAAGTGCCACAGTCTGTCTTGAAAATTCGCTGTGCTAACTTGGACGTACCACTCTTATGCTTTGCAACACATCAATCTACCACCGACATTGCTAGATGCACTCCTCTACTGGTCTTGTGGATCTACTATAGATTTTTTCACTGGTGTCCACCCGAGAGACAGATTCTGATGTTTTTGCTAGCCGTCAAGTAACTATTTTCATGTACGATTATTGTACTTTCTATGTATGTAATTCAAAAGTTTGTTTCATAAATTGAGAGATTGTTATTATTGCATATATCCACAGGTTGATAGGTATGACCCAATAGAGTAGGAACTAATTCGTCCAGCGAGTCCTCTAATGGTGTCTTTTGTTGGACCAGTTACAATTAGATGAAGTAGGTGAAAGTGTTTTAGTTAGTTATCTCTAAAGTATTAGTTCTCTTATATAATGAATTGAACCTAATGATTGTATTACACTTTATTTTGTAGTTCCTATGGATGTTGTATGACGACCCAGTCCTACAGACCATCTGTTTGGACTGGTTAAGAGAGAAGACAGAGTGGGGGGACTGGATGAGTTTTGTTCCCCTTGTCTATTTCAACATTGTTGAGTTTCACCATGTTTACCCGGTGAAATGCTAGTTCAGTGGTGAGCAGCCGGTGCTTGGAGACCCAGTCAATGTCTATCGGTTCCTGACCACCACACGACGAAACGAGGACGTGTGGTGGCACACTCGTCATTAGCAGTGGTATGATAGATGGAGGGTACGATTTGAAGAAGGCCATAAGATCTCTATTTAGCCATTCATTGACTATCAACCTATGTAGGAGTATTGGAACTGGTTCCAGCATGCCTACCACATTAAACATATGTTCGGCCAGGACGTGCTTGATAATCCTAGGATTTTTACTCTCCCAGATGACGTGCAGCCTACCTCCAGTCGGCTTAGGGACATGCTTGACCATTCCCAAGATGTCCCTGATCGTCGTAGGCACGCCAAGGAGGTTCGAGTGGACACCCGAAAGCCGACTAGGATAAAGAGGGGTGCTAGGGACCACGGAGGAGCTGCAGCACCCCGAAGGGAGTGGGTCAGGCCTTGCAGGGAGTGATTAAATGTCGAGTCTGAAGAGAGGAGACAGAGTATGTCTAGCAGGAAGAGCATAGTGACATAGTAACCGGCGAGGAGGACTCACCACCACCACCAGGGTCACACACACAGATAGTTTGCGACAATTCTTTTACGGCCCCACCTGGCTGGGTGAATCCCGGTGCATCGAGAAGTCGTTATGAGGCCTCCATGGTCAATGGGATCTAGTTCAACGAGGCATTTCAGATTCATATCATTGACCAGCATACCATACAGCGTATTCTGGAGTAGTTCCACACGAGCAGAGGGCACAGTCGCGGACAGGATCTCCATCATTCATCTGCTCTTACATCTACCTCAATGTGGGTTCCTTACTTGTCACCGGAGCCTAGCACCTCATACAGCACAGATGTCCGCTCCGGTGCTCAGTATGTGACACCCCCATTGGTCGACTATGTGCGGTTGATGACTGCATCCCAGCCGATGCTGCCACCACCACTTTATCCGCTTGTACAGCCTCGTTAACAGATATAGTCATATCCGTATGTGCAGTACTATGACACTCATGTGTCCCCACATCCTCCACACCCTCCACCATCTCCACCACCACACGCATAGCCTCCTTATGCTTCATGACATGGCAGACCCTCTCGGCAGACACAACCTCCATTCTATGGTACTGGGCATCACTTGTATTACTCGCCTGACCAGCACCAATGATCCACTTTACTTGCTTTTTGTATTATTCATATTGTATTTTATACTTCATTTATTTTTTGTATTATGTATTATTAAGATTGTATTATGTACTTTATCTGATATTTAGTTTGTGTATCGACACTTTAAACAGCTTATTGGAATTTAAATTTTAACTACCGTCATCTATTGGATTAGTAACTATTTTCAAGTTTACATGAATAAAGTATGTCGAATACTAATTTAAATTTTGCATTCAATTTCTAATAAATGAAATAAACAAAACAAAAAAGATAATAACACCATACAAATACAGGACACAACTAGTGCAAACGATATACTTCAATAGTCACGACACAACTAGGTATCCTCTGTGGTTGATTGGGACAGCTCTCCGAGTATGCTCGATTTGCCTATAAAACACTGTTTCTCTTGGCACTCAGCCTCATCCATCTTGTTACGAAATCTCGTAGAAACCGGTCTGCCAGTTACTTTCCTACGCATGGCAGGATTAGATGCAACCGTGTTCTGTACCCCTCTGACCATAGCTTCTCGTCTGGTATTAGGGGAGAACTCTACCTCATACACCTTGAACGCAGCAGCATCTTGCATGTACACCGGATGAATATATATGCCCCACTCAATATTTGTGGTGGCACAAGCAGCAAGTGCATGACGATATAAAAAATGAAGTGACTGAAAAAGGCCACAGTCACACGTGCCCGCACTCAACCGAACACGAAATAAACCTTGAGACCAACTCTCAAACGGATTTAACTCCTCAACCACAAACACTGAGTCCCTTCTATCGCAGTGCGTAACACACATCTTAGAAATTTCCTCTCTGTTCTTCTCAACAGCAGCTATCAGCCACTGAGAAAACTGGTTACCCGCTGTCAGTTGTGCCTATGTCTCCCTGCCCTTCTTGACGAACAACTACTGCAGCCTCTCGTAAGTACATCTAACGATGGCTAAAATCGGTAAATAATGTGTGCCCTTCAGAACTGCATTCATGCACTCGGAGAGATTCATTATCATGTGCCCAAACCTGTGATTGCTATCACAATCTTGTAACTATATTTTCTTGTTGAATCTATCGGCCCAGTTACCATCCCACGCGATAAACCTCTCAAAGTATCCATGTACTACTCGTACCCAACCTTGCTTAGACTATAAGCAGCATTCATGAGATATCACTTTCCCTCGGCAGATTTAAAATGAGACATGAAGTTTGCGGCCATGTGCTTGACACAATAAGTATGGAACACTCTAGGAGGCTTCCAACCACTATTATCGGCTCTAAGTGCAGTCTTGATTGCATGATATCTATCAGATATATCAAAAGTCCTTCTTGTGGTGTCACATATTATCTTAAGTTGGTAAGAAAGAACAATTAGGAGTTCGTAGTCTCAGACTCAACAATTACAAATGCCACAGAAAAGATATTAATGTTACTATCTTGTGCCACTCCAATTAGCAACACACTACCATATTTGACATACAGATGCATGTCATCGACGGTAATGAAGAGCTTGCTGAATTTATGATAGTAAAAGAGGCTAAAAATTCAGAACAAAATAGGCTGGATTTGAGAGTGAAGGGGCATGAGTTTGAGGAGGAATAATCGGCATTATAATGACATGTTTATCCGCAGTTAACCGCGCTTAGTTTTTCGTGATTAAAAAATACATTAGAGAGGGGTGAGAGGCTAAGATAATCTCAGCCCAGATGCTGAGAGGGAGGGGCGAGTTACGTGGGTGGCAAGTAATAGTATTCTGGGGTCTCTAGGAGTCATTTGCAGAATACTAGTCAGAAATTCGATTCGGGTAACTTTTACCTGTGGTAAAATAATTTATAGCTAAGATTTATTCTTAAAGAAGTAAATCATAAGTGGATGGTTGTTATAACATAATTACCTAGGTAGAAATTATTTTTACCAGTGGTTCCGAAGTTTTTGGTTACTAGAGATTTTCTCGGCGTATGTAAAACCGTCACTAAAAATGCTTTCTCGGCTCAAAAAGTCTCTAGTGAAGAAAATAAGCCAATAATAAGCTAATATTTAATATTTACTAGTCTGATTTGACTTAAAGAAATTAATTACCCTCATAAAGTCAATTTTGACATCATTAATTTCTTTTTTCTATTTAAGTTTTGTTTTTTTTTAATTCTTCGGCCTACCTCACTATTTCTTATTGGACCGAGGTTTTGGATTTACGATATAAATTTGAAAATAACAAAAAAAGTCTATTTACTGAAAATCAGATTCTTACAGTTGGCATTTTGAGGCTACCACCAATCTTTTCATTCTGATCAACAATGACATTAAAATCTCCCATAATAACCACATTACCTTGTAGTTGTTGTAGAGTGGTCAAAACCTCAAAGAATTGAACTAAACTTGTTCATTGCAATGAAAGTGAACTCCAAGCAGGTTCCATTCATATTGAAGGAGGTATCTGTCACCTAAGCCACTATAAAGTAATTTAAATTACTTATGATATGCACTACCACATTATTTTTTCAAGCAAGAGCTAATCCACCAGTATTACCTATCAGATCAACTATTTTTCAGCTATTATATCCATATAACTTCAATTTCTTTTTCACCTGTCGAGATTGGTTTTTGGTTTCACACAAAAAAATCATCTCGAGGGAATGGGATTAAATAATTCCTTTAAGAGTGTGGATCATCAAGGGTCTCTCCAACTCTTGACAATTTCACGTAATGATCTTCATATTCCTTGGGGTGCCATTGAACGACTGGCACCCTCCACCCACCTAGCAGTACTCTGTTTCTCCTCTGCACAGACCTTTTTAAACTCGTCTGCATTCTCTTTTCCTTGACTTTTTCTTTTCAGACCTCCAATCGGGTTATGTGTATCCGACCCTTTTCTGACCAATTGCTTTATCTTGATCTTCTTCTTAGCGCTATCTATGTTGAGGTCATCATGAGAATCAATTTTTATAGTATTAATAGTGCTGGTAATATCCTCCAAGAGAATCAGTGTCTGGAATTTTATCACTCTCCATATTATCATTATTTTTCTGAATTTCAGCTGACGAGCCTGACATAGATAAATTAGAAAATCCTTCAATTAGCCAATTTGGCATGGATTTTTTTTCTCGGTTGGGCAGGTTTGGAATTGGCTTTTTGTGCGCCAGAAGAGTCCTCTCTATCACCAATATCCACTCTCTTACCAACTTAATCAGCTTTGACCTATTCTCCAATTCGGTCTTGTTTGATAGAACCAGAAGCAGAATCAGAGATAAGTAGCGCGCAGTGTTTCGAATCATGACCAATATAAGCATAGTATGTGCAAAAAAATCCAATTCTTTTCATACCTCAATCTAATTTTTATAATATGTTGACTTGTTCAAATGGATCCTTTCTCCATCATTCTAAAACCATTCGATTTCTCCCAATTTTTTTTAAAGTGTTGTCAATGGTATCAATTGAAAAAATTCTCTCAGTAAAAATACTGCTATATAGACTTTTTGAACAAGCCTCCCATCCCTAGTAATAATCCTCCTTCACTAAAATCACCACATCTATCTCATTCTTCTCACAATCTGATTCTTGATGTGAATTTCCTCCTCCACCCGAATTTATAATGAGAGTGGTGTGAATCGAGGCAAAGAAAAAAAAATAGTAGATATAATAAAACAAGTCAAAAAAAGAAGAAGAATGAGAAAAATAGAAAGAGGAGACTATGATAAAGAAAATTAAGAGATATTAAGAGAATATGATAACTAAAAATTATATTGTGTATGCTACTTTTAAAATTTTAGTAGAATAAAAAAATCCAAAAGAATATGTACTTCTGATACTCTTTGCACTTATTTCAACGGTTAGAGTGAATTTAAAGATGAATTTTAACGTATTTAAATTATAGACAATTTTAAATGGAGAGATTTTAGGAATAAACTAAAACTGAATTTGATTGGGAGTTATTTTTTATTAAAATAGGAGATTAAATTTTTAAAAATAACTAAATTTATTAATCAAGCTTAAAAACTGAACAAATATTAAATATTTAAAGAAAAAGTAATTTGGGGAGAAAATTAACTAAGAGAAAATTAACTAAATAATTATTTTGTGAAAAAAATGGTGAAAGTTGAATTATTAATTACATGTTTGTTGAAACGCTGTTGGTAATTTAGTCTTTTGCATTGAGAAATCTTAAGATATTATTACAACTCAATATTGGTGAAGAAAGTGAACACATTTAATATTGCAATTTAGGTTTTACTCTATTTCGAATTTTCGATAATGTCACCTGTTTCGAATTTTGATGGAGAATATAAAATTGTGCCCACAGATTCACTCACTTGATCATAGGAGGCCTTTTCCTATATACGTGACAAATAATATCTGGTTTTAAAATTTAATTTAATTTTAAATGAATGTTTATTTAAAAAAATTTAACTAATATGTATCATATAATACATGATAAATTATTATTAGTAAAAATGTTAATTTTTAATAAATATAAATAAATATATTAAAATTAATTTTTTTATATTTTAATAAAAAGTGTTAATTTATAATTTTAATATGTACTTTTAAAATATAAGTTAACTAAATCTTTTAAAAAATATTGGATAATGTTAGTTGACACTTTTACATGTAATTTTATTAAATAAAAGAGAGAGAATACATAAAAGATACTAAATCTCTGAATAGTCAATATTATATTGAATATTAGGTTTTTTTTTTTTTTTTTTTGGACTTGGAATATTAGGTTTATTTCAAAAGAAGTTGTCAATGTAATAATAAGGCGAAGAAAGAGAGACGGTGATTAATGATTATGCATGTCACTCAATTACATGAGACGGTGTTTGGCACTTTTTTGTTGCGCTTTGGATTCAATGGGACGCAGCCACATACACTTATAATAAGACTCAGCTTCCATCGGGCCTCATTGGTTGCCGTGTCTGATTTTGACAACTCTCTACCTCTGCTCCATCTTCTTTACTCACCACTCACCAGTCACCACCCATTCAAATATTAACAATAACAAATAACCCTGCCCCAAAAAAATTAACAAATAACAATGCGATTCCCATGAACCATTTAATTTCATTTTTTTTTCCTATTTTTCTATTACCCAATATCGTATCTGTTATGTGATAAGTGATAACGGATCGGATCCCATGTATAATTTTTTATTTGTTTTAAGAAAAAAAGAGTGTCTTTTATACGTATTGTGATCTATCAATAATGTTGAAAAGAAAGGGGTTAACTTAAAAATATTTTAAATTTAAAAATTTAATTTTAAATAATAGAAATAATTTACACTGTTAATAAAATATAAAAAATAATATATATATATATATATATATATATTAAAAATTAATTACTAAATCTATTATGATATATATAATATTTAATTATTTTAAATATATATTTTATATTTTAATATATTATTTATAAATTTTTTATTTAAATTACTTAAATATGATAATTACAGAAACATGTAAAATGTATAGTATTTATTTTTATCCACAATTATTTATATTTCGGATGCAGTGGATAAATCACGTTATACAAATATTTTAGATACATTATACTCTAGATGTGAAAGAACACACAAATCACATTTCAGATGTTACAGGGATATGACCAAAATTTAGTAACCCGGTATATAAAGCAGAAAAAATAAGCAGTGTCCGAAATACATAGAAACGCTATAAAAAGGGTGTAGCCGAGTGTTAGTGTACTCACTCTCTAGAAACTAACTGATTCCAGCTGAGCTGGCACAGATAATTTTTAGAGAATGACTATACTAACACTGAGATGAGATCTGTTGACTTCATTTGGTATATTTTGAATTTTTGAAAGTTTCAAAATATTTATGGTGAGACGAGAAAATTACGTTTAGTCAGACAGTATTAATAGGTTGAATGCAATTTGGCATGTGGTGAGAATATTAAATTTTAAAGTAAGTTTTTATGTCTATTATTTTAATATTTAATTATTTAATATATATTGATTTATTTAGTTTTTAGTTGATACCATCTTTATATGTTAATTAGATGTTTAATGTTTATTTGGATGAGACTTATTGAAAGAGTAAAACATTAGAATTTAATTATATATATATGAAATAATTTTTATCTATTGTGTTAGTTTATTATAAAATAATTATATTTTTTATTTGTTATTTTTAATTAAATAATATATTGTCTTATTAATTAAATTAGTTAATGAATCATACTAAAATTTAATTAGGTATATGTGACATATATACACTTTACCTGTCGTGTTAATTTATTATAAAATAATTATATTGTTTATTTATTATTTTTAATTAAATAATATATTATCTTATAAATTAAATCAGTTAATGCGTCATGCTTCAATTTAATTAGGTATATATGAAATAATTTTTATCTGTCATGTTAGTTTATTATAAATTAATTATATTTTTTTGTTATTTTTAATTAAATAATATATTATCTTATGAATTAAATCAGTTAATGTATCATGCTTAAATTTATTTAAATGATATTATATTATTTAGCAATTAATGCATTTTCTTATGAGTATATGCATTAGATTATTTAATGAGTATGCTTAAATTTAATTAAATTATATTTGTAATTATTTTATTATAAAACAATAACGCAATAAGCAATTAGTTAAGAAGACAAATGAATAATAGTTGTACAGCCACTTCAGAATCTCTTAGCATGTCGAGTGACTTTGGAGATCCTACCGCCTAAGATTTTATTACCTTATATTAAGGATGTTGGTTTCGAATATATAGTAGAGTTAAAAAAATTTATCTTTGACAATACTTTACTTTCTGTATTTGTGGGACGGTGAAGACCAAAAACTCATATTTTCCATCTTTCGTAGGGCGAAGTTACCATCACACTCCAGGATGTGACATACCATATTGGGTTGCGCACAGATAGTGACCCGATAGGCAGCTGCACTAGAGATATTTAGCAATTTCATGGGCGCCCCACTTGGTAGTACGTTGCGAATTTGCTTGATGATAAGCCTCCTTCCTAGCCCAAAGATAAGAACCATAATTTTGGATTGAAGATGACTTGGCTCAGGAACAGGGTGTCTCACATTCCAGTAGGGACTGATGCAGCTACTCTCTACTAGTATGCCAGATGTTATTTATTTATGTTGATTGGAGGATACTTGTTTACAGACAAGTCACACAACCTTGTCCCCTTCCGATGGCTGTCACTACTGGCAGACTTTGATAGTTGCAGGCGTTTGTCATAGGACTCTGTGCTGTTGTCGCACACCTATCATTTGTTGTGCAACGCTGCCAGGCGTGATACTACGGACATTGCTGGGTGCGTGTCGTTGGTCATGTCATGGATCTACCACAGGTTTTTGACTTTCTAAAATCTCTATCAATCGTATTTTCATTGTAGTGTGAAACTGCAACACAATCATGTATGGTACCAGAAAGACAGTCAGACAAAACTTGTAACAGATTGAAAATTTTGTTATACAAATATTCCTAATTGCCATAAATCTGAGCAATCACCTTCTGCTTTGCCATCCACACCTTTCGATATGATGGCTTGAAATGATAACTCTGTTTCACTACACTTTGCAATATTGGGATGAATACAAATGGATCAGTATGTAAATTGGTAGGATAATAGTACAAATCAGACTACTATCCAACTGAGCGTGATCTTGAGACATAGTTGGCGCCAAACAAGTATGTGCCCCCTAAACCTCTGCACCTCCTTACAAGAGAACTCATAAATCTAAACATCTAGCGTATAAATTAATGTACATTAATTTAATTCTATAAATTGTTAATTGCAACACTTACCAGTAGTACAAATTCTATCGATATGCTACACGAAGACTCCATGGACACCCAGCGGAGGATTGCTTGCATCGACAATGGTATTTCAGTCTATCTGACTCCAACACCCCTGTACTCGATGTTTTTTCGAATGTTGTAATTCTTTACTACTAAGAGAACAACATCTCATACTCCTAAACCCTGTGGCACACTCGAAATTCTACCCCTCCACCCGTGTTTAATCCTCGCTATCGCCAAGATGGAAAGGCCCTCTAGTTGCATCGCATCCAAATTAAGAGTATGATAATAGTCTGGAACTTCTGATAATTGTGGCACAGAAAACGGGAGAGAAAGAAGAAATCAAACACATCCACCAGCTGGGGTATTCGATACATATTCCTCAGACGACTCATTATTGGTGGACGAATCAGAGTTGATAGCATAATCCGAATCTGACTCCCTGAACTCTACGTCACCATTACCCCACGGATCGGCAAAGTGAATCGGCCTCGCCGGGACCGAAACTTCATGGAGTATTGAATACGATGGCCCAAAACCACCAAACACATCATGAACTCCCACATACAACTCTATCATATATTGTGACATTAGTCTACCATGCACATCAAATATTATACTGACATGCTTATCGGCAAAACTTCCCATTAGTAAAACCTCCACTAGGTAGTGTTGATAGGAATCTATATGCTACTCGACCAACCTCTTTCGAACCGATTACCCCCAATATTGCTCAAGATGACATTCTTAAACGCATCTAGGAATCAACACGAAAGTATGTAGTATTACAGTTGAATTGCACTCAAATGTTACTCCCTCTTTTCTGATGATCCCATTGAGATAAACTACTATATAAAAAACTAATAACTAGTCTTTTTTAAAAAAAAAAGATCAAAATAGAAAAAAATAAATAGAATTTGGTATAAGGAATGCAAGTCAAAGAGTTACTTATATAGTTATTTTTTTGTTATGTATTTAGAATGTAGAGATTTTTATTTATTTAAGCACGTATTCTGTCCGGATACAATGTCACCATACTAGTTATGGCTGTATTCCGGATACAGTGGTAGAAAATTCATTATGACTCTATCTCAAGTACAGTACATCAATTTGTGCACATTTTTTTAATTGCTCATATCTCGAATATAGAATACTCGAATTACGTTTTTAATTATTTTTTGTACTCTATACCCAAGATATGTAACGTATATGTAAATGAGTAATTACTTTATATTTTATATATTTTTATAAATATTATATTTAAATAAAAAATCTTATTATTTACTCGAATTATTTGGTTTTTAATATATATGTTGCATAATTATAAAAATATAGCTATGGCAGGTAAAAAAATATAATTAACTTTGACTATTATCAACGCAAAAAAAAAAAAAAATAAAAGGTAACCTATACATGATTTAATTTTCTTTTTTACCAAAAATAGAGAGATCCAAATTTACGTCTTCTTAAAAAAATATAGGAGAAACTATACTATTTGAGTTATAATTCATTGGTATACATAATTTAATTTAATGACTAAAGAAAAATAATTCTTTATTATAAATATTTGGTTTCACTAAAATAGTCAAACACATTCCTCAACCAATATAATTCTGCCAGAAAGTAGTGTTTTTATTCTGATTCTGATGCAAAAGGGGAGAATCAGATATCAAGCGTCAACACTACTGCTGTGTAAACGTTACGTTAGAGTACACAAACACAAGAGAAAGATGATGTTTAGATGCAGAAAATAATACTGTAGTATATATTGAAGTCAACTAGCATAGATTCCTGGACTTGCAGCAACCAACCCTGTTCGGTCTATTGCATGCATGAACCTTGAAATAAAACACGCTAACGAGGTTTTTAAACAATGAAAATAACATAGAAAATTTTAGTAATTTTTAATCGTTAATTTTAATTATAAAAAATATATAATTAAGATGAATAATTAAAATTTATTAAAATATATTATTATAGGTAAAAATTTTTTGATAACATAAAAACGGAAATTTCATATCAAAGTCAAACTGCCATTTTCTTTTTTTTTTTTTCGAGAAATAAAATATAAAAACACTGCGCACGCATATGACACCTTCACACCTAAGAATAAAAATATGTAGGGTAAGATAGAGTTTGAATTCAGTCTTAATCCTATTCGTGAGTTGATAATATTCTAACCCTAACTATATTTATTCTTAATCTACAGATATCTGATTCTATCCACGGGTTATAAAAAGAATACAACATTATTATATAACTTGATGATGATTTAAAATGGAACTGATGATTTTTATGTAAACAACAAACGTATTAAATTATTAATTAATAATCTTCTCTTAGTAGTTAAGGATCTTTTATATTTAGTGAGAGGTCTTTGGTTTTATATTAAATTGAAATATAATTTTATATAAATATATAATATATACATATATTGGGTGTGGATTGATTGGATAGGGTTGAGGCTCAACCCGCACCGTATCCGACCCGCACGAGAACCCTATCTGATGCGAATCGGATTGTCAACCGTACTCGATCGAATTGGATACTCGCAGGTAGATCAACAATTTTTAATATTTTTGAATATCATTTGACTAATATAAAAATTAAATTATTTTTAACAAATAAATTTTATTAATTTATATGTATAAATTTTAAAAAATATAAATACAAAATTATATTGATTCATATATACAAATTTTAATAAATATAGATAAATTATTACTAAATAAATAATAACTAAAATAATAATATTTTGGTGGTTATTATGTAGCATTATTATATTTAATTTGTATCATAAATACTTTTTGAAGTTTATTATACAATCCCATTACTAAAGGGAATGGAATTGTTAAAAAAATTGAGGGAGTAAAGTGTGATCTCTAATTTTTTATTGTTCTCTTTCTTATTTTTTTTATTCCACTTATAAAATTAATAATAAAAGATCACACTTTATTCTCTCAATTATTAAAAAAAAATTGAGAGGATCCATTTCTGCTACTGGAAAGGTAATAAGCTTACGCTTAAAAAAATTTAGCTTGTATTTTCTTTTTCTTTTTATAAATCTTATGGTTGGAAAAGAAAATTTATATATTTTTCTAAAATATTCCATAAAAAAATTTATTGGTAATGACTAATGAGTTTTACAAAATATATTTTTCTAATAATTCCAAAATGCGTTTTTATATATTAATTTAATAATATATGATACTGAATTAAATTCTCTTAAATTCAATCAAGTCAATTTATTTATTTATTGTTTAAAAAATTGTAAATACAATTAAAAAATATTTTTTAATAAGTTAGAATCAATTAGACTCTAATTTTTTAAAATAAAATAACAAAATTTTCATCAATTTTTCTAAAAAATAATATCATGAAAGAATTAAATTATAAATTTAAACATTAATTACGAGATTAATTTACTTGAAATGTTAGACAAATTATTGATTCACCAATATGACAATATCTGCTCGAGTATAATCTGGTAAGACTCAGTCCACAAAAGTTTAAGCCCATAGAAAGATTAATCATCGACATTAGCTCTTATCTTAGCCGACCCAAAAAAAACGCTGTTATTGTTTTAGATGATTCTAATCACAACCCAGAAAAAAAAGTTAAGAAAACTCACCGAACTCCAGAGATGATATCAATATTAAAATACTGGGGGAAAAAGGTGCAAGGAGAACAAAAAATTCAGGATATTTGATATAAATCGTAGTGGTATCTGGTACTCAAAATGATGAGGATTGAATCAAGTGATACTCATGGGACTAACTTTATTATAGACAGTATCACTTTAATGTAATAAAGTTTGAACAAGGGTTCTCATTATCGTCTAGTGTTTTTCTTATGAAAACTATAAGCATTCGGGTATGCAACACAAATCAATATAAGGTGTTCTTTTCTTTTCTTTTCTTTTCTTTTCTTTTTTTTTGTTTTTTTTGGACACAAATCAATATAAGGTTAACATTTGTGAACATATTTCTTTGATTGATGGCATCACTTCTACTCACAGAGTTTTGGTTTATGAACGTGTTCAGTTGCACCGTAAATTATGTCATCCTTCTTCAGAGTGATTCACATCAAAGGATATCTTACACTGACACTCTTGTTTTATATGTTCTTCTCATAAAAACAGAAATATCTTTTGCTTATTTAATAGTTAGATATATGTTTGATTCTGCTAGAAGTGAGAAAGATAAAACCCTTCTTTATAGCATGTTCTTAACTTGTATCTTTGAACATTTTGGTATTGATTTGTCTAATGAGTCATATGAGAATAGACACTCTTATTTAAAGGGAGGTGGTTTAGTAAAACAACAGAAAAAGGGACTCACTCGCTCTGAAAAGGTGGTTCTAGATGATGATGATGATGAATCCGTTCTTGAGGATTCCCCTCCTCCTTCTACCGAGGGTACCTCAGTCTCAACTGGACAAAAATCTGTTTTATTTGGAGTTGTTAAGGACGTGATACAAGAATTTGTCTCCCAGTCAAACCATATGATTGCTATGAGTAAAGAACATAGGAAGCTAGCAAACAAGCATGCAAACTTCCTCAGAAAATCAAGAGATAAAGTGGCTGTTTTCATGAAGTTCATTGATAATCTCCAAGCAGATGAAAATGCTGCCACTGATACTGAAGAAGAAGAAGGTTATGAAGAGGATGGTTCCGATGTCTAGAATTGTTTCATGATTGATGTTGCCTTCTATTTACTTATGTCTCATAAAACTGTTGTTGTTTCTTTTTATTTTTGAACTACTCTTTGTCTATCCGGATGACTGTAATACTTTTAATAACTGTTGCACTTAGTTTTAATTACCTACTTGTTTTGGACTTTGCATTAACACTTTGTTTGCAGGTTTTAGTTCATTTTTGGTCCACCTTTGATGACAAAAGGGGGAGTAGTTGCATAGTTATCTGTTGTATAGTTGCATGTGAATTTGCTGTTGTTGAACTTGCTTTACATAATATTGCTTTATATGATTGTTGCTCGGCTTTGCCATTGCCAGCATTGATGCTCTGTATTGTTCAGTTTTTGAGCAGTTTTTGGGCTGGATAATTATGATTATTGCTGATATGTTTTGTTCAATCTTGGGATAAATATTTTGTTGTTTGTAAAATTCCTTGATTCAGGTTCATGAGAGGTTAAACTGTTTAAAAATTTTGCAGATTGCTTCATCCATAGTCAACATAGTGTATGTAGTCTATTATTATGTTTCCTATGAGTACATGCAAACAGGAAAGAAGAAAAGAGTATAAATTTAGGGGGAGCTACTCTTGAAAAAGAAAAGGGGAGCAACACAAAAATAAGTGACATCACTTAAAGGGAAGTTCCTTAATTTTATCCAATTTCAATTTCTTTTGATCACTGTTACAATTAGGTTTGTCATTAAAGGAGAGATTATTGAGTTAAAAAATTAACTAACATAATTGATGATGACAAATATTAATTATATTGGGTTAATTACCCAATTAGTTTTGATCATGTTGTTTAAGTGATGTAGGCTAAAAATTCACTGTTGCAGCAGCCCATTATAGAACAAAATGAATCTGCTGATGGGCAGTCCAAACAAGAAAGTCCAAGGAAAAACAAAGCTAAGAGATGATTTAGTTGGGCCAAATAAATCAAAGCCAACCCAAACCCGAATTGAATTCTCTCAAGCTGATCTCTCCAAGTTATTGCCTCCAAAGCAATGTTCACTTTTTCACTTCGGTCAGAACTCAGAGGAAAGAAAGAAAAGGCTTCATTCTTTAACTATTCACCAAAGAAGAAAAAAAAGAGAAGGATTAAGTAAGAAAGGTTGAGGTCTAATCACCCAAATCAAACCACATCAAGCTAAGTCAGAGGCTAAAGGTGATTCATTTCCTTTTACATGCATCTTACTTTCTTCCGTCCTTCTCCAATTCTCTGCTACTTCATTTTGAGATATGAAAAGAGTGATTTCTGAGATTCACTGCTGTGAATCAAATGCCAAGATTGTTTCTTGGAGACCAAGTAGTATCTCAAGAGTTTAGATGTAGGATTGCCATTGAAAACTTTTCCTCTTTGCTGTTCTGAGTCATTTGGTCAAGAAAAAGAGATCTGTTTCAAAATTTCAATTTGGGGATTAATGGAAGAAAGTGAAAGGCTAAGTTGGTAGCACACAACTCGAGGAGTTGACTTGGAAGAGAGCAACTCAGCAACATGCAAGGAGATACAAAAGAAGATTTTTCATCCTTCAGAAAGTAAGGAGAGAGAACCATGGTTTGAGATTCATGTTCTGAGAAGTCTTCTCTGAGAGAGTTCATCAACTTGGACAGTGCTTTCTATCAAAGGAGCATTTCGCCAAAATGAAGAACGAAATCAGAGTTAAGCAAATCTGGTTCATTGCATAGCAATAGAGGCTGTTGAAGTGTCAATCTCCTTCATGTTTTACAGATTATAATTTCATTTTCAATGTTTATCTTTCTGTATTTTCTTGAGTGGAAAAAGGCTGAAAGTGAGAAATCAAGAAAAAGCCTATGAGTGATAAAAGTTTGAGTGAAACACTTGAGAAAAAAGCCTAGAGTGATTTCAGATTTCTTTAGATTGTTTCTATTGTCTTGTATCCTATACATGTGAGGTACCCCTTTCTTAGTTGGGTTAGCACTAAGAGTGAAAAGTTAGGTATTAGTATAGCCAAGTCAAGTTAGGTTAGAACTTGAGAGGGAAATGATTGTGTCAATCCTGTGGAATTGGTGGACATAATACTTTAACTATAGTGAAAATTCTACCACTATTGTGGTGGAGACTGAATGTAGGTTGCATTGCACAAGGCAACTGAACCAAGATATATGATGATGTCAGCTTCTCTCTTCCCTTCTCTGTTTTGTTTCCTAATATTCATGAGACAAAAAAAATTGTCTCATAAATTTTTTTCTGCTAAGTTCAAATAGATTCAGATTGAAAGTTTGATATTAAAGAGGAAAGAAAATAAAAGGAAAGAAAATGAAAGGAGAGAAAATAGAAAGAAAAGTAGAGTTATTTGTATGTTATTTGGATGAAGAAAAAATGGATGGAAAGAAAATAGAGAGAAATTTTTTTTTGTTTGGATAAAAAGAAAAGTGAGAAGAAAGAAAATCCTAATAGTATAAAATTACATTAATGTCCTTATAATAAAATAAAGTATAAATATTTTTATTTATTTATATTTTATTGCATTTTATGAATATTATAAAATATTATAATTTTATAAATTATTTATCTAATACATATATAATATTTAAATGTAAATCTCTATTATAATAATGTATTAAAACTATTAAAACTAAATTTATATTAATAATTATTAATAATAATAGAATTAAGAGTAATATTGTAAATACACCAAAGATAACATTTTTCTTCTTGTTTTCTTGTTTCTAATAGATGGAAAAAATTTTTTGTGAGACCCACACCAAAATTTTCTTTCCTTTCCATTTTCTCTTGTATCCAAACAAAGAAAAACAAAATTTTCCACTCATTTTTCTTTCTCCACTTTTTTTTCCTCTTATTTTCTCTTAAATCAAACATAGTGTAAGTCTTCTACAACTTTCATATATATATATATATATATATATATATATAAATTTTTATTGTGTTTTTATAATTTAATATTTTTAAAATTTTTTATAATAATTTTAATTTCAACAAAATATGATATAATAAAATTATGTTAATATTAAAATAATAAAAAAATATTTATTTAATAAATTTAAAAAATAAATAATATATTTATAAAAAATAAAATTATTTTTTTAAAAAACAATAGAAAAGCTACTGTTACAGGCTAGTATATATAATTCAAGACATAGGAACAAAATAAAATTTGTTTAGAGAGGTTAAGGAAGCGTCTAAGTTTGTGATCATCATAATTTAATAATCTTGTTTAATTTGTTCTAGTGGCAATGACCATGGTTTTCTTGGACGGTCTCATAGATCTTATCTTTACGTTTAAACGTAAGTATTAATCACCGGCCAACTAACCAAGCAGAGGTTTAATAAATATATGCGTTTAAGCGTAAGTATTAATCACCGGCCAACCAACCAAGCAGAAGTTTAATATATATATATATATACACACGGTGACAGATTCAAAAAATTTTGATTGTGGGGGCAAATAATAATAATAATAATAATAATAATAATAATAATAATAATAATAATTTTTATAATAAAAATATTATGTGTATATAAAAATTAATTATCAAATTATTTAATAATTATTATGTATTTTGTATATAAATATATGTATTGTTTAATTTATTTTTAATGTGTATTTTTTATTTCAACATATATATATATAGGTAGTTATTTTCGATGTAAATATAACATGATTAGTTTTTATAATATCTAATTTTATAAATTAAAATACTAAAATAATTATTTATAAATAGGATAAAGTATATTTTTTGTCCTTAAACTTTGACAAAAGTTTTAAAAATATCCATAAGTTTTATTTTGTTTCAATTTTGTCCCAAAAGTTTTCGATTTGCATCAAATATACTCCTGACGGCTAATTTTTTAAAAAATTTAAGATCGATTCAACAACAATTTCATAAGAACAACCCCTCAACACAAGCAAATCAAGTATAATAATTTTCATGCATTATTGTTATATTGGTCTTAAATTTTTTAAAAATTTAGCCTCCGAGAGTATATTTGATGCAAATCGAAAATTTTTGGGACAAAATTGAAACAAAATAAAACTTAGGGGTATTTTAAAAATTTTTGCCAAACTTCGAGGACAAAAAATATACATTACCCTTATAAATATTTGTCTTTTTATATAGGATAATGCTACATATTCATATTTTTTTGTTAACCAAGTTCAATCAAATTTGTCTAAGACAACAAAAATCAGTTATGACTAATATTGTTTTAAGTTTTATTGTTTAATTTGGTTAGACTTAATTCATAAAAAGATTTGGATGTGTGGTATTTCTTTTACATATATATAAATAAATATTTATTTAAAAATTTACTTCTTATACAATTAGAAGTCAATTCTTATTGAGATTCATAGTTGAAAAAGTTTTTTCAATTAATGTAGTTACAGAAAAAAAATTAAAACTAATATAAAAAAAGATAAATAATACTCTTTTAAGTTAATTTCTAAAAAAAAAGCACAAATTTCATTTAAATTAAGGATCTCTTTTTAAATTTTACTTTCTCTTTTCTTAATTTTAATTCACTTATTACTTTGTTAGTTGATTGTTAGATAAAGAAAAGTTAGTTACTTAGAAAAATCGATTTTTTACTGTTCCTTTTTATTTGCAAACGAGATTCGGGATAGAAGCACCTAATCTCCTATGAACAAGCTACAATAAGCTGACAGAGTATATGTTAACAGAAAATGCAAAGAAGTATCATAAATTTATAATTTCCTTTTTTCCTTTATATGTTAACAGAAAATGCGAAATCTTTGGCCATTAAAAACAAATGCAAATTAGAATTCAGACAAACAAAAATACTATTTATATATTAAAATTAATTATTATATATTTTTATATAAATATATATAATTTAATTTATTTTAATATACATTCTGTATTAATAATTAATTTTAATAGCTAATCTTCGAATAACCTAACATAGTTGACCGACAAAACATAGTGATATGCGAAATTTCACCGGGAGAGACATTAATGCCTCTCTTTTTCATTGTTTCTCTTTAACTTTTCTTTCTTACAAAAGAATTGCTGGAGCATGGCATTTAATTTGGCATGGGGTATCAATCTTATGATATTCTAACAGAGGAGTGCTACACGTATAAGTCATTTGGTTTACAAGTCATATAAGTTAGGGAAAAACTTAATAAAAAACACGTTAACCCATATACGATTTTTATGGCGTGTTTTGCGTTTCTCCTTCTCCTCCTTCTCTTCCTTCTTCTTTTTCTACTCTTCTTCTTCTTCCTCCATGAAAACGAGTTTCTTGCCAAATTTGATCTCCTTTGTGCGTTCTCTTTTTGCCTTTTCATTTGTTGTTTTATCTGCGTTTATCACTGGTATTCTTGCTTCGTTTTTTTTCGATTTTCATGGTTTCTGAAATCAAAGTTTGAAATCGTTTTGAAGATAATGAAACTTCAGAAATACACCCAAACGATTACAGAAATACACCCAACTGATTACAGAAATACACCCAAACGGTTATAGAAATACACCCAAACGGTTACAGAAATTCACCCAAATGATTATAGAAATACACCCAAAGGATTACAGAAATACACCCAAAAGATTTAAAAAATACACCCAAAATTCGTTGAAGTACACTTTATGCATAATTCAGAACTCTTCTTCTTTCTCCTCCTCATCTTCTGCTGCTTCTTCTTTTTCATTTTCTTATTTCATATTCTCATAATTCTTTTTGGGAAGAAAAAATCAAACAAAGAAAAAAAAATACATAATATTACAAAATCAAAAGAAGAACGAGGAAAAATACGACGATGAAGATAAAACACTTTAAAAACGAAGAAGAAGAAGAAAAAGAAGAGGCATGAAAAAAGAAAAAAAAATAATAAATGACTTATATGAAAAAACGCTTGTACTGAAGAATTTTTAATTTAATAATCTTGTTTGTTCTAGTGGCAATGACCATAATTTTCTTGGACAGTCCCATAGATCTTATCTTTGCGTTTAAGCGTAAGTATTAATCACCGGCCAACCAACCAAGTATATAGAAAGTATATGGAACCAACTTTAAATCAGTTAAAAATAGAATAATTTAATTAATTATTAATATAGTAATTAGTTGTATTTATTTATAATTTAAAATATTGGTTATTAAATATTTTACCACATTTAAATTAGAAGAAAATACCTTCAGAAGATTGAGAACTAAAATTTTTCAGTAATAATCAGTCAAGATTTTTCTCTTTTTAAATTTCACTTTCTCTTTTCTTAATTTTTATTCACTTATTACTTTGTTAGTTAATTGTTAGATAAAGAAAAGTTAGTTACTTAGAAAAATCGATTTTTTACTGTTCCTTTTTATTTGCAAACGAGATTCGGGATAAAAGCACCTAATCTCCTATGAACAAGCTACAATAAACTGAGAGAGTATATGTTAACAGAAAATGCAAAGAAGTATCATAAATTTATAATTTCCTTTTTTCCTTTATATGTTAACAGAAAATGCGAAATCTTAGGCCATTAAAAACAAATGCCTGAAATTAGAATTCAGACAAACAAAAATAGTATTTATATATTAAAATTAATTAATATATATTTTTATATAAATATATATATAATTTAATTTATTTTAATATATATTTTATATTTTAATATACATTTTGTATTAATAATTAATTTTATTAGCTAATTTTCGTATAACCTAACATAGTTGACCGACAAAACATAGTGATATGCGAAATTTCACCGGGAGAGACATTAATGCCTCTCTTTTTCATTGTTTCTCTTTAACTTTTCTTTCTTACAAAAGAATTGCTGGAGCATGGCATTTAATTTGGCATGGGGTATCAATCTTATGATATTCTATGTATAACAACAACAAAAAGAAAAAAATGAGAGATAAAATAAGAGTTGTTGAATCTGGTGCTGAGGATGGTGGTTGTGTTGTGAGCAGAAGTTTTTTCCTCATCAGTTTTCAGAGTGGAGAATTCCAAAGCTCTGCATTTTTAACCTTAGATACACTTTCCAATACTTCAAAAGGAAGAATGTCGCCAATAACAACTACCATTTTGGTTTCTAGATCTACCTTGTATGAACTCACTCCTGTGTAGAATAGTAAACATAAGTAACTGTTAAAAAAAGGTATCAAATGTTGGAAATAGTAAGGATTGGAGAGTGGTCTCACCTTCCAACTTTGAGATATGCTTCTCCACTTTTCTAGCACAACCATGACAATGCATGGATACCCTCAACACCACTATCTGAACATTAGATTAATATGTAAATAAATCAGATAATCAAAATAAAGATGCTAGAAGAAGAATAACACACTAACCTTAGGCTTCAGTTGAAAAGCCAAAGTCTGTTTTCCTGAGACGACATCCTTGAGTCTTAGTTTGTGATCATTATTGCCACTTGCAACCAAAGGCTTGTTCTCGAATTCATCTTCAGCTTCCATGGAATTCAAACAGAAACAAGAGTTTGATCCTGAAGAAAGACAGAACGTGTCTAGCATCCTACCAAGCTTCCCCATCCTATCAAATCTCAAGCTGAATGCAGCAAAATGCAAATCAGGCTAGTTATAACAATAATACCTTATGCTAAAGAAAGCTTAATGAATGTCAAATTTTATATATTGGGGAAGAATTGAAGAAGGGCTGGCACAGAACACAATGAACAGACGCAATAGTGATTTAAGGTTGTCATGTGATGAACACTAAACGGTGGACACTGACCAAACTAAAACCCACTTAAGACAGATGACACCATAAAAGGTGGAACATAATATAACATGTGTCTCCTTCACCACTTTAGCTATGGATTATAACAGAGGAAGAAGCTGTGATCATAACACAGGAACAGGAACTAGCAGTCACAAACATTATTTTTATATAGTGCGGTTATGTGATGTGATGTGATGTGAATGTGATGAATTTAATAGCCCAAGATCGGGGAAAAGCATATGTAGTAACATCAAAATTAGTGAACTATTATTATATATAAGCATGGTAAAGAGGTCAAATATAAAGTAACAAAGTCAAGGCATATTTGGTAATACATACAACTGTAATGCAAATTGAAAACAAAATAGCTAAAATAAAATCGATGGCAACAACGTGGTTCAAGCATATATATATGCTCCCCAACCACGTTTTAATAATATTCAAAAATCGTCATGAAGCAATAGTGCACAGTATCTAAAAGCAACTTATAATAAACAGCCGGTGAGAAATCACACTCCACACTCTATCTCTCGAACTAAATACTTGATTAGGAGGGTTTGCATGCTTAATTAACTATACGGTTAGTCAATTTTATATTCATAAGTATTAAAGTGGGAAGTGATAGATTAAGTAATTGTAAATAATTGAGACTCGAAAGAATCTGAAATTGTTGACGTCTTTTGTCTAAGGCTTCAGTATATAGTAG
The DNA here is from genome assembly GCF_003086295.3 of Arachis hypogaea. NCBI lineage: Eukaryota > Viridiplantae > Streptophyta > Magnoliopsida > Fabales > Fabaceae > Arachis > Arachis hypogaea. The sequence goes on along the minus strand of NC_092048.1, from coordinate 37,944,026 downwards.
TTGCGAAATGGGACATGAGCCAGTGCATTATTGGTCACACTTTGAGCTCAGAAGAGAAGCGTTTTTTTGCAAATAATTGATTGAATAATTGCGTTAAATAAAAAGTTTCTTTTATCCACAGGTTGGTCCATGTGATAGTGTCAATCACAATGTCGAATTTGGCAAAGCTACAGGCAAAGACAAATGTCAGGGGGCGTGTCTGCACATGATGAAGTAGAGTGCTTTTATTTCGAGTTTAATCTGCTATATAATGCCTATACCTCAACCAAAAGAATTAAATACCAGTGATTTCAATTATTGTAAAATGTGTATAGTTTTTGGTTATTAACGAATTTTCATTATAGCATAGGTCGAATATGATATTCCAACCCCCCCCCCCTCTTCTCTCTCTTTTCAAATGGTATATTTTACCCTACATTTCTTGAGTAAAAATAAAAAAAATGTGAGTAAAAAATTAAAAGTATTCATTTCTGACCTAATTGGATTATTGCAAAGTGAAACTTATATTATAAATTACATTAATGCTTGCATTATTTGTTTGTTGCGTAAGAGATTCCTTAGAAAAATAATCAATCATATATACCAAACAAATTATATAAGATAGGAGATAAGACATTTGTATAACTATATTAATGGATAAGTGGCTCTTTAGTGCAGTGGTGAGTCGTCACATAACTTTCTTCGTTGCCGCCCCGAGTGACTGCGGCTGATACTTAGTAGGCACTATTTTATAGCAGCAGGTCGTAGTGGTTGGTTGCTTCTGGATACTTATTAATGGAAGACACTTAACGCAATTATATCTGAAATCATTACTTTAGCATCTTCTCTATTAAAATATTGATTACACAGATCCATGAAAAATATATAGTTTTTGTTTTTTTTTTCTTTTGGCACTGTTCCGTTAGCTATAACTTGGTCACAAAGCTTCTTATAAATTTGAAAATCAACAGCCACATGCATAATTCTGTTATTAAAGATAACACATCTTTAAAAAGAATCTCTAAAATCACTTAAAAAATAGATCAATTAAGTAACGGTACCATAGCACATTCAAACTAAAAGTTTATAAAAGAAAAAATCTTAATGATAATAAGGTACATTATTCACTCTAAATTGCATTGTACTCATTTAATTCTTTTTTTGACTGGGTGCCTTTGTAGGTATTCACTGTCGCCGTTCTTTGGAGACCTATATATCTCATCCAGCCTGGGCAAAAGCAAATTCAACCTTGGATTGGACGAGTTATACCTCTCCCAAGGATACTACATAGGAACATTTGGTGTCCACCGTGAGGCCGAAGTTTTAAACTAACCCCACAATCATCTCTCTACCCTATTTTTAATTACCTCTTTTGTGCAGGTCATAATCAATAGCGGAAGAGCAAAATAATCCTCTTCCTCCTCCTTATACCGAAGCTAAGCTATTAGCTATTAATGAGTCTCTACGGGCTGAAAACCAACAAATGGCCGACTTATTAAACCAAAAGCAAACACTCGAAGTAAGGAGGAAGAGCAAAAAAGTCCTAGGAACGACGATGATGACGACGACATACCTCAGAGGCCAAAGCCGTAGTGGTAATCACCCCAAAGACGACAGTGAAGAGGACCAATCTGTTTTCAAAAGATATCATGAACTTTCAAATGCCAAAAAATTTCACTCTGCCAATAACACTGAAACCATATGAAAGAATTGGTGATCCAACATTGTTAAGTTAAGAAATTAACTTATTTAATTAATGATGACAAACATTAATTTATTGGGCAAATTAACTAATTAGTTTTGATTATTTTGGTTGATGTGATGCAGGCCACAAATTCAATATTCAGCTGCAGCCCAAATTGGATAAAATTAAAACAAGGCTGGTGGATTACAAATAAATAGAAGCCCAAAGAAATACAAAGCAAGGAATCAGACGGCTCAAGCAAATCAAACCCGATCCAAGCCCATTAGTAGCAAATTCCTCCAATTTGCTCTCACACCAAAAGCAACGTTCACTTTTGTGTTTTGGTCAGAAATCAGAAAAGTGAGGGAGAGCTTCTTCCCTAAGCTTTTTCTCCAAAGAAGTAAGAAAGAGAAAGTTAAGCAAATGGTAGAAGTCTAATCACCCACATCAATCTGTATTAAGAAGAAGTCAGAAGCTAAAGGTGATTTTATGTCCTTCTACATGTATCTCATTTTCTTCTCTTCATCTTCAACTCTCTATCACTCCATATTGGGATACATGAGAAAGATGTTGTCTGTTCTTCACTGCTGTGCATCTACGGTCACAAGTAAATTTTGGGGACCAAGTAGCTTCTCAATGGCCAGGATCTGGATTTACCATTGAGAATATCTATTTTTGCTTTCCTATGGCTTTCGGTCAACAAGAGGAGGTCAGAACAAAAGTTTCTATTCTGAGTATTAATGGGAAAAAGTAAGATGGTGGGTTGGTGAAGCACAAGGCTCAAGAAGTTGACCTAGGGAGAGCAACCCAGCAACATGCAAGGAGATAAAAGAAGATTTTTGTTGATTCATTTCTTCATCTACTTGGACAGTGCTTCCTAGTCAAAGGAGCATTTCGCCAGAATGAAGAAATGAATCAGAGGCTAGCAAATCTGGTTTATCACATAGCAAAGAGGCTGTTGTAGAGTTAATCCCATTCATGTTTAGAAGATTGTAATTTACTTTTCAATGTTTATCTTTCTGTAGTTTATTGAGTGAAAAGACATATTGAGAGAGCTCAAGTAAAAGCCAATGAGTTGAAAGAGGCTGAGTGATACACTTGAGAGAAAAGTCTAGAGTTATTTTCAGATTTCTTTAGGTTAAGTATGTGTCCTGTATCTTGTACCTGTGAGGTACCCCTTTCTTAGTTGGGTTAGCACTAAGAGAAAGAGTTAGGTATTAGCATAACCAAGTCAAGTTAGGTTAAACTTGAGTGTGAAAGGATTGTGTCAATCCTGTGGAATTGGTGTATGTAATACTTTAACTATAGTGGAAATTCCACCACTGTTGTGGTGGAGACTGGACGTAGGTTGCATTGCACAAGGGCAACCGAACCAGGATACATGATGGTGTCAGCTTCTCTCTTTCCTGCTCTGTTCTGTTTTCTGATATTCATGAGACAAAACAAAATTGTCTCATAAATTTTTGCTGCTAAGTTCAAACAGAATCAGAATTACAAGTTTGCTTTAAAGGGTTAATTCAGTAACTTAAAGAAGGTCATAGATTCAATCCCCTCTTCTCTAAGCCTTCTACAACCTTCAATTGGTATCCAGAACTTTGGTCTCAAGAATCAAGCTTCACCGCTTGGAGCAAAGATCCAATGGCGAACAACTTGGGCACAAGCATAGTTGCCTACACCCTCACTGAAGGCCAGTCAAACAACCAGCCTCCTTTCTTCAACAGAAAGAACTATGCCTACTGGAAAGAGAGGATGAGGATCTTCATCCAATCCGTTGACTACAACATTTGGAAGATTGTTGAAGCGGTCCCAAGATTCCAACAAAAACAAGTGCTGATCGAGTAGTGACTTCAAAAGAAGAAGCTGAGTGGAATGAAGACAATAAGAAGAAGATGGAGCTGAATGCTAAAGCCATCAACCTACTTCACGGTGCTATCAGCTTTGAAGAGTATCGAAAGGTGTCTAGATGCAAGACAGCCAAAGAAATCTGGGAAAAACTCTTGGTTACATATGAAGGCACTAAACAGGTCAAAGAAACGAGGATTGATATGCTGCAAAAAGAGTACAAGATGTTTAATATGAAGGATGGAGAAAGCATTGATGAAGTGTTTGAGAGATTCTCAATCATAATCAACAACCTTGATGCTATGGGTACAAACTACTCAAAACAAACCCTAGTGAGAAAACTCGTTAGAAGCCTCACAAAAGAATGGGAAACCACTGCCACTGTCCTAGTCGAGAGCAATAACCTGAGCCCTATAACCTATGATGAGTTGAGAGGAAAACTCCTTGCCTATGAAACCACACACACAAACCCAGACTCAAAGAAAAATGGAATAGCTCTCAAGTCAAAAATAGAATCAAAAGAGAGTGAGTCTAGTGATGGTATTTCAGATGATGAGTTTATGTTTTTTGTTAGGAGATTTAGAAGGATGATGAAGAACAAGGGCAAGTATAATGGTTCAAGCTCAAAGGAACACAAAATGGACTTGAGCAAGGTGACGTGTCATCATTGCAAGGAGGCTGGACACTTCAAGCTAAACTGTCCAAAACTCAAGAAGGAGGACAAAGGAAAGAAAGAAAAGAAGAGAGTGCTCATGGCATCTTGGGAGGATCTTGAGAACGACTCCAATGAGAAAGAAGATTCTAAAGGTGAAGATAAAGATTGTTTCATGGCTGGAAATAATAATCTTGATGAGGTAAATTACTATGACTTGTCTATAGATGATTTACATGCCATCATTGATGATCTTACTCTAAACACCTCAAAACTACTAGATAAGTACAATGAATGCAGATATGAAAAAGATGTATTAAAAGCTAAAAATGATTTTTTAAAAGAAAAAGTGAAGAAAACTGAATGTGCTTTGGACATTATTGAAAAAAACAGATTTCTAAAATCTGAACTTGAAAAATTAAAAGGAAAGCACATTGTGGATCCTTCTCAAGAGTTAATTATTGAAAATGAAAGATTAAATGATATGATTAAAAAACTAAATGGTGACTTAGCCAAATTTGCTCAAAGTTCTAGTAACTTGGACAAATTACTTGCAAGCCAAAGACCATAGTTTGAAAAATCTGGTTTAGGTTAAATATAACCAAGGAAAGTGCAGTTTTTAATGATTCCTCTATGAAATTTGTGGCTTCTTCATCAAATACTAAATCCACTTCTAACAAATCTGATATTGGATATGTTCCCACATTTGAGGAGAAATTTGATGAAGTTTACACAAGTGAAACTGAGCCTTCACCAAGAATCGAACCTACTTCTATTAGGTCAGGTTTGGGGTACATTTTGAAAAATGAGGTTGCTTTCAAGAAACCATTATTTTACAACAAAACCTTATATTCGAAAAGTCCAAAAGTTCTCAAAAATTCTGGTGAAAATGCTTTTGAAAAGAGGAACAATTTTAACAAAAATCAGTTTGTCAAAAGAAATGCACCTCTTCCAAAAACCAGAAAATTTCAGTCATTTAATCATTTCCAGCATAGTAACTCATCTCAATTTCAGCAACATGCATCAGGAAATCATTGTTTTAATTACAAAAAATTTGGTCATTCATATTCACAATGCTTCATTGAAAAAAGAATTGTAGAAAACCAAATTTACAATGTTGTGTGTGATTTCAATGCACTTGGGCAACCAAAGATGGATTAACTTCAAAGGATCCAAATTAATATGGATACCTAAGGTTACTTGAAGTTTTTCATGCAGATTTGCCTAGCATCCAAGAACAAAAAGGATATGTGGTACTTGGATAGTGGATGCTCAAGGCACATGACTGGAAGGTCAACTTACTTCATCAAACTAAACAAGTATGATGGAGGTTTTGTGACCTTTGGAGATGATGGTAAAGGTAAAATAATTGCTGTTGGAAAAGTAGGTAATGAACACTCTACTTTCATTGATGATGTATTTTTGGTATGTGGCTTGAAGCACAATCTTTTGAGTATAAGTCAGCTGTGTGACTTAGGATATTTAGTGACTTTCAAGAGACTTGAATGCTGTGTTGTAAATGAAAAGACTAATGAAGTGCTCTTTGTTGCTAAGCGTTGCAATAATGTGTATGGACTTACCCTTGATGAATTAAAGGATCAAAATGTAGCCTATTTTCATTCTAAAGAATCTGAAAAGTGGCTATGGCACAAAAGAATGGGTCATGCAAGTATGTTTCAAATAAACAAACTTGTAAAGAAAGGTTTAGTAAGAGGTCTTCCTTTGATAAGGTTTGACAACGACATCACTTGTGATGCTTGCCAAATGAAAAAACAAACAAAAAGTTCATTTAAGTTAAAGGAAGACATCTCTACTAAATGGCCACTTGAATTGCTACATATTGATTTATTTGGTCCAACAAGGACTCAAAGCCTAGGTGGTAAATATTATGGTTTGGTGATTGTGGATGACTATACTAGGTTTGGTTGGGTTTTATTTCTTGCACACAAGAATGAAGCCTTTTTGGCCTTTGAACCTTTTTACAAGAAAATTCAAAATGAAAAGGATTTAAAGATCTCTTCTATAAGAAGTGATCATGGAACTGAATTTGAAAACCATTTGTTTGAATCCTTTTGTGAGGAATTTGTAATATCTCACAACTTCTCTTGTCCAAGAACACCACAACAAAATGGTGTTGTGGAAAGAAGAAATAGAAGCATACAAGAAATGACAAGAGCTATGCTTTGTGAGAGCAATGTTCCAAAGTTCCTTTGGGTTGAAGCGGTTAACACGGCTTGCCACATTTTGAATAGAACCATCATAAGAAAATTTTTGAAGAAAACTCCTTATGAACTTTGGAAAGGTTACCCACTAAACTTGGACTACTTGCACAGCTTTGGATGCAAATGCTTTGTTCTTAATAACAAAGATAATTTGGGGAAATTTGATCCAAAGGCGTATGAGTGTTTGTTTGTAGGATATTATTCCACAACTAGTAAAGCATATAGGGTTTATCATCAAGATGCTAGGATAATTGAGGAGTCCATACATGTTACATTTTGTGATACTAACTTGGTGCAAAGTGTTTTGGAAGACTGTGATGCAGAGAATCAAGCTCAAAAGGACAATGAAACTGCTCAAAATCATGAAAAAAAATTATGGACAAACTGAACCAGAAACTGCAGTTGCTGAAAATTCAAGAGACAATTCCATTTTGTCTCATGAATCTGAAGAAAATCCTGAAACCAGCAGTTCCTAGAATTCCTTGGTAACTGAATCTTCCTCCAAGTCCACCAGACCTCGTGAATGGAGATTCTTGAAGAATTATCCTGAGAAATTTGTTATTGGGGACGTCTCTCATGGGGTTAGAACTCGGTCTTCAACTAGAAAGGAAAGTGAAGGGAAAAACATAGCCCTTCTCTCCCAAATGGAGCCTCACAATGTCAAGGAAGCTCTTGATGACCCTTCCTGGGTTAAGGCAATAGAAGATGAGCTTCTTGAATTTGAGAAAAACCAAGTATGGACATTGGTTCCAAGGTCGAATGGAAAGAAAGTGATCGGCACCAAGTGGATATTTCGGAACAAGCTAGGAGAGGATGGTAGCATTGCAAGGAACAAAGCAAGGCTAGTGGCACAAGGATAAGACCAAGAAGAAAGAATAGACTTTGATGAATCCTTTGCCCCTGTTGGCCGAATGGAAGCCATAAGACTTCTCTTAGCTTATTTTGCATTTTGTGGTTTTAAATAATATCAAATGGATGTGAAATATGCATTTTTGAATGGTGTGATAGATAGAGAAGTGAATGTGGAGCAACCACCTGGTTTTGAAAATAAAGAGCTTTCTAACCATGTTTTCAAATGATCAAAAAGCTCTCTATGGTTTAAGACAAGCTCCTAGAGCTTGGTATGAGAGACTTAGCTCTTTTTTTTTTTGAAAAATAGTTTTCAAAGAGGCACCACAGACACTACTCTATTTATCAAGAATTCTAATGATTCTTTCATTCTAGTCCAAATATGTGTTTATGACATTATTTTTGGATCAGCCAATGAATCCCTTTGTACTGAATTTAGAAAACTCATGACAGGTGAATTTGACATGAGTATGATGGGTGAACTTAATTTTTTTCTTGGGCTACAAATTAAACAAACTGAAAAAGGTATTTTCATTCATCAAGAGAAGTATGCCAAGAAACTAGTTAAGAAATTTGGTATGGAAAATGCCAAACCTATGGAAACTCCCATGCACCCTAATTCAAAATTAGATAAGGGAGAAACTGAGAAAGATGTTGATGAGACTAGGTATAGAAGAATGATTGGTTCTCTTATGTACTTAACTTCCTCTAGACCCGATATTGTTCAAAGTGTTAGAATGTATTCAAGATTCCAATCTAAACCAAAAGAGTCTCATCTTTCTGCAGTTAAGAGGATCATTAGATATGTTCATGGCACATCCAATTTTGGTCTTTGGTATCCTAAGATTGCTGATTTTTCTGCAGTTGGTTATTGTGATGCAGATTTTGCCGAGAGTTGATAGAAGGAGCACATCAGGCTTATGTTGCTTCCTTGAAAAGTCCTTGAATGTTTGGTCAAGTAAGAAGCAGCCAACAGTGGCTTTATCCACTGCAGAGGCTGAGTATATAGCTGCTTCTTCATGTTGTTCTCAGCTCATGTGGTTAAAAACACAGCTTGCAGATTACAAATTAAATGCTGAAAATATTCTCTTATTATGTGATAATATGAGTGCCATTAATATCTCTAAAAATCCAGTTTTGCACTCTAGGACTAAACATATTAAAGTGAAATTTCACTCAATTAGAGAACATGTTCAAAAGGGGGATATTAGCATTCAATTTGTTAAATCTGAGGAACAATTAGCAGATATTTTTACTAAACCACTAGCTGAGAACAGATTCTGCATGCTTAGAACTAGCCTTGGAATTTTAAGCTATGATTCTTTGTTTGAAAGTTGCTGATGTGTTTGTTAGAGTTTTTGTCTCATAAACAGGTATGAGACAATTCTGGGCAAGTGAAGAATGTTCCCCTCAATCAGCGTGTTCTGAACTTGTTGCACGTGCAGATTTATTTGGGCCAACCTCAAAATCAGATCTGGAGTGGTCCAATGTGTTTTCTTAAATCCAACCATCTCTGAGCCCAATATGAATGATTTTTTTGTTTTGTTTTGCTTTTGTTGGCCTGTTTGCTTTGGTTTATTTCTTTTTGTGAAGTCCAAAAAGATTTCAAATTTCAAAATTAATTTTCATTTTATTTTTTAAAATAAAATAAAATCCTTCTTTTTGTGATGTCAAGTCCCTTCAAGTCAAATCTGAAGGTGATGCAGTTGCATGGTTTGAGAAACTTTCTTTTGGATACGGTTACCAACACTCTTTCTTCTACCTCCATAACTCCTCTAACCCTTCGGTTTCTCCCCACTACCTTTACTGCTTCTCTTCCTTCAAAATTAAAAAACCAACCAAATGAGGAAGAAAGTTATTTCAAAAGAGCCACATCGTGAAAAGATTCATAAGCTTCCAGCAAAGCCAAGACCCTCAACCCGTTCTCAGGAGCGAACATTCACTCCGTCTCCTTCTCCTCCTACCTCACCTCCTCGGTGTGATCCAATGGCTCACACTAAAAATCCTTCTAGGTTTCCTCCTTCAGCCAAGTCGACGCCTCCACCACCGAAGGAACTTCCATCCAAACCTGGGTCGTCGAAGCCTAGTTCTTCAAAGGGGAAACGACTAGCTGCGACTAAAACCCCATCTGAGCCCACTCAACCTAAGACAAGGTCTGTTCCTTTGCGTTCACAAAGAGGAAAACCTCGTCTCCCTCTCAAATCTGTTAGAGAACCAGACATTGATCCTTTTTCTCATAAATCCCATTTCATGATATCTCACTCCAACTATAACTCTATATAGATTTAAGTCTGCCATGAATAATGACTTTTATGAAGGAGTTATTAAGTACCGTATCCTGTGTCCCTCTTTTCTTGCTGATTTACCAACTTTGAAAAAGAAAGGCTTTCCTTTTGTTGAAAATTTGAAATTTTTGGACTGGAATCATCTTTTTACATCAAAAAGCCTATTTACCCTCTGTTGGTCAAAGAGTTTTATGCTAACATGACATATTATGAGGGCAGTGTTTATTCTTATGTTAAGGGCAGAGACATTATTTTAAATGATGAAACAATTAGTGATTCTTTGAAATATACTGATGTTGGGCCTTGCGCTTATGCTTCTGTTAAGTGGGATGAAGGAGTTGGAATTTCTTTCAATGATGCTTTGGCTCATATTTGTGAACATGTTTCCTTAATTGATGGCATTACACCCACTCACAAAGTCCTAGGATATGAACGTGCTTAGTTGCACCAAATTGTCAACCACATCATACTTCCTCAAAGTGGTTCATATCAAAGGGTTTCTTACACTGACACTCTTGTTTTATATGCCCTTCTCACCAAAATAGAAATTTCATTTGCTTATTTGATGGTTAGATACATGTTTGACTCTGTTAGAAGTGAGAAAGACAAAGCACTTCCTTATGCATGTTTCTAACTTGCATTTTTGAGCATTTTGGTGTTGACTTGTCCAATGAAAATTATGAAAATAGACATTCATATCTAAAGGGAGGTGGTGCAGTGAAACAGCAAAAAGGACCCACTCGATCTGAGAGAGTGGTTCTAGATAATGAAGATGATGAGTTCATTCCTGAGGAATCTCCTCCACCTTCCACTGAAGGCACTTCTATATCCACTGGACAGAAATCTGCTCTGTTTAATGTTGTCAGGGATGTGGTCCAAGAGTTTGTCTTCCAATCCAATCACGTGATTGCAATGAGTAAGGAACAACGGAAGCTAGCAAGCAAGCATGAGAATTTCCTCCGGAAATCAAGGGATAGAGTGGATGTATTTATGAAGTTCATTGACAATCTTCAACAAGATGAAGATCATGCCACTGATGCTAAAGAAGAAGCTGATTCAGAGGGAAATGGTTCAGATGCCTAGGATTGTCTCATGAAGCTGCTGATGTCTGCTCCTTTTTGTCTCATAAAAACTGTCTCTTTTGATACTTTGAAACTTATGTTTGTTATTTTCGGATGACTGTAATACCTTAACAACTGCTGCACTTAATTCTAATTTATTTGATATTTTGGACTGTGCTCTAACACTTTCTTGCAGGATTTAAGGTGCTGTTTTATTGATCTTGCTTATTGTCCGCCCTTGATGACAAAAGGGGGAGTAAATAGCATGATAAATAGCAGAAGTAGCATTAACATGTAAATTTGTGATTTTAATTATGATCTTTTGATTGCTGCTACTATTTTTTTATGTTATTTATTTGCAGGTACCACAATGGTTTGGGCATGAAAAATTGATTTGAAATTTTCTGACTAAACTTGATGTTTTGTTTTGGTTGCTGACATGATATGTTCAGCATTGGACTGAATTTGTGGTACTGATTGTTTAAACTTCCTTAGTCAAGATGAAGCTGTGTAGCTCTTTATTGTGCTCTCTATAAGTATAATATAAACAGGAACAAAAAGGGAGAGCATAAATCCATGGGGAACTACTCTTGAAAAGGAAAGGGGGAGCAACATAAAAGCAAGTAACATCATTCAAAGGGAAGTTTCTTAACTTAAATAATTTTTTCCTTTGATCATTGTTTTAATTATGTTTGTCATCAATGGAGAGATTGTTGAGTTAAGAAATTAACTTATTTAATTAATGATGATAATTTATTGGGCAAATTAACTAATTAGTTTTGATTATTTTGGTTGATGTGATGCAGGCCACAAATTCAATATTCAGCTACAGCCCAAATTGGATGAAATTAAAATAAGGCTGGTGGACTACAAATAAATAGAAACCCAAAGAAATACAAAGCAAGGAATCAGACGGGTCAAGCAAATCAAACCCGATCCAAGCTCATTAGTAGCAAATTCCTCCAATTTGCTCTCACACCAAAAGCAACGTTCACTTTTGTGTTTTGGTCAGAAATCAGAAAAGTGAGAGAGAGCTTCTTCCCTAAGCTATTCACCAAAGAAGTAAGAAAGAGAAGGTTAAGCAAATGGTAGAAGTCTAATCACCTATATCAATCTGTATTAAGAAGAAGTCAGAAGCTAAAGGTGATTTTATTTCCTTCTACATGCATCTTATTTTTTTCTCTTCATCTTCAACTCTCTGCCACTCCATATTGGAATACATAGGAAAGATGTTGTCTGTTCTTCACTGTTGTGCATCTACAATCACAAGTGAGTCTTGGGGACCAAATAGCTTCTCAATAGCTAGGATCTGGGTTTACCATTGAGGATATCTGTTTCTGCTTTCCTATGGCTTTCGGTCAACAAGAGGAGGTTAGAACAAAAGTTTCTATTCTGAGTATTAATGGAAAAAAGTGATATGGTAGGTTGGTGAAGCACAAGGCTCAAGAAGTTGACCTAGGGAGAGTAACCCAGCAACATGCAAGGAGATAAAAGAAGATTTTTGTTCATTCAGAAAGATAAGGAGAGATAACCAGTGTTCTTGAGGTGTTTGTTCTGAGAAGAGCTCTCTGAAGAAGTTCATCTACTTGGATAGTGCTTCCTAGTCAAAGGAGCATTCTGCCAGAATGAAGAACTGAATCAGAGGCTAGCAAATCTGGTTTATCACATAGCAAAGAGGCTGTTGTAGAGTCAATCTCCTTCATGTTTAGTAGATTGTAATTTACTTTTCAATGTTTATCTTTCTATAATTTCTTGAGTGAAAAGGCATATTGAGAGAGCTCAAGTAAAAGCCAATGAGTTGAAAGAGGCTGAGTGATACACTTGAGAGAAAAGTCTAGAGTTATTTTCAGATTTCTTTAGGTTAAGTGTGTGTCTTGTATCTTGTACCTGTGAGGTACCCCTTTCTTAGTTGGGTTAGTACTAAAAGGAAGAGTTAGGTATTAGCATAACCAAGTCAAGTTAGGTTAAACTTGAGTGTGAAAGGATTGTGTCAATCCTGTGGAATTGGTGTATGTAATACTTTAACTATAGTGGAAATTCTACCACTGTTGTGGTGGAGACTGGACGTAGGTTGCATTGCACAAGGGCAACCAAACCAGGATACATGATGGTATCAGCTTCTCTCTTCCTTGCTCTGTTCTGTTTTCTAATATTCATGAGACAAAGCAAAATTGTCTCATAAATTTCCGCTGCTGGGTTCAAACAGAATCATAATTGCAAGTTTGCTTTAAAGGGTTAATTCAGTAACTTAAAGAAGGTCATAGATTCAACCCCCCTTCTCTAAGCCTTCTACAACCTTCAAACATCCATGTCACCAAGTTTTATTCAATGATGTTTATGAACGGTGCATCTGATCCCATACTTTGCCACACATTTTCCACTTTCCTAGACGGTGCTACCTTGATATGGTTTTCTGGTTTACCTGTAGGTTCTATATCGAGCTTTGACGAGTTAGTCGACCTTTTGATCAACAATTTTGAAGCTTTAAAGCTAAGATTTATGTGCATGACTCAGGCTACCTCAACACCATAAAACTAGGACAACATGAAAGCCTTAAAGATTATATGACAAGGTTTGCTAAGGCTGCTATGAAAATACCTAACCTCAACCCAGATGTTCACCTGCATGCGTTGAAGAGTGGATTCTGTCTTGGAAAATTCCAAGAAACCATAGATGTGACAAAACCAAAGATGCTAGCTGAGTTCAGAGAAAGGACAAGTCAAATTGAAATAGAAGAACTCTGACAAATCTGAAAAGCAGAAAAACCTAACTCTAACAAAGAGAATAACTAACGAAACAAACAATCAAACAATAAGGCAGACCAAAAGCCATTCAAACTGACACCAAACTTCGACATGTACACTCCGTTCAACACCAAAAGAGAAGACATCATTAAAGATATCTTTCATTCCAAATTAATCAAACCACCAAACAAAGCGGGAACCTATCAAGGTCAATGATATATGGACAAATCTAAGTACTGTACTTTTCACTAGAAGTATGGCCATACCACAGACGACTGTGTCATAGCAAAGGATCTCCTTGAGAAGCTAGCTCGTCAAGGCCTATTAGACAAATACATTGATAGTCAAGGACAGAGACGAAACATAATAGACCTCGGCCAATATTCGAAGTCGAATGACAATTATAGAGACAAAGGAAAAAAGGTAAACAAAAATCCTAATTGACCTCGTTGCATTATTAACTATATTTCTAGTGGTTTCGCAGGTGGAAGATGTAGTAACTCTGCCAGAAAGAGGTCGTATAGGGATGTCAGTGACTGAGTCCAAACCAAACTTAACCACCAACGTGAATATCTCAGAGATCACATTCAAATCTTCAGACTTCAGACCTGTAGTTATATCACTTCAGGTCGGCGAGCTGTTGGTGAAAAAAGTCCTTTTAATTAAACCTAGGAAGTAGTGCGGACGTGTTGTTCTATTCTACATATAAAAAAATGAAGCTAAGTGGCAAAGCCCTACAACCATCGACTAGAAAGTTAGTAGGTTTCTCAGGTGATCACGTTCTGAAAACAACCCTAGGTGAATACCCTAACTGTAAAACCCTAGATATTAAATAATTAGTTGTGAATAGTCAAAGCCCATATAATGTCATTTTAGAGAGTCCTTATTTGAACAGATTTGGTACAATTATTTCTCTTGTACATCTCTGTGTTAAGTTTTGTATACAGGATAACAAAGTCGTCACGATCCACGCTGACCAGAAATAGGCCAGGCAATGCTATAATGCATGCTTCAAAACAAATCCCCCAAAGAAATCCAAGCAACAACACATTCATGCAATCTATAACTCAGAGAGTTTACCTCCCTTAGCAGAGCTTGATCCTAGGACAACCAATGCTATGTTTTGCTTGATTTTTGTTCAACTTCGATACAAGTGTCAATCAAGCTTATATCACTGATCTCAATTCTGGGAGCAGACATGACTCCTCTAAAAAGGTGGGCTGGACCCAAAACTAATCGATTTTAATGTCAAAATTAGCTTTGCAAATAGTTGAATAATGGAATTCTTGCATTAATGATAATCAATTTGTACAAAAAGATGTTTAACAAAACCAAAGATGAAAATGAAATCAATACAAGAGTAATTAAAACGGTCTAGAAAGAAGAAAAGAAATTGCTTAAACATAAATAAAATGATGAACATAACTAATAATCAAATCAAAGAAATGAATTGGAAAGGAAATACACAAGAAGTAAACAAACATGAACTGACTCTTAACACTCACATGTACTTGCACTCTACGATCTTTCGTTGCATTAATGTGATTGGGAACTTTGCAGAGCTTTGATATGACTTTGTGGTGTTGAATGGAAGTCTCTTTGCAATATCTTAATTTTCCTATTTATAGAGAAGAAATATTTGTTTTGCTGAACTTTTTCTGACAGTTGTCAACTTTACTCACGTTCTTGTTTTACTTGCTCACTAAAGTCAACTTCCCATGTTCCTACCACTTTGAGAGCCAAGTAATAGTGTCCCACGTTAGTGGCAATTGGATAAACTTTTTGAAACACATATCCTTTTCTTCTCGACTCCCCTCACTTGGTCAAATTTGTATCTTGCTCATTATTTACAAGACTAAACAACTCATCATTGAAACCCATCATTGATGTCGACACCTCCATTTCTAGTCGAAATCAAAGTTTGTGCTAACAAATTTTTCCTTGAAACATCAATTTTGAAGAAAAATGAGAAGTTTTTTATACGCTTTATGTATGCGCATGACATGTGCCACCTTTTCAAATTCTAAAATTTGAAAAGACGTTTCTAAAAAAATTAATGCCTTCGCGCTTTATTCTCTTTGAAAAACATAACATTTTCTTCAATGGACTAGTATAAAGCGCTTCTCCTTTTTCTCTCATCATTTTTTACTTCTACTTTTTTAAACTCATATTCTTACTCATTTCTTCCTTTCTTCTATGTGAGAAACCTTCCTCTTCTTCACTTCTACTTTTTTAAATTCATATTCTTATTCATTTCTTCCCTTTTACTCCGTGAGAAACCTTCCTCTTCTTTTACTACCTTTCTCTATGACTTCTCCATCTCATAATGTTGATGCTCTCCTTTGCCTCTACTGTAGTTGCATCATCTTCCCAACTAATGGCTCCTTTTATCTCTGCTGCTGCAACTACTTCTTCTGTGGCTACCACTACTGAAGCCACTATTGTCAAGGCCACTGAAGATTACTAGTGTTGTGCAAGGACATGATGATGATGTTGAATAAATTGCTCCCCTTACTATAGTGGTCTTTGCTAATTAGTTTTATAATCAAAATGGAACACTTAGGGCTTTAAATCCTGCCATTGAAACCACTGAGTTGTGGCGTAGCCAGGTATTTTTTCCTTTTCAGGCAATGACACAACTTATGCATTCCTAGGTCCTCTTTCTACTTGAGATTAACTAGACTTGATTAGTTCATTATTTCCTACTTCTTCAATCGTCTTCCTCTAACCGTCTTCCTCTTATATTTTGTAAAGGAGTCAAATTAAAGCTATTTATTTTGGTAGTCGAGTTTTTAGAACTTCACTTCCTAAAGAGTCAAGAACCATGTTTGCTGCTTGGATGTCTAAATTAGAATCATCTTATAAAAACCTTTGGCATGCAATAGGCATTTGACAAGCCCTAAAGTTAGCCACCTTCAACATATCCTATATCGCACCTTTGCTAGGCTCTAGTCTTTACGTTTGGTGTCCTTCGACCAACAAATTCATTTTTTATACAGCATGATGGGTCCAACCTTTATGGAAGTTTCTGTCTTAACTGGATCCCACTAATGGGGAAGCTGTTTCTTGGGTCACTGACCTTCCTATGTTGGAAGAAAACTTAGACATTAATTTCTAGTCTTATGTTGTGTCAACCTTTATTCATAACAATATAGGTTTGAAAAGTGAACCCATCACTAAATTTGAAAATGTGGCATTTTTCCTGATTTAGCTAAATGACTTTGTCTTTTTCCCTAAATCTATTCAAATTCAGAAGAATAACTATCTTTCATTAGCCATCATGCTCTACTCCAAAAAATATGTTGACCTGCTAGATCTCATCATCGGTCAACTTTATGAGTCTCTATCCCTAGTGATTGCTGAGATACGTCGAGATAAATCCTCTATCAACCCATTTGGGCTTCTATGGGTAGTCAACCTTTAGTTGAAGGCAGTTTTTGAACTACAACTTTCTCTGTCTTCTCCCCAGAAAGTACCCAAACCTTTCCTGAATGGTATTCAGCTATTGTTTCTATCTTGGCTGAAACTTAAAAATATGTCTGCAAGAAAAGCTTTCTATCACTTCTTCAACACATTTGTAATTTGTAATCAACAAGTCAGGAGATAGCAACCAATATTTCACCAGCCCTTTCACTCGAGTCGACAATTATATCACTTTTTTAAATTCATTTGTAAGTTCGAAGTTTGAAGACCAAGTAATTATCAATGATCCATGGGCCTATAACTTGACATCTCAGTTGCTCCCAATTAGCTTACCCAAAGGATCGACCCTGGCTCTAAAAAAAAGTGGTTACGTATTCTCCTCAATTTATAGCTTGAGAATTTGGGTTAGTCCAATTTCTTCCTTCTTCTCTCTCCCTTGAAGCTGAAGTATAAATATTGCATTATGACATTTTTAATATAGATGAGTTTAATAGTATTTCGTAGTTAAACCATCAAAGAATGTCAGAGCAATACCATCAAGCCAATGTAGCAAAGTGCTTTCTTTTAACTCCTGCCTTCGAGGATTGGGGGTCAACATATTTTTCTACTCAGTGAAATTCTTGACCCCGATTTCTCTAATTTGGTTCTTCTTCCTTTGCAGACAAGAGTTGCTTATTCAAAAACCAAGGGTAAGCACATCGTCGAAATTTAAAAATTTGAGAAATATTACAAGGTAAAATGGAATTATAAGAAGGTTTCTTGGGTGTTTTAGGACACTCTAGAGGTTTGGGAAATGAAGAAAGAAGCTCACTATTATAGGTGTCTCGATCGCTTTCTAAAAGCAAATAATCGAGATTGTTTTCCTAAAAAAAGAAGCGTTCTTTAAAAATTTTAAGTTTCCTTCTTTTTCTAATGCCCCTTTTGGCTTGGCGAATCGACTGCCAGATTCTCTTGAAGGTGCTCTAGGTGTCTTCATGTCTCGTACTAACCCCAAATCGCTGGGCATATCCTCAATGGGGCTTGAACTAAGTCGAGATACTTATGACTTTATAAGTGGTACTACGAGGATCACCAAATATCCTCCAGATATCACAAGCCTACCTTATACCATTTTACTTTATATTGTTTATATTCTTATTTGAATTTTCCATGTTTCAGTTGCTCAACCCACTGTGATCTTTGGGATAAGTCCCGACCCAAAGAAACTTACAAAAAGCTGGGATGATTTTGTTGAAGAACCTGCTCCTAGAAAATCCAAAGCTAAGAAAGAGGTGGTCGAGGAAAGGGCAAATCTAGCAATGCCACCCTTCTGTCAAGAAATCGTAGGCCTCTTGAGGTTCTTTAGGGGTCTGGTCCTGCGAAGTTGTAGAAAATTGTGAAACCTCCCATTTTCAAGGTAGTATTTTCATTCATATTTTGACTTATTGTGATTTCTACTTTTCTTTTAAGACTCACATCATCATTTATTATTACAGTCAAAACCTACTTCAGCATCCTTAGTGAATCTTGAAGGGGATGCTTCTGATAAGAAGGACAATCAGCCTCATCCCAAGTGACTACACAAATGACCAGTATAATTTTTTCAACTGCGACCTTCTAACAAACGGAACTCTCGCGCGGTCTAAAATTTTCACAATTAAGTTCTTGTTGCAAGTATAGCTTCTAAACCAACAAATAATCCTTTCGTGCAAAAGTTTTGGTTGTCACAATAACAAACCCCTAATAAAATTTATAACCGAAGTATTCAAACCTCGGGTCGTCTCTCAAGGAATTGCAGGGAAGTATGATTTATTATTGGTTATGGAAAAGTATCTTTTTGGGGTTTTTGAATAATGAACGGGAAAAGTAAATTGCAGGAATCAAAGTAATAACTAATAAAGCTCTTAGCAAGGTATGAAAA
Organism: Arachis hypogaea; assembly: GCF_003086295.3. Taxonomy (NCBI): domain Eukaryota; kingdom Viridiplantae; phylum Streptophyta; class Magnoliopsida; order Fabales; family Fabaceae; genus Arachis; species Arachis hypogaea. The sequence goes on along the minus strand of NC_092048.1, from coordinate 37,925,385 downwards.
CTGGAAATCCCATCCTAGTTACCCTTATCAATTGTGATGAGAATTGTTCATTACTCCCACTTAGTTAACCCTTACTAAATAAAAGAAAGTCAAGTGGACTAATTAATTTGATTCCTCAAGTCCTAGTCAACTCCTAAGGAAAGACTAGCTTTAGAGGGATCCAAATCAACTAGTAATTTCAATTATCAATCAACAAGGGAGTTTGATAACTCAAGTGTCACCAATTAATCAATTCAAGCTAAGAACGTAAAAAGATAAATTAAAATCATAAATCTAAAATACCTCAAATTGCATTAAATATAAATTCAATTCTAACATGGAGTTCATAAATCAATATTGGGAAAATAAACAAATTAAAGTAATAGAATGAATAAAAGTAGAAGAGAACATAAATTAAAGGAACATTGAACCTGGAATTGAGGAGAAACAATCTAAAACTAAGAGAAATCCTAAATCCTAAAACCTAAGAGAGAAGAGAGAGCCTCTCTCTCTAGAAAACTACATCTAAAACCTAAAATTGTGTATTATGAATGTTGTGTTGATAAATGAATGGATTCTCCCACTTTATAGCCTCTAATATGTGTTTTTTGGGCTGAAACCTGGGTCAAAAACAGCCCAGAAATTGCCCCCAGCGATTTCTGATACGTTCAGTACGCGGCAAAGTCACGCGTACGCGTCGTCCATGCGTACGCGTCGTCCATGCGTACGCGTGGATTGAATTTTCTCCAAGTCACGCGTACGCGTGATCCACGCATGCGCATTGCCTATCTTCGGGGCAGCTATGATAAATTATATGTCGTTGCGAAGCCCCAGATGTTAGCTTTCCAACGCAACTGGAACCGCCTCATTTGAACCTCTGTAACTCAAGTTATGGTCGATTTAGTACCAAGAGGTCAGGCTGGACAGCTTTAGCAGTTCCTTCAGTTTCTTGTATTCCTTCCACTTTTGCATGCTTCCTTTCCATCCTCTAAGCCATTCCTGCCCTATAAAGCCTGAAAACACTTAACACACAAATCATGGTATCGAATGGTAATAAAGGGTATTCAAAATTAACAGTTTAAAGGTCTAGGAAACATGTTTTCAACTATATCACAGAATAAGGAAGGATTTGTAAAACCATGCAAATCATATGAATAAGTGAGTAAAGACTTGATAAAAACCACTCAAATTAGCACAAGATAAACCATAAAATAGTGGTTTATCAACCTCCCCACACTTACACATTAGCATGTCCTCATGCTAAGCTCAAGAGAAGCTATAAAGGAGTGAAGAGGAATGGTAAAACTTATGAAATGCAACCTACCTATATGAATGCAACTACATGCAAAAATGCTTCTACCTACTTAGTTAAAAGTAAACAAGTTCTTCAAGACAAACATAAATCAGATTCCACTAACTCAAATTACACAATAAAAGACAAGTAAACTTGTAAGAAGATAGCTCATGAAAGCAGAAAATATAGAATGGAGCATCGAACCCTTACCGGAAGTGTATATACTCTAATCACTCAAGTGTTTAAGGTTAGACTCTCTCAATTCTCTACTAACCTTGCTTTCTAAGGCTTGCTTTTCTTCTACCAATCAACAAAGAATTAATGCACAGATACACATATCAAGAGGTCTTTTAAGGGTTGTAATGGGGTTAGAGTCAAGGTAGGATTGTAGTTGGCCAAGTGGACTAAAATCTGAATCCTTAATTATCTTAAACTTTTCCCACCTAACTTAAGCCAATCCATGTAATCACAATACAAAATCTAACTACCCATTTACTATGTTTACCATATATTCATGCATCCGATTTTGAGTACAGTGCATATGCATTGCTATCGCAATTTACTTTGGGGCATAGTTGTAAAAACCGGACCGGACCGGCCGGTTTGATCGAAAAACTGGTGAACCGGACCTTGTACCGGTCCAATTTGGTATATTGACCGCTTAAGGAAATGGACCGATCAAAACCGGTACGAACCGATCAAACCGGCTCAAACCGGTCAAAATCGACACGGACCAAAACCGAACCGGTCCAGTCAACAACGCAGTCAACGGTCAACCTGCGTGCCGATAACGTCACACTGACGTCAGCATGCGGGTTGTGAAATTTGGAAAAATACGTTACGGGGTGTAGGAGTCAAACTTGGGTCTTCTGAATTGAAAACCAAGTTGACAACCACTGCACTAACCCGTTTCTTTAGTATTGCTAATGCTTTCTATAATATATATATATATATATATATATATATATATATATATATATATATATATATATACATGGAAATACTTAACTCAATATTTTTTAAATTAATTATTTTTTAATTGAAGTACAAATTAATTAATTTTAAAATAAAAAATAATAATGAATATAAAAATAAAATAAAACTTATTTATTCTGAGAAAAAATAAATTTATATAATTATTTAATTATATAAAAATATTTAGACCTTGAAATTATTCTTTGGATATAATTCATAGATTGTTATTCTTATTGTGTCTAATTAAGATACTATATAGTAGTATGAACTAATTATATGTCTATTTTTGTATTAGTTATTTATAGAATTCGACTTAATTGTTCTTAAAATGTTAGTAAAAATATGTATTTCAAAATTTAATTTTAGATTTTTGACTATTTTTATTTTTTATTTGCATAGTACCGAGTCAACCGGTTTAACCAGTGACCCACCGGTTGAACCAGTGATCCAGTGACCCAGTGACTTGACCGGTTCGATTACCGGTTCGGTTCTGACAACTATGCTTTGGGGTATTTTGTCTCCTGTTTATTATTTGCTCCTTTTTTTTCTTTTTTATTTTATTTTTATATTTTTTTTCTTTTGTTTTTTCTAATGCATATGATTGAATTATTGAATGCGTGAACATGTTCTAAATATTTCTTTCACATTTTCATAAAGAAGTTTAACATACTTAATTTCCAAAATCAAACGTTTCCAAACCCACTTTTCCCACGCTTAATTCATGAGCACTCTCACTAGTCTAAACTAACCAAGAATTCAAATTAAGGACATTATTGTTTTCCGCTTAGAGTTAGTGATGAGCTAAAGTAAAGAACAGAGGGGTGTAATAGGCTTAACATTGGTTTGCAAAGGATAATGAAAGGGTAAGGCCATATGGGTATGTAAGCTCAGTGAAACAAAGGCCTCAATCATATAAGTGCATGCATACATCAGACAATAGAAATATAGAATTAAGCAAGACAAAGATCACAATTTTAGAGAGAACAACACACACCAAAAATAAAATATTGGTTGATAGAATGCAACCAATTCAAATAGGCTCAAAATCTCACTGGTTTTGTATGTTCGAGCTCTAAAACCTTGTTCCAGTATAATATTCCTTCAAACAAGTTTATCAAAAATTTTAATTCAAATTAGTGAAATGCTATAAAAAATTTCTTGAAAAAGAAAATATTACTTCAACCAAGTGGTAAAATATGCAGAAAATCAAATAAATATGCAATCAAACATGCAAATGCAACAATGAACAAACAAAGAAAATAAAACATTGGTGTTGAGAAGAAAATAACTAACCCACAGAAGTCGGTATCGACCTCCACACACTTAAAGATTGCACCGTCCTCGGTGCATGCGGAGATGTACAAGTGGACGGGTGGCTCCAACTGATGCTTTTTCTCCAAAAATTGTGTGGCAGACTTGTTTATTGCTTCAGTTGGAAACTTTTTCTTTTCCCTCGTGGTGGCCAGCCTGAAAAGGGAGAAAATAAAGGTAACATGCAATTCAAAGGGATAGAGCAAGGAAGAGGGCAGTACAAGTGATAATCATGCTAAGGTAAAGAAGAATGTCATTAACACATGGTCGCGACTTCATGTAATTAGGACATCAATGGAAATATAGCATGATATATTGAGACAATTAAATGCAAGATGTTTATTGGCATGCTGGCAAAGGCATGAGTAGCATAGATCAAACATTCAAAGCCAAAATGTATTATCGCTCATAACAAACCAACAATCACGTTTGTATTGACAATTATAATTAATTAATAAAATATAGGAAGGGTTTTGTGAAAAGCAGGCATTAGAGTAGAAGAGTAGAATAATTAAAAATGCACAATGCTACACGGGCTTATTCACAAACACTTGGTATGCATGTTTAATATGATAGGGAAAGTATTAAATTTGAACATGCAAATAACCCAAAAATAATAATTAGCGATAATTGTCAAATAACTCCCTAATAATCCACAAGCAAATATGGAAGAAAACAATCACCCAATTAGATTTCTAACACCAAGTAAAATAATGCAAAAATAGATAAATAATAAAAAGAAGAAGAAAAAAAAATAGAAAGAAAGAACCTTGAGAAGAAGGTGATAAAGAGGGGTAATGAAGAATGTGAGGTGAAGAAAATATGATGGAAGGGAAAAGAAAAAGAGAAGAGTAAAGAAAGAAAAAGAATGGAAAAAGATGGGAGAATAAAGAAGAAAGAAAAGAAAGAAGAAAGAAGAAGAAAGAAATTAGGATTTAGAAAGATAAGATATGAAAAACAGGGTTGCACAGGGTTCAGGTGCGGATTTGCGAATGACGCATACGCGTACTCCAGCGTACACGTGGGTCGCGCACTGAGGGGGGCGACGCGTAGGCGTCGGTCACGCGTACGCGTGACCATGTTTGTGCTATTCGCGCGAGGGCATCGTGGCGCTCGCACAACCCTCTGTTCGTTTTGGGATCTGTGCCAAAATGTCATATGACGCGTGCGCGTCAGGCACGCGCACACATGGAAGTGCAAAAGTGGAAAATGACGCGCACGCGTTAACGACGCGTACGCATGGGTGGGTTTGTGCTTCTAGCACAATTCCAGCACCAAGCCAGCATAACTTTCGGCCAATACACCTTTTACGTCGAATTCTCCAGGTCACGCGTGCGCGTCATTGACGCGTACGCGTGAAGTGCCAAATTCTCAGATGACGCGTACGCATGAGGGACGCGTACGCGTGGTGATGCTTGTGCGATTGGCACACTTTCTGCATTGTTCCCACGTGACTTTCTGTTCTTTTTTTTATGCAGATGAAAATGCAGACTATATGTAATACTAATGAGAAGAGTCACTAAAATAAAACTAAGGAGAGAAAAGAAAGAACGATCATACCATGGTGGGTTGTCTCCCACCTAGTACTTTTAGTTAAAGTCCTTAAGTTGGACATTTGGTGAGCTCCTTGTCATGGTGGCTTGTGCTTGAACTCGTCTTGAAACTTCTACCAATGCTTGGACTTCCAATAAGTTCTATCAATACCAAGTAAATTTCTCAAGCTTTGATGGAGTTCTTCACAAGCTTTGAGCTCCCAAAATTGATCCTTATATATTCCCGGATCCCAAATCTTGATTCTACACCCGTCTTCAAGTTGATCATGATGATTCCATCTGGGTGGTAAGCAATCTGAATTCTCACTAGGGCATCCAAACAGCTTCCTAGACCCATACAATTTAGTATTCTTCCAACCATGATAATTCAGCCGTGAGCTTCCTAGCACAATGAATCTAGGATTGTGTTGCCAACCACTAACCATCTCCCTCTTACTCTTAAAGCCACAAAGAGCTCTAAGCTGACCATCTGTCTCAAGTAAACCATATTCAAGTGGGAAAGTAAAGGTCAAGGATAAGAATTTTACCCACTTGACTGTTGCATTGGATGGTAATGGCTTTGGGGGAGAGGTCTCCAACAGCTTTGGCAAGGTAATTTTAAGCTCCATTCCCTTGTGCTCTTCCTTGGCAACTTCCACCTCTTTGCGAGCTTCTGTAACATTAACCTCTTCCTCTATTTCAATGGAAGAGAGTTCAATTATAGGTAGAAACTCATTAATTATTGAACTTGTCTCATGATCAACTGGTTCCATGCCTTCAACCATGATATGCCTTGGAGGTTGTACACCCTCCTCAACATCAAATTCAACCGTCTTGGAAGGAGGCTCTATAACTTGAGGTTCAAATGGAGGTTTCGCATCTCCTAAATCTTTAACCACTTCCTCTTCTTTAGTAATTTTGGCTTTCTCCACTTGCTCTAGTACAAAATCAGACTCCTCCTTGATGTCTTCCTTTCTATGACAACTCCCTTCAAATATTCTTTCATCTTCAAGGGTTTCTCCTGCCGCTACCTTTAGGGCCTCCTCTAGCTTTTTATGAAGTATGGATTCGCGAAGATGATTCCTTCTCTCTTGTTCCATGTCAATAGCATAACTGGGATCATCTTGCTCTTGGATTGATGGATATGGGCATTCTTGCACGGAGGGTGGTGGTGTGCTAAAGCTTGAAGGTTGGATATTGGAGGTAGAGGGTTGGTTCATACGGGATATAAGATTTTGGAGTGTAGAGGTGAGACCAATGATATTAGAGATGAGTGTGTTGTTATCCAATAGAGGTTGGGGTGGATAGGAGGGTTCATTTGTTGGGAGAAAGGGCTCATAATACAGAGGTGATTCTTCTTGATAAGGATGTGGAGATGGTGAATATTGAGGTGGTGGTTCTAGGTGTGGTTCATATGGAGGTGAATGGTGGAAAGGGACTTGTGAGTGTGGTGGTTCAAAGGTATGTTGGGGAGGTAGTTCATAAGCATATGATGGGGCTTGTTGGTAACTACAAGGGGGTCCACCATATTCATTATCTTGGTACGCTCCCTGGAATGGCTCTTGACTATAGTAGTTTGGTGGAGGTTGGTTGTCACGAAAGGATCCACCATAACTATTGTCTTGGTATGCATCACATAATGGTTGTTGGTTATAACGCATTGGAGGGGGTTATTGCCAAGAGGGTTGATCAAATCCTTGTGGCTTCTCCCATCTTTGATTCTTCCAACCTTGATGCCTGTTCTCATTATAGCTTCCATTCCTTACAACAACATTGGAACCAAACTTAAAGCCAGAGGGGTGAGAATTCATAGTAGCAAAAGAAATAAAAACTAATAGAAATTAATGAAAATAAACTCCTAAAACTAGAAACACTAACAAAGAAACGAAAAAGCAAATATTTACAATAACCAATAATAAGGCACACGTTTGCAATTCCCCGACAACGGCTCCATTTTGACGAACGGAACTCTCGCGGGGTCTAGAATTTTCACAATTAAGTTCTCGTTGCAAATATAGCTTCTAAACCAACAAAGAATCCTTTCGTGCAAAAGTTTTGGTTATCACAATAACAAACCCCTAATAAAATTTATAAACGAAGTATTCAAACTCGGGTCGTCTCTCAAGGAATTGCAGGGAAGTATGATTTATTATTGGTTATAGAAAAGTATCTTTTTGGGGTTTTTGAATAATGAACGGGAAAAGTAAATTGCAGGAATCAAAGTAATAACTAATAAAGCTCTTAGCAAGGTATGAAAACTGGAAATCCCATCCTAGTTACCCTTATCAATTGTGATGAGAATTGTTCATTACTCCCACTTAGTTAACCCTTACTAAATAAAGGAAAGTCAAGTGGATTAATTAATTTGATTCCTCAAGTCCTAGTCAACTCCTAAGGAAAGACTAGCTTTAGAGGGATCCAAATCAACCAGTAAATTTCAATTATCAATCAACAAGGGAGTTTGATAACTCAAGTATCACCAATTAATCAATTCAAGCTAAGAACGTAAAAAGCTAAATTAAAATCATAAATCTGAAATACCTCAAATTGCATTAAATATAAATTCAATTCTAACATGGAGTTCATAAATCAATATTGGGAAAATAAACAAATTAAAGTAATAGAATGAATAAAAGTAGAAGAGAACATAAATTAAAGGAACATTGAACCTGGAATTGAGGAGAAACAATCTAAAGCTAAGAGAAATCCTAAATCCTAAAACCTAAGAGAGAAGAGAGAGCCTCTCTCTCTCTAGAAAACTACATCTAAAACCTAAAATTGTGTATTATGAATGTTGTGTTGATGAATGAATGGATTTCCCCACTTTATAGCCTCTAATATATGTTTTTTGGACTGAAAATTGGGTCAAAAATAGCCCAGAAAATGCCCCCAGCGATTTCTGATACGTCCAGCACGCGGCAAAGTCACGCGTACGCGTCGTCCATGCGTACGCGTGGATTGAATTTTCTCCAGGTCACGCGTACGCGTGATTCACGCATGCGCGTTGCCTATCTTCGAGGAAGCTACGGTAAATTATATGTCGTTGCGAAGCCCCAGATGTTAGCTTTCCAACGCAACTGGAACCGCCTCATTTGGACCTCTGTAACTCAAGTTATGGTCGATTTAGTACCAAGAGGTCAGGTTGGACAGCTTTAGCAGTTCCTTCAGTTTCTTGTATTCCTTCCACTTTTGCATGATTCCTTTCCATCCTCTAAGCCATTCCTGCCCTATAAAGCCTGAAAATACTTAACACACAAATCACGGCATCGAATGGTAATAAAGGGTATTCAAAATTAACAGTTTAAAGGTCTAGGAAACATGTTTTCAACTATATCACAGAATAAGGAAAGATTTGTAAAACCATGCAAATCATATGAATAAGTGAGCAAAGACTTGATAAAAACCACTCAAATTAGCACAAGATAAACCATAAAATAGTGGTTTATCACCTTCCTTCTATAATCACTTTGGGTATTGCATCCGCAACAACTTCCCAGGTGTTAACAGGTTTCCTCGAGTAAGTTTTTATATATCGACCTTTTATTTCTTAACCCATGTCGATGTATTAACATGCTTTCTTTTATCTCTATCAAATTAGCTACATGCCACTTCCAAGTGTTGCAGAAACTCATTGCAAGTTGGGGATAAGTTTGGCTTGGTTTTCAACTACAGCAGATGCTGTTTCATCATCTCTCACTCTTTTTCATCAAACAATCACCCAACCTCAAATTGACTATGAAGTTGAGCCTTCTTTTAATGTTCCTTCACCTAAGGTTGGAGACTTAAATTTTGATGATGTCAATTTCAACTTTGACAACTTATCTGAAGCATAATCGGTCTACTCTTTTGCAGGAACAAAAAATCTATCTTTTGGTCCCAAAGTTAGCACAATTCTTTCTCAAGTAGAAGAGACTGCCAAGGAAGCTACCTCAGCTCCACAATCAACAGGTCTTAATCGAGTGGTTGTTGCAAAGGTAACTATTATTCTTGACTACCTCAATAATTCTTTAGAATAACTGAGTGCGGTAATGCCAATTTTAAAGGCTCGTCTCAATGATTCTTGCTGAGACGCACAGTGCTTTGAGCTTATTTATTGAAGACATCTATACCCATGATTCTAAACTTCAAAGTGTCCAGATCAAGCTTGACAAGTCGATCGGGCTCTTGGATAATCATGATGAGCAAATTAAAAAATGTGAATTAACTAAATCAGATATCAAAGAAGTGCTGTCGGAGGATTTATCAAAAGAGAATTCTATGAAGCCCAAAATTAAAGTCCTCAAAAAAGAGCTATCAGAGCTAAAGTCAAGGATGGCCAAGTTCTCTGAAGCTCATGCTACTTTTACCATTAGACTTCGCAAATTTGAAAAGTTTCATGCGCAAGCACTTCTAGTCAACCATCCTTGGTCGAGTCTATTAATCAAGCAAGTGCAGCGAAAGATAAGGTGGTCAAAGCAACAGAAGACTTCGGCAAGCGCCAAGAGAACCTGAAGTTAATGTTTAGGACTCTCTTTTGATTTGTATATATTTTCCTTCTCTACTTGGTTTCGACTTTGTGTACTTCAACATTTATTCAATGATAATGAAACAATTTCAGATATTTTCCATTGATGTGTCCAATGTTTCTATTACTGTGTACATATTTTAATTCATATGTATTGTCATAGAATACTTTCTCTATTTTAAAGGGTCTTTCCCACAAAGTGGACCATTTTCCTTTTACTTGCTCAATAGGTACTAAGTCTCCAACCGTAAATTTTTTTACTTTAGTTCTTCAATTGTAAGATTTAGCTAACATTTCTTTTTGTCGGACCATTTTGTCTAATGCCAATAGTCAAACCTTGTCTATTTCATTTAGCTCATCAATTATGCTCGACCAATATTGTTCAACTGGCAATTCATTTTATTTGCAATTCTTATGTTTTGAAAATGTATTTCTAATGGCAAAACAACCTTATGCCCATATACCAACTCATAAGGTGTTGACCCCTATAGTTTTTTTTGGAGAACGTCTATAGGCCCATAAGACTTGGCCTAGAGTATTATGCCAATTCTTGGGTTGTCTCCCAACATTTATTTTTTGATCAAATTAATGATCATTTTATTTATGTCTTCGACCTGACCATTGGCTTGGACATAATAAGGGGTCGAATGTATGATTTTAATTTTCTTGGTTTTTGGATACCCCGCATTTGTCGACCAATGAACATGGTCCCTTGATCTGTTGTTAAAGTTTGTGGTATATCAATCTGTGCATGACTGACTCTTCAATGAAATCAACTATTTTGACTTGAGTGACTTCCTTCATAGGAATGGCTTCGACCATTTATTGAAATAATCAACTGCGAATAAAATGAACTTATGCCCCTTAGTTGAAGTTGGGTGGATCATTCCTATTAAATCAAGAGCCAACCCTCTAAACGGCCAAGGTTTAACAATAACATGTAGGTCAATCACAGATATGTGCTGAATGGGCCCATGCCTTTGGCATTGATCACACTTCTTGGCAAACTTGACACAATCTTTAAAAAATTGTAGGCCAATAAAGTAACCATCAAAGCAATATCCAACTCATCTTTCAACTAGCTTGATGAGCTCCACAAATGCCTTTATGTACTTCAGCCATTGCTAAGTAAGAGTCTTGCTTGCCTAAGTATTGGAGCATAGTGTCGTCGACACTTTTCTTAAATAGATCTCATTCAATTAGTACAAATTTTAAAGAAAGATACTTGATACTTCGATCTACTCCTTGATTCGGGTCTTCCAAAAATTTCATAATCGAATACCTCCAATCCCCTGGTTTGACTGTGTCAGCATAACATACTTCTCTCACTTCTAACAGAGTTAGATTGGTTTCAATCTTGCTCAATTTCTTTATTATATTTGAAGATAATTTGCATCTTGATGTCATCTGTGCCCGCTCATTAATGTCTCGATTCGACTCTGTAGGCACATGCTTTAACGTTATTGAGTCAAATTCAGTCAATAGTCTAACAGCCGTTACAAAGTATTTTGCCAAGTTTTCATTTATGACTCTATAACTATGAGATAGTCGTCAAATCACCAACTATGAATCTCTAATTATTTTGACTATTTGAGCTCTTTTTTCTACTAACAATTCTAATCCAATGATTTGAGCTTCGTACTCAACTTCATCATTTGATATATTGGGCTCGAGTAAAAATATAAACTTAGTAGGAGTACCATCGAGAATAATCAACAATATTCCTACTCCCACTCCTTGTTGGTGTTTAGAAACATTAAAAAATAATTTCCATAGTTTTAGTTCTAAATATCCAACCTTCATTATAGGAAAAAGGCTGAATACTGTTGGATTTAATGTTGGAGGTTAGCGGTGGCTTTACCGGCAGATTTTGTAATAAATTAGTTGGATAAAAAACTTACCGTCGGATTCGGTTTTTTGACGGTAAATTCACTAGTAACAAATGAAGGGAAAGGTGAAATAATTGGCGCCACGATTACCGTCGGATTTAGGGTCGGGGTTTTCCAATGGTAAACGTTATTAGTTGAACGCAGCATTTTATCCACTCACTGATAAATCCGCCGTTAAATTCGACAGTAATGTTGTCCTAAATTCGAACCGATAATTCTCTCTCCCTGATTTTGAATTACACACACTTTCTTTCTCATCACCTTCCCCTCTCTCACTCACTCTCATTGTCCCCGGCAACCCCCTCTCATCGTCTTCATTCATAGTCGCTAGCTTTCCGCCGTAGTTCGTGTGTCGCTGCTCTCTTTGGTCTTTTCGTCGCCGGCTCAGTCAAGAAGAAACAGAAGCAACCAGCAATTGCCACCCCTGGTTTGGACCTCGTCATCTTATTGCTTTGTCACCTTCTTCATGCCAGTTCCATCGCAGAGCCACTGTGGTGAGTTCTTGGCTGCATTCCCCTTTTTTTTTGTAGTTCACACTTCACACTTCACAGATTCTTGCATTCTTTTTAACTAATTAATTAATTTGTCATTTTTCTGTAAATCATTACTGAAATTTAATCAATTTTTTTATTATTTTAATAGTACTGTTAAAGGGTTAATATAATAATTTTAACTAAATTTTTAGGTTTATGTCTTAAGAATAAAGAGTTCCTGTTTAGAGAATCTTAGCCTGTAATTGTAATAATGAAGTTGATTTAGGTGTGGCAGGTGTTGAATTTTAGCCTGTTAATTCTTTTTAGTTATGTATTGGGTTATAATTTGATAAACTGAGTAACTGATTAATGATATTGATTATGAATCCATGTATTTTTTATTGTTGTTGATTATAACTTATTGATTATTGTTGAATCTGTCATAATTTGATCTTTGTTGATTATTATTGAATATAATTTATTGATTATTGGCACTTTGGCAGTGTAATATATATAAGTTTAATGGTGGATTGCTATTTTTTTTGTTAATTATTGGTGTTTAGGGTTGTTTTTGTTGCTGCGCTATATTATTGCTATGAACAGAGTATGAATATCCTCAATTTATTTTTATAATTGTGGAAGAATTTGTGTTAATTGATATGCTCTTTGTAGACGTGACGAGAGGTAGAGGTGTCACGAATCGACGTCATGGTCGTGGTAGAGGGAGGGGTTCTACTGGTACCTCTGGCACTTCTCAGTCGCCCCCCTATACTTCAACTACACCGGTTATATCACAGGCAATGAGTGCACAAGACCAGCTATTCATCATGGTCCCTAACTCTAACTACGTAGCTCCTACTGCTGCGCCACCCCCCGCAACCAGGAAATTATCCGTCTACTTCATTAGAGTGGACTCCTCCACCACCTCCATCTGCTCAGGAGCGCACTATCCCAATGATGCCGCCTCCAGCGATAGACACTGCAGTGCTGGAATCCTCTCACGGATCCCAATCAGATGCCCCTCCACCACCTCCCATCATACGGGTGACAATTTGGCCTTATGGGATTTCGGCATGAGTACTATTTTAAGTCTTTTATATACAAACTATTTTAGTTAGTCAGATTAATTTAGTTACACTCAATTTTCTAGTTTTAGTGGATTTAGGCTGTTAAGATAGGTTCGATTTAGGTTAGTAGGTTTGAACTGCTTATTGTGTTTGATAATTCTTGATTGTTGATAGATGTTTCTGTTTAAGTGAATTGTTGATGGACAGAGTTTATGGCACATTCTAGTTATAGATGAAACTCTACCAAGATTTTCTTAAAAAAATCTGATTATAATTGAAGTTTATAGATTACTTCAAATAAATTTTTAGTAAACTACTAATCTTAAGTTTTCTATTGATAAGTTTGTGCCAAATAACAATTCATGCACACAGGATTGTACTAATGTCATAAAGCTGATGTACGACCACCCATGGCCGAGCTACAAGAAGATCTCAGCTAAGACTAGATTGCGATGGTTTCAGAAGTGGGCAGTAAAAACTCAACATAATCAAACCTTAGTGTTAGTTTATATCTTCTATTTTGTTTAGTTATGTATTTAATTTCGATTACTCATGTTAAATGTTCTTTTTGCAGGAGAAATTTATATGAAACAAGACTCACGATCTCATGATCAGAAAGATTTTCGACCATCGGATGGCTAGACAGCTTTAGCAGTTGTTGGAGGACGTACGTGAGCACCGCGACCACCTCACCATTTGGCTCTGCTTGAACATTAAGAAGGCATTGTACGTCCATGGAAGATAACATCGATAGGTGCTGTGAAACACCCAAACTACCAACCTAAGAAATTCAACGACAAGCTGGTGACGATAAAAAAGTGCTTGTTGGGAGGCAACCCAACTATGGTTAGTATTTTCTTTTTCGTTCTTATTTCTTTCGGTTAAGAGACCTTAGTCATCATCATCATTTTCTTCTCCTTCTTCCTCCTTTTTTGCATACATATTTACCTTCTTTTGATTTACGTACTTACCTTTCAACAAAAAAAAATGGGGTTATATGCCAAGTGGCCATGCTCATACGCCTGGCGTATGAATGAGGAAAGCTCCCAGGGGAGCATGCATGCAAAGACGCCCAACGTCCTTAACTGACGCTGAGCGCTTTCAAATAAAATACCCTTCATTCAAAATCACGTTGATTAGGATTTTATCTTATCCTTTTATTTTCATGCATATATGCTTTTGTCCATGATTTACACCCATTATTCTGTCAATATTTAAATTTAATGTAAATCTCTAAGTTTGGTCTTGGTAACACCATAGATCATAAAGAACCAGCACAAGAAGCAGTGATAATAACTGAATAAACTTAGGTAAGATCAGAATAAGATGAATCCTCTTTACTGGTGGTTAGTTATTTTCTTTCTCCTTTACTTTCATCCTTTTTGTTTTAATTTTCCTTGTTTTTTTCTTTTGTTTACTTTTTTCTTCCCTGTATGCATTGCATATTCTATCCTTTTTTTTTCTTTCTCTTCTCTAAAAACTTAAAATTTGAATACTTGTTCCTCCAGCAACTATTTTTATAGAGGACATTTTAATGAAAAGATTGAATTAAATAATTCAAAAACAAATAGCAGTGGTGTTTAAGTATATGTGGTTACATTTAAAGAAATCTAAAATGCTTGAATCTTAAGAAAATAGAAAAAGAATCTTCAAGAACAGAGATTTAAAGAAGTATTATGAGAATTAGATCATCATCAATTACTTGAAGCAGTTTCAAATTAAAAAAAAAGTCTGCAAAGATTAAAGAAATAAAAAGTTCCAAGGCTTTGAGTACTGGTGCACAAAACTGTGATCCCTGTAATGGCTCCAAGAACTTGGTGCTCTAATCTTAATTTATGATTTGTCACAACTTCGATACAACTAACCAGCAAGTGCACTGGGTCGTCCAAGTAATAAAACCTTACGTGAGTAAGGGTCGATCCCACGGAGATTGTCGGCTTGAAGTAAGCTATGGTCACCTTGTAAATCTCAGTCAGGTGGATATCAAATGGTTATGGAGTTTTCGAATAATAATAATAAATAAACAGAAAATAAAGATAGAAATACTTATGTAATTCCTTGGTGAGAATTTCAGATAAGCGTATAGAGATGCTTTCGTTCCTCTGAACCTCTGCTTTCCTGCTGTCTTCATCCAATCATTCCTACTCCTTTCCATGGCAAGCTTTCTGTAAGGCATCACCGTTGTCAATGGCTACATCCCATCCTCTCTGTGAAAAAGGTCCAAATGCTCTGTCACGGCACGGCTAATCATCTGGAGGTTCTCGATCATACTGGAATAGGATTCACCCTCCTTTTGCGTCTGTCACTACGTCCAGCACTCGCGAGTTTGAAGCTCGTCACAGTCATTCAATCCCTGAATCCTACTCGGAATACCACAGACAAGGTTTAGACTTTCCGGATTCTCATGAATGCTGCCATCAATCTAGCTTATACCACGAAGATTCTGATTAAGAGATCCAAGAGATATTCATTCAATCTAAGGTAGAATGGAAGTGGTTGTCAGGCATGTGTTCGTAGGGGAATGATGATGATTGTCACATTCATCACATTCATATTGAAGTGCGAATGAATATCTTAGAAGCGGAATAAGTTGAATTGAATAGAGAAATAGTAGTACTTTGTATTAATTCATGAGGAATAGCAGAGCTCCACACCTTAATCTATGGAGTGTAGGAACTCTACCATTGAAAATACATAAGTGATGAAGGTTCAGGCATGGCCGAGAGGCCAGCCCCCAAACATGATCAATATGATCTAAAGATGAACTAAAAATCATAAGATGTCTAAAAGACTAGTAAAAAGTTCTATTTATACTAAACTAGTTACTAGGGTTTACAAAAATAAGTAATTGATGCATAAATCCACTTCCGAGGCCCACTTGGTGTGTGCTTGGGCTGAGCTTTAGCTTTCCACGTGCAGAGGCTTCTTTTGGAGTTGAACGCCAGGTTGTAACGTGTTTCTGGAGTTCAACTCGGGCTCGTGATGTGTTTCTGGCGTTTAACTCCAGACTGCAGCATAGAACTGGCGTTCAACGCCCTTTTGCGTTATCTAAACTCGGCCAAAGTATAAACTATTATATATTGCTGGAAAGCCCTAGATGTCTACTTTCCAACGCAATTGGAAGCGTGCCATTTTGAGTTCTGTAGCTCTAGAAAATCCACTTTGAGTGTAGGGAGGTCAGAATCCAACAACATCAGTAGTCCTTCTTCAACCTCTGAATCTGATTTTTGCTCAAGTCCCTCAATTTCAGCCAGAAAATACCTGAAATCACAGAAAAACACAAAAAATCATAGTAAAGTCCAGAAATATGAATTTAACATAAAAACTAATAAAAACATCCCTAAAAGTAACTAGATCCTACTAAAAACATACTAAAAACAATGCCAAAAAGCGTATAAATTATCCACTCATCACAACACCAAACTTAAATTGTTGCTTGTCCTCAAGCAACTGAAAATCAAATAGGATAAAAAGAAGAGAATATACTATAAATTCCAAAATATCAATGAAACATAGCTCCAATCAGATGAGCGGGACTTGTAGCTTTTTGCCTCTTGAATAGTTTTGGCATCTCACTTTATTCATTGAAGTTCAGAATGATTGGCATCTATAGGAACTCAGAGTTCAGATAGTGTTATTGATTCTCCTAGTTCAGTATGTTGATTCTTGAACACAGCTACTTTATGAGTCTTGGCCGTGGCCCTAAGCACTTTGTTTTCCAGTATTACCACCGGATACATAAATGCCACAGACACATAATTGGGTGAACCTTTTCAGATTGTGACTCAGCTTTGCTAAAGTCCCCAATCAGAGATGTCCAGGGTTCTTAAGCACACTCTTCTTTTGCTTCGGACCTTGACTTTAACCGCTCAGTCTCAAGTTTTCACTTGACACCTTCACGCCACAAGCACATGGTTAGGGACA
The DNA here is from genome assembly GCF_003086295.3 of Arachis hypogaea. Lineage (NCBI taxonomy): Eukaryota > Viridiplantae > Streptophyta > Magnoliopsida > Fabales > Fabaceae > Arachis > Arachis hypogaea. Next base: position 37,908,437 of record NC_092048.1, on the reverse strand, counting down.
GCTTGGTTTAGCCACTTAGGCCAGGATTTTATTCCTTTAGGCCCTCCTATCCATTGATGCTCAAAGCCTTGGGATCCTTTTTATTTACCCTTGCCTTTTGGTTTTAAGGGTTATTGGCTTTTTGCTCTTGCCTTTTGGTTTTAAGAGCTTTTGTCTTTTTCTGCTTGCTTTTTTTTTCGCCATTTTTTTTTCTGCAAGCTTTGTATTCACTGCTTTTTCTTGCTTCAAGAATCATTTTTATGATTTTTCAGATCATCAAATAACATGTCTCCTTGTCATCATTCTTTCAAGAGCCAACATATTTAACATTCATAAACAACAACTTCAAAAGACATATGCACTGTTCAAGCATTCATTCAGAAAACAAAAAGTATTGTCACCACATCAAAAATAATTAAACTAGTTTCAAGGATGAATTCGAAACCATGTACTTCTTGTTCTTTTGTTTTTAAAATATTTTTCATTTAAGAGAGGTGATGGATTCATATTCACTACTTTAAGGCATAGACACTTAGACACTAATGATCATGTAATAAGACACAAATATAGATAAACATTTGACATAAAAACGAAAAATAGAAAATTTAAGAACAAGGAATGAGTCCACCTTAGTGATGGTGGCGTTTTCTCCTTAAGGAACCAATGATTTCCTTGAGCTCTTCTATGTCTCTTCCTTGTTTTTGTTGCTCCTCCCTCATTGCTCTTTGATCTTCTCTAATTTCATAGAGGATGATGGAGTGCTCTTGGTGCTCCTATCCTTAGTTGCTCCCAATAATTATGTAGAGGAAAATGTATCCCCTGAGGTATCTCAGGGATCTCTTGATTTGCAGTCAAATGTTCTACCACTGAGCTATAGACCCTTGATGGAAGCTTTTGTCTTCCCTTTCCTCTTTCTAGAGGTTTCTCTGGCCTTAGGTGCCATCAATAGTTATGGAAAAACAAAAAAAGAACTATGCTTTTACCACACCAAACTTAGAATGTTGCTCGCCCTCGAGCAAAAGAAGAAAGAATAGAAGAAGAAGAAATGGATGTGAGTGGTGAAGGGGTGATGGAGAGAGAGATATAGGATTATGAGGAGGGAAGGTGAGTGGAGGTATGTGGGGATCCTGTGGGGTCCACAGATCCTGAGGTGTCAAGGATTTACATCCCTGCACCAAATAGGCATGTAAAATGCCTTTGCATGCATTTCTGGCATTTAAACGCCGAATTGGTGCTTGTTCTGGGCGTTCAGCGCCCAGATGCAGCATGTTTCTGGCGTTGAACGCCAGTTCTATGCTTGTTTCTGGCATTCAGCGCCAGCTTTCCTTAGTGTGCATTCCTGGCGTCTGAACGCCAGGATGCTGCTTGTTTTGGGCGTTCAACGCCAGATCCATGCTCTGTTCTGGCGTTGAACGCCAGCCAGATGCTCCTTACTGGCGTTTAAACGCCAGTAAGCCCTTCCTCCAGGGTGTGATTTTTCTTCTGCTGTTTTTGATTTTTCTATTTATTTTATGACTCCACATGATCATGAACCTAATAAAACATGAAAAAACAATAAAATAAAAATAAAATTAGATAAATAAAAATTGGGTTGCCTCCCAACAAGCGCTTTTTTAATGTCAATAGCTTGACAGTGGGCTCTCATGGAGCCACACAGGTGATCAGGTCAATTTTATAGACTCCCAACACCAAACTTAGAGTTTGGATATGGGAGTTCAACACCAAACTTAGAGTTTGGCTGAGGCCTCCCAACACCAAACTTAGAGTTTGACTGTGTGGGCTTTAGTTGACTCTGTACTGAGAGAAGCTTACTGTGACTCTTTTCTATGTTTACAGAAGGATGACCTTGAGTTTTAAACACAAGGGAGTCCTCATTCAATTGAAGGACTAGTTCACCCCTGTCTACATCAATCACAGCTCTTGCTGTGGCTAGGAAGGGTCTTCCAAGAATGATGGATTCATCCTCATCCTTCCCAGTATCTAGGATTATGAAATCAGCAAGGATGTAAAGGCCTTCAACCTTTACTAATATGTCCTCTACTTGTCCATAAGCCTGTTTTCTGGAATTGTCTGCCATCTCTAATGAGATTTTAGCAGCTTGCACCTCAAAGATTCTAAGTTTCTCCATTACAGAGAGTGGCATGAGGTTTATTCCTGACCCCAGGTCACATAGAGCCTTTTCAAAGGTCATGGTGCCTATGGTACAAGGTATTAGGAACTTTCCAGGATCCTGTTTCTTCTGAGGCAATCTCAGTTGATCCAATGCATTTAGTTCATTGGTGAACAGGGGAGGTTCATCTCCCCAAGTCTCTTTACCAAATAAACTGGCATTTAGCTTCATGATTGCACCAAGGAACTTGGCAACTTGCTCTTCAGTAACATCCTCATTCTCTTCAGAAGAGGAATACTCATCAGAGCTCATGAATGGCATAAAGAGGTTCAATAGAATCTCTATAGTCTCTAGATGAGTCTCAGATTCCTTTGGTTTCTCAGAGGGAAACTCCTTATTGATCACTGGATGTCCCAGGAGGTCTTCCTCACTGGGATTCACGTCCTCCTCCTCTCTTGTGGATTCGGCCATGATGGTCAATTCAATGGCCTTGCACTCTCCTTTTGGATTTTCTTCTGTATTGCTTGGGAGAGCACTAGGAGGGGTATCAGTGATCTTCTTACTCAGTTGGCCCACTTGTGCCTCCAAATTTCTAATGGAGGACCTTGTTTCATTCATTAAACTTAGAGTGGCCTTAGATAGATCAGAGACTAAGTTTGCTAAATTAGAGGTATTTTGTTCAGAGTTCTCTGTCTGTTGCTGAGTGGATGATGGAAAAGGCTTGCTATTGCTAAACCTGTTTCTTCTACCATTATTAAAGCCTTGTTGAGGCTTTTGTTGATCCTTCCATGAGAGATTTGGGTGATTTCTCCATGAGGGATTATAAGTGTTTCCATAGGGTTCACCCATGTAATTCACCTCTGCTATTGCAGGGTTCTCAGGATCATAAGCTTCTTCTTCAGAAGATGCCTCTTGAGTACTGTTGGATGCAGCTTGCATTCCATTCAGATCTGAGAAATCATATTGACTTGCTGAGTCAATATTTTATTCTGAGCCAATATAGCATTCAGAGTATCAATTTCAAGAACTCCCTTCTTCTGAGGCATCCCATTACTCACAGGATTCCTCTCAGAAGTGTACATAAACTGGTTGTTAGCAACCATGTCAATGAGTTCTTGAGCTTCTGCAAGCATTTTCTTTAGGTGAATGGATCCACCTGCAGAAGTATCCAATGACATCTTAGCTAATTCAGACAGACCATCATAGAATATATCCAGGATGGTCCATTCTGAAAGCATGTCAGAAGGACACTTTTTGGTCAGTTCCTTATATCTCTCCCAAGCTTCATAGAGGGATTCACCTTCTTTCTGTCTGAAGGTTTGAACATCCACTCTAAGCTTACTCAGTTTTTGAGGAGGAAAGAACTTGGCTAAGAAAGCCTTGACCAACTTATCCCAAGAGTTCAGGCTATCCTTAGGTTGAGAGTCCAACCATATTCTAGCTCTGTCTCTCACAGCAAAAGGGAAAAGCATGAGCCTGTAGACTTCAGAATCTACTCCATTAGTCTTAACAGTATCACAGATCTGCAAAAATTCAGTTAAGAAATGAAAAGGATCTTCAGATGGAAGTCCATGGAACTTGCAGTTCTGCTGCATCAGAGAAACTAATTGAGGTTTAAGCTCAAAATTGTTTGCTCCAATGGTAGGGATGGAGATGCTTCTTCCATGTAAATTGGAATTAGGTGCAGTAAAGTCACCAAGCATCCTCCTTGCATTATTATTTTCGGCTGCCATCTCCTCTTCCTGTTCGAAAATTCCTATAAGGTTGCCTCTGGATTGTTGTATTTTAGCTTCTCTTAGTTTCCTCTTCAGAGTCCTTTCAGGTTCAGGGTCTGCTTCAACAAGAATGTTCTTGTCCTTGCTCCTGCTCATATGAAAAAGAAGGGAACAGAAAATAATAATAGGGATCCTCTTTGCCACAGTATAGAGGTTCCCTTGTGTGAGTAGAAGAAAAGAAGAAAGAGAGTGAAGAAGAGAAGAATTCGAACTCAGAAGAGAAGAAGGGGTTCGAATTTTTGGGTGAGGAGAAGTGTTAGTAGATGAATTAATAAATAGAAGGATATGAGAGAGAGAATTTCGAAAATTAAATTTTGAAAAAGAGTTAATGATTTTCGAAAATTAAAGGAGAATTGAAATTAAAATTAAAATTTAAACAATTAATTAATTAAAAAGAATTTTTGAAAAAGAGGGAGGTATTTTCGAAAATTAGAGAAGGATAGTTAGTTAGGTAGTTTTGAAAGAGATAAGAAACAAACAAAAAGTTAATTAGTTAGTTGAAACAAATTTTGAAATTCAATTTTTAAAAAATAAGAAGATAAGAAGTTAGAAAAGATATTTGAAAAAGATATGATTTTGAAAAAGATAAGATAAAGAGATATTTTTGAAAAGATATGATTGAAATTAGTTTTGAAAAAGATTTGATTTTTAAAATCACAATTAATGACTTGATTCACAAGAAATCACAAGATATGATTCTAGAACTTAAAGTTTGAATCTTTCTTAACAAGTAAGTAACAAACTTGAAATTTTTGAATCAAAACATTAATTTGTTGATAATATTTTCGAAAATTATGAGATAAAATTAAGAAAAAGATTTTTTAAAAAATATTTTTTAAAATTTTCGAAAATAAATAAGAAAAATGAAAAAGATATGATTTTTGAAAAAGATTTTGAAAAAGATAAGATTTTTAAATTGAAAATTTGATTTGACTCATAAGAAACAACTAGATTATAAAATTTTTTTGAAAAAGTCAATCTAAATTTTCGAAATTTATGAGTGAAAAAGGGAAAGATATTTTTTGATTTTTGAATTTTTAATGATGAAAGAGAAAAACACAAAAATGACCCAAAACATGAAAATTTTGGATCAAAACACAGGATGCATGCAAGAACACTATGAATGTCAAGATGAACACCAAGAACACTTTGAAGATCATGATGAACATCAAGAACATATTTTTGAAAAATTTTTTATGTAAAGAAAACATGCAAGACTCCAAACTTAGAAATCTTTAATGCATGGACACTATGAATGCAAAAATGCATATGAAAAACAATAAAAGATACAAAACAAGAAAACATCAAGATCAAACAAGAAGACTTACCAAGAACAACTTGAAGATCATGAAGAACACTATGAATGCATGGATTTTTCGAAAAAATTAATGCATAAATTTTAAAAACATGCAATTGACACCAAACTTAAAAATTGACTCAAGACTCAAACAAGAAACACAAAATATTTTTGGTTTTTATGATTTTATGATTTTTTTTGTATTTTCTTTTAATTTTTTTCGAAAAACATATGGAAAATAAAAATAAGAAATCCAAAATCTTTAAGAAGAATTCCAGGAATCTTTCAATATTAGCCCAAAGCTCCAATCCAAGGATTAGGTATGGCTTAATAGCCAGCCAAGCTTTAGAAGATACAAATCAGTCATACAATAACAAATTTGATTAGTAACAACTAGCTTGCTCTTGTAATGATGACTTGGAAGCCTCAGTCCAAATGAATTTGGACATGGCTTTACAGCCAGCCAGGCTTCAACATGCTTCATGAAACTCTAGAATTCATTCTTAAAAATTTAGAATAATTTTCGAAAACAGATGAGAAATTTTTGAAAGATTTTTGTTTTTTTTATTTTTTTTTATTTTTTGAAAAATTTTTGAAAATAAAACAAAAAGAAAATTACCTAATCTGAACAACAACATGAACCGTCAGTTGTCCAAACTCAAATAATCCCCGGCAACGGCGCCAAAAACTTGGTGCACGAAATTGTGATCCCTGGTAATGGCTCCAAGAACTTGGTGCTCTAATCTTAGTTCATGATTTGTCACAACTTTGATACAACTAACCAGCAAGTGCACTGGGTCGTCCAAGTAATAAAACCTTACGTGAGTAAGGGTCGATCCCACGGAGATTGTCGGCTTGAAGCAAGCTATGGTCACCTTGTAAATCTCAGTCAGGCGGATATCAAATGGTTATGGAGTTTTCGAATAATAATAATAAATAAACAGAAAATAAAGATAGAAATACTTATGTAATTCATTGGTGAGAATTTCAGATAAGCGTATAGAGATGCTTTCGTTCCTCTGAACCTCTGCTTTCCTGCTGTCTTCATCCAATCATTCCTACTCCTTTCCATGGCAAGCTTTCTGTAAGGCATCACCGTTGTCAATGGCTACATCCCATCCTCTCTGTGAAAAAGGTCCAAATGCTCTGTCACGGCACGGCTAATCATCTGGAGGTTCTCGATCATACTGGAATAGGATTCACCCTCCTTTTGCGTCTGTCACTACGCCCAGCACTCGCGAGTTTGAAGCTCGTCACAGTCATTCAATCCCTGAATCCTACTCGGAATACCACAGACAAGGTTTAGACTTTCCAGATTCTCATGAATGTCGCCATCAATCTAGCTTATACCACGAAGATTCTGATTAAGAGATCCAAAAGAGATTCATTCAATCTAAGGTGGAACGGAAGTGGTTGTCAGGCACGCGTTCGTAGGGGAATGATGATGATTGTCACATTCATCACATTCATATTGAAGTGCGAATGAATATCTTAGAAGTGGAATAAGTTGAATTGAATAGAGAAACAGTAGTACTTTGCATTAATTCATGAGGAACAGCAGAGCTCCACACCTTAATCTATGGAGTGTAGGAACTCTACCGTTGAAAATACATAAGTGATGAAGGTTCAGGCATGGCCGAGAGGCCAGCCCCCAAACATGATCAATATGATCTAAAGATGAACTAAAAATCATAAGATGTCTAAAAGACTAGTAAAAAGTTCTATTTATACTAAACTAGTTACTAGGGTTTACAAAAATAAGTAATTGATGCATAAATCCACTTCCGGGGCCCACTTGGTGTGTGCTTGGGCTGAGCTTTAGCTTTCCACGTGCAGAGACTTCTTTTGGAGTTGAACGCCAGGTTGTAACGTGTTTCTGGCGTTCAACTCTGGCTCGTGACGTGTTTCTGGCGTTTAACTCCAGACTGCAGCGTAGAACTGGCGTTTAACGCCATTTTGCGTCATCTAAAATCGACCAAAGTATAAACTATTATATATTTCTGGAAAGCTCTGGATGTCTACTTTCCAACGCAATTGAAAGTGTGCCATTTTGAGTTCTGTAGCTCCAGAAAATCTACTTTGAGTGCAGAGAGGTCAGAATCCAACAGCATCAGCAGTCCTTCTTCAACCTCTGAATCTGATTTTTGCTCAAGTCCCTCAATTTCAGCCAAAAAATACCTGAAATCACAGAAAAATACACAAACTCATAGTAAAGTCGAGAAATGTGAATTTAACAGAAAAACTAATAAAAACATCCCTAAAAGTAACTAGATCCTACTAAAAACATACTAAAAACAATGTCAAAAAGCGTATAAATTATCCGCTCATCAAGCACCAATGATTTGGGCCAAGTTATGTGCCTGTGATGTTTCTATTTTAAGGATATACTTGGGCTAGTAAATCCGAGGGGTGCTTTATCACCCGATAACTTGTCCAACTAGACCGGGATTATCGATTAAAAGTCCGCCTAAAGAGTAGCCTTAAGATAAAACATTAAGAAGTCCAAAGAGGTTCTGGACATCAATATCTAGATCAAAACCATCATTACGTGCTTGTGGTGTGACTGTATCAAGGAGAGACTTGGATAATTAGAGTGTCGTATCACCTGGTAACTTAGGCCAACTAGCCCGTGATTATCGATTGAAAGTCTATTAAGAGTTGCCTTGTGACAAAATACTAAGAGTCAAAAGCCCGTGAAGATCTTTTCCCTAACCCAAATAAAAAATAAATTGCCTTCAAGTCATACAAATTCAAAAGAATTTTCATAATACAATTCGAATTTGAAAATTCCTAAATCATAGTATGCAAGATTGATGAAGGATAAGAGAAGGTGAATGTAACCACAAGAACTATCATAAATCCAACTTTTGTTTTTAATCTTAAAAGATTTTCAAATCTTTTTCATTAAGCTAAACTTTATTTATCTTTCTTTTTGCTTGAGAACAAGCAAAGTTTTAAGTTTGGTGTCGTGATGACAAGTCATCTTAAGCAATTTTTAAAGTTCTTTTTCATTTACTTTCTTAGGTTTTAATCAAATTTATTATGTTTTCTAAAAAAATTTAATAAATAATAAAATATTTGGAGTTAGGATAGTTTTTATATGTTTTCAAGAGTTTTTGGCCTAAAAACAAGCAAGAATTAAAGCTTTTTCACAAAAAAAAAAACACAAGTACAGAAAAAGCATGGCGTAAGAAAGAGAAAGCATGCCCTAAGGAACAAGGAAATGGACCAAGCTCCACGCCTAGCGGACAAGGAAGCACGCTTGGCGGAAGATCCCCACGCCCGGCGGAAAGGCACCCATGCACAGCGGCCTCTTCTCATGCCTGGCAAACCTCCTCGCAACCTTTCCTCATGCCCCGCAGACCTGCCTCCTCTGGAGGTGTGTTTTTGGGCTTTTTGCTCAACTTTCTCTAATACAAGCCCGACTTAAAGTTAATTACAACTCTCAGAAAGGAACAATTAAGTCCTAAGCTTAATTATCCACATCATTAGAAGCCTTAATCACTTTCGAAATATTGAAGACTCTAGAAGTTTAGTTATTAATTCTTTCTAGAAACATAAGAGATTTGGTTGTTAGGATTTGATTTGAATTATGGATTTGAATTTGAAATTAAAGTCAGTAAGTAGTTATCATATCTTTCTCTCCGAGAGATAATATTATGATAGTTTGAATTTGAATTCTTGAATTTAGGATATAAATAAGTGAACTTTGTTCACAAAAAACGATTTCGTTCCTCATCATATCTTCTTATTATTTTTCTTTCATTTTTTCATGGGTAACTAATCCTCTATCAAAGGGACTAGGAGCTTTGTTTATGTTTTCTGTGGGTTATTAATTTACGTTTATTTTATTTTGAAGTCTTGTATTGATCTATTTCATGATTGAGTTATTCTTTTTTCCATTCGGATTAATATCATCAAAAGATATGCTAATCCCCTTTGAATTCTTTTATTATAATTGAAAATTTTGATATTTGAATTATAATTTGAAAACTCTTTCACATGACTCTTTGAATTCGGCTAGGAGTAATGGTTCAATTAGTGTGTGACACATACATGATTTTCAGTCACTCTAATTTTGAATAAGTGACATATAATTCGAATTAGAACAATTTTTAAAAATTGTGTTTTTCTTTTAAAGATTTAACTGAATAGGACTAGTTTGAATATGTGACATTTAATTTGACCTAAGGACTACTTTTAAATCTCATTAGAAAACTAAATCAGTTTTGTGCATAATCTCTTGATTAATTAATTGACGACTAATTAATGCTCGAGAAACTGAGGAACCAAAGAATTGGAAATCAGTTATTAAAGATTTGTCGTAAAAGATCTTTTCAAACTTTAAGATAAGTAAACAAGGTTTGATTTTTCTAAAAGTATAAACATCTCCAAAGTCCATGACTCTTACTATCACTCTCTTCTCTCAAATCAACATTCAAGTTCTCTATCCGTAAGCATTCGAGCATTCAAGCACTCAAGGTTCTCAAGCTCTAAGCAAAACACAATCTTTCCCTCTTCAATCCAGATTCTTTCAATCTAATTAGGTATTTAATCTAATATTTTCTTGCTCAATCCTTTAATTCTCGTGGAAATGATATCCACTCATTGTGATATTACTTGAGCGATCCGTTGCACTTGTCGATATCCGTAAACTTTAATTTTCGCTCATCATATTTTAATTCGAAAAGCAGATAAGACTCCTCTAAAAAAGTGGACTGGAGCTAGAACTTATAAATTTTAATGTCAAAATTAATTTTGAAAATTATGGAATAATAAAATTCTTGCATTAATGATAATCAAATGTACAAACAGATGTTTAATGAAACCAAAGATGAAAATAAAATCAACACAAGAGTAATTAAAACAGGCTGGAAAGAAGAAAAAATGTTTAAACATAAATATAATTATGAACAAAACTAATAATCGAATCAAAGAAATGAATGGAAAAGGAAATAAACAAGAAGTAAACAAACATTAACTGATTCCTAACATTCACATGCGCTTGATTTTATGATCTTTCATTGCATCAGTATGATTAAAAATTTTGCAGAGCTTTAATGTGACTTTGTGGTGTTGAATAGAAGTCCCTTGGCAATCTCTTGCTTCTCCTATTTATAAAGAGAAAATATTTGTTTTGCTAAACTTTTTCTAACAGTTATCAACCTTCCCCACGTTCTTACTTTACTTACTCACCAAGGTCAACTTTTCATGTTCCTACCACACCTTGAGAGTCAAGTAATAGTCACCCACGTTTGTAGCAATTAGATAAATTTTTTGAAATACGTATATCCTTTTCTTCTTAACTCCCCTCAATTGCAGGGTAGAGCTAGACTAATTATTTAGGGGCATATTTAATTTCTAATGATAAATTTTAAATAAAACTAAATATATAATTTCGATCAAATATTTTATGAATATATATATTCAATACTCTTATAAAAAGATATACTACTCTTAATATTTAGGGTAGTATTTAATATTCAATTAAATAAAAGATATACTACTCTTATCTTTATTGACATGTATATTCAATACTCTTATATTGCACAACTTTTTTTTACAAAATAGCAAAATAATCTTATAAGTAAATAAGAATTCATATCATGAATAAAGTAAGACAACAATATATATAAGTTATTACTTATCGCTTACAATTTTATAATATAAAAAGATTATTTGATATTTTTTTATTTTTAAAATTATCTATTATTGAAATTTATGTCAAAAATAGCTGTTAATTTTTTTTTTATGTAGATAACCAAATATAAGTCTGATGAATTTCATCTTTTTGATTTGGAGAAAAATTCTAAATCATTGGTTGCATTCTAGAGTTTCTTTCCAAATGAAAATATCCAATAGATGAGAAAAAAGTTATAGATGCTTTGAGCTATTCAATGAAAAATTTGAAGTAATAAAATTTGATAATTCTCAAATGTTAGAGTAGTAATAGTAAAAGTATCTTCATTTCTTTGATATCTCTTTTTTTTTTATAAATATATCAATGGTTTTAAACTTACCTATAATTCAAGTGGCCAAATAAATTTCTATTATTAAAAATGTACTTAGTAAAAAGTGTAAATTATAATCTATAATCTTTATGAATATAAAAATTATATTTCGATTTAAAATAAGATATTTAATATTTAGAACAATAATACTAGTATTGTAACATTAATAATACAAAATTTTAATTAAATAGTTAAATAACAAAAAAAAAAAAAAACTAAATAAACAAAATAACGTATCATTACATACAAACATAACAAATAGTAGTAAACTAAGTAAATAATCAAATATATAAAAAATATAAACAAACAATCAAGCAACACTAATAGAAAAATAAATTAATTTATTTAAATCAAGAAAAAAAATTAAAGTATACTTTATCTATTTTATTATTTATTTATATATAATGTGTGACCATGTATTTTAATTGTTGGTTTAATAGTTCTTTAATAATTTTCTTGTAGTAGAAAGAAGAATAGAAAAGGAACATTTCTTATAAAAGAAAAATAGGGATCACTTGTTGAATTAGAATTTTTTTTAATCTGTAAAAAAAAAGTCAAAATCTCAAAAAGTAAAAGATAAAAAAAATTAAAGAGGCAAAGAAAAAGAATAGAAAACATTACCTAATGTGGTGCTACAAAAGTGAAAGTGCTTCTTTGAGTAGATAAGCGAGTGCATTGGGAAGAGAATAAAATTTATATTTTATTTTTTAAATAAGTTAGACTACAATATTTTCTTAATACAATACAAAAATATTTGAGTTTTTTTTATGGGTTTATACTAAATTATTAATGGATTGTATTTATAATTTAAAAAGGAGATTAATTTTTTTTTCTGAAAAAAGAAGACTGTAATATAATTTAAGAAAAATTATCTCTATAAAAAATTATTTTTTTTAACAAAAATTATAATTTGGGGGGAGACATTGTCCCCTTCCTTAGTGAGAGTCTCCGCCCGTGTTCACTTGGTCAAATTCCTATCTTGTCCATTATTTACAAGACTAAACGATTCAGTATCAAAATATTCGGTAAATACCTTTACCAAAATAATTCCTAGAATTCTTTACAGAACATCACATTCTTTCAACATTTGATATCAAATAATCAAATAATACCACATACTTTACCCGCACTTTTTAACAAAGCTTTTCTCGTGAAAAGCTTTTAACATTAATTTTATCTAAAACTCAAATGAGTTTCTTAAAATAAAGTATTATAATTTTTAACACACTCCACGAGTTATAATTAGCGGTACTATACGGGCATACGGCCGATCAACCTTTTCAGCGCATGTTAAAGCCCCACTTGGGGTATATCTATCTGGATTGCAGCTAGAATAATTCTCTCTGCCAGTCCCAAACAAATTAAAATAAAACAAAAATAATGCTCTGGTTCTAGGCATTATGTCACCGACTAAACGATCACTTATTATTGGGTATTTCCATCCATGTAGCAGCATCAGGGAACAAAAACCGTGGTTCAGGGTAATGGTAAATCACGGATTAAAATGTACACAGCTAGATTCCCACAAAAAATGAAATGCTATCTACAGGACAACCCGCTTGAGGCACATCTTTCAGTATAATGTTTTATACATTTCCTCGTGCATTCCTAATGGGGGATAGTAAGTGAAGTATACTTGAGAAATAAAAGGACATTCAAAACCCTATCAACATGGATCCAAGTAGTCTTGCATTTTCCAAATCGTCCATTATGGCAAAAGAACGGGAGCTATTATGTTTGCATGCTTATTGCATAATCCTACCAAAGAGAAACCGTAGTAACAGATTACAAGTAGTAAATCATAGAAACTATACACTTCTTCTCAAGGCTGATCTCATTTTCTACTGTCACACTCGCTCGAGCCATTCCCACGGTCAGACTGGTAAAGCAATTTGACTTAGAGGCTTGATCCGTCTCTGACAATATTCATTTTCAAGTTGTGCCGCTGAAATCTAAAAGAAAATAAAAATATGATGGATCAATGTATAAACAGGTCGAGAAGCTATGCTAATAGAACAAAATTTTAATCCGTACCACTTCTATCTGCTAGGTGTGTAACTGCTTATTGATGTTACAAGTTTGACTTTCCCATATTTGTGCCTCTATTTAAGAAGCATATATATACTTATCCAGGAACGCTGGTTAAAGGGGAATTATATGTACAGTACCAGAATAAAGGGAGTCATAAAAGAAATACGAGGAAATTAAACAGCAGCGTATTATTTAAGTAGATACAACTTTAATACAAATGATCCTCAAAGTATCTAATTAAGAATATGTCATCAATACTTGCAGTTGTCCTATGTAAAACCTAAATTTATTGAAGTCATACCTTGTCTTCCGAAAGTTTTTGAGGCTAGTTGACACTGTACTGAGGAGTATATCCTGTTAGTGTTATGAGAGCATGATCATCAACAGTACCACAAGGCAGGCCCCCATGATGGATACCTGCATTAAGTGATTAACAAAATTAACATAATGAAGATTCAACCGAAATTAGTGCATAAACAGACCACAATTTAGCAAATGCAGATGAAGTAGTTTAAAAGTCGGTACAATTTGAAAATAGCAGTTAAGTACCAGGCAGTAATAACAGTGAAGTAGTTTGGTGTAGTGTTTCACCGGATGTGTTTGTTGGCAAAATCTTAGCTGAAGCACGGTACTCTCTGGAAGAACTAGAAGTTGAAGCGCTTTCCTTGAGCTTCTCATGTCTACAAGGTCGAAATGTTCAAAATAAGATGGCATTAAAAATAACCAAGACTAAAACTAACAGAAATTGTACACGAACGGCATTTGTATGTCAACATACATTTGGTCTTTGGACGAAGAATTTAGATTATTGCATTTCATAATAGGTTTATATTTTTTAGGTCCTCTTCCTTTAAAAATTCTTAATGTCTGATTATTCTGATTTCCATAATTGTCAGGGGATCCAAATTGGTTCGTCTTCATGTATCTCTGGCCCTTGGTTTGGTTCTTCCTTTGTTGTTGATCATTACTCTTCGGAGGACTATTATCCTGAAATTAAAATATCGTAAGGTATGGTAATCATATCTAGCACCGTTCATCATCACAGTCAGGCAATAAAGTATCAGAAAATGTAGAACATTTAGTATGTAGCATGTAACAGAATTTGAAACGAAGATGCAGTAAACTATTATCAATAGTTCCTCACTTTCATGTCTTCAAACTTGTCATGCTTCCACCTCGGTTCATCTGTGCAGTTGTCCCACAATTTTATTCCAGTGACAATGCCCCTGGATGACAGCAATTATTCAAGGGGAATCCATGAACATACATATGCCACATTAAATACCGTTAATGTACTAAAATTAATGCACAATGTAGAATTATGAATTCTCGCTATTGTTTTACGGAGAACAATAAAAAAGGAGAAAAAGAGGGAGGGGGATCAACAAGAAACGAAGATCAAAGGGTTTTTGTTATCTGAGAAAAACACTGCTCAATATTATTTGAAGGCACTGAAAAGATACAATACAAATATATAATTAAATGTTAATGTAACAATATGAGAAAGAAGTTAAGTAGAATTAACATAGCTCTATTACATCTAATGCCATTCCCTACTAGTAGATCTAAACCATCATCAAAATGCATTCATAACAATAATTAGCGTTTCTCTTTAAAGAAATCAAGAAAGATTGAATTTGGTGGAAGAATCTTTGAAAATCTTAACAAGTGCGTTACAGAAACCTTTAAAAGCATGAATAGAAGCATGTGTAAGCATTTGTTTTAAAACTTGAAGCACGAAATCAAGCAGGTAATTGCAGTAATCAGATCGAGCTTGAATTCAGAGTGAAACGGTACAAACAAATTAAAGTATTTGAATAGATCATAAAATCAGAGCATAATCAATAATCGTTAGTGAAAAAGGAGAAAGAATGATGGCAAAAATACCTGCGCGTGCGGTAGCGGCGGCGGGGACTTAGAAAGCGATCGTCGTGCATGTAGAACGAACCATGCGTAGGCACGTAAGCGTCGTCGCGAACAGTAGTCTCCTTCTCTTTCTTCATAGTCACACGATGTAGAGTTTCTTGAAGCTCTTCTTCATCTCCTTGGCTCATTTCTTCGAGCTCTTCTTCGAAAACAACTTTCTCTCCAAGTTCTTGGTACCACTCCGGTGAACCTTCGCCGCCGCCGTCAGATTCATTTGGAGGATGAAGATGAGCAAAGCACGGCCGGCACTTTTCTGTGAGCCCATCGTGGCTGTATTCTTGGTCTTCATCGTCACTTGCTTCAATCCTCCGTGCCATCCACCACGGCGCTGAGACTCCATCGGCGTCGCTCTCATACTCAATCGATTTGGTTTGCTCTGAATCGTCCGCCATAGATCACAGAATGTTGCGATAGAGGTATCTCGAATCCTCTACTCTCTGAGGTTTGTGAGTACGATTTAGGAACAGAGGAAGCGAAGAGGAGCGGGTTAGAAACGTGTGAGAGGGAGGAAGGGAGTGTTGGCGCTGAATGGAGGGAAAACAGAATGTTAGTTGAGCCCGTTGGTTGTGGCCCGCGCCATAACTCATCTGAAAATTATATGGGTCTCGCTCTATTTTTCTAAGAAAATTTGTTTTAAAAGAACCTTAAAGGAGATTTAATTATTAAAAGAGACATATTTTTATTAAAATTATTTAAAAAATTGTTTAATAAAATGAATAATATTATACATTTAATTTTTTTATGAATAAAGTCTAAATAAATTAAATAATAAGATTTAAAAAAATATTAGTCATAATTAATTCTTGTTATATTCGATGAATTTAATTAAATATAATTAACAAAAAAATTTAAATATTCTAATAGAATATTTAATAAAAAAATTATATTTATTTTATTAAAGAGATAAATATATTTGTATATTATTTTTTTATTTATTTCTCTTTTAGAGACATATTTTACTTTAATTGATTTTTTTTCTTCTTTATAACTATGTCTTTATACATCAAATTAATTTCTAAGTCTTATTTTGCTTTCTATTTAAATTTTAGGGAGATGTTAGGGGGACAATGATTTTGGGAACAATATGAACAACGGGCCTTAATAGTTAGCCCAATTAGATTAATAAAATAGGTATACTAATAAACACTCTATTTCTTAAATCCTAATTTTAATTATCTTAACTAATACCATTGTAATCATCCCATCCACTCCCCTTTCTTTGACCAAACAGTCAAAACCTTTCCCCTTCCCTAACTTTCAAACACCCTTCAGGAAAGGAAACGTTAGCCTTTTCTCCCCGCTATTTCGAACGGCATTGACGAAGGAGGACCTTTCCCATTAGCCGCTACTTTTTTTTGTTGCTACCCGTAGTTCATCCTGCCAATCGCCGTACCGAGCATCCGCCAGCGCCTCCATTGCGAAGACCACAAGCAGCAGAGGAGAATCCCTGGCCCCCTCGAGTGGAAGTCGCCCAGAAACCCCAGCGTTGGCCTTTAACCGCAGTTTCCCTGGGTTGTAGCCTTTGCATGTTCGCCTTTGTTGGAGTCATTACCGGGTGCAACAAGAGAAGCCGTGTGGTGTGTTTCTCCTCCAAGATTGAAGGTCAGAGAACCGATAACCGTATATTGAATGTTTATATGTTTACAGTAACTTTTATGTTCTGGCTGCTTAGAAGGGTTTTGTTGCTTTCGGAGATTCCTGGGTCTGTTAGACTTATCCTTTTGTTTGTGAACGTAATGTAGTGGGGAGGAATAATGATACGTACATGTTTACGAGCATCCGGGTTTCCGCGTCTTGTATTTTAACGAGTTACAGTATTTGCCTTTGTTTTGCCTTCGGTTATTAGTAAGTTAGCAATTCTTCTGAGGCACGTGCTATGAATATGTTGCTTTGTGAGTTGTTTAATGAATCTAGATAGGATGGTCAATTTATTCGTTAGCATATGGTTGAAATTTTTTCCCAGGTGTTCGTAACTTGGTTGATGATGTTTAAATTTTTTTTTTTCATTCCAAAACCTCACCTAAGAGGCTGTTAAAATTTAGAAATTGTTAAATACTCTGATTATGAATATTTGATAAAGAAGAGATTTGCTTGAATTGGAATCCTGTTGGTTTATTTAACATAAAAATTGTAAGTATAATTTGGGATAAATTTACTTTTTTCTAGTGTTAGCTAAAAGTGTATTTTAATTCATCCTCAAATGTCCACTTGCATTTTGATCCATTTGATTGGAATGGATATAAGTAAAAGTACTTTTGGCGTTGAATCTAACTGTACAAAGACTATATTTATATGTTGATCAGCATTTTTTGATAACCATCCCAATCAATATTAGGACTTGTTTTGGTGACTTACGTAATTAGAACTTCAATTTTTAATTGCTATGCTTACAAGGATCTTGTTTAACATTTAATTTATTTTTTTTAACTGGCTATGTACTCTTACTCAATCGACTGTGGGGTGTTATGTTGTTGATTTTGAAATGTTTATTTTTTTTTAAATTATAGCATGAATAATAATATCAAATGGTTCATGTTTCCTTGGATTAAGGCAAAGATGTTTGAAATTTGTTGGAGCCTGGCTTAAAATTTTAGTGTTGTTTTCTTTGTCTGTTTCTGGTTCATATGATGGACCGTTAATTTCTATAAATAACGGGTGTTCAATTTTGTAAGAAAGTATGTATTGAAAAAATGTTGCGAAATCTGATTATATTAGGACTTGTTTTGGTGATTTAGGTTCTTAGAATTTCAATTTTTTAAAGCAGCCACGCTTGCAAGGACCTTTTGTAATTTGAATTTTTTTAAAAATGCCTATGTACTCTTACTGCACAAGACTGTGCGTGTTATCCCTTTGTACTCTTACTGCCTATGTACTCTCACTACATTGTAATTCTCATTTTATTCATTAACCCATGTTTAAAAATTTTTCCCAGGTGTTGGCAAGTTGGTTGACAAAGTTAAAAATATTTTTTTTTCATTCCAAAACCTAACCTAAGAGTCTGTCAAAATTTAGAAACTGTTAAATACTCTAATTATGAATATTTGATATAGAAGAGATAGGCTTGAATTGGAATCCTGTTGGTTTATTTTAAGAAAAAATTGAAAGTATAATTTTGGATTTATGGACAATGTTCTAGTATTAGCTAAAAGTGTATTTTACTTAATCCTTACATGTCCACTTGCATTTGATACATTTGATTGGAATGGATGTAAGTGAAAGTATTATTGGCGTTGAGTCTAACCGTGCAAAGACTATATTTACATGTTTGATCAACTTATTTGATAACCATCGCAGTCAATATTAGGTGTTGTTTTGGTGACTTACGTAATTAGAACTTCAAAATTTAATAACTATGCTTCCAAGGAACTTGTTTAACATTTAATTTTTTTTTTTAAATTTCTATGTACTCTTACTGCACACGACTGTAGGGTGTTATGCTGTTGATTTTGATATGTTTCTTTTTTTAAATTATAGCATGGATATTAATATCAGATGGTTAATGGATCTTTGAATTAAGGCAAACATGTTTGAATTTCATTGGAGCCATGCTTGATATTTTAGTTTTTGTTTTCGTTGCGAAAGCTGGGTATATTAGGACTTGTTTTGGTGATTTAGGTACTTAGCAGTTCAATTTTTTAAGTAGCTACGCTTGCAAGGACCTTTTTTAACTTGAATTTTTTCTAAACTGCCTATTTACTCTTACTGCACACGACTCTGGGTGTTAGGCCTTTGTACTCTTACTTCCTATATACTCTCACTATATTTTAATTCTCATTTTATTCATTAACGTATGGTTGAAAATTTTTTCGAGATGTTTACAAGTTGGTTGACAAAGTTAAAAAAAAAAATTTTCATTCCAAAACCTAACTTAAGAGGCTGTCAAAATTTATAAACGGTTAAATACTCTGATTATTTTAAATTTTTATATATAAGAGATAGGCTTGAATTGGAATCCTGTGGGTATATTTTAAGAAAAAATTGAAAGTATAATTTTGGATCTATTGACAATGTTCTAGTATTAGCTAAAAGCGTATTTTACTTAATCCTCACATGTCCACTTGCATTTGATTCATTTTATTGTAATGGATGTAAGTGAAAGTACTATTGGCGTTGAGTCAAACCGTGCAAAGACTCTATTTACATGTTGATCAGCATATTTGATAACCATCGCAATCAATATTAGGTGTTGTTTTAGTGACATACGTAATTAGAACTTCAAATTTAATAACTATACTTCCAAGGACCTTGTTTAACATTTAATTTTTTTTTAAATTGGTATGTACTCTTACTGCACACGATTGTGGGGTGTTATGCTGTTGAATTTGATATGTTTCTTTTTTAAATTATAGCATGGATAGTAATATCAGATGGTTAATGGATCCTTGGATTAAGGAAAACATGTTAGAAATTCGTTGGAGCCATGCTTGATATTTTAGTTTTGTTTTTGTTGTCTGTTTCTGGTTCATTTTATTGATCGTTAATTTCTATAAATTACGGGTGTTCAATTTTGTAAGAAAGGATGAATCCTTGGATTAAAGCAAACATGTTTGAAATTTGATGGAGCTTGTGCTTGATATTTTAGTATTCTTTTCTTTATATCTTTCCTGGTTCATTTGATTCACCTTTAATTTCAATAAGTTATGGATGTTCAATTTTGACGAAAAGATTGATGCAAAAAATGAGATGGCTTTTAGCGGTGGCTTAAGTAGATATGAGTAAGACTGGTTGTAAAAACTATAGTTGCATCATGTATCATGTCTAGGTATGTATGAATATATAATTATCAACCTTGGATATTGTAGAAAATCGTTTTAAAATTTAGATAATACTACATAGTTAGACAGAAACATATTTTGTTTCTTTTTGAAATTTTGCTAAATAATACGAGCAGACTAATATAATATATGAAGGTGAAACAATTTACGTTTTTTAGTTGACCTACAGTAGCTATGAAGGATTTGTTTTCTATTAATAATTTACAGTGTTAATAAAAATAAGTAATTGTTAGCAAGAATTGGATGGGTTCATATTGTAATCGGAAGGCCAAATTTTTAACTCATTATTTTATATGGAGCATGTTATGGCCAATGTCAAACTCTTTGCTGTTTACTTGAATTGCGCAGAACGTTTTGTTGGGCTGCCAGTGATTTCTTTTTTTTTTTTTGTTGGTTGTTTTTTCAATTATAGTAAAATGATAATGTGTGTTATGTATCAAGACTTATGGTTGAATGTTTCCTGACAGGCAAGAACCTGTTTTGATTTTCACCTGCTGAACCGCATTTTAATGGGGAAAAAGGTAAGCAGTAGTTTGTGTTAACAAATGTTTGATTCTTTTTATTTCTAATAACTTGTATTGTGTTGTTTAACAGAAATTAGTGGAGACGCGCTGTTCTCCATGCTACATCAACGGGATGATAACCCACTTGCAAGAAATGAATGCCAATGCGAAGCTAGCTGAGATAGATTCTATTGGGTTTGGCTTTGTGAAGCAGATTCCTCGCTGGGCAGTCAAGCAGACGATAATGATTCAACTGGCCAGGGCTTATGACGTGGAGACAGACACACTTATAGTAGATGTCGGCGACATTCCAGTTAGTTCTGAGTTAATAGGAAGGGCGTTAGGGATACCCTCCAATGGTCAGCTCCTTATATTAAATTGTGAAATTGTTGTCATATATTTTGCTGTGGGTTTTTGATGAGCGGATAATTTATACGCTTTTTGGCATTGTTTTTAGTATGTTTTTAGTAGAATCTAGTTACTTTTAGGGATGTTTTTATTAGTTTTTATGTTAAATTCACATTTCTGGATTTTACTATGAGTTTGTGTGTTTTTCTGTGATTTCAGGTATTTTCTGGCTGAAATCGAGGGACTTGAGCAAAAATCAGATTCAGAGGTTGAAGAAGGACTGTTGATGCTGTTGGATTCTGACCTCCCTACACTCAAAGTGGATTTTCTGGAGCTACAGAACTCAAAACGGCGCGCTTCCAATTGCGTTGGAAAGTAGACATCTAGGGCTTTTCTGCAATGTATAATAGTCCATACTTTGAACGAGTTTAAACGACGTAAAAGGGCGTTAAACGCCAGTTCTACGCTGCTGTCTAGAGTTAAACGCCAGAAACAAGTCACAAACCAGAGTTGAACGCCAGAAATACGTTACAACCTGGCGTTCAACTCCAAAAAGAGCCTCTGCACGTATAACATTCAAGCTCAGCCCAAGCACACACCAAGTGAGCCCCGGAAGTGGATTTATGCATCAATTACTTACTTCTGTAAACCCTAGTAGCTAGTTTATTATAAATAGGACTTTTTACTATTGTATTAGACATCTTGGGACGCCTGGTTCTTAGATCAGAGGGGCTGGCCATTCGGCCATGCCTGGACCTTTCACCTATGTATTTTCAACGGTAGAGTTTCTACACTCCATAGATTAAGGTGTGGAGCTCTGCTGTTCTTCAAGAATTAATGCAAAGTACTACTGTTTTTCTATTCAATTCAAGTTATTCCGCTTCTAAGATATTCATTCGCACTTCAACCTGAATGTGATGAACGTGACAATCATCATCATTCCCTATGAACGCGTGCCTGACAACCACTTCCGTTCTACCTTAGATTGAATGAGTATCTCTTGGATCTCTTAATCAGAATCTTCGTGGTATAAGCTAGATTGATGGCGGCATTCATGAGAGTCCGGAAAGTCTAAACCTTGTCTGTGGTATTCCGAGTAGGACTCTGGGATTGAATGACTGTGACGAACTTCAAACTCGCGATTGCTGGGCGTAGTGACAGACGCAAAAGGAGGGTGAATCCTATTCCAGCATGATCGAGAACCTCAGATGATTAGCCGTGCTGTGACAGAGCATTTGGACCATTTTCACAAGAGGATGGGATGCAGCCATTGACAAGGGTGATGCCTCCAGACGATTAGCCATGCAGTGACAGCGCTTCGGACCATTTTCCAGAGAGGATCAAAAGTAGCCATTGACATCGGTGATGTCCTTACATAAAGCCAGCCATGGAAAGGAGTAAGATTGATTGGATGAAGACAGCAGGAAAGCAGAGGTTCAGAGGAACGAATGCATCTCTATACGCTTATCTGAAATTTTAACCAATGAATTACATAAGTATTTCTATCCTTATTTTATGTTTACTTCTTATTTAATTTCGAAAACTCCATAACCTTTTGATATCCGCCTGACTGAGATTTACAAGGTGACCATAGCTTGCTTCATACCAACAATCTCCGTGGGATCGACCCTTACTCGCGTAAGGTTTATTACTTGGACGACCTAGTGCACTTGCTGGTTAGTTGTGCGAAGTTGTGATAAAAAGTTGAGATTACAATTGAGCGTACCATGTTGATGGCGCCATTGATGATCACAATTTCGTGCACCAAGTTTTTGGCGCCGTTGCCGGGGATTGTTCGAGTTTGGACAACTGACGGTTCATCTTGTTGCTCAGATTGGGTAACTTTCTTTTCGTTTTCTTTTCAAAAAATTTTCAAAAAATCTTTCAAAAATTTCTCCTTTGTTTTCGAAAAAAAAAAATTTTTAAATAAAAATATTTTCAAAAATATATTTTTCTTCAGAATTTTTAAGAATGAATTCTAGAGTTTCATGAAGCATGTTGAAGCATGCTGGCTATAAAACCATGTCTAAATTCTTTTGGACAGAGGTTTTGGCTTAAAATTGAATGAATTACTCCCATATTCATGCTAAAGCTTGACTGGCTATTAAGCCATGTCTAACCCTCAGATTGGAGCTTTAGATTAAGATTGTAAGATTCCTGGAATTCATATTAAAAATTTTGGAATCCTTATTTTTCTTTTTCAAATGATTTTCGAAAAAAATATAAAATAAAAATACAAAAAAAATCATAAAATCATAAAAATCAAAAATATTTTTTGTGTTTCTTGTTTGAGTCTTGAGTCAACTTCAAGTTTGGTGTCAATTGCATACTCATCTTGCATTTTTCAAAAATTGCATTCATGCATTGCATTCATCATGATCTTCAAATTGTTCTTGATAAAACCTTCTTGATTGATCTTCATATTATATTGTTTTGTGTTGTATGATGTTTTTCATATGCATTCTTGAATTCTTAGTGCCTAAGCATTAAAGATTTCTAAGTTTGGTGTCTTGCATGTTTTCTTTGCATTAAAAATTTTTCAAAAATATGTTTTTGATGTTCATCATGATCTTCAAAGTGTTCTTGGTGTTCATCTTGACATTCATAGCATTTTTGCATGCATTTATTGTTTTGATCCAAAATTTTCATGCATTGCATCATTTTCATGTTTTTTTTCTCTCTCATCATTAAAAATTCAAAAATAAAAAAAAATATCTTCCCCTTTTTCTCTCTTAAAATTTCGAAAATTAGATTTGACTTTTTCAAAAATTTTTAAAATCTAGTTGTTTTTATGAGTCAAATCAAATTTTCAATTTAAAAATCTTATCTTTTTCAAAAAAAAATCAAATCTTTTTCACTTTTCTTATTTATTTTCGAAAATTTTAAAAATATTTTTCAAAAAAAATCTTTTTTTATCACATAATTTTCAAAAATAACACCATCAATTAATGTTTTGATTCAAAAATTTCAAGTTTGTTACTTACTTGTTAAGAAAGATTCAAACTTTAAGTTTTAGAATCATATCTTGTGATTTCTTGTGAATCAAGTCATTAATTGTGATTTTAAAAATCAAATCTTTTTCAAAACTAATTTCAATCATATCTTTTCAAGAATATCTTCTTATCTTATCTTTTTCAAAATTTGATTTTAAAATATCTTTTCTAACTTCTCATCTTCTTATCTTTTCAAAATTGATTTTCAAATTTGTTTCAACTAACTAACTAACTTTTTGTTTGTTTCTTATCTCTTTCAAAACTACCTAACTAACTCTCTCTCTCTAATTTTTGAAAATATCTTCCCTCTTTTTCAAAAATTCTTTTTAATTAACTAATTATTTTAATTTTTGATTTTAATTTTCGAAAATTACTAACCTTTTTCAAAAACTATTTTCGAAAATCACTAACCCTTTTTCAAAAATAATTTTCGAAAATCCTTCTCCCTCATCTCCTTCTAATTATTTATTCATCTACTAACACTTCTCTTCATCTCACATCACTGCTCCTATCCTTACCTTTGTGTTTGGATTCTTCATTCTTCTTCACCCCTATTCCTTTTCTTCTTCTACTAACAATAAGGAACCTCTTTACTGTGACATAGAGGATTCCTCTTCTTTTCTTGTTCTCTTCTCTTTCTTATGAGCAGGAACAAGGAAAAGGCATTCTTGTTGAAGCTGATCCAGAACCTGAAAGGACTCTGAAGAGGAAACTAAGAGAAGCTAAATTACAACAATCCAGAGACAACCTTATTGAAAATTTCAAACAAGTAAAGGAGATGGCAGCCGAACCCAACAACAATAATGCAAGGAGAATGCTTGGTGACTTTACTGCACCAAATTCCAATTTACATGGAAGAAGCATCTCCATTCCTGCCATTGGAGCAAACAACTTTGAGCTGAAACCTCAATTAGTTTCTCTGATGCAGCAGAACTGCAAGTTTCATGGACTTCCATCTGAAGATCCTTTTCAGTTCTTAACTGAATTCTTGCAGATATGTGATACTGTTAAGACTAATGGAGTAGATCCTGAAGTCTACAGGCTCATGCTTTTCCCTTTTGCTGTAAGAGACAGAGCTAGAGTGTGGTTGGACTCTCAACCCAGAGATAGCCTGAACTCTTGGGATAAGCTGGTCACGGCTTTCTTAGCCAAGTTCTTTCCTCCTCAAAAGCTGAGCAAGCTTAGAGTGGATGTTATAAACCTTCAGATAGAAGGAAGGTGAATCCCTCTATGAAGCTTGGGAGAGATACAAGCAACTGACCAAAAAGTGTCCTTCTGACAGGCTTTCAGAATGGACCATCCTGGATATATTCTATGATGGTCTGTCTGAACTAGCTAAGATGTCATTGGATACTTCTGCAGGTGGATCCATTCACCTAAAGAAAATTCCTGCAGAAGCTTAAGAACTCATTGACATGGTTGCTAATAACCAGTTCATGTACACTTCTGAGAGGAATCCTGTGAGTAATGGGACACCTTAGAAGAAGGGAGTTCTTGAAATTGATACTCTGAATGCCATATTGGCTCAGAACAAAATATTGACTCAGCAAGTCAATATGATTTCTCAGAGTCTGAATGGAATGCAAGTTGCATCCAACAGTACTCAAGAGGCATCTTCTGAAGAAGAAGCTTATGATCCTGAAAACCCTACAATAGCAGAGGTAAATTATATGGGTTAACCTTATGGAAACACCTATAACCCATCATGGAGAAATCATCCAAATTTCTCATGGGAGGATCAAAAGCCTCAACAAGGCTTTAATAATGGTGGAAGAAATAGGTTTAACAATAGTAAACCTTTTCCATCATCCACTCAGCAACAGACAGAGAACTCTGAACAAAATACCTCTAATTTAGCAAACTTAGTCTCTGATCTATCTAAGGCCACTGTGAGTTTCATGAATGAAACAATGTCATCCATTAGAAATTTGGAGGCACAAGTGGGCCAGCTGAGTAAAAAGATCACTGAACTCCCTCCTAGTACTCTCCCAAGCAATACAGAAGAAAATCCAAAAGGAGAGTGCAAGGCCATTGAATTAATCACCATGGCCGAACCTGTGAAGGAAGGAGAGGACGTGAATCCCAAGGAGGAAGACCTCCTGGGACGTCCAGTGATCAATAAGGAGCTTGCCTTTGAGGAACCAAAGGGATCTGAGACTTATCTAGAGACCATAGAGATTCCATTGAACCTCCTTATGCCATTCATGAGCTCTGATGAGTATTCCTCTTCTGAAGAGAATGAGGATGTTACTGAAGAGCAAGCTGCCAAGTTTCTTGGTGCAATCATGAAGCTGAATGCCAAATTATTTGGTATTGAGACTTGGGAAGATGAACCTCCCTTGTTCACCAATGAACTAAGTGATCTGGATCAACTGACATTGCCTCAGAAGAAACAGGATCCTGGAAAGTTTGTAATACCTTGTACCATAGGCAACATGATCTTTGAAAAGGCTCTGTGTGACCTTGGTTCTGTAATAGAGAAACTGGGAATCTATGGGGTGCAAGCCACTAAAATCTCATTAGAGATGGCAGACAATTCAAGAAAATAGGCTTATGGACAAGTAGAGGACGTGCTAGTAAAGGATGAAGGCCTTTACATCCCTGCTGATTTCATAGTCCTAGACACTGGGAAGGATGAGGATGAATTCATCATCCTTGGAAGACCCTTCCTAGCCACAGCAAGAGCTGTTTTTGATGTGGACAGAGGAGAATTGATCCTTCAATTAAATGAGGACAACCTTGTGTTTAAAACCCAAGGATCTCTCTCTGTACCCATGGAGAGGAAGCACAATAAGCTTCTCTCATTGCAGAGTCAACCAGAGCCCCCACAGTCAAACTCTAAGTTTGGTGTTGGGAGGCCACAACCAAACTCTAAGTTTGGTGTTGGAGAGTATCAACAATGCTCTGAACACCTGTGAGGCTCCATGAGAGCCCACTGTCAAACTATTGACATTAAAAAAGCGTTTATTGGGAGGCAACCCAATTTTTATCTAATTTCTATTTTTATTGTTTTTCATGTTTTATTAGGTTCATGATCATGTGGAGTCACAAAATAAATATAAAAATTGAAAACAGAATCAAAAACAGCAGAAGAAAAATCACACCCTGGAGGAAGACCTTACTGGCGTTTAAACGCCAGTAAGAAGCATTTGGCTGGCGTTCAATGCCAGAACAGAGCATGGTTCTGGCACTGAACGCCCAAAATGGGCAGCATCTGGGCGTTTGAACGCCAGAATTGCACCCTGGAGAAGAGTTGGCACTGAACGCCCAGAACAAGCATGGTTCTGGCGTTCAACGCCAGAAATGGGCAACAAATGGGCGTTCAACGCCCAGAACAAGCACCAATCTGGCGCTGAACACCCAGAGTTGTATGCAAGGGCATTTTGCATGCCCAATTTGGTGCAAGGTTGTAAATCCTTGAACACCTCAGGATCTGTGGACCCCACAGGATCCCCACCTACCTCCACTCACTTCTTCTCACCCCTCTTTCACACAATCCCATAAACACTCTTCCCCAAAACTCTTCACCAATCACCTCAATCTCTCTTCCCTATCACCACTTCACCACTCACATCCATCCACTTTTCCCCATAAACCTACCTCATAAACTCCACCTACCTTCAAAATTCAAAATCAATTTCCCACCCAAACCCACCCTTATGGCCGAACCTTACCCCCCTCCCTTCCCTATATATAGCCCTCCATTCTTCCTCATTTTCACACAACACAACCCTCTCTTCTCTTCTTGGGCGAATACACCACTCCCCCTCTCCTCCATATTTTCTTCTTCTTCTTCATCTATTCTTTCTTTTCTTGCTCGAGGGCGAGCAACATTCTAAGTTTGGTGTGGTAAAAGCATAAGCTTTTTGTTTTTCCATTACCATTGATGGCACCTAAGACCAGAGAATCCTCTAGAAAAGGGAAAGGGAAGACAAAAGCTTTCACCTCCGAGTCATGGGAGATGGAAAGATTCATCTCCAAAGCTCATCAAGACCACTTCTATCATATTGTGGCCAAGAAGAAGGTGATCCCTGAGGTCCCTTTCAAGCTCAAGAAGAATGAGTATCCGGAGATCCGACATGAAATCCAAAGAAGAGGTTGGGAAGTTCTAACAAACCCCATCCAACAAGTCGGCATCCTAATGGTTCAAGAGTTCTATGCCAATGCATGGATCACTAGGAACCATGAACAAAGTAAGAACCCGGACCCAAAGAATTATCTCACCATGGTTCGGAGGAAATACTTAGATTTTAGCCCGAAAAATGTGAGGTTGGCGTTTAACTTGCCTATGATGCAAGGAGATGCACGCCCCTACACTAGAAGGGTCAACTTTAATCAAAGGTTGGACCAAGTCCTCATGGACATATGTGTGGAAGGAGCTCAATGGAAGATTGACTCCAAAGGCAAGCTGGTTCAACTAAGAAGACTGGACCTCAAGGCTGTGGCTAGAGGATGGTTGGAGTTCATCCAACGCTCCATCATCCCCACTAGCAACCGATCTGAAGTTACTGTGGATCGGGCCATCATGATTCATAGCATCATGATTGGAGAGGAAGTAGAAGTTCATGAAGTCATCTCTCTTGAACTCTACAAAATGGCCGAAAAGTCCCCCCCCCCATGGCAAGGCTAGCTTTGCCTCATCTTATTTGCCAGCTATGTTACTCAGCTGGAGCTTTCATAGAAGGAGACATTCTCATTGAGGAAGAGAAGCCCATCACTAAGAAAAGGATGGAGCAAGCAAGAGAGCCCATTCATGGAGCTCAAGAGGCGCAGGAAGCTCATCACCATGAGATCCCGGAGATGCCTCAAATGCATTTTCCTCCATAAAACTATTGGGAGCAAATCAACACCTCCCTAGGAGAATTAAGTTCCAACATGGGATAACTAAGGGTGGAACATCAAGAGCACTCCATCATCCTTCATGAAATTAGAGAAGATCAAAAAGCAATGAGGGAGGAGCAACAAAGACAAGGAAGAGACATAGAAGAGCTCAAGGACATCATTGGTTCCTCAAGAAGGAAACGCCACCATCACTAAGGTGGACTCATTCCTTGTTCTTATATTCTCTGTTTTTCATTTTCTATGATAAGTGCTTATCTAAGTTTGTGTCTTATTACATGATCATTAGTATTTAGTAACTATGCCTTAAAGTAGTGAATATGAATCCATCACCTCTCTTAAATGAAAACTGTTTTAATTCAAAAGAACAAGAAGTACATGAGTTTCGAATTTATCCTTGAACTTAGTTTAATTATATCGATGTGGTGACAATGCTTCTTGTTTTCTGAATGAATGCTTGAACAGCGCATATGTCTTTTGAAGTTGTTGTTTAAGAATGTTAAATATGTTGGCTCTTGAAAGAATGATGACAAGGAGACATGTTATTTGATAATCTGAAAAATCATAAAAATGATTCTTGAAGCAAGAAAAAGCAGCAAAGAACAAAGCTTGCAGAAAAAAAAAGAAAAAAAAATAGCGAAAAAAAAATATAGAAAGAAAAAGAAAAAAGCAAGAGCAAAAAGCCAATAACCCTTAAAACCAAAAGGCAAGGGCAAATAAAAAGGATCCCAAGGCTTTGAGCATCAGTGGATAGGAGGGCCTAAAGGAATAAAATCCTGGTCTAAGCGGCTAAACCAAGCTGTCCCTAACCATGTGCTTGTGGCGTGAAGGTGTCAAGTGAAAACTTGAGACTGAGCGGTTAAAGTCAGGGTCCAAAGCAAAAAAAAAGAGTGTGCTTAAGAACCCTGGACACCTCTAATTGGGGACTTTAGCAAAGCTGAGTCACAATCTGAAAAGGTTCACCCAATTATGTGTCTGTGGCATTTATGTATCCGGTGGTAATACTGGAAAACAAAGTGCTTAGGGCCACGGCCAAGACTCATAAAATAGCTGTGTTCAAGAATCATCATACTGAACTAGGAGAATCAATAACACTATCTGAACTCTGAGTTCCTATAGAAGCCAATCATTCTGAACTTCAATGGATAAAGTGAGATGCCAAAACTATTCAAGAGGCAAAAAAACTACAAGTCCCGCTCATCTGATTGGAGCTATGTTTCATTGATAGTTTGGAATTTATAGTATATTCTCTTCTTTTTATCCTATTTGATTTTCAGTTGCTTGGGGACAAGCAACAATTTAAGTTTGGTGTTATGATGAGCGGATAATTTATACGCTTTTTGGCATTGTTTTTAGTATGTTTTTAGTAGAATCTAGTTACTTTTAGGGATGTTTTTATTAGTTTTTATGTTAAATTCACATTTCTGGATTTTACTATGAGTTTGTGTGTTTTTCTGTGATTTCAGGTATTTTCTGGCTGAAATCGAGGGACTTGAGCAAAAATCAGATTCAGAGGTTGAAGAAGGATTGCTGATGCTGTTGGATTCTGACCTCCCTGCACTCAAAGTGTATTTTCTGGAGCTACAGAACTCAAAATGGCGCGCTTCTAATTGCGTTGGAAAGTAGACATCCAGGGCTTTCCAGCAATATATAATAGTCCATACTTTGAACGAGTTTAGATGACGTAAAAGGGCGTTGAACGCCAGTTCTACGCTGTTGTCTAGAGTTAAACGCCAGAAACAAGTCACAAACCAGAGTTGAACGCCAGAAATACGTTACAACCTGGCGTTCAACTCCAGAAAGAGCCTCTGCACGTGTAACATTCAAGCTCAGCCCAAGCACACACCAAGTGGGCCCCGGAAGTGGATTTATGCATCAATTACTTACTTCTGTAAACCCTAGTAGCTAGTTTATTATAAATAGGACTTTTTACTATTGTATTAGACATCTTGGGACGCCTGGTTCTTAGATCAGAGGGGCTGGCCATTCGGCCATGCCTGGACCTTTCACCTATGTATTTTCAACGGTAGAGTTTCTACACTCCATAGATTAAGGTGTGGAGCTCTGCTGTTCTTCAAGAATTAATGCAAAGTACTACTGTTTTTCTATTCAATTCAAGTTATTCCGCTTCTAAGATATTCATTCGCACTTCAACCTGAATGTGATGAACGTGACAATCATCATCATTCCCTATGAACGCGTGCCTGACAACCACTTCCGTTCTACCTTATATTGAATGAGTATCTCTTGGATCTCTTAATCAGAATCTTCGTGGTATAAGCTAGATTGATGGCGGCAGTTATGAGAGTCCAGAAAGTCTAAACCTTGTCTGTGGTATTCCGAGTAGGACTCTGGGATTGAATAACTGTGACGAACTTCAAACTCGCGATTGCTGGGCGTAGTGACAGACGCAAAAGGAGGGTGAATCCTATTCCAGCATGATCGAGAACCTCAGATGATTAGCCGTGCTGTGACAGAGCATTTGGACCATTTTCACAAGAGGATGGGATGTAGCCATTGACAAGGGTGATGCCTCCAGACGATTAGCCATGCAGTAACAGCGCATCGGACCATTTTTCAGAGAGGATCAAAAGTAGCCATTGACAACGGTGATGTCCTTACATAAAGCCAGCCATGGAAAGGAGTAAGATTGATTGGATGAAGACAGCAGGAAAGCAGAGGTTCAGAGGAACGAATGCATCTCTATACGCTTATCTGAAATTCTAACCAATGAATTACATAAGTATTTCTATCCTTATTTTATGTTTACTTCTTATTTAATTTTGAAAACTCCATAACCTTTTGATATCCGCCTGACTGAGATTTACAAGGTGACCATAGCTTGCTTCATACCAACAATCTCCGTGGGATCGACCCTTACTCGCGTAAGGTTTATTACTTGGACGACCTAGTGCACTTGCTGGTTAGTTGTGCGAAGTTGTGATAAAAAGTTGAGATTACAATTGAGCGTACCATGTTGATGGCGCCATTGATGATCACAATTTCGTGCACCAGTTTTGCTCTTAGGTATGGTTAAATTTATTCTATTTGCTTGTTTCAATATGAAATGTAGGGGTTGACATTCCGAAAATAGAAAAAAAAATCCAGCTCACCGGGAAATCAAAGAGCAATTTAAAAAGAAGACAACCACTCAACTGCGCGACTTTGTTTATGCCTGTCCTATGGAAACAGAAGCGGATAGGATTAATTTTAGAAGGTACTTCATATTGGTGGTCTTAAAGACGTTCCTGTGTCCAACCAGCCAACAAACAATTTTTGCATGGCACATTCCTCCAATTTTGGATGTCTCAGATCCAAGTAAATTTAACTGGGCACAGAAGACATTCAAGTGGCTAGGGAAGGTGATTGAAACACACCAAAATAAGAAGCTTGAAACCTGTGGCGGCTGCATGTTTGCCCTAATGGTATGTTTAATTGTTCATTTACTTATTTAGCCCACTTGCGGTAATGATGAACTAAGAAACCGTACAATCTTTCCATCCAGCTCTTGTACTTTCAGCGGCTAAGGCATGGGCCACTAGAGCGCTGTCGAGAACCGGAGCCATGGTTGACTGCATGGAATGCATCAGAACTTGAAAAAAAGGCAAACAATGTAATTGATGAGGTACTAGGATGGATGATATATTCTCTATTATAATATAATCAACCTAAGACATTTATTGTTTTCTACCTTGAGCTTTTGGATGAGCGTTTCGTAACCTCAGTTGACCCTTTGATGTTAGGGTCCCATCGGAAAGAGGGCCAAATTTTGAGAGGATCCAAAGTTGCGAACCAGGAAGAAGGGGGGAGTATATGCAGCTAAAAAAAGAGCGGAAAGAGAGAATGCATGAGTAAAGCGACTCAAAAGGTAATCTGTCCTTTGCAATTTAAAGCATGGGCAACATTAAAGTCATAGGCGTTTACTTTAGATTATAATTTCTGGTGTTTATTTTTAATTGCACAAATAGACACATGCTCCTATAGAATTTGGATGCTTTATATGTTCCACAACAGTGTACTTGTATGTCGAACTAATTAAAGTTGGTATGTGGAATTGTCGCTTAATGTACACAGGAATGCAAAGAGGTATCTGTTAAAAATATGGACTATAAGAAACCAGCTGAAACACCATCAAGGACATGTGAATCAAAACTGCCAGGAAGCCCTACAGAACCACCAGGGGTGAGTTCATCTGAGTGTCTACATGTGTTGGCATCATAAATTAATTACTACGATCTAGTATTGATGTTTCTTACGAAGTGAATTTTCTGTTGTGGTCATGGATTTGTATGCGAGTATATAACATAGCTGTTTCTTTCTAAAATCATGATAATTTGGTGTATATACCATATTCAGGGAAGCAAGATAGGCACCCGAAGAAAGCTGCTCGTCATCAGACCCAGATTCGGTAAAGGCAGCCATACAGCACGGGCTGCCAAGACGCGCAAGAAGAGGAGTGCAGTTGTTTCTGACTCCGATGACGACGACCACGTGCCACATGTTATTCCAAAGCGCCATTTATTTGATCACAGCTCAAGCCTGACAGGTGAGCACCTAAATCAGGATGCCAAACAGTTTGATGGGCCGCAATTTCATCCAACTACACCATCCACAGTAACAGAGCAAGTAACTGAATATGATTTTGACAGGTAAGCTCTATCAGTTTACATCTGTTGTAGATATGTAATGGATGTATCTTGATTTACATGTGACTTATATCAGAGTGATAACTGACTTGCCTTATTTTGTTGACTTCGATGTAGAGAGTTTGATTTGAACTTCGTGCGGTGTCCGGAAGTCGAGGAGATATTGGTAAAAATTGAGCAGAAGAAATATAGCAATCCTTTGGAAATGGAACCCCTACAGACCGTGATGCCGAATAAGTCACAGTGCCAGACCCCGAGTCCCGGAAGGCCTAGCTTTTCACTGGGTTTGACACAACTTGAGAAGCCACCGATCACACCCCCCATCACAGCAGTACATCCAAGTCTTAAGGATGTTAAGCTAGGAGAGGAGAAGGAAGACACGGTCCGAGATTGGATTCTGAACTCTTCCCTCAACGAAGATGAGCTGTTGGCAACCTACGATGGTAGGCCATATCTTCGGCTGTTGAGGAAGGATCTATTAACATTGAAAGCACGCGGTTGGGTTAACAACAACGTAAGTGCTTAATCTTGATGTTTTAGCTTCACTTGTTACATTCTTCGTACACTTTATATCATGGTTTTAAATTTTGCACCGCAGATCATTCAATGGATGTGTTACGCATTCAATGATGCACAGTCCGAGAGATTCAAACGCGATTTCTACTGTGTCTGTCCGAGCATATTGGTATGAATAATATAATATTTTCACAACTTATTGTAGGCACTTTATAACTGACTAATCCTCCTACAACAGGAAACAGTCATGCAACCACACAACCTCAAATCTTTCCATAACGGGCCAGTTGCGGTGTATGAGGGCTTGGGTCCAAACTTTGGAGAGGATTCCAGATTCTTTAACAAAGTGGATGCAGCAAAAAGAAAATGGGTGAGACATTGATGTATTTTACATGTTGCATGACATAGCATATTTAGACGAGAATGTAGTTGTCCGTGTTAATTAGTATGCATAGTTTGCTAGGTGTTTGTTGCATATGTAACACAATTCTTGATGTTTTTTCTTGATCGACCTGTTGAGTAGTTCTTGTTGAATAGAATCCATCATAATTAAGACGGGGGATGTATCGCCTATTGGTGCCCGTAGATTGAGATGATTGTTTCACTTGTGCGGAATTTGATCTATTTGTGCTTGATGGTACACAATACGTTTAATGTTTGACTATGTTGTGACGCGTGAATTTTTGTGACAGTGGTTTATTCCGATGTATTCAAAAGGACACTGGTGGCTGTATGCATTTGAAGTGGCAAGGAAAAGGATTGTGGTAATCGATAGTCTTCATGATGAGGCACCCGACGATGAAAGGAAGAAACTAGATTCATATGCGGTAAGATCAAACACTTGTTTAAGCTTTATTAATGAATACATGAACCACTTAAAACATATGCTAAAGAGAGATTGCTGAGTGATTTTCAGGGACGGCTAATTGAAGACATGGCTAGGGTGGCCATCCCGATGTATGACCGGAGTCCAAACAGTCCAGTGTGTGCGTATGCCAAAGTCCCCATGCAACCAAACGGGTAAGAGCGTTCAAACTAACAAACCCAATAAATGATCATTTCGTTAGTGGGTTTAGCATAACCATTTTATTGACGGCATCGGTTTTACTTGATTATCTAGTTGGGACTGCGGTATCTATGCCATCAAATTCATGGAGACATGGAATGAAGATTGTAACATAGACGAATGGAATGATGTAAGTTAACATGTCGGTCTATGTTTTGGTTGTTATTACCATCTCATGTTAATTTGAAACATTAAACAACATGCTTGTATTTTTAAAAACTACATAGGAAATGCTTCTGTCAATGAGATTTGAGCTGATGTTAGATATTGTTATGGGAGCCCATAATGGATCAATCCAACTGGTGCGATCTTTGTTAGAGCAGAAAGACGGACGTGTTCGCCGCAACCGTCAAAGAAACAAGAAAAAGGTGGTAAAATCACCCTTCACAGCACCAAGTACAAGGTCATTGATGGAAAGAGTGGGAGAATTACCTGTGAGGAAGACCCGGAAAAGGAGAATGCGATAGTTGTACTTAGTTTTCAAACAATACGCTCAAATCTTCTTAGCTTCTTTTTGTGTCCATGGGTTGGAGTTTTATTACAACAGAGTTGCTACATTATCATGGCAAAATTCATTTATATGGTTTATTTCTGTTGCAATACATTTGGTTTTGTTGCATGTAGTTAACGATTCTTAAAAGCTAAGAGTAAGGAACAACAAAGGTATTAAGCGGATCCATCCACGCACAAGGTGAATCAAAACTTAAAACTGAAATAACCATCCACCCAAGTAATAAATCAAACATCTTCCTTGTACTAGTTGTACCTAATAACAGACAACTCTTTAAGTTTCATAAATAAACACTCGAAACCTATAGAAATAACCATACTCTATCCTACTAAGCCGACCATCCACGATATAATACTAAGACACCATTCCTAATACACACTAAAAAAAAACAATTCGCAATCCACAGGCAAAAATCATACTGGCACAATTAGAAATAACCATCCATGAACCTGAGCCAGTGAACATCCATATTATAACTATTGTAAGTAATAACATGCAATTTTGTATCCACATTAAAAGTAACCATCCACTCACCTAATAACGCGAACATCCACATTATAAATCCTGTAACTAATCACTAGCCATTCGGATTCCACATTAAAAGTAACCATCCAGTAATATATTGAGGTGAACATCCATATTATAACTCGTGATTAATAACATTCCTTTCGTGATACATGCTAAATAACCATCCAGAAACAAATAGAAATAATCATCTGCAAACCTACTAAACCGAACATCCGCTTTATTTATCTTGGTTACTAAGACACTCGTATATATAAAAAAATAACCATGCACAAGCCTAAGGAATCGAACATCCATACTATATGACATTTAAATCATCAAAAACAAATAGCTAATCCGATAAGAAGTAACCATCCAAACACCAGAAAAATAACAATCAATAACCGTAGTAAAGCGAACATCCTACATATGCCACTCGAAGTTAAAAGCACACAACATCCCAAATTTATTAAATGGTTAAAATACAGATTATACGACATGTATTTATGTAGACAGTATTCTACAACCAGTCAATCGACATCCAGAAAAGTATAAACAGGCCAGATACGTGAGTAGCATCAAGATAATGTCATGAAAATACAAATTTCATAATTTTCTTATCATAGAAAACCTAAACAGAGAAAATGACCATGAAACATACATATTGAGTTGTATGCCCTAACAAAAGGGACCTCTAATATAACATAATGGATGCAGTATCGTAAACAATCTAGGTATTGTCAAAGGAGTTTAAGAGCGACATGAATCCACCAAGTCATTGCTTAGCAATCTGCTGAGCGGAAGCCTCCGAAGCTTGATTTGCAGCAGATTCTACACGATTATTCTGAAACAAACAAGCTCAATCAAAACCAACCCACTATCGACGTAATAAAAACCGTTGTAAAAGTGAAGTTTAACTTTAAATCCTATACATACCTTGCGTACACTCTTCCGCTTTCTCTGCATGGATTTTCTGATTGATTTATCCAACTCATATCCTAGCCTTTTGCCTTTTGGACAACCTTTAGTGGTTACTTTTGATGGGGCCTGAATGTCTTCTGTGCCGAAAACAGTCGAAGGGCCTGTGATGATGCTATTATGTGCAGTAGTGACCGTGTTATTTCGCATCTTGCCATGGTAATCTTCTAGCTTGGCCCTTGCATCCTCCAGAACATTATGCAGCATGTCTGCCTCGTCATCACAGTCCACAAATTCCTGTGCAACATTGTAGAAATGTGCACACAACTCTCTGAATATGTTGTGACTTTCATTTGAACGTCTAACGTCGTGGCTACTCTTAATGTAGGTGTGCTTGCGCTTTATGTTCTTGCTCCAACGAGGTAAAACATAGCAGGAAGGTACCTCGTTAACTTTGTAAGATGAAAGTACTACAAGACAGTGGCAACATAATATACCTGCACTCTCGAACAAGTTACAATCACATCGAACCTCGTGTGTCAAACGATCAAAATGGACGTCAAACGTAACATATCGAGTCGTCTCATAGACTAGTATTTTCTCTTCCACTTTTACCCTAGCGGAGTTGCCCTGTTCATCCACGGCACGAATAGTGCAATCAGCCTTCTTGCCAAACTCGGTTTGGACATCCCTAAACATCTCGTTGGTATACTCTTTTTGAAATCGTCTCTCGATAGCTGATCTAGTTGAACATGGGATTAGACCTCTCGAGTCTGCAGCATCGTCCTCCAGTTCCTTCTGCTCTTTCGTTCCTAGGACATTGTCGAACTCGTGGACGAACTGGACCAAACTAGTCTTACAATTTAAGTATCCACCAAAGAATGAGTGCATACCCTCACTCCTCTGCGTACTCTTCATGGAAGCCCAGAATTGACCCTTGAAAAAGATAGGCACCCACATGTGTCGGTCCTTAAATAGATCTAAAAAAGAAACAAACCCACCAAAAAACAAAACCATGCATAAGAACGTTTTTCCAGAACATAATACAAGAACACAACAACATCTAAGCACTTCCGGCACATGATTTTCCTAAAAAGACACAAACCTGATAGCCATCTGTTGTGATGTAAGTTGAACTCATCAATAAACTCAGCCTAATGATCCTCGAAATCCTCAACCGACTTAGAGTTCCATATAATGTGTTTCAACTCAGCATTCAACTCTTTGAACCTAGAATAACCTCCAAGCTTGTTGTGTATCTTTTGTGTTATATGCCATATGCACCACTGGTGTCGTGTATTGGGCAGGACCTTCTTAATTGCACCAAACATAGACTTGCATTGGTCTGTGATGATGCCCTTCGGTGCCATTCCCATGCACTTCAGCCATTGTGTGAACACCCACTCAAAACTCGGGATCTCCTCACTGCCTAGCAGAGCGCAGCCTAGCAAAGTAGATTTACCATGGTGGTTCACACCAATGAAAGCAGCGAATGGAAATCCATGCCTAAAGGACGAACAACTATATTTAGAAACATGAAACTAATAAAAAATAATAAAATAATTAAACAATGAGAACTTAAATACATTTTACCGGTTCGTGCTGTATGTAGTATCAAATGAGACCACCTCTCCATAGTATTCATAAGATGCCCTACACCTTGCATCCACCCAAACTGCACTCGTAAACTTGTTATCCTCATTTATATTCACTGCGTAAAAGTAGTTCGGATTCAACTCCTTCATTTGCATGAAGTAATTCAGCATCTCCTTGACATCTGCGTTTACATTTGTGGATCGGAGTCTTGATGAAATGTAATTCCTGACGTCCTTCTCTGAGAAGCCCAAGTTCGAAGGCCCACCAACTTCATTGGCTAATGCTAGAAAGGTCTTGTTGGGTCGAATGCCTGCCTCATCATTAACCTCAATGATACACTTCGCATGCATTGTTAACTCCCTGTTCTCGTGGTAGTGCACCGCCTTCCTAGTTGAACACGGGTGCAAGTGATTTAGTTCAACCTTCAACAAGACCCAATCATGCTTTTCCCTATCGAACTTTGCATATATTCTTGCTCTGCATCCCACACCTGCCATTGTGTTCTTCCGTATGGGTGCCTTGATACGAGACGCCCGGAAATCCTCCCGATTGCAATGGATAGATTGGTTGATCGGTTGCTTTGTCATCCTGTCAAAATTTGTGGCCCTTATCTTACTTATGAAACCAACTTTTTTTTTGCATAGGTCGCATAAAAATCCTGGGCCAACTTCAAATGCTCAAACCGCATCCCAACTCTTGGTATTTCATTGTCAGCAAGGCAACTATGGTCTAGTAACTGCAAATCAGTTCAAAATAGACATCATTTCAGCCACACGATGATAAATGGTCTATTCAAACATGCGGTTAACGAAAAAACAATAATAAAATAGAATCCGAACCTCATCAACAAGTTCCGTGTCATTACATTCCAACTCAGTAATTTTCGTACATTCTATAGCCTACAATCAAACATACACAACGTAAGTAGATGCTATAATAAAATATCAACTAAATAGAATTTATTAATACTATATCCAAAAATATGATATTAAAATTTATTAATATGCATGAATTAATCTAAAGTGGCACCTAATGAGTTAGTATTGTGTTAACTATTCCCTATTTATATACAGAATGCATAAATCCACCACATATCAAGTATCACTACACAAACTAAAATAGAGTCTTCTACTACCATGTAAACAGTCTCGTTATTAGCTCCTATAATTTTCTTCCATATTTATCCAAACTTGTTAGTGCATGCATGGTTTGATAGCATACAGATGAGGATTGTAACAATTTTAGTCGCAACTATGTGCAAAATTTTCATATTTAACACTATACATATATTCAAAACATGTCAGGGTGACCTATTAAAGAGGTATTGTAACACTTCATCATATCCAGTAAATAAATTTCTAACTTCATCTTCTTTAGAACTTTTCACATGGTTCATTGAAACTAGTTATAAAAACTTAGCAAGAACCCAATCTGTAACTAGTAAGTAGTAACAACTAACTAGTACATTGAATTATAACATTCCACCATTCTAAAATTGTAACTGTTTTCTCTTTTTAGGTAGAAAAAATTCAAACTAATCCTTTCACCGGATCATCCACTTATATATTACACTTTAACTAATAACCACATGAATGAACAAGAACACCATCCAAATTGTTCCGTTTGTAACAAAATATCATAATGGATTAAGAATGTTGAGCTTTTAATAACTATCTAATTTATATGAAAATAAACATACGTCTAAAAGAAACAAGATATATTGTTTACCTTGTCCAACTGTTCACTTTCTCCGTCGAACAAATCACCGGTAAAAGAAACTGGCACGAGACAACTCGGTTCAACGAAATTGTGCTCCATTAAAATGGTTGTGATAGGTGGAGACCTTGGGCTGCAGGAACTGCAATGGTGGAGGCCTTAGGCTGCAGGGGCTGCACAGGGCGTGATCACGGTGACCTACGCCGGGCTGCACAGTGCACGGGTTGACCGGTGTAGTGAAAAAAAATTTTCTCCACTTGGGGGGCTGCCGGACGTTGGAACAGGGAGGGAGGGCTGCATGGGTGGGCTGGGAACCAAGAGATAGGGGATATGGTTAGGATAAGAAACGTGTGCTAGTTCCTAGGTTGGTATAATTAATTGGTTATTAGTATAATTAAATCTATTTTGACTTATCCTTTTAAATTTTGAAAAATGGTTATTAGTATAATTAAATTAATTATATCATTAATTAAATTTATGAGTAATTTACATTTGTAACCCCATTGTTCATATTGTTCACTAGGATTATTGTTCTTTATTATAAATAAATTTGGCATTTTATTTTATACTTTCATTTTGAGTAAATGTTCAATTTA
Organism: Arachis hypogaea; assembly: GCF_003086295.3. Taxonomy (NCBI): domain Eukaryota; kingdom Viridiplantae; phylum Streptophyta; class Magnoliopsida; order Fabales; family Fabaceae; genus Arachis; species Arachis hypogaea. Next base: position 37,867,781 of record NC_092048.1, on the reverse strand, counting down.
ATTTTCAAAATTCAAAATACGTATCAATTATTTGTAAATGATTAACCACGTCCCTTATATTAAAAAATGTGAATCTTCGTTTATTTTTGAATAAAGTGCCATCTTAACAGTACTAGTATAGTTTTAAGTTCTAGCTTGAGATTACAACTTTACGTTAAAGTGGAAAAAGATTATGGGTCAAATTGGTATCCAAATTTATTTTCTAATGTCCAAATCAATCCATATTGAATTATAAAACTCTAACTTCCACCCTAATTTTTATCTCTTCTCTCATGTTCTTTGTCTCTTTTTTTTTTGGGATTAAATACTTTTTCGTCCCTAAAGTTTGAGGCCAAAATCAAAATCGTTTCAACCTTTTTTGTTTTTAAAATCATCCTCAACATTACAAAACGTTATAAAATCATCATTTTGTCCATAAACAATATTTTTTGGACAATTTTACCCTTAAACATAAATAATAAAAAAATATCCACACCCTCATCGTTAACTTCACATCATCATCATCGTTTCGCATCTCCTCCCTCTCTCTTTCTCACCACCATCACCATTGCCACCATAACCATCATCATTGCCATCATAATTAACCAACACACCTTCTTTCTCTCTATTACCCGTTCATCATCCTAAATTATTATCACCCACTCATTACTCCTAACACTTTTCTTTCAGCAATAATAACAGTCCCAAAATAAATCAACAGCAACATCCACAAAATAAATCAACAAAAATTTCAGATTAAATAATAATTCAATAATCTTCAATCACAATTTCAGATACAAAATTAGCAATAATAGAAATTAAAAAATTAAAAAAAAAGAAATGATGTTTATGTTCTTCAAAAATTAAAAAAAAAAAAAAGAAAGAAAGAACGGAGATAGAAATAGAGAACTCAAGAGAGGGGTGGTGTTGATGCCATCCGTTGCCGTCGCAGTTGAGGAAAAGAGGAGGAACGACGTGTGGGAAGCTACTGCTGACGCTATCGCATCTGTGGTTGAGGATAGAAACGACGATGATGGAGAACGAGGTGATGGCGGCGGCCAGAGCTAAAATCACTGGAGTAAGAGACCCAAATCGGTGGCTAGAGCTAAAACGACGTCGTTGATGTCGATGTCGACATAGTTGTCATTGAAAGCTAAGGAGGGGTCGGGATCGTCAAGAAAGTAGTCGTCGTGGGTGGCTGAGGAAGGTGAGGCCAACGCCAATGAAGAAAGGGTTGAGGTTGGTGATGGAGAGGGAGAAAAAGGTGGAAAACGAGGCGCGGGGACAGAGATAGTAGGACGGAGAAAAAGGAGAAAAGAAGAATTGGAGTTGGGATTGGGTTTGGGGGTTTCAAAGAGAGGGGTATGAGGAAGGAGATGTGGAGGGAAGAAAATGAAGAGATACAGAGGTGGGGTGGGGTAGGGTGGGGTGGGGTGGGGAGGAGGGAGAAGGGTTTTATTTTTGTTACGGGGGTGGGTGTGGGGGGGTTAATATTATTTTTAATATTTTTCTTAATTATTAAGGGTAATTTGATAAAAAAAATTGAAGTAGAAAAGAACGATTTTATAACGTTTTGTAACGTTGAGGATGATTTTAATAACAAAAAAAAGTCAGGGACGATTTTGATTTTGGCCTCAGATTTTAGGGACGAAAAAAGTATTTAACCCTTTATGTAATTGTGCTTGTGGGAGGCAATAGATCATTACTGAACGGCTCACACAATGACAAGGGATTGGCAGAAAATTTAGACAATTGTGGTGCATTCTGCCAGGTTCCTTTCAGTTATTTTTATAATGGGTAAACTATCAAAAACGTAATTGAATAATTTTATCGTCGACAAAAATACATTCAAATTTTTTTATCGACAAAAATATTCTCAAATAATTTAGAAATGCGACAAAAATATCTAACATTAAATATGTATTTTTCAAAAAATACTTTAGACATTAAATTTTGATACAAATTTTTGCAAGTATGATTAAAAAAATAAGATATTTTTATTTTTAAAAGTTAGTGATTTTTTGCTAAATATATATTTTTTGTGATTTTTTGAAAGTATTATTGTTGTTGACAAAAAACCACAAAAAAATATATACTTAACGAAAAATTACCAAATTTTAAGAAAAAAATATTTCATTTTTCTAATCATGCTTGCATAAAATCGCATCAAAATTCAATCTTTAAAGTATTTTTTGAGAATAATATTTAATGTTGGCCATTTTGTCGTATTTTTAAATTATTTGAGAATATTTTTGTTGATAACAAAATTTAAGTGCATTTTTGTTAACGGCAAAATTATCGAATTCATTTTTGGTAGTTTATCATTTCATAATTCTCAAAAAATAATAAAAATATATATTCTCTTTTTTTCTATTATTTCTTATTTTGTCTTTATTGTGTTGGGTTTGGAAATGCAAAATAAAAATATAAAATAAAATAACAAAGTTATTTATAATTAAGTGTTATTTTGATCTTAAGGTATAGACCAAAATTTCTTTTCTCTCCAATCTTTTTTTGCATACAAAATCGTCTCTAAGGTTCAACTTAATTTTAAATCGTCCTTAGCAAAGAAATATATTTTTTAAAGACAATTTTTCTCTTTATGGTGTCGTTTCTTTTATTTCATTCTCGCAAAATTATTTTTTCTTCCTCAATTAACTTACAATGTTTGAGAACACACTGATTCTTTATCATGTTTGCGTGAAACCCTAAGAATGCGTTCCTACGAAGATGAGCCATGCTGGTTATTGAAAAAATTTTGTTGTTGGGAGTTCCACCCCAGGTGCGGCATCACAGAAGTCACTCATCTTCATCATTGTAGAGAGTCGTTGTTGAGGTATGCTTACTTTTCATGTATAGCCTCTTCACCTTAACTATTTCTAAGATTTGGCTGGTTTGAACATGGTTATATTGTTGATGCATCTAAGTGATTTTAGAGTTCAATGTAGGGCATATTGACTGTGTATAAAGCTAGGGTTTGATGATGTATTTCTTTTCTTTCTTGTTTGTTTTAGTAATATATTCTATTAAAGAATAGGATTGTCAGAGCAAAAGATGAGATACTTTAACATGAGGATGCATCATGGGGTGCATTTGGTTATGATAATGGGTATTTAAGTATCTGAAGGAGAAAACTATAATTATTGAAAAAATTGATGGCGATTGGTGGTTTGTGTTGGCCATGAATTGTTAAGACGGTTTAGTTACTTGGAGTCCAACATATCAGCATTATGGTATAAAGATCCCACAGTGGATGATTGTGAGAAAAACTTGAAATGTTGAAAGGGGACTCGGATGCAATTGAGATATGCATAATAGCTCAGATGAAAAATTTGGTGGATTTGTTTATGGTCCATGAAATTGGGGATTAAGAGGAGTTCCCTGAAGTTGGTTATATTGATGTAGGGGGAGTTAATAAGGGTGTTGAAAGTAAGCAGGTTAATGGTGCTAATCTTAAGATGGTACTTTATGAAGGAGAGTAACAAAGGAATGTGCATCAGCAGAATGATGAGAATTTGACTGAAAGTGTGGCATTTGATGATGATGTGGAAACAAATTTTCAGAATGTGGTAACCGAGAAACATAACGAGTGTGTTTCAGAAGATATAAGAGGTGATGGACAGAGTGGAGGAGATAGAGATGATATAGAATATGACTATCTAATGAAGAGAAAAATAGTTCATATGATATCCACTTCACTGACAGTGAAGAAGAGTATGAATATGATAGTGGGTTTGGAGAAATGAATTATGTGCCAGAGGTGTCTACTGCTACCAAGGGCAAATGTGTTGTAACAAGTGGGCTAAGTGATGAAGAAGGGACAAACAATGATGAATTAGAGGTAGACAATATCGTTGGTGGATATGAGGTGGAGGTTAATGGTCCTGAGGAGGATGCTAATGGTGGATTAGATTGTCAGGGTCAAAAGTTTTCAATTCATAAACCTCAAAAGACATGACTAACTACAAGTGGGAAGTGGGGATATTTTATGCTTCTAGACAGGAATTTAAGGATACTATGGTAGCTTATGTAGTTCAGACAGCAAGAAACATCAAGTTCAAAAAGTATGATTCAAAAAGGGTGAGCGTTGTTTGTTAGAAAGAGTGTTCTTTTTGGCTTTATACACACTGAGTTGGAGAGGAGTCAACATGGTAATTAAGAAGCAAGAACTTCCAACATACTTGTATGCAAATACACAAAGTTAGCATAATGCATTCCAAATGACTATGGGACCAATTTAAGAAGAAGGTGGAGTCTAATCCTAAGATCAAGATAAAGGAGTTAGTGACAAAGGCACACAAAAAGTGGAATCTAACTGTAACTAAAGCAATGGCAGCAAAAACCAAGCAAGAGGCATTGAGCCAGATTCAGGGTGCATTCCGGGAGCAGTACAAGAGGATTAGCGACTACTGTGCTAAATTTCTAAGAGCAAATCCAACATCATTAGTTTACCTGAAAGTGACACAGTCTCCAGATTTTGTTCAGGAGGTCCAGAACTCAAGCTTGATGAATTACTATGTATTTCAAAGACTATATGTATGATTTGATGCATGGTGCACAAATTTGTGACTCGCACAAATGAACCGGCAAGTGAACCGGGTCGTCCAAGTAATACCTCAGGTGAGTGAGGGTCGATCCCACGAGGATTGTCGGATTGAGAAAGCAATGGCTATCTTGCAGATCTTAGTCAGGCGAATAGAAAAGATGGTTGTTGTAGAAACGCATAAAACGAAATATAGAATGAAGGTGATACCAACTTGATGTAGAAACAATGATGAGAGATTAGTTAAGGCCTCGGAGATGCTTGTTCTTCCAGATTAATACTTCTCACTGTCTACTTTAATAACTAATGATTCATTTAATGGCAAGGCTGTAAGTGATTAAAGCTAGGGTCAGTGGTCATTAATCTCCTCTGATCCAAACCAAATGCCAGGGTCAGTGGTCATTCAATCCAGATGAGGGTGAAGCTCACGCATTCAATCTCTAATGATCATACTCAAAACGCCACAAACAAGGTCAGATCTTCCGGATCAGAGAATGAAGCTCTATGGTTCTAGCCTTAGCGTCACAGAAACCTCAGTCACCCATGACTAACGAGATTTTATGTCACTTATCCGAATTAGCCCAGATACGTGTTGGAATCTGTGATGCACTCTCAAGCTGTAGCTCAATACTATCCTGTCAGAAACTCGCAAGAACTCATGTAGAATAAGGGGTCATACGTCAGTTCCACCCCATATTCATAAGGATGAAGAACGAAAATGCATCATAAAATAGAGTCAAACATAAATTAAAGTAGAAAAGTAATGATATTAATCCATGGGAATAAGCAGAGCTCCTATCCTTAATCGAGGAAGTTAGTTGCTCATACTTTACAGGGAAAAGAGAAATAATGTCTGTGCTTCTCCCCTCCTGAGAGACCTTATCCATAGGAGGAAGGAAGTCCCTTATTTATAATAAAAACTCTAAGACTAAACCTAAAAGATATTGATTTTAATTTAAAAATTACAAAAGGAAAATAAAATAAGCTAAGAAGTGCTAAAATCCACTTTGGGGGCCCACTTGGTAAGTGTTTGGGCTGATGCCTGGTGTCTAACTTGAGTTCTGGGCGTTCAACTTTGGTTCCTGCTCCTGGGCTGGCGTTGAATGCCAGTTTGGGCGTTTAACTTGGAAGGTTGGTCCTGTTTGGGCATTGAACGCCAGAAAGGGGGTAAATTAAACATTCAACGCCCATTTTGGGCAGTCCTTTCCAAGGAAAAGTATGGACTATTATATATTTCTGGAAAGCCCTGGAAATTAGCTTTCCAACTCCAGTGAGAGAGCGTCAATTGAACCTTTTTAGCTCTAGAAATGCTCGTTTGAATGCACGGAGGTCAGGATTTGACAGCATCTGCTATCCTTTCTTTGCCTCTGAATCAGACTTTGCCAATACTTGCCATTTTCATCCAAAAATCACCTAAAATCATAAAAAAAATGCAAAAACTCAAAGTAACATCCAAAATGTGATTTTTGCACTAAAACCTACTAAAACATAATAAAACTTAACAAAATATAACTAAAAACACTAACAAAATAGTACCAAAAAGGGTATAAAATATCCTATCATCAAGGCATGCAAAAAAAGTTTCCAACATTGTAGACCATTTGTGGGTTTGGATGGATGCTTTTTGAAGACTTCTCAAGGTGGACAGCTACTGACTACAATTGGAAAAGACTTGAATGACCAAATGCTTTCAATTACTTATGCAGTGGTTGAAGCTGAGACAAAGGATTCCTAGGTTTTGTCTCTGCACCATCTTGCTGACCATTTATGACCTGAGAAAATTGGAAAATGCACTTACATATCTGATCTGCAGAAGGTAATGAAAAAGTCTATATTTTTAATTACCAAAGTGGCCTCTAATTATAATGCTTGCTCTGCTGACAAATGCTTCTAAGAGAGGGAGGAAGGCATCATCATCAAACCCTCCTACTCAAACAGCTATGAAAGGAAACAAGATAAAGAAGGTCTCCTTACAATCCACCCAACCAATGACAACAAGAAGCAGGCTTAAGACAATAGCAAAGCCCAACAGTGCATCAAGTCAACCCAATAATCCAGCAACTCAGCCCAACAACCAAGTCCAACCTAAGAAATCAGGTACTACAACAGCTCATCTCAACCTTAAAACACCCTCAAGCCAACCATTGGTCAAGAACAAAAGTGTAGCAACAGGCTCCTTCAAAAAGAAACAATCACTAAGTCAACCAACTGAGAGAAAAAAATATTTTTCTGTGATCCAAACTGGTGCATCACATGTTTCTCCACAAAAGCTCAAGTTAATGGCAAAATTACCTCATAGAGCTTAGAGACATCTCTAAAATTTGCTTGTTATGTTATTTTAGTTACCATTGGATTACTCCATGAAAAACAATATTTTGTGCAACATTCAGGTTACTGTTATTTGATTTTAGGTGTTTAAGTGTCTTCAACTATCTTTGGCTATATTGAATTGTATATTTTGTTTAAGTGGCATGGACCAGTATGCTAAGATTTGGTTACTGTTATATGGTTCGGGTTTAGATTTGTTTAAACTATGTGTTGAATTGTGAAACTTGAAGTTGTCTTTAATTGAATTGAAATTGGCCAATACTTCATTATTAGATTTATAATTCTCCATATTGCTATATTGAAATTATGATTTAAGCTTAAAAATGTTAACATCAATATCATTCATAGCTTCAAACAGGGACACAAATAATACATCATTAAACCATTGTAACATCCCAAATTTACCTAAAATCTTACCAATCTAACACAACAATCTCCTCAAAATAGACTAACTAATCATAAAAAATTTAGGTTCATTCCATGTGGTTGCCATAACTTATATGGATTCTATAGCAACAAAAATACAAAACCAATCCACCTAACCATCTCTAAAGCAGCGACAACCCTAAGCTTCCATTTAACCTACTTCAATCTTGCTTTGAAACTTGTAATTTTTTTCCTAGTCCTTATAATTTTAGTAGTATAATTTTAGTATCCTACTGTGATCCTTCAGAGTCTAGATTTCGGGTTTGCCCAACGAAAAAAATCACATACACCCTAAACATGTAATAACCCAGCACCATAAGGAAAAAAAACCCACATCCTCAAACTCTAATTCACAAAAAATAACAATAACATACCTCATAGTAGACGCAATCCCGAATCTTCGGCCTGGATTCTCCTTTGTTGCGAAAGTTCATGGAACTGGCCTCTTTCCATGTCTGCATACCTTACTATGAGAAGGAGAACGAAATCACGAAGATGTTGAACTCTGGGACACCATGGACACAGCGTTGTTGAACTCTGGATCTTCTTCTCTTCTCTGAGCATTCGAAGAAGACGATGTTATTATCTTCTTCACACAAGGCTCCTTTATCTATTTATTTATCATTATTATTATTAATTGTAATTTGTTAAAAAAACCAGTATCAGACACCAACGACAATAGGGGTATAATTGTCCGAAGAACAATTTTAAAACTACGTTAAACCTTAGAGACGATTTTATATGAAAAAAAGGTTAGGGGCGAAAATAATTTTCGGCCTATACCTTAGGGACCAAAATCGTACTTAACCCTATAGAAAACAAAGTAAGGTTCATAAATTATTTGATGCATAAAAACATTGTTAAAAAAAAAGAAAAAAAAGTTGGAAAGAAAAGATTCAATTAAAGAAAAAATATGTCTTTAAATAAATAAATAAATAAATAATCTAAGAATATATTTATCTCTTTAATAAAAAAATTGATCTTTTTTAAATATTTTATTAATTAATCCTTCTTAATAATTTTGATAAAATAGATCTTTTTTAATAATAACAGTCTTTTAGAATTTTTTTTTATTTTTCTATCTCATGGTGTCTACGTATCCTAATTAGTAATTTCAATTGGTACATATTCAAATACAAAGCATATAGAATTACAGAAAGAAAAAGAGGGTGTAAATGACTTTAAAAAAATCAAAGAGACAATCTTTCTCATTTTTTTACGGTTGTTACGAACTCAATCCAAAATTAGAAAAAAAATAGACATGTGGTTTCTCCTGTTAGGCAATGCCATAAAAAATAATCATAAATCAAATAAAGTTTATATAAACATACCAAAATAATCTAAAAAATCTACTTTAAAAACATATCAATCGACTTTCAAACAAATAAGAATTAAAATTATATGTCATAAATATAAATAAATCCCTCTTTGCATGTTGTTGATCACTCCAATTATTGACCATCTTTCTCTTTCTTTCTCTCTTTGTATATTGTATTACAACTTCATTAGGTAACTAATAAGAAGTGCAACCAATTTCAGTCAACTTCTATTTGAAATGTACCCTAACGTTCATGAAGAAAAAAAAGGGATTGTGGATGTTTCTTTTTTAGTAATTGGATGTTTTATTTTATAAAGATTGAATTTTTTTATTTGCTAGGATTTGTGAGTTAGAAATTCATTCTCAAGGGGTTGTAGATGTTTCTTTCTTAACAATTGGATATTTCATTTTGTAAATATTGGATGTTTTTTATTTGTTAGAATTTGTGAGTTAGAAATTCATTTTCAAGGAGTTGTGGTGTTTTTTTCTTTGTAATTGGATGTTTCTTTCTTTGTAAAAGAAACATTTGCGTTCTAAATCCAATACATTTTTTACTAAGGGACGAAAAAATATCCACAATATATCAAAGAAACATCCAAATTTGGGTCGACACAAAATTCAAATTACATGAAAAAAATTCAAATCACATTAAATTCATTCTCAAGGGGTTGCAGATATTTTCTTTCTTTGTAAAAAAAATCTGCATCCTAAACCCCAATACATTTCCTACTAAGGGATGAAAAAACATCTACAATATACAAAACGAAACATCCAACTTATATAAAAAAAATCCACTTTATATGGAAAAAATATCCGAATAACAAAGAAAAATTCAAATCACATTAAATTCATTCTCAATGGGTTGTGGGTATTTGTTTCTTTGTAATTGGACTGCGTTCTAAACCTCATTTCATTTTCTACTAAAGGAAGAAAATATATCCTCAATATACCAAAAAAATCCAAATTATATCGAAAAAATATCAAAATTGCACATAAAAAAATCCAAATCACATCGAAAGATGAAGAAGAACGACAATGGCGGAGGGCGTGACGCGAGGGAGAATGCGAGGGTGGGGGCGCGGCATGATAGAGGACAGTGACACGAAGGAGGACGTGCCCACTGTAGCGCAATGGAGGAGTATGACGCAAAGGCAGGGATACGACGCGATAGGAAGTAGGAGGCAGATGAAAGAGTGCAACACACTAAGGGGACGTGGCGTGATAAGGGCGGGAGGCAGACGTCAACGGCATGATAGACGAGAGAAAGAGTGGAAGAGAGAATATGAGAGTGCATATAGTGAGTGATTTATGGCTTGCGGTTGTATACGCGGATGCGAGGGAGGATGCGAAGGCCGGGGCGCGACGGATGGTGGACGGTGACGCGAGGGAGGACGCACCTATTATGGTGTGATGGAGGAGTGCGACGCAAGGGCAGGGATGTGGCGCGATATGAATCGGGAGGCAGATGAAAGAGTGCGATGCGATGGCAAGGACGTGGCGCAATAGGGTGCTGGAGGCAGACGTCAACGGCGACAGACGTCGATGGCGCGATAGACGGGAGAAGAAGTGGAAGAGAGAGGACGAGAGCATGTATAGTGAGTGATTTATAGCTTGCGATTGTATGCGTGGATATGTAGAGAATACAAAACCTATTTTTTTGAATTTCAAAATTAGATTTAGAGAAAAACTGGCTGAACTGGCTTATATGGGAGTTGGCCCTATACTTTTTCGTTGTATTATTATGTATGTTTTGAATACGTGTATGAATATCTACTGTTACAGTTAGGCTCCACTTCTGGTTCTATTTTTTTTTTTTGTTGAAAAAAGGGGTCAAAGACCCACTTCTAATTCTAATTTAGTTTTATTATTCTGTCATCATTTTCATACTTATTTATTTATTTATTTATTTATAACAAAACAAAATAACCAATAATAATACATTTCAAAAATAAAGAGAGCTAGAAAATAATTTATTATTAAAATTAATAAATTTTGGGTTTTATTTTTTATAATATTTTAAAAAGTGATTAATCTAATCAACAAGTTATTTTTTAAAATATAAATTATTAAAAATAGAATAAATAAAAAATTAAAGTATAATCATATAATATAATGAATTTTTATAAATAAATAAATTAAATATTTTATTTATCTATATATATAATTTGAGGTGTATTTACGTTTTTAAATCGTATGACATATCTCATCAAAATTAATATGAATGAGATAAGTAAGATTTTAATTGACTATATCTCATTTGCAAATGGGATATGAAGAATTTGCAAATAAAAAGTATATCTCGTTTACGCTGTAAGTGAGATATATGTATATTTATTTGTAAACGAGATACGTATGTAATTACAATAAAAAAATAATATTTATAGTATGATTTGGATCAATTTAAAAAATAAAATTATTATAATTTATTATAATTTAAATTATACTAGTTTACTTTTACTTTTCAATTTAGTCTATTAATTTATGTTAAATGATTGTTATATATCGATTTCAATATATTTTTTAATTTAATTCAATTCAAATTATTGTTAGATGATTGGATAGATTTATTTAATTTAAAATTTTTAAATTACAAAATTTTTAATTTAAATGTTATCTATATATAATTATAAAATGTTTAAAATTTGAAACTTAACGTAGAATGAAAAAATAGAAATGTAAAGACATTAAAATTTAGTAGATCAATTTTAAATTAGATTTTTTTATTTAAATTAAAAATATAATATTTACTAAAATATTTAAATTGTCAAATATTTATTTATATATGTTATGTTACACATTCTGAGTATTGTGTCCCAAATCATAAAACAAAGTATCTCGAGTTCACAGTCACTAGGATACAACACATGCTCTGTGTTATACATATCTCAAGTGCACCCAAAAAACAGGGGTTGAATAGTCAAGATACGTGTGTAATGATTTTCGAGTATCAATACCCGAGATATATTCACCTCGGCTATATATAAAGTGCAGTCGAGATGTTTGTTCATTTGAGGAATTTTTTAAATTTTGAAAAATTTGGAAAGCATATATGACTCGTCGTCAGGATTACATGCACTCAGGAAACATTAACAGACTAAATATGACGTAACACGTAGTTGGAGTATTGAATTTTAAGGTTAGTTTGTCTATATATTTCTTATTTTAAATAGTTAATTTAGTTTACATATATGTTAGGATATTTTGATTTATTTAATTTTAATATGTTAGGATATTTTGATTTAATTGATTAAAAAATATGATAGAATAATGATATGTTATGTTAACCTATTTTAATTAATCAGTTGTCATGTTAGAAAATTCAATTTAAGTAGTTAGAGTACGCATTGGACATGTTAGTTTAACTTATTTTAATGATTTAGTTGGTAGCTGTTACAATACTCCCCTATTATTTAGAGTTTTAAAAATTTCTTACATTACTAATATTGTAATTAGAGTTTTTTCATTTTATTCTTTTTTTTTTTTCACATGGGAAAAGCCCAAGAAAAATCCAAACCCCATCCGACCAGTTACAACAAGAAACCCAAACCCCAAATCCCCAATTGTCCTAAGCTCCATCTCCTTTACTGCATGAATCTCTTCCTCCTTCAGTCACCATGTTGAAGTAAAAAGCACGATTGCCTCCCCAATAACCTCAAAGTTTCACCATGCCACCACCCTGCCAAGAGTTCCATGCCGCTGCTAGTCCCTGCACACAACTCTTCCATGACGACGCCGGTCTTTGACCACTGCTATGCCACTGCAATACATGGCAACCTGGCACGGTTTCCTCTTCCATTGTGATCCTTCCATGGCAGTCCAGAGCTCCGACCAAACGCCGCTGATCATCTTCTCGTCGTCGCAGGTTGCAGGTTCTAACTCCGGTTCCATATATAGCGTTTTGCATCTCCAAGACTTGGTGAACTGGCGCCCGTTCCTCCTTCGTTGTTGTCCCTAGTGGTTGTGATTCCTTGATGCCGCTTCCCGCCACAGGTGGCTTCATCTGCGTCCTATTACTACTACAAGTAAATGCCACTTTATCGTGGCTTTCTTTTGCTATTTTGTTTTCATGGAAAAAGGGGACATAAGGCCCAAGAAAAACAAAAAAGAACTAAACACCCATCACTCTAGCAAACACGATGCCTCTTCTATTTGTATCCAGTACCTGAGCGATGAAAAGGGGCGGAGCAATGAAGTGATGAATACCCACAGGGAGGCTATGGACGTGCTTTGTAAGCTTGTATGCATTAAAATTGGTCTCTCTCAGAATATGATCAACTTTGAACTCTCCAGGCTTGGCTTGAAGCTCTTTAATGGCATGGATGAGGGTTGTGCTTCCATGGAGGGAGGTTGAGTTGCTCTGTATCAACCTAATTGCGTAAGTAGAATCAGATTCTACCTTAATCTTGGTGATTCTCATGTCAATTGCAATCTTAAGGGCCGAATAAATTGCCCATAGTTCTACTTCAGTAATGGTTACCTTTCCAATGTTCATCATGAACCCAGCGAGCACTAGACCATTGGAATCCCTAATAATACCACCTCAAGCCCCTGAACCAGAAGCTTGGAGGACTAATCCATCAACATTAATTTTACTCCAACCATTTTTCGGTGGTTTCCACCCAACCAGGACCAATGCCATTGTTCTCAAAGTCTTTCTACTTATCTCAGTAAATTCTAGAACTTCAACATAATTCCTAGCCACTCATTTTATTTTAGGGATGACTTACTGGAATTGGGTATTTTCTTGTCGAAAGATTAATTTTTTGCTCTTTCTCCAGATGACATTACATGCGGTAAGGAAGAAGATGCGCCATGAAGTCCCACTATCAGTGCGAGAGACCTTATTCACATTGTTCAAAAGCCATTCATGAAAGAGCTGGCTAAAAAATGGGTTGTGTGGGTCTCTGTTTGAGCTGCTAATTCAAATACTTCGGGCAAAAGGATAGGCCCTCAGTACATGGAGCAGGCTCTCATCTTGATTTGGGCATCTGGGACAACACCCATTTATCAGTAAGTCCTCTGTTCCTTCTCTTAGCATTAGTTAGCAGAGCATTGTGACTTAACAACCAAGAAAAAATCTTTAATCTTTGAGGGATTCTATCTTTTCAGCATAAACTATAAATCTGATCAGGATTTGTTTCTTCCACATAATAAGCCTTATAAGCTGAATTAATAGAAAAAATTTCATTTAATTCCAGTAGCCAGCTGACAGAGTCTCGACCTAGGGTTTGGAGCTTTCAGAGTTTGTATCATGTCAACAACCTCATTTGGGAGGGTTTGAGATGATTTTTCCCAATCCCAGCAACCATCATTTGTAGCATAGGCCTCCAGGGTTTCACTATCCTTATCATTGCTAATTTGACTGAGCAATAACTCACTTAGATTCTCAATACCATGGATCCTATGACTTTTCCAAACCTTGATGCTCTTATCGTTCCACACTTTAACAATCCCTCTCCACGCATTCAAGCAATTGACCCTCTTAGCCACCTTAGGAATATGGCTATCACCACAGCCATACTTAGCCTTCATAACTTTTACCCAAAGTGCTTGGTCATTGTGGACAAGTACCCATGCCAATTTCATGAGATAAAGGCATAGTTGTCAAAACTGAACCGTTGATCGAACCAATCAGGTTACTGGTTTATTGGTTTACTGGTTCAATTGATAAATTACTGGTTGAACTGGTAGAACCGGTCTTACGTAAATAAAAAAATATAAAATAGTAAAAAGTTGAGTAAAGTGGCAATTAGGTCCTTAAAGTTTTTGACTTCGGATTAATTAGCCCTTGAAAAAAATAAGTACCAATTTGGTCCTCCACGATAGCAGACGATGAACACGCCCTCTATCAATTTATCATGTAAAATTTAACGGTGATGCTTATATGTACCGTTAACTATTGTGTCATATCTATTTATGAAAGATGGTTATGTAGATAGCAATTTTTGGAGCAAAACATTACCTGCTAACAAGAGGGTCTTCATGTTCCAACTGGATATCTTGGTGTGCATCTTGTTAATGATTAGATGAAAGTGGTGCTTCCCGCATTTTTCATGGATAAAGAGCACTCCGAGATACTTTCTTAAGTTGCTGGTCAAGGAGATGCCAAGGTCTCTGTTGAGCTCTGCTCTAATCGTGTGGTTGACATTCTTAGAGAAGAACACGCAGGACTTGCTGAGGCTGACTTTTTGACCGGAAGCTTCACAAAAAATACTCAAAGCCTCCTTGATGACTTGGACTTGAGCTTTATTAGCTTGAGCAAAGAGAACGAGATCGTCTACAAAGTAGAGATAAGACAAATGAGGTCCATTTCTACATAAATTAATAGGTTTCTAACTTTTTTTTTCAACCAAAAAGTTAATTAAATGGGAAAGCATTTCAATACATAAAACAAAAAGGTAAAGGGATAGGAGATCTCCCTGTCTTATGCCTCTGATTGGACTGAAAGTTTCTAAATGAGATCCATTCCATTCCAAAGCAAGTTCATAATTGGGGAAGAAATGCAGTGATAAATAATGTTTATAATATTTTCTGGGTGGCCAATATCTTTAAGAGTGTCAATGATGAACCCCCAATTGAGTCGATCATACGCTTTTTCCAAGTCTATCTTAATTGCCATAAGACCTTTACCTCTATTCCTAGTCCTCATAGAATAGACCACCTCTTGTGCGACTAAGATATTATCCGTATTGACCCTTCTTGGGATGAAGCTTGCTTGAGTATTAGACACGATGACCCCTAGGTAGGTTCGGCTTAATCCTTTCAGCTATCACCTTGGGAATGATCTTATAGCAAATGTTACATAGGTTGATCGGTCTGAATTGAGCAAAGTTCTCCGAAAAAGGGATTTTAGGGATGATAGAAATAAGGGTTTGGTTCACTCTAACAATATTTTTTGGATTCCCAAAAATTATTTGAATCCAACTCACTAGGAATTCGGCCATAGTATACCAGGAATATTGAAAGAACTTTGCTGGAAGTCCATCACTTCCGAGAGCCTTCTAACTACGTATATTGAAATTGTGTGCTTGACTTCCTAAAAGGTGATATTCTTGTTTAGGTAGGAAAAGTCATCTTCGACCACTCTAGAAAATTTACCTGCAATAGAAAAATTAGGAAATACTAAAGAGTAATTATCAGGAGCATATAAAAATTTTAAAAAGGATACACCAAGGTGATTAAGCTCTCCATATCATTAACCCATTCTCCTTCATTGTTTTTGAGCGAAGCGACATAGTTCCTTTGTCTTCTTCCATTTGCTTTTTGCTGAAAATATTTAGAATTTTTGTCTCCAAAATTAATGATATTACACCTAGACATTTACATTTTATAGTTTTCTTCTTAAACAATAATCCTTTTATATTCTCTCCAAAGGTCGTTATGGAGTTTTACTAGAAACGGATTATTATTAAAAGAAAGACTTTGGTTAATGCCATTAAGTCCGAGGAGGATTCTTTGCTTTTTCCTAAAGATGTGATAAAAAAAAATTTTATTCCAAGTCTTAGCTTGATAATAAAATTATTTATGTTAGTGAAAAGATCTCCATGCTTGCTCCAATTATTTTTTACTAAACTTTGGTAACCTCTTTCGTATTTTCCTTGCTTTTGATTCACCGGAAAGATTTGAATTTTATCTTCTTTTATTTAATTACTTCTCTTTCTATTAATGATATTTTTGTTTTGCTACTCTTTTATATTATTTTTTGTTTTAACTTATGTTTTTTTAGGTTTGTCTTCAAGAATTTAGGTAGATTATTTGCTTGATTGTTGCTGATAATTATAAGAGGAAAGAAACAGAACTGGCTAGGATGAACAAAGATGTTATGAAATATAGATGCTCTCTCTCTCTCTCTCTCTCTCTCTCTCTCTCTCTCTCTCTCTCTCTCTCTCTCTCTCTCTCTCTCTCTCTCTCTCTCTCTCTCCTCTCTCTCTCTCTCTCTCTCTCTCTCTCTCTCTCTCTCTCTCTCTCTCTCTCTCTCTCTCTGTGTGGGATTATTGTGTATTATATTTTATTAAGTAATGTGATTCTTATTATATATTTATGTTTATTTTCAATTTTTCAGAGGATGTTTAAATAAGGAAATACAGAAGCTAAGTTGTTTTCGGTCCCCTCTCTCTTTATTTATATATATATAATGGATTATTGTGTATTATATTTTATTAAGTAATGTGATTCTCTTATTATATATTTATGTTTATTTTCAATTTTTCAGAGGATGTTTAAATAAGGAAATAAAGAAGCTAAGGCATATAAAAAAAATATACCATAAATTTTTAATCTTTTAAACAATTAAACAACTCTATTCCTAAAAAAAATATTTTTATCTTTTTGAAATTAATTAAAAAAATATTTTATTCTTTTTAAAATAAACTATAAAAGGTATTTTTGTCTTTTTAATTTATTTTTATTTTTGTTTCTATTATAATAATCTACAAAAAATATTCCAAAACTGGCCCAAACAGAAAATAAAATAACGCAGCTCAAGCAGATTTTAAATTTAAAAAAAAAAACTATTTTTAACTTTTTTAAAGAAAATCACAAAAAAAAAAAGTTTTTTTAAAAGAGTTTTAAACTTTTAATACTTCAAAGTTATAAGGAGCAATACATCGGATCGCAAGTTAGTTAAACTCATTTTAGTTAATGAGTTGACATATTGTTAGTACAATACCCACACTTAATTGGTCCCAAAGATCACTCACTCACATAAGTAACACTATCATATTTTTCATTTTTAAATTCACCAACACTCATATTAATAAGAAGAGAATTTTACAAAACACATACTAAACATTCTTTTTTTATATATGGAGAGATAAAATACAAGAAATGCACCACCTATTTATAATTATATTTGGCGGTTTAAACAAAACAACTTGTAACTAAGCTTAATGGTTAAGCTTGGATATAAGGCGGTAACTTATTGAAAAGTTGTAGAAGAAACTCAACTTGTCACAAGTGTTACATGTTGATGTCATAAAGTTATCCGGCTGTAAATCTTTGAACATTTGACCATGATCCTTTGTAACTTTTCTAGTTGCTTCCCATAGTCATTGCAAATTTTACTTCCTTCAATTTTTGACCAAGTTTTGACTGAGATTTTGTATATAATGGCGGTGAATGATTTTGCAAGTTGATTTAATTATCAACATTGCCTCCCTTAAATCAAATTTGTAGAATTAATTATTCTAAGCATCTTCTTCAACTTGTAAAATAACTCGGTCTTCAATAACTTTGTAAATATATCAGCAACTTGTTCTTCAGTTGGACAATACTCGATCACAACTTCTTTTTCATTCACCAACTCCCTGATTTTGTGAACCCGAATATCAATATGCTTCAATCTTCCATGAAATACTGGATTTTTGCAAAGTGCAATAGCTGACTTGTTATCGCAAAATATTGTTGTTGGAGTACTTTGTTTCTCATTCAATTCTTCAAGAATTCTTCTTAGCTAAACTGCTTGAATTGCACAACTTGCTGATGCTATATACTCTGCTTCTGCTGTAGAGAGAGCAACTACTGGTTGTTTCTTTGAAGACCATGAAATTGCACCAAAACCAAGATGAAATACAAATCCTGAAGTGCTTTTTCTTGTTTCCATATCTCCAACCCAATCACTATCAGTGTAATCGATAAGATTTACTTCTTTAGTATTTTCATAATAAATACCATCATTTAAAGTACCTTTGATATATCGAAGAATTCTTTTTGCCGCTTGCAAATGGTTGGAACAAGGCTCCTCCATAAATCTACTAAGCAAACTAACTCCAAACACAATATCTGGTCTAGTCGCAGTTAAGTACCTCAGACTTCCAATCAAGCTTTTGTAGTATGTAGAATTTACTGCTCTTCCTTTATCTTCTCTCAGCAACTTGAATTTCTCTTCGACTGGAGTAGGAACTGGCTTTGAATGTTCTATATGAAATTTCTTCAAAATATCATTTGCATATTTCTTCTGAGAAATGAAAATGCCATCATCTTTTTGAACCACTTCAATGCCAAGAAAGTAAGACATTAAGCCCATATCTGTCATTTCAAAGTACTTTATCATAGCCTCCTTGAATTATGTAATTATCTTCAAATTATTGGTAAAGATTAAATCATCAACATAAATACACACGATCAAGATATCTCCAGATTCAATGAACTTGATATAAAGCGTATGTTCAAACGGACATCTTCTAAAACCATTCTGAATAAAATAAGAATCAATCTTCTTGTACCACACTCTTGGTGCTTGCTTTAACCCGTACAAGACTTTTTTCAACTTGTAAACTTTATCTTCTTCTCCAAGAACTTCGTATCTTACAGGTTGCTTGACATACACTTCTTCTTCTAAAGTGCCATTTAGAAATGCAGGCTTAACATCCATTTGATGTATCTTCTACTTATTTTGAGCCGAGAGTGAAATAATCATATGAATAGTGTCTAATCTTGCAACAGGAATAAATATTTCAAAATAATCGATACTTGGTTTTTGCTTGTATCCCTTAGCAACTAATCTTGCTTTGAAACGATCAACTTCACCGTTGGGTTTGTACTTAGTTTTGTAAACCTACTTTACTCCAATCGGCTTCTTATCTGCTGGTAAATTTGTCAGTTCCCATGTGTCATTCTTCTCAATGACATGAATCTCCTCATCCATTGCTTTCTTCCAATTGTTGTCTTTAGAGGCTTCTTCAAAGTTCAACGGCTCACAATCTGAAAATAGAGCAAAGTTTATGATTTCTTCATTGGACGGATCGTTGTCATTGCCAACTTCATAATCTGCTAATCTAGCAGGTAGTCTCCGCTCTCTTTAAGGTCTTCTAGATGATTCTGGTTGTTCGGTTGTGTCAGGTTGTCTTTCTTCTACTTCATCACATGTATTTGGAATTATAGTCAGCTGCTTTTCTGTCTTTGTGTTCCAGTTCCACATGTCTTTCTCATCGAACGTCACGTCTCTGCTGATGATTACTTTCTTTGTTTCTGGATTGTACAACTTGTATGCTTTTGAGTCTGTGCTATAGCCAATAAAGATACACTTCTCGCTTTTGTCATCTAGCTACTTCCTTAATTGATCTGGTGCGTGGGCATAAGCAATACACCCAAAGACTCTGAAATGATGGATGGAAGGATGCTTTCCACTCCAAGCTTCCTCTGAAGTTTTATCACTAACACTTTTTATTGGACACCTGTTTAAAATATGAACTGCTGTTGCGACTGCTTCTTCCCAAAATTCTTTAGGCATTTGTTTTGACTTGAGCATGCATCTGACTATATCCATGATGGTTCTATTCTTTCTTTCAGCAACTCCATTTTGTTGAGGAGTGTATCTAGTTGTTAGTTGGTGTTGAATTCCGTGTTGCTTAAAGTATTCTGAACACGCAAGATATTCTGTTCCTCTGTCTGTTCTAAGAATTTTAATTTTACAGCCACTTTGTTTTTCGACAAATGCCTTGAATATCTTAAAGACATCACATGCTTCTGATTTCTGCTTCAGAAAGTATACCCCTGTATATCTACTGAAATCATCAATAAAAGTGATAAAGTACCTACTACCACCGTTGCTTGAAATTTCTACAGAATAGAGATCTGAATGCACAATTTCAAGTAATCTTCTGGCTCTCCATGACTTTCCTTAGGGAATGGATCTCTGTGCTTCTTTCCCAGTTGACAAATCTCACAAACACAATTGGGAATATGAATCCGTGATAGGCCAGAAACAAGTCCTTTTCTTGACAGGTAGTTTAGGCCAGAAAAATAGAAATGTCCAAACCGCATATGCCACAACCAATTATCATCAAGTATCACAGAACTCATGCAAGAGGGATTAACATGTTGAATTTTTAATGGAAACATTCTATTTAAAGTCATCTTTGCTTTATCTATGAACCTTCCGTTGTTGTCAAACATAGTGCAATATCCATGATAAGTTATCATCTTATATCTCTTCTCAGATAATTGCCCCATACTTAGTAAATTGTAATCAAGTTCAGGAGCATAGAAAATATCAGAAATATAACTCAGAGAACCATCCTTCAATCTAATTGGTATGTGCCATTTTCCTTCAATAGGGATCTTTGTAATATTACCAAACTTCAATAATAGTTTAACTGAATCATCTAGAGAAGAAAATAACTCCTTTCTACCAGACATATGATTACTGCAAGCATTATCCAAGTACCATATATTTTCATCTTCAGCACATGAATTACTTGTAAAAAATAAAGTTTGAGCACCCGGATTATCATCAATATTTTGATGCTGATTTTCTGCAACGTGTGCTTAATTGTTATTCACCATTTTGAATCTGTAATCTGCTGCTTTATGTCCATACTTTCCACAATAAAAACAGTTGAAATTGGTTCTTTCTTGATAAAATTGCCTCGACCTCTTCCTCGGTTGACAGGCCTGAAATTCGTTCCACCTCTTCCTTGATTAGGTGGTGTAAAATTATGGTAACTTCCTTGGTTGTAATTGCCACGACCTCTTCCTCTGAAATTTCCTCTACCTCTACTTTGAAAATTAAAACCACGACCTCGTCTTTCTTGTGTATGGCTTGATTCTGCAACATTGTTTAAATTCACTCGACTTTTCAGGGCTTCCTCAGTTGATTTTTCTGACTTCTCCAATATTCTGTTGATGTGGCTTTCCATGGTTCCTTGCAACTCTGCAATTGTCATGGTGTCCATATCATGGGACTCTAGTATCGTAGCCACCACATGGTCATACTTCATCGGCATGGTGTGAAGAATTTTCTCCACCACTTTGCTATCAAGCATATCTTCTCCATAAACTCTCATTTTATTGACAAGATCTGTAACACGAGTAAAATATTGCTCAACAGTTTCTGAGCTAAACATCTCGTACCTTTCATATTCTCTTCTCAAAGACTGTAACTTTGCTTTCTGAGCTTTATCTACGCCTTTGTATGACAGCTTCAACGTGTTCCATGCTTCTTTTGCACTTTTGGCATTTGCTATTTTGCCAAACACCGTATAATCTACTCCTTGATGAATTTGAGATAGCGCCAATTGATCTCTCCTCTGTTGGGCAGCATCTGCTCCTTCTTGCAAACCTGGTTCAATGAAATTCCACAGGTTCTGGGCCTTCAAATGGTAGACATTAAAGTCTCCCAATAACTATAATCAAGTTTTCCATGTAACTTGGGACCGGACCACACAATATTGAAGGTGTTTTTCATACCGACTCTATGAACAAACAACTATGTGAGAACTCTCCCACACCTCACAAACTCTCAAACACCAGGTGCTGGATTAACCAGCTCTGATACCAATTGTTAGTACAATACCCACACTTAATTGGCCCCAAATATCACTCACTCACATAAGTAACACTATCATATTTTTCATATTCAAATTCACCAACACTCATATTAACAAGAAGAGAATTTAACAAAACACATACTAAACATTCTTTTTTCATATATGGAGAGATAAAATACAAGAGATGCACCACCTATTTATAGTTATATTTGGCGGTTTAAACAAAACAACTTGTAACTAAGCTTATGGTTAAGCTTGGATATAAGGCGGTAACTTATTGAAAAGTTGTAGAAGAAACTCAATTTGTCACAAGTGTTACATGTTGATGTCATAAAGTTATCCGGCTGTAAATTTTTGAACATTTGACCATGATCTTTTGTAACTTTTCTAGTTGCTTCCCATAGTCATTGCAAATATTACTTCCTTCAATTTTTGACAAGTTTTGATTGAACTTTTGTATATAATAGCGGTGAATGATTTTATAAGTTGATTTAATTATCAACACATGTTTATTTAATTGGATTCAATTTGTTGAAAGAGAAGTAGTTAGAAGTAAACATTTAGAAGATGATTAATTATACATGAAGTTATCTTTTTTATTGAAAAATTAATTATATTAGGCTATTACTAAATAATGTCGTTTTATGCGTACCTATGTAAAATTGAGGGTTTTTAATTAATTTTTTTATTTATTTAATTATAATATTTAATTACATTAAATTTTTTAGTTAATCAATAAGTTAGAAAAGATTAATTAACAATATTCTTGTGGACAACTTGGTTATTCTTGTCACGTGGTATGTTATTGTCTATCCCACCACCTAAGGAAGATTGAATTTGGAAGGTTGAGTTCAAACACACAGTAGAACTAAGGGATTTTAGGTTTGACATTATCTTATTCTCTGCATTTATTGAATGGTAGAGGCTTGAGACGCATAATTTTCACTATCCGTGGGATGGGATTACCATCATATTCCAGGATGTGGCTTACCATATTAGTTTGCGCACAGATGAAGACCCGTTTGGAAGTTGTATTAGAGATTTCCATCAGCACCATGAGCACCCCACCTGACAGTGGATTGAGAATTTGTTGGTGACAGGTCTCCACTTCAGCCAGAATTTTGACTTGAAGATAACTTGGCTTAAAAACAAGGTCACACATATTCTGCGAGGGACAGATTTAGATATTTTCCGCCAATATGTCTGGTGTTGCTTGTTGATGTTAATTTGGAGGTATTTGTTTACGGACAAGTCAGTCAACCTTCTCCCTATCAAATGGTTGCCGACTTTGAAAATTTTGATAGTTGCAGACAATTATCTTAGAAATCTGCATTGCTGTCGCACACCTACCATCATTCTGCAGCTCTGCTCAGCGTGATGTGACGGACATTACCAGGTGCATATTGTTGGTGGTGTCATGGATTTACCACAAGTTCCCGTACTTCTATCCGACTGGCAATGATGTATTCAGATTCATGTTTCTTCAAGATAATTAATGTTTATTATTTATTGTTGTTTTTTACCATTTACAATACTAAGTACTGAACATAATTTTTCTTCCATGAATAGATTGGCGGGACTAGGACAACAGACTAGAGACCACCATCACGGTAGAGGACTACGACTGCGACACAGGCTTTGGCAAGCTACAGTATCTTCAGTTGTCTCAAGCTTCGGCAAG
This sequence comes from Arachis hypogaea, assembly GCF_003086295.3. NCBI lineage: Eukaryota > Viridiplantae > Streptophyta > Magnoliopsida > Fabales > Fabaceae > Arachis > Arachis hypogaea. The sequence goes on along the minus strand of NC_092048.1, from coordinate 37,844,238 downwards.
GGCAACGCAGTGCTATCTGCGACATCAATAAATATAAATTAGAGTTCACAGGCTTTGTTTACAACAGAAAACAACCCAAAGGCACCCCCTTTTTTTTTTAACGAAAAAGATAGAGAACATGCCCCTAGTGCAATCAGCGCCAAACTCGTTTTATCATAGTTAACAACACAAGTTATGAATATGGAAAACTTTAATTAACATCTATTAATGATACTAAAGTACAAACTAAGCTTCCTCATTGGTACATGTACAAGTAAATAGTGTTTCTTTCTTTTTTCCAAACTCTGTATTTTCATGTAAAATGGAACAAATCCAATCGGTATATGTGCATTGTGCCAGAACCATTCTTTCCGTCTACCCCTGCGAACCATTTCTTCGACTTGAGAGTGTCCTGGTCCAGGATGTTTAAACTGAAATGCTTTCTCATATCTTGCAGAGTTGAAGAAGCTCACTACATGTGCAGCAGAGATATGAAACAATCTGAAGATCTTAATCCCCAACAAAAATACTAAAACTAGAATATGTTTGAGAAGTTTTCAGGTAGAACCAGCATGTCTATTCTTCCATAAGATTGGAGCCACCAGTATCCACACTGAAAAGAGATAAACTTCGATTAATTGCATCTTAATTGCTTAATAGTTATATAGAAAGGCCGAAAGGGTAAATCTTAATTGCTTAATAGTTATATAGAAAGGGTAATAAACTCTCTCTCTCTGATTTTTATATGTCAGTATCTTCATTATGCTCAGAATATAAAAAATTCAACTGTTCATGTTGGACTTCAGTTTACCAAAAAGATACTTACGATAAACACACACTGCCAACCACTCATTTATAATTCTGACCCATGTGCTGGTCCAGCCCACATCAATTGTCCACCTGCAGAAGAATAAAAAGGTTGGATGTCTTTCTTCTGCAAAAATTTTGAGTCACCGAAAGAGATTTGTACCATTATCAGTGCAAAACACTAAATAATGATGATGACGATGATTGTGATGGTACTGACTTCTGACTACTATTAATAAAGCACTAGGATTCATAATTATATAAAGTAAAACAGAACTGAAACTTCATGGGAACCAAATTTGTTGGGTCCGGGCATTTGGATTCGTATATGACTATTAGAAATGCATTTTCTTTGTTTTCCCTTTTTCTAAAATTTTCTGTTGAGGGATAAAGCACAAAAATAAAGCTCAGTGAAATACTGAAATGCAGATAAAATGAAATGAGCCAAATACAGTAGGGTTGGGGAGCATACTTTCTCATAGAATGATGGCTATTCCATCCAATCAATAGCATAGCAAAGTACATTGCTCCTGTGGCAAAAACAAAATGGAAGAAGCCATAGCCATATGGAACGTCATCCTCTGCTGGCGTATCATCCTTCCTGAACTGCATGGATCTTTCAGACAAGTCTTGGGGAACCTAATACTGAAGTTCAAAGTCAAGTAGTCAACTGAGTTTTTTTAACCAACCTGGAAGCATTTGGAATCTATGCCTGTTGAAAATGTTGCAATAACGATTGCCAGTATTGCCACAACAAAGCTCTGCCAACAATAGCCATCGTCAAAAGTCAATTACCAGTTAAGTAACTGAGATAATCACATAATGAATTTCTTCAAAGATGTATAAATTAACAGTGCCTAAGTTTCATAAACAAGATATGATGAATCAAAATCAAAATCAAAAGATATTTTTATTATAGAGTGCTTAAAGATTTTCATGAATAGACAAGAAACATGGAGTCATATTTTTGGGTGCCATTATGAGTTTGTCCTTGTATATTTTGAATGGATACAGAATGATGACACTAATAATGAACAGATTATCTAGGACAGAGATTCAGGGTCAAATACACAATAGACCTATATATATGTTAGTTTACAGCTACCAAGTTTAAAGAGCAGTTCTATGACAATTCAAATTTGAGTTAAACAAAGAGATCTATATTACAATGATGCTAAGCCAGTCTGTTTTGGTGGCAGAGTCCGACTTCCTGATGCAGTTTTCCCCAGTTGGTTCACTGCATACAAAATATATACCAAAGCTCAGATTCACTAGAAATGAAAAGCCAGAAGCAAAGAGTTGCAGAAAGCAATAAATGAACAGAAATCAAAACAAGACACAGACGCCTGTCTCTTCAGTTTGTTTTACACCCATACTTCATATGGGAGATATACTTCATATGGGAGATAATATATACAATAAAGTGCTAAACAATCGTTGGACAATAATATCAATGCAAGTGCTAAACAATCGTTGGACAATAATATCAATGCAAGTCCAGAATGGAGGCAAAGATTGGTAGCCCTGCCTTCTAATAGCACACCAGCAAAGGAAGACAACATAAAGCCCCATCAGCCCAGGAGTTAGAATGCCGGCATTCACCTATTGTAGAAATTCCACATCAAGTCAATAATAATAATAATAATAATAATAATAATAATAATAATAACAGCAGATAAAATTCCACATCACAATACTTTGTAAGGTGAACTGAGCAAGCAAAGACATGGCAAAAGATATAACTTACTTTTGGGTGCAGAGACACGCTTGTCATGAGCTGGAGAAGTACCAGTGACCATGTAATGAAAAAAATATTAAGGAGACAAGATGGCTTCGGTGCATACCAAATGTACATCAAAATGATTCCCACCAAACATATAACATATGCGGTCGTTGCAAAGAACATCACATGGATTTGGCTGCAAGGAAATTGATCAATGCATATTTACAAAATATATGATAAAAATATTATTCCTGATATCAATTATATAATAAATTCATCATCTTCGCATCATATCAAAGCTTAACAAAACTTTATATGAAACAAATCAATTATAAAAATTTACATAGCTATAAATATCTCAAACAAATTGTTAGTTCCAATTAGTTCTTTTATATACTGAGGAGATCTTACCATCTTGCTGCGTACTTTTCAGATTCACAGCATTCATTGAGCCATGTAATGAACCGGATTATGCTTACTAATTGAATTAGGAGAAAAACCCTGAAGAAGATATAGAAAACATTTTAAAATATCAGAGTTTAGTTTCTGAAAAGAAATGACATGTAAAAATCATTTAAAATATCTGAAGACTATACCCGGCACCGAAATGGGCAACCTCCCCTGCGGAAAAATAATTATGTCAGACATAATGACAAGGTTATACTAGCAGCATATACTACCAGAAAGGATTATTAATACTATAAGGCTTGTTGAAAGAAAAAGTTTACTAACCGTAAATCTGAATAAATTCAGAAGGGAGTAAAAATGGGATGACAGTCATGGCGATCCAGAGAACAATCTTGACAGACCACCATCCAGAGTGCCATGTATCTCTAGTTACGTTCAGTTTAGAAGTGCCAGCAGTTGACAAAAACATGATTATGTAAAATATCTGATCTCAGGTTAAGGTTCAGCTTAAATATTCGGGTAAGTGATGACTCAGCTATGATGTAATGTAGACTTTCATTAAAGAGCAATCATGTACCCCTCTCTCTCTCTCTCGAGCATAAAAGAATATATACTACTGATTATCATGCTTTGCTTAATCCTTCAGCAACAATGTTTCATGCATATAACCGAAGGATACAAAGCAACCCAAACTCACACGTAGAACTCCTTCAGCACCCAAACAGTCTTTTCCACCATTGCAACCTTTTAATCCTGCAGGATCAATATATTAGATTTAACGTTCACTGAAAAACCTTCTAAATTTGAGGGAACATGAACTTGGTCGTTCAATATGTGTATATGGCAGTGCCTGTAGCAATTTCTATTGACTGAATTAAAGAATTGCTAAACACCTTTGAAGTTCAACTCAAAAGGAGGATTGAAATTTATAAATAAAAAGCTTCCTTGTCCACATTGTAAATCAAACAACCTCAAAAAAGATGCTCACCATGTGTATACATTTTCGACTTCTCATTGCAAATATCAGAATATCATAACATCTAATTCATACTTTGATGGGACATGATCAGATTTCAAACCAAACATTGTGAACCATCGGGTCTAGTATTCAGTATCAATAAATAAATTAATTAAATAGATAAATTTTATATACTTTAATAAAATGCAAATGGCATAGACAGGACTGGTATGCCGTGCCAATAAATAAATAAATTCAATAGGTATACTTTATTAAAAATACAATGGCATAGACATGTGTATGAAAGAAGCAGCAGAAAACTAAAATTGGCAACAGGATGTGAAAGCCCATCAATGTAAGGGTTTAAGCAATCTTACTTTCCATTTCTGTTAGAGCACCACGACCATAATCACGGGCAGCCCAGGCCAACAGATTGGCCACTAGAAAGAACAAGGCATAAACATATCTTGCCATCCAAGGATTGGATGCATTTCGGAACTGGCTGAACCATGAAGAACCCTTGGATATGATACACCTCTCGTTACCATTGTTGCTTTGCCCAGTTTCCATCTGCACTTCAACACAGCATGAATGGCGCACGTATAGGAAATATATGTTATTCCATTGAGATTATCTATTCTGTTCCCCCCTGTAATGTAAAGCAGAAAAAGACTAGTGTTTGTTAGAGTGATTCATTACCGTTAGCTAAACCTCAAATTAAAGAGAACAGCTACAGTTTGAATGTTGGTGAGATTTGGGCAACATTCTTTGTCCTTTACTAATGGATTTTGTCCTCACGTAACTGAAGAATAGTAGTTACTCACTGTTTTTTCCCACTATTTGGTATCGATAGTTATTTCACTTTAATTTGTCCTAACCGTCGCACATTTTTGCCAACTATTACCTAACAATCATCGTAGAATAAATTTTGACTCCAACAATTGAAGGGGTATGCAAAATGAGTACAAATCAGCACAGTTCGCATCTCTTTAGCGCTCAACAATAAAGAAGTCAATTGCGATTCTCTCGCTATTCTAAGAAATAATGATAACCCAATTGCAATTGGACAATCATGCTTCCACTTGACAAGATAATCTAATATTTGCCCCAAAAAACATAATAAAATTTATGGGTTTTGGTAGGAAGTACTTCTGAAAGATAATTTAATTCTTACTACCACGCTTCCACTTAATAAGATGACCTACTATTTGCCTTAGAAAGTATAACAATAATTTACCCGAGTTTTTGTTAACAGGCATAGTAGGACATTAGATAAAGAAATATGATATGTTGTATCAAGTTAAAAAAAAAAAAAAAAAAAAAAAAAGAAAGAAAGAAGAGAAGAAAATGTACTGATAAACACTTTAAAAGTTCCTTTTTTCTAAAAAACATATTTTTAATTTCTTAACAACTGACTTTAAAACAGTGATTAGCTGTCACCAAAAAAAAACAGTGATTAGCTAAAATCAGAATAAACTGATTCTATTCACGCGGAAAAAATTCATCTCTTTAAACTTTTTTTTTAATACTAAATGATATTAGACATTATTTTAGAAATTTATACAAATAGACATGTCCTATCTTTTGAATACTGAGTTTATCAATTAAAAAATTTTACTGAAAAAACTACAAAATAAATTTCTAATACATTTAATATATATTTAAGAAAAAAAAAAGTTTCTAACAATAAGAACCCATAAATAAAGCCTCAAATAAACGGCAGTGACTTCATACTTCCACCCCCACCCATTTCTATACAATGGTAAAACATTACCTATAAAACGAACTGATCTAAATAATAAAAAATTAAGTAAAATATCTTTTTGACGTGATAATAAATGATTAAATATTTATATAAATTTTTTATAAATTAACCATATCTACAAATTAAATTTTGATAAGATCAAACTTAAATTAATGTGTAATTATCTAAATCAGTCTCCAAAATTTTAAAAGTAAATATTTTAGTCCCTAAAAAAAAACTAATACACAGATCAATCCTTAAGATTTTTCTCTGGCAGACAAATTAATTCCTAGTTCATTTTTCTGCAGAATAATTACCCAAATCAGTCCCAAAAAATTTTAAAAGTGAACATTTTAGTCTCAAAAAAAATTAATAAACAGATCAATTCCCAACATTTTTTTTCCGTCAGACATAATAATTCTCCAGCCAAAAAAAAGTAAAATAAAATTATTATTATTATTATTATTAATTACACAATAATATTTTTTATATTTTTGAACAAAATAATAATAAATTTATTCATTAGATTCTTATATATGTATTTATAATATATATATATATATATATATATATATATATATATATATATAATCACTCAATAATAATAATAATAATAATAATAATAATAATAATTAGAGATTATTCTATAAGAAATTTAAGGTTAAAATTATTTGATATTTTTGTATTTAATATAATCAAAAGATGTTTTATTTTAAAAAGAGGAGTGCTAAAGAGCCAGCAAATTTTGTATTTTGTAGGCATCAATTAGCCATCATTAATATTTTTAATGGTATGAGATTTTATCTAATGGTGTGGAGTTATTCACTTTTTTTTTGCTGGTTAAATGCTTGTCAGATTTTAATAAAAGTGCTGACCCCTAAATTTTTTCTTTTAAAAATATGTTTGTATTAAAAGAGAATGTTTTAATTTGGGTTTTAAAGCATTATTATTCATCTTATTTGTTTCTAACAAAAAGAGTGTATTAATATACTAGCATCATTGTCTACATATACAAAGCAAAGTTAATAATAATAAAGGTTAACATATAATAAAAATAAAATCTATGGAGAACTGTTATGTTTGATAGAAAAAATATTAAAAATTAATTTGTATATTAATTTTTTTTAGGACAAAAATGTATGTTTTTAAAATTTTTTGAGAACTGAGTTAGATAATTACTCTATTAAAAAATAAATTAAAAACTGATTTATCTTTTTGAGTAAAATTTTAAAAATTAATTTATATATTAATTTTTTTTAAAGACTAAAATATCTATTTTTAAAATTTTTTAAGGCTAATTTAAATAATTACTCTTAAATTAATCAAAGAAAGATAAACCGAAAACTATTACATGGTAAATATATAACGTGGAAAAGCATCGTCAGCGATAAATCAGGGTGAGCAGTTATTAAATGTATGTATTTATTCCTTATTATTATCACTGTTTTACAAATCAAATCTATCTAATCTTTTTATGATATATAGAGTTTAATGTGAAAGGTATGTGGTATTCCGTAATTAAAGGTACATGTAAAATTAAGCGTGTATTAAAATTAAATTCATATTATTATATATAAAAATATAGAAATTAAATAATTCTTAGGAGTACGAATTTTATGCTCTTTCCAAGTTCTGTTTATATGAACAGAATATGGTACAAGCAATAGCATTGCACAACTTGAAGGGCTGTTCTAAGGAATGCGTTAGTGGTCAGAACTCAGAAAACTCAAACCCGATAGTTTCTACTTTCTACTTTCTACACGGGAGAAAAAAGGAACCAAGAAAAAAAAAAAAGCTTATTAACAAGATTATTACGTCATTTATCACGCGAGTAGTCAGCCAGAATATTTTTAAAAAATAAATGATTTAGTTAAAATATTTCTATTAAATAAATAACCAGAGAATTTTGGTTACAAAAGAAGTGAAAAATTGTCGTTTATCTGTTAAAAAAACACACATTTGATGAATTTTAATTTCAGTCCAAGAGCATTTTTCAATTATATTTGAAATAGTTGAGTGTAGTGGAGTGATTCGTTTTCCTTTACCTCGAAGTAAGCGTCTAAACTTTGCTTTCCTTCCTTTCCTAATTTTCTCGGCGAAGAAACATCAAAACCATATCGATCATTCATTCATGTGGATTCAGCATTTCTATCCAGGAAATCAAAGAAAATGTATATCATCGACTGAACCTAGCTAATTCATAATCTTAATAAGAGAATGCAGAAAACTGAAGTGAAATTAAAATCAACGAAATGAACACACGAATCAACCAAAATGCATCTGCAAGAGTACAAACAGTCAAACAGAGTCTTCAAAATCTTGCATCAATATATAATTTAACATTCACAGACCGCTAAGAATGAAAGATATTCGGAACAAAAATTGTTAATGCGCAAGTTCAGATGGAAATGTAAGGCATGCAAGCAGCTGAATTGAGAAATGAGAAATTGAGAATCGCTTATCTTAACGTAAATGCGAAGAATAATTGAAGAAATGCGATTGAATACCTGAACTGAGCTGAAAGCAATGGCGAAGAAGACGACGCAGATCTACGAGCTGCCAACACACACCAGTTGAATCAGTGTTTCCAATTGGAGGGAGGCTTTCATTCTCTTTCTCTTTTCAATGTTTCTTTCTCTTTTTGGAGAAAAACACAAATAAACGAAAAAAGAAAAAAATAATAACGGAATGAGATCGGGTTGGTGCTTTAGGCCGAGAGAGAGAGAGAGAGAGAGAGTTTTTTTGGTTTGGTGGGTTTTATTTGCTTTTCCTTTTGTTTATTTCCCGCCGTAGCCGTAAGCTTCCTCCACTTGCTTTCCGCTCTAGACCAGTGTAGTACTCTTCCTTCCTCTCAAGCTATTTATTTACGAGAAAAGGTCCAAGGATAAACAAAATTTTACTGATTTTTGTCATCACTTTTGGGGATTTTTTATTTTAATAAATTAAATAAATATTTTATTTACTAAAATAAATAATTTTAAAAATTATTACAAAAATATGTCAACTTTTTTATCTTACTTTTGGCTATAAAATTTAATTTTTTTAGTTTAATAATTTATTAATAATAAATTTTAATCATTTTTTAATATTTTTATTTATTTATTTATTTTATTGTTAGAATTTTTTTATAAAAACTAACTTTTATTTATAAAAATTGACAAACGATACTAACAGATATAGTAAAAATATTAGTTTTACAATTTAAAAAGATGAATATTTACCGAACGAAATTAGGTTGATTTAGTGGTTAGTTCACTAACGCGTTTAAGTAAGTGTTGGAGGTTCGAATTCCGTCTTGTGCATGCAATACCCCATTCGCCGACGATAAACTTTTAAATAGAGTTTCGATTCGCAACGGATTAATCTTTGACCTGTCGAGTTGAAGAATATTATGGAAGACAAAAAAAAATAAATATCTATTGTGTTAAACTATAAATTGAAAAGAGGCACAATATTCAATTATTAAGAATCTTAATAAGAAAAATAAAGACAAAATTGTCTTTTTTTTATTAATTTATATAAATATATTGTAACATAATGAGATATTTTTTTTTGAAGAATTAATCTAAACACTTTTAGTCTGTAAAAATATTTATGAATAAAAAACTTTTTTCTTGATGTCTTTCTCTTAAATTTGAAGAATTTGCATAACCAAACCCAAAATATCTATAAAAAATAGACAATTACATTATAAAAGAAAAGAAACTAACCACTAAATGGTTATTAAAATCTAGATATCTAAATATCAAATAAAAATTGCAACATAAACGAGTAGAGGATGGTGGAAAGAGAAAGAGAAAGAGAAAGAGAAGAAAAAAAAAAGAAAGGAAATAAAAAAATAAAAGAGGAGAAAAGAAGCATAACCAGAATCATATGAAAAAAAAAGGTGCAGAAGAAAAAAAGAAAAAGAAAAGAGAAGCAAGAAGAGGAGATTACGGATGGTAGCAACAGCTTTCACTACCGGTGACTTGGTTGAACTTGCAGAAATAAATTTTTGGAAAGAGAAAAATAAAAAAGAGACAATGATTTTTTAAATAAATAAAATAAATATTTTATTTATTAAAATATATAATTTATAGCATTTTTATAAAAATGTATTGTATATTTTATTTTGTTTATAGTGTAAACGAAATAAGAATGTACGTAAATAAGATAAAACACAAAAAGATGTGGTCATATCACGTTTATACACGTGGTGTGTAATAGCTTTATCTTGTTTACAGTGTAAACGACTGTAAACGAGATATGCGCACTCTTATTTCGTTTACAGTGTAAACGAGATAAGAGTAGATGAGGCCTATATATATATGTATTTCATTTACAATGCCATTTGAATCCTTGTTACATCCATTTCTTCAATTTTTCTCGCAATTCTATCATTTTTTAATCATATTATCGAATTACTAGGAGATTATGGCGTGTGTGGATACACATGACGTGGGTATACACAACAAGAAAAAAGGTCTATGGCCATTTTTTTTGCCACGCTAAAGCGTGGTCAAAAGTAGTCAATGACCACACTTTTATGAGGATGGCGATTGAAGAGAGATTTAGCCATAGTTTTTTTTTTTCTATGTTTCAAAAGCGTGGCAAAAAGGGTCAATAGCTACGTTTTTATGAGGGTAGCAACTGATTAAAAATTTGGCCATGCTTTTTTTTTGCTACACTTAAAAAGTATAGCCATAGAGAAAAACAGACACGCTTTTAAAGCATAGCCATCAACCGATTGAACGCGACATGGCCTGGGACCAGGGACGGATCCAAGGGAGCAAGCATAGGCCTTGACTCCTCCAATTTTTTTTGAACAAAGTTAACCATTATAAGAATATAAAGTTATTATATATTATAAAATTTTATTTAAAAAATAGAATAAATAATTATTTTAGATAAATAATTAAATTAGTAAACTCAAAAACAAGTAACAATTTTTAAATTGAAAAAAATATTATTGACAGTTACTTTTCAATTAAATAAATTTTTAAATTTTTAAACATTTTTAAACATTTTTTCTCTTTTTAAATATTTTTTTTATTTTTCACTTATTATCATATAAAAATACTTTAATATTTATAATAACTAAAAAAATCTTTATATGTTATAATACATAACAAAAGAAATTACTTTAAACTTTATTTTTTTTTCATTATATTATATTAATAACATACATATTAAGTAAATTTATCATAAATAATCAAATCTCAATTCTTTAGCAATTCAATTTTTCTTTAACCTAATTAATCGCTAATTTCTTAGTCAATTATTTAAGAAAAGATGCGAAGTACAAAATCGATTTAATTTAAAATAAGATTTAAGATTATTCCTAAACGTTTAAAACTTACAAGAAAAAATTATTTCAAAAATTTTCTAATATGAATTTTATGTCATTTATTCAAACTAGAGCAACTGAAAATCAATACGTGTCGGAACACTATTTCTAGAATAAAAAAGTAGTGAGAATAAGTTTTCAAGTTAATTCCAATATTACTTTTTTTTAAAAAATATTATTTAGAATCTAAAATGGAGTTAGAATGTTTTTGAACAATTCTAAATTTTTAGGAATAAAAAACGAAACTTCAATCATGAAATAGGTTAAAGCGTAAATCTCAAATAAAATAAAATATTTAAATTAATAATCCATAAAAAGATAAATAAAACTCATAATCTGAACAAAAAAATAGTTGTTCTAACTCAATTTTTTTTTACAAATTACACAAATCGACCTGACAAATTTCGACCCATTTGGCGTCCACAGGATTATGGTTACGACGTACGCTTTTTTACGTGGGGATGCTCCCATAAAGACGTTTACATATCATATTATTATTGGACGTATTAATGAACTGGTTATTTTTATTAATAAATTAAAATAAAATCGATTTTCTTATAACAATAACAATAAACTTATTTTTTTAATTTAATTATATTTTTAAATTTTTAAAAATTTAAATGTTGGCAAAACAAAAAGTCAAGAATATGTTTGTCTTTTTATCAAAAAATTTAAAGATATTCGATTTAAATTGTATAATTCAATTAAATCAAATTGTGTCTAATAATTATCATACCAACAATTGAGTTTATTATTGTTACTCTAATAAATCAATTTTATTCTTATTTATTAAAAATAAATTATTAATCAATTTAATAAAAATATTCAATAATAATATAATATATATAAATATCTTTAAAAAAATATTTTTAGTATCTTTATTAAAATGGTTTCCTTCCTACCTACACTGCGTTAGAGACATCAGATTACAAAGCTTGCAAGGTTAAACTTTTAGATAATACTTCACATGCACACAAGAGAATAACAATGTGACTCTTGTGTGAACGTAACTATATATAAGGCAGGCTAAATATTTATATCGAATTCCATAAGATCATATTGCTCTGAAGTAATATTTAATAATGGTTGCACGAAATTATTTGTGACAAGGGGCGAATCAATTATGATTCGAATTAAGAACTATTGGGTTCATATATATTAGAAAGTATATATTAAGTATATATGTGGAAAATAAAAACCGCCAGAGAAAATTATTACAAGAAGTTCATTCTTTTAAAACCGTGTATAATGTAATTTCCTAATAATTTCTGCTCTATCCTTAAAAAAAATCACTCTTAAACTAAACTTTTAACAAAATTGATCATTTTATTCCTTTCCATCATCCTTGTCGGACATATTGTTCAAGGCTTTGCTGTGTGCACACCTAATGAGTAATGATGAGTTGATGCACTGTACCAAACACACTCCGTCGCACCAACATTCTTTAGTAGTTGGCTATCGACTAGCTACCACAATGCAACTATATGCAAGTATCGCCCCCACTGAAAAAAAGAATACTTACTACTGAGAATACATATATATATTTTCCATAAAAATAATTATACATGATTACGTATCTGACTTTCTTTTAAAGTAGTTATATACTTATATGAACATGTAAAAATTCAATAACGTGGATACAAAACATTATCATTAAATAAAAATTAATCTCTTTAATTGAATTCTTATTATATTTTGTGAACATAAAAAGTGAATCAATAATATTAAACTACTCTTTCACCTTAACTCATGACAACAATAAGGAAGTCTCATAACTCACAAATTCAACTCTGATATCATGATAAAATTGTGAAAGAATAAAAAAAGAAGAGAGGAAGAATATTATACTTTGTATTTCTTGATTGATTGAATTGAATTGTAAACTATGAGGGTGAAACTAAATATATAGAGAGCATTGTTCTATGAAAGATAAGAGCAAATAAAAATAAAATAAGAACAACTAAAAATAAGATAAAGATAAGATAAGATAATAAAGACTAAAATTGTAATTGAATTTATGTATTCTGTTGGGCTGAATTTGTGCACGAGACTTCTTTATTGTTGTCATGGGCTAAGGTGGAAGAGTAGTTTAATACGCCCCGCAAGCTGGTGGATGGAAGATGTCAATAATCCACAGCTTGGGACAAATTCCCATGCTGTCTCTAATAATACATCCAAAGCCAGCTAAGTGCTCATTTTCAAAAACGCTTGCATCGCAGTTCACTTTACAGACATTAATTGGAGGTGGTTCCCAGTTATATTTCAAAGAAGAAGGAATAATATGTTTTTGGTTGATAACAACATTAGAGAAATCTCGAGCAGCATGTTTAACTAAGTGAACAATTTTCTCCTTACTCCATGGATCATCTTGGTGGAAGATGTCATTGTTCCTATCCATCCAAATCCACCAAAAGGCCGCTGCAAAGAGAAACTCATTTTTGTTGAGGTTAGAACGAATCCAAGATACAAAATCCAAACTAGAGTCCTCAGCGGTCATTCCCAAATTTAAGCTAATCCAAATCTGACGAGCTTTTTAGCAAGTCCTAAAGCAGTGGTTAATATCCTCTAGAGCAAGATAACATCTCTGACAAAAATCAGAAGTAGAAATACCTCTTTGAAACCGGTAACTAGCTGTGGAAACTCCGTTGTTGAGGCAAAGTCAGAGCAGACACTTTATCTTCTCCGGTATTCTCAAGCGCCAAAGCCAAAGCCAATTTTCATTATCATTCCAGCCAAATTTCTTCTTCAATAGCCATTCATACCCGCTTTTAGTCGAGTAGGTGAGAGTATTTGAGTTTGTCCAAAACTAACCTGTTTTATCTCCTGCCTGCTTGATAGGATCAAAGAGCATCAAATCAAGTTTAACTTCTTCCAGAATCATTGTGCAAAGAATATCCCACCGCCAATGCCCAAGGTGCCAGACATCTTCTAACTTCAAGTGAGAATCAGAAATGTGCACAAAAGGAACCAAAGGAGCTAGCGTTCCACATGGTCGCCAAGCATGATACCAAAAGGATTGAGACATTCTGCCTGTACACCAATCAAAACCATCCCGAAACTTTTCTATTGTCTTATAAATCGCTCGCCAAGTGCTTGAAACATTATTAGAAAATTTGGGTGAAAAGCAAAAACTCCCAGATAAATATTTTGCCAACATAATTCTTACCCAAAGCTTATCTTTATTATGCAATAATTTCCAAACAAGCTTTCCGAGTAAAGCAAAATTTACACATTGAGTATCTCTAATTCCCAAGCCTCCATATTTTCTTGGAGTGACAACTTTGCTCCACTTGACCAAATTTAAACAACGCTCTCCCACCTTTCCCTTCCACAAGAATTGTCTAAGCACAGAATCAATCTTTTGACAAACCGAAGTAGGAAAAAGAGTCACTTGCATATGATAAATAGGAAGAGAAGAAGCAAAAGATTTAATTAAGCAAAGCCTGCCTGCTCTGTTAAGGAGCCGACCTTTCCAACTAGCCAGCCTATTCTTGATCTTCTCTAAAGAGTCCGAAAAAATAGATCTAGCAGCTCGAGGATGATTAAGGTTCACCCCCAAGTATTTTCCTAGGTCACTAGTAAAAGGAATATGAGAAACACCAGACAACATTTTCTTCCTTCTATTAGAGATATTTCTAGAACAAATAGCTTTAGATTTTTCAATGTTAACCTTCATACCTGAAGCTTTACAGAACAACTCCAAGGTGTGCACAACATTCTGAACTTGACTTTTCTTCGCTTTACAAAAAAGGAGGAGGTCATCTGCAAACATCAAGTGAGAAACTCTAGGTCCCCTCTAGAAACAGCCACACCATCCCAAATACCCCCGTCAACTTGTTTGGAAATGAAGCATGCCAATCTCTCCATGCACAAAACAAATAAATACGAAAAAATTGGATCTCCTTGCCTGAGCCCTCTGCGAGGTTGGAAGCTGTCCAATCTATTCCCATTCCAAAGGATGGAAAGATTTGAGGCCTGAACACAATTCATTACAAGCCGAATAATTAGAGAAGGAAAGCCAAAAGATTCAAGAGTGTGCTCAAGAAAATTCCAATCAACTCTATCATAAGCCTTTTCTAAATCAATCTTAAAAGCCATAGCTCCTTTTCTAGACTTTGTCCGCTTAAGAAAGTGAAGAACTTCTTGGGCGACAATAATATTATCAGGTGCTCCTCTACCATGAATAAACCCTCCCTGAGTTGGGCTAACAATCTTATCCAAAAATGGTCGTAATCTATTAACCAGCACTTTAGTCACTAGCTTATAAATTACATTACAAAGGCTTATTGGCCGAAAATCCTTCAATCTAGTTGGAGGGTCGCACTTAGGGATAAGAACAATCAAAGTTTCCAACAAAGAATAGCTTAACGTCTCCCCTAAGAATGCTTTCTGAACAGTACGCCATACCTCATGACCCACCACATCCCAATATTCCTTGAAGAAAAAACTTGAAAACCATCCGGCCCAGGAGCTTTGAACGAGCTCATATTATCCAGAGCTTCTTTAACCTCCAACATTGTTACTGGTTTAGACAAATTATCACAAGCATCCTGGCTAAGAGATGGCATAGGAATTTCTCCCATGCAATTAACCTCAACAGGCTCAGTAGAACAAAAAATATTTTTGAAGAAATGAACAACCTCCCTTTGCAAAACTTCCGGATCATCAGACCAAGACCCATCACTAACTAGCAACCCATGAACCTTGTTAGATTTTCTTCTAAGGATGGTTTGCATATGGAAAAAGCTAGTATTTCTATCACCATACCGAACCCATTGATATCTTGACTTCTGGTACCAAAGCAATTCTTCCTGGGCCAAAACTATATTATACTTAGCTCTCAATTCTTCCTCTTTGTGCTTCAGAATCGGATCATCGTCAGCTTCCATTTTCCGTTGAATACGATTCAAATAACCCTCCAATTCCCTCTTTTTGATAAAAATATTGCCGAAAACCGTAGAGTTGAATTCCAACGAAGCTTCTTGGACCCCCAGCAACTTCCTATGGATGCCAAAGTCTGTACTATCCCAAGATTTCTGAACAATGGCCTTGTAATCAGGATGCGTTGCCCATGCCACTTGAAATCTAAAAGGCCGGTTTTCTTTCTTGATAGGAACTCCTTGACATCGGATAAGTAGGGGACAATGATCAGAGTGGGAACGACTGAGAACTTCAACAAAAGCTTCTGGAAAAAGAAGGCGCCATTCTGTAGTACAGCAAGCTCTATCCAATCTCTTTGCAATTTCTTTGTTTCCTTGAATTTTACGGAACCAAGTAAACCGTCTTCCAGAGGTTGTTAAATCAAAAAGACCACAAGAATCTAGAGTACTTGCAAAGATACTACTGCGATTTGAATAAAAATTACCTCCCTTCACCTCATGAACACTCAAAATATCATTAAAATCCCCAACCACCACCCATGGGTCCTGAATGCACAAACCAATATCAAGCAGATGACTCCATAATTCTACTCTATTAGTGGCTTGAGGGCTGCCATAAACCGCACTGCAGATCCATCTTCGCCCACCACCATCAATTTCCAAAGTTACACATTGATTCATAGCCCAAAGAATTTTACAAGAAAATTTTAAATTAGCAGAGAGGAACCAAACTCCTCCCTTGTGTCCAACAGCATCTACAATCCCAACAGGATAATAGCCTAATCTCCCCCAAAATTCTTTCATAGTTTCAAACCCAATATGAGTTTCCACCAAAATAAAAAAAGTTGGTTGAAATTTTCGTACCAACTCCTTACAGTGCACCCGAGACATCTTATTTGACGCTCCCCTAACATTCCAACTAATAATATTTAAATGGTCACAATCCATAAAAAATAAATTAAATAATTGGAATGTTTAATCATTCTACCTCACGTTGATGGACCCCTGTCTTCAAGTGTCTCCTTGTGGACTTGCACCGCAGAACCATCATTCTTCTGTTGAGGTTGGGTCTCCAAGTTTGTTGTTGCACTAACTTTATCAAGCTCTTTTTGTACTCGAGAATCCATTGACAATGCTTCAGTAGGTGAGTTTTGAAGCGAAATAGGACGCTGCCTTTTGTGCCATGCTTTAAAAAAAGGAGTACTCTGATCCTTGAAAGCCACCTGAGTTGTTCCCAAAGAGTCAAGCGTGGATGGAAGATCTTTCTTTTCCTTAGGCCCCACCTTTGCATTTGATAAGGACTTCACCTTTATATTTGATGAGGATCCAACATGCATGTTATTAGACCCAAAAGAAAATTTCTTACTCACCAAATTGGAGCATATTGCTACATTGGATTTTTTTGGCACCACATTGTGGCCTTTACCCACTTTTTCCTTGCTTTTTCTACTAACTGTAACCCATTCACCCTCTTTTGCACGAGTATTCATTTCCATATGTGAGTCTTGCAAATTATCATGCACAAGATCTGCTGCACCATGCTTCTCCATAATTGGAATTGATTTGGCATTAATTCCAAATTCAAAAGATAAATTTTGATTTTTTACTGGGATTTGACTACCTTCCACCGTTTTCTCGTTGTTATCTACAGGAAAAAGTGACGGCAAATTTTTCTCCTTCATCGTGCTTTCCTTCCCAATGCCATTGTTGTTCTCTTTCACACATTCTCTTGTGACATGCCCAAAGCAGCTACATTTTTCACAAATTAAATTCAAGTGCTCATATTCTATGTCATACATATGACCATCAACTTGAATTTTTTTTATAACTGAAAGTCCCAAGTTAATTTGCACACATGCTCTTGCATACTTTCCCCTCTCTGCAGACTTGGTGGCTAAGTCGATGCGGATCGGTTTGCCAACAGCTGACGCAATCATTTTCATGGCTCTCTCTTGATAATAGTTAATGTTTAAATCTGTGATTCTTATCCAAACCATGGTAGACCCAAAAGTGTTTTCACAAGGTCTGAATGAAGAACTCCAAGGTTTAACCGCGACATAGCTTCCAGTAATCATCCACGGTCCTCCAAGGAGAACTTTCTCTCTATCCTCCAAGAGATCAAATTTGACTAAGAAATAGCCAAAACCGACATCTAGTACCTCATATCCTCCTTTGGTTCTCCAGACGCCTTTAAGCCTGTGCGTGATCGCTGTATAGCTAAATTTTTTTCCAAGAACTTTGATCACGATGGCATCTTTGTAGGGCTCTGCCAATATCTCTTTTGCTTCCTCAGTGAACGTCACAGTTGGTATCTCCGAATCACCTTACTTACCAACTACGGTAGCCATCTTATCCCCATCAAGAGAATCAGCAACCTCCAAAGCTCTCCTTGCTGAGGCACCAACAACTTTATCTCTGAACGATATCCGCTGACTTTCAGTCTTGTTACCATCTCCTTTAATCCCTCCTTTTCACCTGATGCATGCCCCCTCCGCTCTCCCCCTTATTGCTTCCGCCGACATGGCCGGCTGCCTCGCTATGTGCCACCCTCGAAGACTCTCCCCCGCTCTCCCCACTCTCCATTTCACGTACTCTCATGTACTCTCTCGTACTAGGGTTTGGAATTTTCAAAAATAAAAAAATAAAAAATAAAAAATAAAAAAAAAATAAAAAATAAAAAAATTGTTAATGTAATTTTATTCCATTATAATTTTCTCTTTTCTCACTGTTTTTTTTCAATCCAAACAAAAAGAAATTTCTCTATTTTCTTTTCATTCATTTTTCTTCTATTTTCTTTCTTTTTATTTTCTTTCTTCTCATTTTCATTCCTTTTATTTTCCATCTTCTATTCAAATAAAGTATAAAATTGGTCCTGGCTAAATTGACATTCTGAAGCACTAACCATTCTCTAGTCCAATTTTTTCAAAAACTTTGTTAACCTTAACTCGAAAAAACTTTTAAATTAGATGGCTAACCCTATTAGTCTATAAGTTAGTCCCAAATTATTTAAAGACATGTACCACTTATCGTATGACACCGGTTAACTCCAACAACTATTAACTAACAATGACCTATAAACCTTAACGTACTGACTGATCGACCACGATCTACTATCCTATCCTATCCTATCCTATCCAAACCAACCACTAGTCAACCCTTGATTGGGCCCTCAATTGACCTAGGTGACTTTCAGCAATCCTAAAAGATATATGACAAAAAGAGATAAAAATAAGGTAATTTTAAATAATTTTTTGAATAAGACTAATGTTGGATTTCGAGTTTTCTTCCTATGTAGAGAAAATGCCAAATTGTTCGTATCCAAACCTATAGTTTTTCTTGGTTAAAAGTGAAGTGGCTAAGATAAATTAGAATTGATAAAAAGAGGTTTCATTAAGCAAAAATAACAAACACTTTGAGAGAAGAGAAGAGAGAAAGTCATTTTTGCATAGAAACAAAGCTGTGTTTGTAAATCGGTTGCTGCAAATTTATTAACCTTAGATCGAGCTAAAATTTGAATAGTATTTTGGACAATTGATTCATTATTTTTACTGTTCATATCTTCAATAAGAAATCTATAGTTAGAGATATTAGCCATGCAGCAGCAGCTCTATTTTGAGGTATTTTTATCTTTTTAGTTCTTGTTTTTATAAAATTTGATACTTGAGTTATTTGGCATTTTGTATGTACGTATTAAGTGATTTATAACTTTCTTGTACCATGTCTTGATCATAGTGAAGTTATTTTTTTTTATCTTGGTGATTCGTAATTTTTACTTTACACATTGAGGAGGTTTTTTACGTTTAAAATTTTAGTGAATTCTTATCTCTATTTTTTTTTGGTTTTTTGTGCTTTTTTTTATGCATCGGTGTGTTAATTTGATGCTGCATTTATTTGTGAGTGGATGTTATTGCTCTTCTAATTCTTGTAAGTAGAAAATTATATTTTTTTTATTCCTATCATTGAACATCAGAACTTAGTTTTAGGCATTTAGTTATAACTTGGTTGAAAAATAAAGACAAATAATTTTGTTAGTATGAGAAGCTTGAATGACACTAATTACCATGTATGGAAGGACAAAATAAAAGATTTGTTGTTTGTCAAAAATCTATATTTATCCATGTTTGCTACACATAAGCTAGGGTATAAAACAGATAAAAAATCGGAGGTTGAGCATCAACAAATTTGTGGTTTTATTAGGCAGTGGATGGATGATAATAGTTATAATCACATTGCTAATGAGACTCATGCTAAGGCTTTGTAGAATCAAATTAAATCCTTGTATACTTTTAAGTCTGGAAATAATAAATTGTACTTGTTAAAAATACTGATGAATTTGAGATACAAGAAAGGATCACTAGCATTAGATCACTTGAATGAATTTTAATTACGGGATTCTTAATCAGTTTGTCAAGCATGGAAATTAAGTTTGAAGATGGGGTTCAAGGTTTGTGGTTGCTAAATATTCTATCAAATTATTGAAAGTTATTTTGTATATCTCTTCCTAATTCTGCTCCGAATGGTAAAGTGATCATAAAATTTGTTAAACATGACATTTTAAATAAAGGGACCAAAAAGAAGATGTAAAGTTCTTTGTCACAGTTTGAAATGTTAGTAACTGAAAATAGAGAGAAATCAGAGCAAAGTTTAAAGGGGTAGAGGTAAAAGCATAAGTAAGTCCAAGTCAAGATAGAAAAATATTGTGTCAGTATTGTCATAAAATATGTTACGTCCAAAAATATTACTTTCTTTGGAAAAAGGAGAACAAAGATAAGCAAGAAAAGAAGAAAAATAATGGTAATGATAATGTATCTGCTATTTCAGATGATCTTCTCATTGTTGACATTGTTGATTATGAGTATAAGGTCAATATTGTTTCTAATGATGAGTTCAGGTAGGTAATTGATAGTGGCGTCTCAATGCATGTTACACCAAAGAAGGAGTTCTTTACTTCTTATACTGCAGGCAATTTCGGAGTGCTCAAGATGGATAATGATGGCTTGGCCAAGGTGAATGGTATAGAAGATGTTTGTCTTGAAACTAATATGAAAATGAAGTTACTACTCAAAGATGTTAGACATGCTCTAGATGTTCACTTAAATTTGGTTTCAGTTAAAAGACTTGATAATGAAGGCTTCGTAAACATTTTTGAGTTTGGACATAGAAATTCACTAATGTCAACAAGGTGGTGGCTCGAGAAAAAGGTAATTCAAATTTGTATGTGATGCATGCTATGATTGCAAAAAATAGTATGAATGCGGTTGAAAGAAAAAAGTGTGTAGTTTGTGACACAGAAGACTTGGTCATATCAATAAAAAATGACTTAATTGTTTGGCTCGAAAGGATGTTCTTTCCTGTTTGAATAATGTAGAATTGGAGAAATGTTCTCATTGCATGATTGGCAAACAAAGAAGATTATCCTTCAAGAAGAATTAACTTTTAAAAAAAGATCAAATTTCTTGAAATTGGTGCACTCTGATATTTGTAGTCCTTTAAAAGTACGGTCTTTTAATGGAACTATTTACTTTATTACTTTTATTGATGATCACTTAAGAAATTTTTGGACTTATGCTTTGAAGACAAAGAACCAAATTTTAAAAAATTTAAATAAATCCAAGCTTTAGTTGAGAGACAAACAGGTAAAAAGTTGAAATATTTTTTACTGACAATGGTAGTGAGTATTGCAAATAGCAAGGCATAAGTATGAAAGGACACCTTCTAAAACACTTTTGTTGAATGGTTTGGTAGAAAGGATGAATAGAACATTGATTGAAAGAAGTAGGTGTATGCTTATTGAAGTTTAGATACTGATGCTTAGGCATCTTGAGTTGTTTCTAGTTCTTTTTTTTAATTAGTTTCCATAGATTTGAATCAAAATTCTTTTATGTTTAGTGAAGTTTTTATGACTAATCATATGTTTGGAGTTGTTTTAGAATGATTGTGTTTTTAGGCCATGTTTAAAGCAAACCAGGATGAAATTTATAAGAAAACACAAGAACATTTCTAGGAAAGAAAACACAAGGTTGGCGCAGGCTTCAAGAGGCCAAGCCCAGAGCTAGCAGAAGGGAGCCCAACGCTAGAACCAGATGCCCAATTCCAAGGAACCGACGCTCAGCGTCCAAAATGGGCGGCTAACTCCATGCCTTCTAGAACCGGTGCCTTCGTGCCCTAGGAGAGCCAAATTGAGCTGGCGCCCAACTCCAGGAAGTGGCGCCCCATGCCACCCAAATCTTCAAGGTACTAAGCGCCCAACGCCCAAATTTGGAGCCTGGCTCGGAGTGAAATTTCAACTCCTAGTGCCCAATATTCTTCAAAGCCCAGCGCCAATCCATGGAGTGCAATGCCAAGATCATAATCCACTCTCAAGAAGCTCTAAAATCAACTCAGGATACAAGATTTAATTGATTAGTTAGTATCAACTTCTTCTAGAAAGATAAGATTTGGTTGTTAGGATTTAGATTAGATTAGATTTGAATTTGAATAAGTTGTTATCTTACTCTATCTTCGGAAGATAAGATTAGTTTTCGAATTTCAATTAATTAGGAAGCTAGAATATGAATAATTGAACAAGGTTCATAGAGATTATCTTGGAATATGCGGATCAAAGAACTCTTTAGTTTTAAGTTGTTTTCTTTCCTATCATGAGTAACTAAACCTCCTCTTGTTAAAGGTTAAGAGCTCTGTTTGATTTTTGTATTAGTAATGCAAGTATTTTCTTTATTTTGATTCATGATTTTTTACTTTTTCAAGATTGAGTTTCATTCTTCATCTTTAATAGTTAGAATTATTGAAAAATATTCTAATTCTATCTTGGACCATATTATTATTTTGGAAAATTTAATATCGAAATTAGCTTGAAACTCTTCGTATGGTTTTTAACTTGACTAGAAATAGTATTTTAAAAGTTGTGTGGATTTAAAATCGAAAACATGATTAACCTCTTCTCTTAATTAGTTGACCACGGAATGGATAATTAATTAAATTGAAAAGAAATTGGAATTTGATTATTAATGATTTACCGTGAAAAGATTTTTGCATCAATTAAAATAGAAAAATACAAGTATTACTATTTCTAAGAATTAAACACATCCGAAACCTTTAACAACCCATTCCCTGATTATTTCTCCAAAGTTTCTGAGCTTTCTCTCATTTACAATCAACAATTTATTCACTATTCTTTGCTTCTACTTCAAAATCTCTCAATCCTCTTACCAATGTTTGATTGATCTAATTAGAGATTCAAAACATTGCTTGATTCAATCCGTTAATCCTCTTGAAAATGATATCCACTCATCGTGGTATTACTTGGAGCAATTTGGTGCACTTACCAGTATCCGAGCTATCAATTTTAGCTCATCAGATACCTAATGTCTTTTGGGTGAAGCATTACTTACAGCATCTCATGTGACAATGGTGGTGAGTATTCTAATATTGTGGGTGATGAGTGAAAAATCAATGTGCTTAGATATTGCCAAGTGCACTAAATTATTCAAGTAATACCACAGTAAGTGGATATCATTCCCACGAGAATTAATAGATTGAGGCAAGAAACATCTAATTAAATCTCTAATTAGATCAATCAAACTTTGGCAAGAGGATTGTTGATCTTGAATTAGAAGCAAGAACAGAGAAGAAGAGAATGAGAGAATGCTTTATGAAGTTGGAAGAAAATCAATGAATGAGGATGTTGAAGGCCTTGGAGTCTCGGAGATGTTTGATTCTTGGAAGAACAATGCTTATGCTTTCTTATTTTAACTCATGCAAAAATCTTTTCAAAGCAAATCATTTATAATAAAATTTCAATATCTTGGTAATTTAATTTCTCTTAACCCAATTAATTGTCAATCCCTTAGTCAACTATTTAGGAGAAGAGGTGAAGAACGGTTTCAATTTTAAGCCACACAATATCCAAAAACTATCCCTAGTTGAATTATATGTAACGTATTCAAGACTAGTTCTAAATAGTTGAAGATTATGATATGAGTTTCAAGCTAATTCCGAAATTGATTTTTTCAAAGTAATAACAGAATCTAAGACAGAATTAGAATATTTTCCAATACTTCTTACCATTAGTGATGAAGAATGAAACTCAATCTTAAAAAATTAGAAAAGCATGTATTAAAATAAAGAAAGAACTCACATTATAAATTCATAAACCAAACAGAGCTCCTAACCTTCAACAGAGAAAAATGTTTAGTTACTCATGATAGAAAAAAAAAATAATCTAAGACTCCAAGATCAAAGATGATTTCTTGTAAACCTTATTCACTTATTTATATCATAAGTTTTAACTAGGATTCAAATTCAAAAACTAATACTAATCTTATTTTTAGGAATGATAAGATAACTATCTATTTAAATTTAAATAAAATCATAAAGTAATAATTTAAATCTAATCTAGAAATAAATCCTAACAACTAAATCTTATCTTTCTAGAAGGAATTAAATCTAACTAATTACTTGAATCTTGAATCTTTAGATAAGATTAAGACTTCCTAAGAGTGTATATTAAAATTGGGCCTTGGCAAGTGTTGCATCTTAAGAGTTTGGAGTTTGGAGCGCCATGCGCTACTTCTTGAGTTTGGGCATTGGCCCATTTTTGCCTCCAGCAGCCAAGGAACGTCGGGCGTCGGTGAGGGGCTGCTGGGCGTCGATGATTGGCCGCCGGGTGTCGGTGAGAGGCACTGGGCACCGGTGGTTGGACGCTGGGCGCTCGTTGTGATGTTTTGAGCGCCCAGTTTTGATGTTTTGAGTCTAGATAGGTTTCCTTTGGATTGTAATTGTATTTTATTGTTAAAAAAGCATTAATTCTTGATTAGTTTGAGAATAAAAAACTCGTAAAAATATAATCATACTAAAACAACTCTAAGGTAGCGTTTGTTTTGACGTATTGGGACAGAGACTGAGACTCAATATCATGTTTGTTAGCTCAAAGACTAGTACTAAAATTTCTGTCTCTATCCCTAAAATTTCAGTATTTCAGTACCTCCAAAAAGTGAGGACACAGGAGACTAAAATTTTTAGAGACGAAGATTGAAACTTTAATAACATTTTATACCTAAAATACCCTCATTTCAATTAATTAATTCTAATTTTACCTTTTGTACAAATTAAATTAGAGTTTTATTCTTGTTTTAATTTCTGTCTCCTACTTTTCACCAAACAGAATACTGAGATTTATTTCTAACTCTATCTCTTAATCTCAATCTCAGTCTTTCAATCTCTGTCTTTCCACCAAACGCTACCTAAATACTTGATTAGTATTGAAATTTCATTAGAAAACATAAAAATTTTGATTAAAATCTAAGAAAACTAATAAAAAAGAAACCTAAAAATTACTAAAGATGCCTAGGCATCACAACATCAAACTTAAAATTTAGATTGTCCTAGAGCAAAAAGAAAAGTAAACAAAATTTATCTTAGTGAAAAGAATTAGGGAGTTTATATAAATTCAAGTTCAAATAAAAGTGGGGCTTGCAATTATCTCTGATTATTAACGGACTTCTCTTATTTTTAATGAGTCTTGCATACTTAGGAATCAAGAATCTTCAATAACTAAATTTTGAATTGTATCATGAAAATTATTTTAGAATTGTATGATCCTTGAAGCAGTTTGCTTGACAATTCAATCTGGGAAAGATGTTTGAAGTCCTTAACTCTAAGTGCTTTGTCTCAAGGCAACTCTTAATGAGATTTTGATCGATAATCCTAGGTCAGTTGGCCCAAGTTAACGGGTGATAAAGCACCCCTCGAATCTAATTACCCAAGCCTCTCCTTGACACAATCACACCATAAGCACATAACTCGAAATTTGTTCATCCAAACATTGATATCCAGAGTCTCTTTGGACTCTAAATGTTTTGTTTCAAGACAACTCTTTAATGTGGAATTTCAATCGATAATCCCGAGGTAGTTGGCATATGTTATCAAGTGATAAGGCACTCCTCAGATTTACTGACCTAATTCTCTCCTTGAAACACAAGCATCACAATCACATAACTGGACTCTAGTTATTGGTGCTCAGAGCCTTATAACTTTAATTTTTCAATCTTTTCAAATTTTTTTAACTGCTTCAAAGAATTTGAATGTCGAAATCTCATCATATGTCTCTAAAATTTTATTTCTAGAGATTTTGTCCCCTGTTTTTTTTAAGACCCATTCAAACACTTTAAATCCATGGAATATAATCATACTACTAATGACCACCATATTTTTATTGGATTTCTTAAATATTCAATTTTTCATTTAAGAGCTACTTCCTTCACATTAGTGGAGTACTTCGAGGATAGGTGCAAGTAGTAAGCACTTAAAACAAAAACAAAGAAAATAATTAAAAAACAACTAAAAAAAAGGCATGATGCATAAAAAAACAAAAACAAAATAAAAGAAAAATAAACGAAAGAAAAACTAACCACTAAAATAAAATAAAATTACCAAATTTTACTCATCATCACCATCATCCTTGTCTTTTGTCTTTGGGCTTTCTTCGTGTGTTCTTCTATCATTCGAAAACCTTTATTTTTTCTTTAACTACTAACACCAAACTTAGAAATTTGTAAAATTTCTAAGTTTAAATATTTTAAGTGATATGAGAATGTTTGAAAAATAGTGGGAAGATAACAAATAAAATGGTAGAAGAAAGACAAATAACATAGTGGTAGTTATGAAAGAAAAAAAAAACAAAGATGATCATGCATGCAAAAATTATTTTTTTCTTTCCAATTAATTAAAAAAAATGCCTTAATAGAAAAGAGAAGAAAAATATACTCACTGATTGAATTGCCTTCCACAACTTTATTATCTCTTTGTGAGCAACTTTCTTCATTGTTGGATTAGGCATTCGATGTGCTTGCACCACAGGTTTGGAATCTTTCTCCAGTAAAATTTTATGCATGTACATGATGGGGCTTACTCCTTTCATATCACTGATTGTCCATCCAATAGCAATCTTATGTTCCCTTAATACTTGTAGCAGTCCTTCTCTCTCGTTGGTGTTATCTGAAAGTGTCTTCTCTATTGGCAACTCATTTTTTGACTCTTCCCTTTCTTCAAATCTTGAGTGCTGTGAATAATTTTTAAGGACTCTTTTATCAAGGAATTCTTGAATCAATGACTCAATCAATTCACCTTTTGTGCTTTTTTCTGTTTCACTGAGATATAGACCTCCTATATTGATTTTTTTGCATTCTTCTGTGGGATTTGGCATTATTTTATTTGGGATAGAATATTTTTGTTTTTCTGTCAATTGCAGGATAATGTATTTCACTTGTATTTCTAAATTTTGAGAGAGATTTCTTAATTTTTGAAGTTTGTTCTTCTTTCTTACATGAAGTCTTAGGTTTGTTGAACAAATTCAGCAGTGGACTGAGATAGTCTCTCCACAACAAATTCAAGAGCGGTTGAGATAGCTTTTTCATAGCAAATTTAAGGAGTTATGGTTCCTGAGGATTATGGAATTGCATTGAATTTACTTGTTGTTGATATGGAGCGTTAAAGCATCCTTGTTGTTGATTCTCCCAATCAAAATTAGGGTGATTCCTCCATCCAAAAGAATATGGGTTATCCTTTAGACTTGAGAAATATTCTATATAGTTTACTTGCTCAGTGATGGATTGAAATAGCTCACACCTTTTATTCTTATGTGCTCCTCCACGCAAGTCACACGTAATAAGGTACCTTTATTCAACTTGTTTTGTGAGTAAGGAGATTTGTTGAAATAAGAGTTTCTTGAATGTTAAAATTGTATCCATGGCATTCGATTCCATTGTTCCTTACACACACAAACTAAAAAAAATCAAACACACCGTGTGGAATAAAGAAGAATAGAGAAGAAGAAGAATTTAACAGAATAAAAAAATAAAAGAAACTAAAAGAAAAGAAAATAAAATAAAACAAGATCTAAGTTAGTAATTTAACCGGACGTATGTTGTCAATCTCAATTAATCCCCAATAACGGTGCCAAAAACTTGATTAGCGAAAAATCAATGTGTTTAAGTATTTGACAAGTGTACCAAATCGTTCAAGTAATACCACGATGAGTGAATATCATTTTAACGAGAATTAACAGATTAATGCAAGCAATGTCTAATTAAATATCTAATTAGATCAATTAGATATTGGCAAGAGAATTGTGGATCTTGAATTTAGAAGCAAGAACTAGGAAGAAGAAAATGAGAGAATGCTTTATGTAGTTGGAAGAAAATCAATGAATGAGGATGTTAACGGCTCCAGAGATGTTTGATTCTTGGAAGAACAATGCTTATGTTTTCTTATTTTAACTCATGCAAAAATCTTTTACAGCAACATTTATAATCAAATTCTAATCCCTTGGTAATTTAATTTCTCTTAACCCAATTAATCGCTAATTCCTTGGTCAACTAATTAAGAGAAAAGGTGAAGAACGATTTTGATTTTAAACTACACAATATCCAACAACTATCCCTAGTTGAATTATATGTCACGTATTTAAGACTAGTTCTAAATAGTTGAAGATTATGAGATGAGTTTCAAACTAATTTTGAAATTAATTTTTTTAAAGTAATAACAGAATTCAAGACAGAATTAAAATATTTTTCAATACTTCTAACTATTAGTGATGAAGAACGAAACTCAATGTTGAAAAATAGAAAAGCATGAATTAAAATAAAAAAACACTTACATTATAAATCCATAAACTAAACAGAGTTCCTAACCTTCAACAAAAGAGAAAATTTAGTTACTCATGAAAGAAAAGAAAATGGCCTAAGACTCCGAGATTAAAGATTCGAACATTAAAGATGATTTCTTATAAATCTTGTTCACTTATTTATATCATAAATTCTAACTACGATTCAAATTAAAAAACTAACACTAATCTTATCTTTAGGAATGATAAAATAACTACCTACTTAAATTCAAATCAAATCTTAAAGCAATAATTCAAATCTAATATAGAAATAAATTCTAACAACCAAATATTGTCTTTCTAAAAAGAATTAAATGCTAACTAATCACTTGAATCTTGAATCTTCGGATGAAATTAATGCTTCTTAAGAGTGGATATTGGAATTGGGCCTTAGCAAATATTGCATCTTGAGAGTTTGGAGCTTGAAGCGCCCGGTACTACTTCTTGAGTTTGGACGTTGGTTCATTTTTGCCTCAAGGAGCCAAGGAACACTGAAAGTTGGTGAGGGGTCGCTGGGCATCGGTGATAGGGTGCCGGGAGCCAGTGAGGGGCACTGGGCACCGATAGTTGAATGCTGGGCGCCCGTTGTGATGTTTTGGGTGTCTAATTTTAATGTTTTGGGTCTGGTTGGATTTTTTTTAGATTTTATTTGTGTTTTTTTGTTAAGAAAGTTTTAATTCTTGATTACTTTGAGATTAAAAATTCTTAAAAACATAATAATACTAAAACAACTCCAAATATTTTATTAATATTAAAATTTCACTAGAAAAATAAGAATATTGATTAAAATCTAAAAAAGTTAATGAAAAAAAACCTAAAAACGACTAAAGATATCAAGCATCAGTTAATTTTTATAAAACGTCAATGGCGTTTTGTCAAAATATCAGTAATGTTTTGTCAAAACAACTAAACGTTATTGATATTTTGCTTTTTATAATTAAAATAATATTTTTTTATAAAATATTAATAATTTTTTGTCTCTTTATAATTAAAATTTTTTTATTAAAAACATTATTAACATTTTGTACTATTATAATAACAATATAAAATATTAAAATAGTCAAATATTTTTATATTTTATACTAAAATTAAACGACTAAAATAAGTGGTCAAAGTTAAGGGAAAAAAAATAATAAAAGAGCTACGCATAGGATGCTTCGGAGTCATTTAAGCTCTATGAAATTTTGTCTCGATCAGTTTTTTTAAAAAAGAAAATGCTATTTTTAATCCTATAATCAGGAATCAAATTTTAACTATTCACAACGCTACACTAATTCATGTTTTTATTTTGTTTTTAGTTTATATATAATATTTTTATAATTTTTTAATAGATGATAATGATGTGCTGTAAGTGATACGTCGATCACCTTTACATCTAATAATATATAATAAGAGAATAATAGTAGGTTCAATGTTTAATAAAATCAACAAGTGATGTATTTTATATAATAGATAAGTGTTGAACGGAAGTTTGATTCAAATTTAAATTTAAAATTATTTTCTAACTGTATTCTTATCTTAGTATATATATGTTAATTCAAATTTATCATACAAAAGATTACAAAAAGAGAAGGCAAAAAGTTGTTAAACGCGAGGAGAAGATGAGAGACAGAACAGCAAGTCTTGGTAGAGGATGTAGTTGGCACCGGCAAGAGAAAGACTTCTTCCGGCGATGTAGAGAAGAAGAAAATGATAGTGAAGAAAGAAAGCATGATGGAAGAAGAAAAAGAGGGTGGCGACGACAGTGACGGTCACAGAGAAGAAAGCTAGATTAACAAATGAAAGAAGAAGAATGAGGTGACGGCGGTGATGGAGGCCACCGTCGCTGTTGGATCTACAGAACAGCATCATAGCCATTCCTTTGCCAGTGTAACACTTTTACTATTAGAAGGTCACGCTTCCGACTGCGCTACTCTAATAGTGAGAAGTATTACGACGACTTTCATATACTTAATAATAAATAGGAGCCTTTGCCTCGAAATCGTATTGCTATTTTCTTTAAAAAACCGGAAATACTTTTTTTTTTTGAATCAAACATGTACATATAACCAAATTTAATCACAACCCTCATATATATTGTTAGAATATAATTAGGATCAATTAGAATCAATTAGCATTATTTAGCATATCTTAATATTTATTATAGGATATTACGTTTTTATTATTACGATTCTCTTAGCACCTATAAATATCCTTTTATATTGTATCGTTCGAGACAACTTGAATACACTTAATAATACACAAATTCTTTCTTCAGTTTAGTCTCTTGTTTCCAACATGGTATCAGAGCCAATATATCCTCCTTGAAAAAGATATGTTGTTTTTCTTTTGGTGAAATCACCGTATTTTTCACACTTTTCTTCCATTCCATTTTTCTTGTCTTTTGTCACTTCGTTTATGCCTTTTCACCTCACGACTAGCCTATTTTCTCCGTCTTGTGTCTTTTTGAGTCGAATGGTCAAACACCAATGGCATCCGCTGTTTACCTATTCTTATGGAGAAATCATATAGTTTTCGCTCTCTTTTGGCAGTTCCGTATGCGTTTCCTCGTGGCAGTTCCATGTGGCAGTTCCGTCTGCGTTCTCTTGTGGCAGTTCTGTTTGCATTTTTTGTGGCAGTTTTGTTTACGCTTTCCTTTTGTCAGTTCCGTCTGCGTTTCCTTGTGGCAGTTCTGTTTGCATTTTTTGTGGCAGTTTTGTTTACGCTTTCCTTTTGGCAGTTCCGTCTGCGTTTCCTTGTGGCAGTTCTGTTTGCATTTTTTGTGGCAGTTTTGTTTACGCTTTCCTTTTGGCAGTTCCGTCTGCGTTTCCTTGTGGCAGTTCTGTTTGCGTTTTCTTCTGACAATTCCGTCTGCATTCTTTCTGGCAGTTTCGTCTGCGTTTCCTTTCGGCAGTTCTGTCTGCGCTTTCTTCAAATAGCGGCAGTTCGGTCTGCGCTTCCTTCAGACAGCAGCAGCTCCGTCTGCGCTTCCTTCAAGCAATTCCGTCTGCGTTTCCTTCAGACAAGCGGCAGTTTCGTTTGCGCTTCTTTCCGGCAGTTCCGTCTGCACCCGTTCTATCAGTTTATGCAGTTTTTTTTTTAATTTTTATTTCGTTGTTTTAAATAAGTTGAGGGGGATGTTAGAATATAATTTGGATCAATTATGATCGATTAGCATTATTTAGCATATCTAAATATTTATTATAAGATATTACGTTTTTATTATTACGATTTTTTTAGCACTTATAAATATCCTTTTATATTGTATCGTTTGAGACAACTTGAATACACTCAATAATACACAAATTCTTTTTCCAATTTAATCTCTTATTTCTAACATATATATATATATAGCTGTGTTTTGCAAAATTATTGGCCAACAAAAATTATGCCTGTTTTCTATGGCTGGCTTTAAAAAAAAATACAGTTACATATTTACATGTATGTTCAATAGAATATGAAATAAACTAAGGTGGATACTACCATGAAGATTTTACTATTGTCTTCATATGAAGATACTTCTTTTTTACCATTAGATGATAAAATGTATGGTTTGATTTTGATGTGTTGCAAAAGTGTTATTTTTTTTAAAGTGTGGCTAAACAAACAAAGTACACTTTTAACACAAGAATCTTCATAAAAAGATGTTTTTAGCATCTTCATTTGAGTAGTTGCCATAAACTAATACGATATTTCATTTTGTAATGCTTTTAGTTTATATTTAAATATGATCCGATTCAATTATATTGTAAATTCGTAATGCTTCCCTAATAAATTGATATATTTTTTTATATTCAATAAATTGCTAAGACTCAAAGTGATGATAATTCTAAATTCACTACAAGAAAAAAGGTTTATTGGCACACTTTTTTTTGTCACGCTTTAAAGCGTGGCCAAAAGTGGTCAATGGACACGCTTTTATGATGGTGGCAGCTAATTTGTGATTTGGCCACGTTTTTTTTGCCACACTTAAAAAGCGTAGTCATAGAGAAAAATCGACACGCTTTATGAAGATGACTACTAATTTGTATTTTAGTCACGCTTTTTTCTTGTCACGCTTTAAAAACATAACTATAGAGAGAAATCGGCACGCTTTAAAAGCGTGGCTAATTTGTCTTCTAACGGTGACATTTTTAAAGCGTGCTAATAGGAAGTGATCTGATAACAGCTGATACACTTCACATTATTCCCGAATTCACTTTTAACCTAGAAGCAAGCTGCCGACACACCCAGGAAGCTGCCGTTGCACCAAGCCGATCGCGATGACCCTCACACCCAGCATGCTCGCCTTCATGTTCATCTAACCCTCACACCCAACCCTCTCTCCGTCACACCCAAACCCTAAATCACTTTCTCATTCACCACTCTCATCACTACTCTATGATTAACTGTGCCTGGAGCTCCACCGTCTTCATTTCACCGCGCCTCGAGCTCCGCGGTGCACGATTCACTGCGCCTCAAGCTCCTTTGTCTCTCCGTCTTGAGCATCACCGCCTTCGTCAGACCAGCGTCGTAGCCGAGCCGTCGTCCCCTTCTTTATCCCTCCCAGGCATCGGCGTGCCCTCCTACTCCCTCAGTGGTCTCTGTCTCGCAAACCTTCGTTGGATTCCGAACCCTCTGTCTCTGTCTCAATCGGCACCGTAAGCACTGGTAAGTCTTTCTTCCCTGATTCTCTGTTTCTCTGTGTCTCTATTTTGGACTAATTAACAAAAAGAGAAGTCTTTCCCCAATTAGGCACTCCTGCCTGAAGTTCTTTGTAGAAGCAGATAATTCACTAAAAGTGAACGTTTGTGCAGCAATGTTATTGCTCCATGTGTCTTTGTTTCCTTCTTTGTTTAATATTTTAGGTTCTGTTTGTTGGCCTCCCCTTGGCTTGTTCTGATAATTATTATTTAGTTAGGGTTTCTATGTTGATTCGTATGTGATGCTGATGAATTTTGTTAGGCAGGTTCATTCAGACATATGGTACACAGATAGTAGTAGGTATGGCTGTTTGTAATCTGTGTCAAACAGAAGCATTCTTCAAAGATTTCTCCTGGTGATCTCAGAAGACGTTTAGAAGATCTTGGAGATTTTCTGTTTTCAGATGTAAGGAGTCCTTCTTTACTACAGAGGCAGACAGCTGATGGCAAATAGAAGGTATTTTGCTTTATCATCTACAGATTTACCAGTTTCATTGGTTTGTTACTTTCAGAGCAAATAGTTATCAGAACAAAGCCTCAGAGCAAATAGTTACATTGGCATGTATTTTTTAGATGAATCTTAAACTTATGTTAGTATTATAGAATACATTGGCATGTATATATTGTAGTGCACCAGCATATGACTATACAAGACAAGTTATGAAAGGGTAATAGGTTCTAGGGTATTTTACACCAACCTCACCTATGGTTAAATGATATTGTATAATGTACCGCTTGATTTTCATGCCTACACTAAACCTCCTAAGGTTACTGTAATTTTGTTGTAAAGCACCACTGCTAGGTAAATGCATACAATTATAAAGTAAGTAAGTATATGGTATGAAGTTGATTATTATCTTCTGGGGTGACCTAATGTTTGCATCCAACTCCTCTGTAGGCCATCCAGGATTTTGGTTTGAAAGGAACAAGCATGTTTGATGCTGATAACTTTCCTGGCTTTCAAGTTGGTGAGTTTTCTTTTCAAATCCTAAATATAGTGTTCATGTTGTGCATTTGGCAATTGGAATTATAATTGGATTTTCTAATAATAATATTGGAGAAATACTTGCATGTTCCAGGAACATATTTAGTGCATGTTTTAAACATATTCATCATAATCACTCATTTTTTTAATTATTCTTTTTTAACGTAATTCCCAAACACTAAATGAAGAAAAATAGTTACAGGGCTTTTTTGCATCTTGCAGGTTTGCTGGTATATATATTCACACTATTGTTGTTTAAGATTATTACCATCAAATCAATTACTTCCCTTCTTTATAACATGTCCCCTCCCAAGAAAGCATCTTAGTCTTTCATCAGGTTTTGGGACCAAATCCAAAATACCATCAGAGTAGCAATGTTATGAGGTTTTTAATCCACGTGGACAGGATAGCCTGAGATATATTTGCACTATACGTAAAAATTATAAACAATATAAGGTAAAAATTTGGGGTTTACTATCTTCACTAATAAAAGTAATATCCTAAATTAGTTTTCAAAGGAATATTTTATCAGATATTTTAATTTTCATTAAATTTTAATTGTTAAATTAGTCTTTGAATTTCTCCAGGTTATATTGCTTACTACCTGAATGGACTAATTTGAGAATTTAAAAATTTTTAAGGACTTTTATTAAAAAAAAAACATTGATGCTAATTTTCGTAATTAAAATTTGTTTGGTATGGAAGTGTTCCTATTTTACTATTGAAATGAGAAAATTTTATTTATAAGTATTCCTATTTTACTATTGGATTTGTGTCCTTGATTCATATGTTACTAAATGGTTTGTTGATGTTGTGATACATCATGCATTTGACTAAAATCGATTGTCAAATTCGCTTCCAGTGCATCCGTAAGGTTGTCCTAAAATTCCTAGCTCTCGTTGACGCAGAGGCATGTAACACCCCATCCCCACTTCCTCAGCTAGGCAAGTGAACAATCTAAATATTCTTGTTCAAATTTTGATTTTTTTAAATTTAATATTTAGTCTTTGATAATTTCTTTCTCTCAAAATGTTCAATTGGAGTTCCTGTGCTGTTTAATTGATGTTGGCGGTGATTCTAAGACCGCTTTTTCTTTTATGGTTTGTTGAATTGGTGAAGGGGATAAGAAGATCCTAGCATGGAAGAAATAGTTCCAAGGAGCTTGGACTTCGGAGTTCGATGATAGCAGGCCCTACCAAGAAGGTTTTGAACGTGCTTAAGAAGAAGGGTACATATTGCTCTTCTAAAACAGAAATCTGTTAACTTGATGTCTTAGTTTTAACTTGGTTCGACCGAAATCTCCCAAGTGGTCAAGAGTTTCTCTCTTTGTATGGAATGGTCGAGAGTTTCTATCTAGCTTGTTTGTTTCATATTTTTGATTTAGCTATTCATACAATTCCTTCATACTTGGTCGGGGCATATATGCTAAAACATTAAAACCTAATGATTTGTGATCAATTAAAATTCTTCTGCTTCTACTTAATGGAGCACCTCATATCAATACTTTTACTTCTGCTTCTACTTACTGCTATTATTATTTTTATCAGTGCAAAAAGTGATGGCAAATCTGATCATATAGGAGTTGAAAGCTAGAGGAATTAACAATGAGCACACTCTTGCTTATCAGGTTAGTTTGAACCTCATTTAACTTGCTTTTTAATTGCTGAATTGTTGGCTTACCTTTTCGAGCCTCTGTTTCTTATGCCATTGTTGGATGAATTTCCAGAGTCGAGTGGGCCCGGTACAGTGGTTGAAACCATATATAGATGAAACTCTCGTTGAGCTTGGTCAGAAAGGTGTGAGGAGTCTTTTAGCTGTTCCAGTGAGGTACATTGTTTTTGGACTTTTACCCCTGTTTTTAATTTTAATTGTGTTTTGCGTTAGACACTGTTGAAAGTTGTGAAATAGCCTTAAGAGTAAAAGACACTCCTCCTCCTGGTATCTCAGCTTTGTGAGTGAGCACATAGAGACCCTTGAAGAAATTGACATGGAGTACAGGAAGTTGGCTCTTGAATCTGGCATCAAGAATTGGGTGCGTGTTCCTGCTCTTAGTCTCAGCCCTTCCTTCAATACAGACCTGGCAGATGTAGTGATAGAAGCTCTTCCATCTTCAAAAGCAATGTATGCATCTACCAGCACTTCTGAAGAAGAGCATGACCCACTTAGGTACTTGGTCAAGATGTTCTTTGGTTCAATATTGGCATTCATCTTGTTTCTGTCACCTAGAATGATAACGACATTCATCTTGTTTCAATATTGGCATTCATCTACATTATATATATTTATATATAAATATATTTTACAAACTGTTTATAGGTGATTTGTTGTATCTGATTTATATGAAATTTGGAACTTGTAATGCTGTATGCTAGGCAGTTATTTGACTTCAAAGAGAAATTTTATTTTTCTCAAGAGCATAAATGGATCATGCATTGTGTTGTTTTAGCTTTATGCAATTTATGCATCCTTGCTGAGACTTATTTTCATTTAATTCCATCATTACAGAGTTCCGGCGATTGTGGTTTCAGAAAGGGTATAACAGCATTTTCAAGCTGATAGTTACAATACAAAACTGCAGTATGTTTTCTGTAGTTGTGCTTAGACTTGTTGAAATCATTATTAAATGAAGATAAAATGGTTGAGTGTGTTTTCATGGCATTTCTTTTAAACTTGTTGCAGGTAAGAAAAATGGGAAGTAAAGAAACTGCATTGATATTCATGCATGAAGAATATGAAATCCTCAAGCGCTACAAAAATGATAGAAGTTCTTCCAAGAGATAGAATAAGTTAATGACTTTATAAGTTTTATATGTACTGATATTTTTTATCCCAATGTATTTTATAACCAATTTTATAACTACTTTGGTTATAAGAGATTGATATAGCTAATTTGGTTTGAATTTTATTAATGTAATACTAATTTTCATTAATTAATTTTTTAAATGATATTCAATGATTTTAGTCAATGTTTTTTATTGTTTTTGAAGTGCATTAGAGTATGTGTAAAAGCACATGTCAAATTTTTTTTAATGATAGAGATATAGCCACGCTTTGAAAGCGTGGCATTAGGTCCATGTTTCTTTGAAGTGTGCCGATGTTTTTCACTTTTCTGTAAGCCTTTAAAACGGGCCGATAGGTTAATACATATGGCTAAAAGCGTGGCAAAAAAGAAAGCGTGCCGATAGATCTACAAAAGCGTGGCGATAGAACAATCGGTACGTTGGCAGATGTGACCCTTTCAAAAGCGTGTCGATAGCTCAAAAAGTATGGCAAAAAGTTGTCGGCACCCTTTTTAGCACTTTTTGGCACGCTTTAAAAGCGTAGCAGAAAGCTTATTTCTTGTAGTGATTAGATCAATTGGATTCTAATTGTTCTTATTTAATAACAAAGAAAAGAAGACATTTTTTTTTAATTGTAAAATACGCAAAAAGGAACCTAACTTTGAAATTAAAATCAATAAGATAAGAAAACCAAAAAGATCCCACCATACTAGCCACTAGCCAAATTAACATCATCAAAATAAACAACGTCAACATACAAATTCACTCAGGTTTGTCCAATCCGAATGCTCACTTTGTTGATTCATCCAATTCTCAAACTCACTAAAGTCACTAGCCCATGCCTCAGCCTCAGCAAATTGACTTTCCCAATCCAAAGCCTCACTAACTTGATTTGTGGAATTTACTTTATCAATTGTCTTCTCAGTACAAACCAAACGGACTTCTTCATCTTTCTTGCTAGTAGTGTCCTCCATCACATTTGTGTCATAATGAACCATAGGCTCTGGCTCCTTCACTTTTGTTGAATTTACTAAAGCACCGTTTTGTATAACACTATACACAGAATCTTCAAACTGATTAGCACAATTCACCAGTCCATAATTACTCCCCATCAATTCCATAGGATTTGGACTGAGGAGACCCATTTGGGAACTAGAACCCATATCATAACTAAGTGGCATCATAGGTTGAATCTGAGAGTTGTACCGATCAACATTGTGTCCAAAATTGAAGTTACTTTCAACTTTTTGACTATTTTTAAGCATGTTAATCCTTTCAGCACACGCACCAATCTTGTTATCCAATATACCAATGAACATCCTCAGTTGTTCGAAATCTAAGCTATGGATATTCAAGTCAGAAGTGGGATACTTGACACTGTAGATGCATTTTCGCGCTTTCAAAGTTTCGGCTTCAACCAAGGTCTTCTTGTGCTCAAAGAAGTCTTGGAGATCAAAGATCTTAGGAGGCCTCACATTCTTTTGAGCT
Organism: Arachis hypogaea; assembly: GCF_003086295.3. Classification (NCBI taxonomy): domain Eukaryota; kingdom Viridiplantae; phylum Streptophyta; class Magnoliopsida; order Fabales; family Fabaceae; genus Arachis; species Arachis hypogaea. Next base: position 37,805,838 of record NC_092048.1, on the reverse strand, counting down.
TCATACTTTTTAATTAAGGACCTGACTTTTGTAGAATCTTTTGGCCAAATCATCGGCGCAGCGTTGCTACCTTCTTCATAAACTATCAAGCATGCTTCGGATCCTTGGCATTTGTCAGAAAATTTCTTCATTTTGCTCTCTAGTCCCTTCATTCTTGTCTTGAATCTGTCTTTCCGATCTTTCTCAGTTGAGAGGCACTTCAATTCTGTTTTTCCACGGCCCATGTAACTAAATCTGCATCATGAAATTTTTTTTTAACAAAAAAAAAAGAAGGCTAAGAATTGGATGGAAAATAAGAAACTAAATTGAAATTGTTGTAGAGCAAATAATATATAACAAAATCTTGTGTCCCAAAATTGTGCGTGGTATAATGTTCAATTCCAATCTTGTGTCTACTTAAATTAAAACGTGGAATTCTTAAGAATTGAGTGAAAATAAGCAATCTATAAAAATAAGAAATAACATTGTCATTAACATACACGTCAAAAATGGCATCTACAAAATTTTATCCTCGGAAAAAAAAAGGAAAACAAAAGAAAAACTCAGGAAGAAGGAACAATATAAAAGTAGAGGGGACTGTTTGAGTCCAATCTTTTCTAACAACAAGAACATAAACAAGAACGGTAAAAGGACAACATCGAAGATGAATTACATAAGAGAATTTGAAAGGTTTTATGCAAGCGAGTTTTCACCACTTCTTGATCACGTCAAGAACCAAAGGATCTTAAAGAAACAAGTATGGTAAAAGCACAAGATCGAAGATGAATTACATAAGAGACTTTGAAGGGTTTTATGTAAGCGAGTTTCCACCACTTGATTACATCAAGAACCAAAGGATTTTAAAGAAACAAGTATGGTAAGAGCACAAGATCAAAGATGAATTATCACCGTATGTGAATTCTACTGTTTTCTTTTTTTTTGGACTTGGTGAATTCTACTGTAAAGATGCAACATTTTATAGACGTACAGAGATGGTCCTGACACGTGCCCCTGGTGGGTTTTCCGTTCTTGCATCTTTCATTTGTAGCCGTTGTTGTCAACGGAAATACCATGTGTATGGGCCCCTTAATGCTATTGGGCTGGGCCTCTCTTTTTGCAATATCAATGATGTATTCTTTTTAAAGGAAGTAAAACTGGTTCGAACTAGATTAGGCGATTTAACTTTTTCTTAGTATTTATTTAGGTGGGATTGCAGTGAAGGAGTTTTTTGTTAATAAAGTTAGGTGAAAAAATAAAATTCTAAAGATGAGGGATTTTCACCAAAAAAGGACAAAAAAGGGGTTTATAGTAGTAAAAGTATATTATTAGAATTAAATTACTTTTGTTACTTTTTCTCTTTTAGAATATACTAAAATGAATTGCAATTTTAAATTAAAATTGGAGGAAGGTTATTTTTTATTTTCATTTTATGGGTTTTTTTAAAAATCTTTTTTTCAATTACACAAGTATGGAGAAAAAAATATTTTTTACATTTATCTAATAACAAGTAAGATCTATTTTTCATAAAAAAATGTTAAATATATTCTTATATATGATTTTTTTCATTTTATTATATAGAAGATGAACAAAAGATGAAAGATAGAGGAAGATTTAGGAAGACTATCCATAAAATAGTCAAACGAAATCGACATATAAACAATCTCTCTTTAGACATGATAGAGTTTAATGGTGTCATTTGATCTATGTAGCCGATTTCACCTAATAGAACAAAGTGATGATGTTGTTGTTTGTATTATATGTGTAATACAATTGAATTTACAAATGAAGAAAAAAAATATCAAGAATCGATAACTGAATAAAGTTTGAATACAACTACACACTTTTTAGGAAGATGAGTCTTTTAATTTAATATTTTTTTATAATATTAATTTTATAATGAGATGAGACGAGATATTAATACTTGATAAAGATGAAATAATATATTTCATTTTAAGATTTTTTTGTTATGAAGTTTATTTTAATTTTATTAATTTTTTTTAATAATTTTAAAACAAAATTTTAAATCCATTACAAAGATTACGTGTGTTTAAAAAAAAGTTACGTACATATCAAACATAAAAGGTAATTTATCTTAACAAATAATTGGAATTTAAATAAAATTGTACATATATCTTTTATATTGAAGTTTGATTAACGTATGTCCTATTTGAATTTTTGTAAATTGCATAAGCTAAGTTCAATTTGCATATATATACATAAATCGAATCATATAAATTTTGTTTATACTTAAAAGTTTGGATATATGTAAATCGAATTAAGTTAATTCAATTTAATAATGTAGAAGAGATAATACTTCGCTTTTGAAAATCTGAAATTTTAGTTATGAAAAATCGAAACGGTTCAATTCGATTTATAATAGTAAATCGAATTACCCCAATTTAATTTACTAAGATTAGTCTACATTATAAATCGAACCACCCTAATTCAATTTAGTCTTGCGTTACCTATTTAAGATTCGATTTAGGAGTATCTAAGAGAAAAGTAAGACGGAGGACCATATCACTAATTATAGAAATTTAAATAAGTCTTTTAAATATTTAAAGGTGTTAATCATATTAAATAATTTAATATATTAAAGTATTTAATAAATTTATTTTTTTATATGAAAATATTTTAGATACTATTTACATGTAAAAATTAATTTTAATATATAATTAATTTTGAACATAGCAATAATATGATTAAAATAGGTATTATTTAAACTGAATTGAATTTTTTCGATTAATTTTTTAAAATAATTTAAATTTTAATAAGAATCTTGTTTCTTAATTAATAATTATGTGGTTATATATATATATATATATGTGTGTGTGTGTGAGCATTTAACCAAGAAAGAAAAAGATCAATATTATAACAAAAATAAAAGTTAAAGAAGATAGAAAAATAAACTTATTTTCTATATCATAAATATTATAATAAAAATAAACTTTTTAATTGAGTGAGAGATAACCAATATTTAAAAATTATAATGAATATTATAATATAATAATTGTTTAAGGACATAAACGTTAATTTTAATGTATTAAAATTTGTATATTTTTTACATAATTATTCAATCATATTTATTCTTTTAAAATAATTCACCTAACAGTATAAAATCTTTTTAATTGTAGTTTTTTAATTTAAATTTATTTATTTTATATATTTTACATAGACATTTTATTTTTTCATAATTTAATTTTTAATTATTAAATTTATAAAATTACTTTCTTTTTTATTTTTTTATATTGTTTAAAAAATTTAGTTATACACATATTAATATATGATATAATTTTTTATATTTTTATTTAAAAGTACTATATTTTATATAAATTAATTATTTTAAATAAAATATAATTGACAAGACACATCATTTATATGAAATAGTAATTTAAATAATCAACAGAAAAATATGATCTTAACATATAAAAAATGAGAATTTTTTTTCATAAATTTTAAAACATCATAAAACAAAGAAAAAAAAACTTCAATTTGAGAACACTCTACTCTTCGTAACCTTTTCTGCCCCGATTATGGTTAGAAGATGACAGTGATTATCTATTAGAGTATTAGGCAAAAATAACTAACATCTATTTTCTAATTTTTTATTCCGTAATTATGTCACTGTAAAATAAATTTGGCTTTAAATTTTTCACAAAATAAATTATCTATTTCCTAACTTTTTATACCGTAATTATACCACTGTAAAATGAATTTGACTTTAAATTTTTCACAAAATAAATTGTCAATGTGAACTAGTATACGATGAGGTGTAGAATTCTCCTCAAACTTAAATAATGCGACCACGACGAGAAAAAACGGGAGCAGAGCGGAAAAAGAGCGATGAAACAAGATTATGGGTTATAAAACGCGATATTCCACCACTACGGCGACGGCGCTCGCAATTGGCTATGGAGGCTAACAGCGATAGTGAGAATTCCGGCGGCGACAGTCGCAGTGGAGGAACCTAGGGTTTTCTTCTAAGGGAGATGCTCCTCCTTCTGTTGGCAACTAGCATTGTGTGAGGATGAGAGATTGCTAAAGATCCCATTCAACCTGTTTCATCCTTTTTTTTTTTTTTTTATCTAAAAAGCACTCCATACGACCAAAAAGGTCCAATCCGTGAAACTGTTATCCAATCCATCTAGGTTCAGCTAGCCATTTCCATGAGCGCGTCCTTCTCCATGCATCACTCTATCCAAGACCACAATACGTGTCAAAAAGAGATACAACAAAAAAAATATCTATAAATTGATATGAAACTTGATCTGCACACTAGATAGCCCCTAATGCTGATTGGTGAAGTAAATAAATGGTAGAATTCAAGCTCTATGAATGTGCTTCAATTCCTTTAATGCATGTCCCTAAATTCTTAAAACAAGAGTGACGTTCCATAAATTTATATACAAGTTTGGACATTGATATTCATCTAAAGTAATCAATATCTAACGGTTATTTTTGTTATATTGTTTTACAATTATATTTGAGAAATAATAAAAATTACTTAAAATAGTCTATAATTATTTTATTTAATATTTATTAATTATTATTAGAATAATAATATAATTTTAAGTGTAAAAGAATAAACTACCAAAAATATATTTAAATAATTTTACGCGGTAAAAAATATATTTGAATTTGATTATCAACAAAAATATTCTCAAATAATTTTAAAATGTGACAAAAATACCCAAATATTAACATATGTATTCTCAAAAAATATTTTAAAAATTTAATTTTGATACGATTTTTGCAAACATAATTAGAAAAATGAAATATTTTTATCCTTAAAATTTGGTGATTTTTCACTAAGTATATTTCTTTTGTGATATTTTTGTTAACAACCAATAATATTTTTAAAAAATAAAAAATTTAGAGATTAAATTTTCATCCGATTTTTTGTGTGTATTTTTTAGATAGTTATCTAAATATTCCTATAAAATTTTGGATCAACTACTTAAATGGTTTGTCAAATACAAAAGTCGTTTGTCACTTACAAAAATATAATATTCTCTTTGGACATTTTTGTTGCGTTTCTAAATTATTTGAGGACATTTTTGTCGATAACAAAATTCAGGTGCATTTTTGTCAAGGACAAAACTATTCGAGTGCGTTTTTTGGTAGTTTGCCCATAATAAATATGTAATTACGAATATTATCTGTATAAAATTATAGATATTATACTATGTAAAATAACTTTAGATATTGTCTCCCTAATATTACCATGTCCTGATCAAGTTTAGGTAGGTTAACCTAATGTAGGTCTACCTGATCTTAGATCTGTAGAACTCTAAGGCCTATCAAGGATAGAGGTGTCAGAACTCCCCGAGGCGTGGAAATTCTCGCGGATACCTCCCCTGAATGGGGATCTGAAGACGAAAATTTTTTTCTCAGAGATGAAAATGGGAGCCAAATTTTTCTTGAAGCATGTGCAGGGACCTGAGCGAGTATCCCCGCCCCATCTCTTGCTATATCCAAAAATTTATGAATTTACTTCATTGGTTTCATTGATTTACTTCTAGCATAGGATTTTTAGTAATTTCACATGCCCCATATATATGGATAACAAATTCTAAACCTAATTTGTGACTTCCCAATTCTCACTCCCTTTCAACACTGTCCCTTTCTCTCCTATACGGCCAAACTCTCACTTCTTAGCATACCTCTGATGCATGAGCATCTTTAGTTATTTTTTTTATTTTCTTAAATAAAGTTGATGATTTTCTTGTTATAATTGAGATTTTTTGTGCTTTAATCGATATTTTTTAGAGTTACTTTGAGTTTTGGTATGTGTAGAAAATTGTACAAGATTTCAGGAGAATAATAGAAAAAGAGAAGCAAAGCATAAGCAAAGGAAATCATGAATAGGGATGGCAATCGGTAGGGTAGGGTAGGGTTTGAACCCGACCCTAATCCTACCCGCGGGTTGAGTTTTTAACCAACACTCAACCCTACTCTACCCGCAGGTTGAGAAATACCCAACCTTAACCCTACCCGCACTCAACCCGCGGGTATAAATTTGGTTCAGTGGCCAAGAAGTTTTTGCACATGCTTAAGGTCTTTGGTTCAACTCCCATATGTAACATTTTTAATCATTTATAACACATATTATGTTGGGTACCCGCGGATAGGGTTCATGCTTAAGGTCCTTGGTTCAACTCCCATATGTAACATTTTTAATCATTTATAACACATATTATGTTGGGTACCCGCGGATAGGGTTCATGCTGCCAGGCCTAATCATGAAGGAGGAACACCTCCTAAGAGAAAGAACACTAAGCGTGCAACACACCCTCATACCCAAATAAGAAAAGGTAGTGTGCAACACTCCAATACAAAGACATGGTACGCTGGGTCAACTTTCCACAGACCCTAAAAGTCACAAGAAGAAATGAGCAAGGGGCGTGTATACCCAAATAAGAAAAGGTAGTGTGCAACACTCCAATACAAAGACGTGGTACGCTGGGTCAACTTTCTACGGACCCTAAAAGTCACAAGAAGAAATGAGCAAGGGGCGTGCAACACGCCAGCAAGAAGGGCGTGCCACACGCCGTCCATGATACCCCAACTCCAAGCCAAGAAATGGCATGCAATACGCCAGCAAGGTGGGTGTGCCACATGCCTTTGATGGCCACATCCAAAGCAAACAAAAAGTTGGCGTGCCACACGTCAAGGGTGGCATGCAACATGCCAAGAATGCGCACTCCCAAGAGGCTAGCTTCAAGGTGGACACCTCCAGGCCAAGACACAAAGTGGCATGTCATACGCCAGCGATGATTTTAACTTTTCTAAGATTTAGAGGAATTCAATTTAGAAAAGAGTTATTTTTCAATATACTCTAATCCTTAGGATGAAGAACGAAACTCAGTTCTTGAATAAAAATTAGTGCATTAATCAAAAGTAGAAGAACAATAGTATTAATCCATCAAAATAAATAGAGCTTCTAACCTTAATATTGGAGGTTTAGTTTCTCGTAGTGCAGAAAAAATCCTAATGTATAAAAAAGTGTAACTGAAAAGTGCAGAAGAAGAGAAGAGAAGAAGGAGCCTGCAGATTTTCGAATATCTCCTTTTATATCAAATCCTAATTGATTCAAAACTTAAGTTAAGCCTAATCATATATTTTTCTTATTTTCTATTTGATTTAAAAATTAAACTGTGATCTTCCGTGTTGAGTGCTGGCGGAGATGGAGACCACTACTTCTAGCGTTACTGACACTAAACGCCGGTGATGTGGCATTAGCGCCACCCATCTAGAGAGGTATCGCACGCATCTCAAGGTCCGGCGCTAAACATTAGTGATGTGGCGTTTAACGCGACAAAGGCAGAGAGAAATGGCTTGAAGTTCTTGTTCCGGCGCTAAACGCAGGTGATGTGGCGTTTAGCGCCAACAAGGCAGAGATGAATGTGAGGGTTTCAAGGGCTGACGCTAAACGCGAGTGATGTGGCGTTTAGCACCAACAAAAAAGAGGACAATTTTCTTGCTTTTCTTCTTCATGAATTATGTCCGATCTTTACCCAAATACTACCTGAAATTAATAATAGGCCACAACAACTCAAAATAACATTCACTAGAGTATAATTCATCTAAAGTCTCTAACAAATCAACAAAATACCATACAAATTATATTAAAAAAAATTATGATGCCCATGCATCAACTTTCATTGACTCCCTCATACCCCCACGTCAAGGTAGCAATCCAAACCATTCTCTCATGATATCTATCAACTCTGACGAATCAAAGTTACTGTTTATTTTGGTTCTTGAATTTTTATGTTTTAATGGTTGATGTGAAAATTGAATTATAGATACTTTCTTATCTATATATGTAAAAGCTACCTTGTTCTTAATATTTGTGAGTTTTGAACTATGGACAAAAAATTATTTTTTATATCTGAAGTAGTTCTTGAAGAGATTAATTAGCTTTAGTTCTCTGAAGAACAAGTTGGCTTCATTCTATTATAGGATAAGAACAAAAACTATTGAAAAAAAAATATCAAGTTAAAAAGTAAAATTAAAGTTTTATAAATGATAAACAGTTAATATATATTATTATAATAGAAGTGCTACATATAGAAATCATTTTGGTTTACAAGTTATACAAGTTGGGCCAAATTTAACAAAAAAGACGCTTACTCATATGAGCGTATTAACACGCGCACCACTCAACGGTTTTCATAGCGCGCTTCACGTTCCTCCTCCTCCTCCTCCTCCTCCTCCTCTTCCTCTTCCTTCTTCTTCTTCTCCTTCTTCTTTGCATTTCTCCTTTTTCTTTGCGTGTTTCATCTTTATCGTCATTTTTTATTACTGTATTGTTACTACATTTTTTTCCTCTTTCTCTTTTTATTGATTTTGTAACATTATGTATTTTTTTTATTTGTTTGATTTTTTTCTTCCCAATTATGTGAATATGAAATAAGAAGATGGAGAAGAAGAAGCAGCAGAAGATGAGAAAGAGAAAGGAGAAGAGTTTTGAATTATGCAGAACTTATCAGTATACATACATCGAAAATTTTTAAACAATACATCTAAATATCTTAGTATTACACCCAAATTTGCTGCAAATATAGAAAAATATTTCCTCTAATAATGCTACATTTTTTTTGTTCTTCTTTTTTCCTTATTTCTTTCTTTCTTTTTGTTGAACGAATGTAAGTTCATCATCTTCCAACTAATTTTGTACCATTATGTGTTTTTCTTCTTCTCTTTTGTTTAATTTTTTGTTTTTATTCTTGTTAAAAGAGTAAAATAAAAAGAAACTTGAGAAGATAAAACAAGAAAAAAAAGATTAATAAGAAAAAAAAAGAAGATGATGATGAAAAAGAAGAAGCAGCAGAAGATGAGGAGGAGAGAGAAGAAGAGTTTTGAATTATGCTAAACTTATTAGTACACATACACCGAAAATTCTTAAACAATACACTTAAATATCTTCGTGTTACACCCAAATACAGAAAAATATTTTCTTTAATGCAGAACTTTTACATTACATTCAATTTAAATCATCAACAATGAACAACAATTTTCACATACAAAAACATTATTCACCTATAAAATCATAAACTACTAATGAAAACATTAACTAGAATCGAATTACACCTCAGCCACTTGATTAGATTCAAAATAATCAATTTCGTTCTAGTTCAATTGACAATCTGAACTTGAATTATTCATTATCTTCAACAACGAGATAACTGATGATGGAGGAGAAGGAGAAAAAGGAAGGAGGAAAAGAAATTTCAATGAAAAAAGAAGAAGAAAAAAGAGGAGGAGGAGGAGGTGGTGGTGTTAGTGAGAGAGTAAAACAAGAAGAAACTTGAGAAGGTAAAACAAAAAGGAAAAGATGAATAAGAAAAAAAGAAGAAGAAGATGGTGATGATGATGATGATGAAAAAAAAGAAGCAGCAGAAGATAAGGAAGAGGAAGAGGAAGAATTTTGAATTATCTAGAACTTATTAACATAGATTCACCAAAAATTCCTAAACAATACACCTAAATATCTTTCTGTTACACCCAAATTTGCTGCAAATATAGAAAAATGTTTCCTCTAATGCTACATTTTTTTTGTTCTTTTTTTTCTTGTTTCTTTCTTTCTTTTAGTTGATCGAATGTAAGTTCATCATCTTCCAGGTAATTTTGTACTATTATTTATTTCTTCTTCTTCTTTGTTTGTTTTTTTTTGTTTTTATTCTTGTTAAAAGAGTAAAATAAGAAGAAACTTGAAAAGATAAAACAAGAAAAAAAAAGATGAATTAGAAAAAAAAAGAAAATGATGATGATGATGAAAAAAAGGAGAAGAAGCAGCAAAAGATGAGGAGGAGGGAGAAGAAGAGTTTTGAATTATGCAAAATTTATCAGCACCTATACACCGAAAATTCTTAAAGGATACACCCAAATATCTTCGTGTTACACCCAAATTTACTGCAATGCAGAAAAATATTTTCTTCAATACAGAACTTTTACATTACATTCAATTCAAACCATCAACGATGAAACATTATTCACCTACAAAATCATAAACTACTAACGAAAAAATTAATTAAAATCGAACCACATCTCAACTACTTAATTGGATTTAAAACAATAATCAATTTTGTTTTGGTTCAATTGATAATCTGAACTTGAATTATTAATTATCTTCAATAACGAGATAAGGAGGAGAAGGAGGAAAAGAAAGGAGGAGAAGAAATTCCAATAAAAAAAGAAGGAGGAAGAGGTGGTGTTGGTGACGACGATAACGAAAGAAGAAGAACGTGCAGTAACGGCACGAAGAAGAATGTGCGCGCGTTGATTGAAAAATCTGTTAAATTAGAAGGCGCGTGAAATCGACGTGCTAGAAGTGACGCATCTGACGTGAAATAAAATATATGGACTTGTATAACTTGTATGGATACAACACTTATACACGTGAAGAATAATTATTATTATAATTTGTTAAAAAAAAATTTAAATTATATATACGGAATTAATCTCAACTACTAGAATAGAATATTTTTATTTGGTCCTTTAAGATCTAGCTATTAATTTTTCCATTATAAACAAATCCTGAAGGCATATAACACAAACTGCAAACGAACTCTAAACTACCATGCAATTACTTTAGAGTTTGTTTAAAAATTATTTAATATGTGAAACAAAATTTATTATTTTTTTAAAAAAAATTTTTATTTAAAATCCAATTTCACTATTTAAAATGATTTAATATATTAATATAATATAATTTAATTTTTTAATTAAAAAATATATTTATAATTTAAATATTTTTTTATTATTTTGTTTTTGACAAAATTATTTTATTAATTATAAATAAAGATATTTTTAACATTTAACATATGAAGTTTAAAGGATGTAAGAATTAATTTAGAAATAAGATCTCTTTTCATTTGATTTACAAATGAAAGTAAAATAAAAATTAAAATTTTTAAAAGAATTTAAATTATTTATTTTTAGTTGTTTTAAAACAAGAAAAAAATTTAACTTTTGAGTAAATTTTAATTCTCAGCATTTCAAACAAGTTTTTAGATTGCATTTGTTTATAGATACAAGATACTGAAATAATGACACAAAGACAAAAAATTATATTTAACATATGAAATATGAATAGAGACATTATATCTAGAGATACTAAATTAGTGTATTTTGTGTTTATCTTAACAGAAAAGATACAAAGACACTAACTAAAAATACAACTTATTTTTTGTTTTTTATTTTATTATTTTTTGTAAATTTTTTATAATTATATTTTTTACTATTATAATTTTTCTTCATTAAAAAAAAGCCAAAAATAAATTAAATTTTTATAATTTATTTTGTTTTATTATTAAATAAAATATATAAACACTAATTGTTATATTTTTATTTTTAAAATTTTATTTTAATATCTTATTTTATCCTATTTTTAAAATCAAAGTCAGCCTAAAGTTTAAATATAAGAGATATTCTCTTCAGCACAATTTAAATATACTAAAGTCCAATAAAACTGGCGGTAATCGAGGAGCCGTTGCTTTACTTTCCTAAATCATTGTTTAATTTAGGGTTAAGTATGATTTTGGTCCCTAACGTAGAGGTCGAAAATTGAAATCGTCTCTAACTTTTTTTCGTTACAAAATAGTCTCCAAAATTTCAATTTGTTTTAAAATCGTCTTTTTTATCAATTTTATTTTTTTATTACAAAATTATTCCTCAATACAAAAATTATAAAATAAAACAAGTATAAAATAAATAAAAAAAAAGAAAAAAAGGGATACAGAAGCGGGGGTGGGGAGAGAGAGAAGGGGGCGGAGGGGAGAGAGAAAGGTGGACCGCACCACCGCTGCTGCCCTGCCGCCTGCCGCACCGCACCCCACCACCAGCTTCTTCTTCTTCGCCGCCCTGCTGCTTGTCGCACCGCACCGCACCACCAGCTTCTTCTTCGTCGTCGCCCTGTCGCCATGCCGTCCTGCTGCCCGCACCGCCGCACCACCACCAGCTTCTTCTTCTTCTTCTTTGAATTGGATTTTCTGTGAAATTTTGGATTTTTTTTGTGAAATTTTGGATTTTTTTGTGAAATTTGTTGCGGAATATTGTTGTTGCTGAAATTTGAATTTGAAATATTGTTGTTGCTGAATTTGTTGATTATTGTTTGAATTTTCTGATGATGATGATGATGATGAGGCCATGATGATAATGGTGGTGGTGGTGGTGGGTTCTTGTTCAGCTTGGGCTTCTGCTTGATTTTGGTTGATTTTGGAAAAAATTCTGATGAAGATGATGATGACTATGATGATATTGGTGGTGGTAGTGGTGGTTCTGGTTGGGCGTAGGCTTTTGTTCTGGTGGTGGTGGTGGTGGTGGTTGATTTTGGGGTGAAGGGAAAAGAGTATTTTCGTTCGAGGGACGATTTTAAAACAAACTGAAACTTTGAGGACTATTTCGTAGCAAAAAAAAAGTTGGAGACGATTCTGATTTTTAACCTCTACGTTGGGGACCAAAATCAAACTTAAGCCTTTAATTTATTCTTTTTCAACTCATCACATTGGTTTACCATGCTTCACCACAAATCCACAATGGCGGAGCTTGAAGGATTTTTTGTGGGTAAAAATTATATAATTATTATTAATATGATAATAAACAAAAAAATATATAGATAAATATTATAAAATATTTAAAAATTTTAGAATTAAAATTATAAAATAAATAACTATATAAATAAATGAAATTAATTTTATTATAACTAATTCTAATATTAAAATTATAAAATCTAGTTAATAATGCGAATAATAAATAATAAAAATAATAAAATTTTAATTAATATAAATAAATCAGTAAAGCTTTTATTTTGTAAAAATTTATTAAAGTTCAAGTTTAAGATATTATTGTAATATAAATAATTATATATATAAAAAAATTAATTTTATTATAACTAATTTTAATATTAAAATTATAAAATTTTGTTGATAATGAGAATAATAAATGATAATAAAATTTTAATTTATATAAATAAGTTTATAAGGCTTTTAATTTATGAAAGCTCATTGAAATTCAAGTTCAAGATGTATTTAAAATTAAAAATAATTGAATAAATACAAAAAAAATAATGTCTTAAGTCTAATATAAAAGACTCAGGTACGACCGATTAGTTTGTCTTCAGTTATGTATAAAATTATTTCTAAAGTTATGGTGCACCGATTACAAGGTATTATGAATAAAATTATAAGCCCAAATCAGAGTGTGTTTCTCAAAGGTAGACTCATTTCAGATAATATTCTAATTGCCCATGAATGTATGCACTATTTGAAAAATAAGAGAAGTGGGGCAGAGCATGAGATAGCTATTAAACTAGACATGAGTAAGGCTTATGATAGGGTTGAATGACATTTCTTATGGTATATTATGGATAAGCTGGGTTTTGATGCTAAATGGATTAACTGGACTAAGGAATTGGTAACGACTGTTTCTTACTCTGTTGTTGTGGAAGGTCAACCTTTTGGCTATTTTAGGCCAAATAGGGGCATCCGACAGGGTGACCCCCTATCTCCATATCTCTTTCTTTTTTGTGCAGAAGAATTTTCCTTCTTGCTACACAAGACAGAGCAAAACAGATAAATTCAAGGAGTTCAAGTTAATAGGAGATGCCAAACAGTTAATCACCTTTTGTTTGCTGATGATTCAATCCTTTTTTGCAAGAGCGCACCTAATACAAGCCAAAGTATTCTAGAATTGTTAGAGATCTATAAGGATTTCAGTGGACAAAAAGTCAATTTGAATAAGTCGGCCATCTTTTTCAGTCACAACACACCTCAGAACACAAGACTAGCAATTGCTCAGACACTAAATATTGAACATATCGGAGCACAAGACAAATACCTGGGGCTGCCCTCTATAGTCCAAAAATCAAAGAAAGCTACCTTTGGAATTATCAAGGATAAAGTTCAAAAGAGGATTATGGGTTGGAAAAGAAATCTATTGTCATCAGGTGGCAGACACACACTATTGAGAGCGGTGGGGGAGGCGATTCCTATTTATACACTCTCTTGTTTCATGCTCCCAGACACGCTGTTGACTGAGATTCATAGCATGCTCTTGCAATTTTGGTGGGGTCAAAAAGGCGCAGAACAAAGAATGGTTTGGATTAAATGGGACATAATGACGAGACCGAAGAAAGATGGAGGGCTGGGGATCAAGGACCTAAGGGCCCAAAATTTGGTCTTATTGGGCAAGCAATGTTGGCGTCTAATGAAATACCCTAATTCTACTCTATCAAGAATGCTCAAAACTAAATATTTCAAATATACAGATTTTCTACATGCAAAGATAGGAAGTGTACCGTTGTGGGGTTGGAGAAGTGTTCTTGAAGAGCGCAAGGTGATCGAGAAAGGCTTGTTATGGAAAATAGGCTCTGGTACTCATGTCCCATCTTCCATGATCCCTGGCTCCCACCTCCAGTGCCCTTTAATGTCACCAAATTTGCAAGTGTATTACGTTAGTGCGTTACTAAATCCTGATAGAAGTTGGAACAGAAATCTGATTGAGTCAATTTTTTCATTTGATATATGCAATAAAATTTTTTCAATCAAACCAATAGAGGAGGAAGATGAAGTTAATTGGTACTGGACAAAATCTGGTATATATGAAGTTGGGTCAGGATACAAAATTGCTTATGGGTTCTTTTATTCTCCTACTTCATTGAGGCCCCAAAACATACAGAACAATAGAGTATGGAATAGCATTTGGGAATTGAAACTACCTCATAAAATTAAGATTTTTCTATGGAAGAGTCTTCATGAAAAGCTTCCAGTGTTGCAACAAATTCACAGCCGGTTCACATCCACCCCTGCCACTTGTCTAAGATGCATGTTGAAGGCTGAATCAATTTCTCATGCTTTGTTCCAATGCCCCCTGTCTTCAATAATCTGGAGTCTAAGCTTAATAACCCTGACCTATGGATGAGAGAAGAAGAGACATTTTTCAATTGGCGGCAACGAGTCTTATCTTGGGCAGCGGTTCAATTCGACGGTAGACAAAAGACCCTCTTCATAGCAGCGCTGTGTTGGAGCACTTGGAAAGCGAAGAATCAGTGTGTTTTTGAAAAGGTAACAAGCCCGGCACCAGACATAGTGAAAGAAGCCAATAGTTTAGTGCGTGAACTCCTGAGCCATACCTAATGGATGCTGCTAATTTTCTTTACTCTTACTTTACTCTTTTTTAAACTTTTAATCTTTCAGTCACAGTTACTGATAAATGGGATTACCCAATTCTTTTGTACTTCCTTATAGAAATACCTTTATTATATATTAATAAAATAAGATTTATCTTTAAAAAAAAGTTTAATATAAAAGTGTGAGACTTAAACCAATTGAAATAAAGTAGGAAAAAAGACTCAAGAGAGAAGAAAAAGAGTCCCCAAGAATTAGTAGCGAACTCGTGCATTACAGTAGGGGGAATACAGTTGGTTGAAAAAAAAAATTGGTTCCAACTGAACAAAGAAAGCTGGTAAAACGAAACCACAACTCAAGTTTGCGTGGCGATTGCTTCCATGATAAGGGCACGACCGCACGAGTAATCAGAATTTCTCCATGTTTGTATCCAGCAATCTTTTGGTACTTAGATATCAAAACTTTTGATTTTGAAAGAGAGAAATTTGAAGTCCTCCACATTACTATTTAGTCTATTACATTATGAAAAAGAGTAAAGTATTGTTTTTATTTCTAATGTTTGGGGTAAGTCCTAAAGTTGTCTCTAACATTTTAATCGTTTTATTTAAGTCTATAACGTTTCAAAACTGACTCATTGTTGTCCTGCCATTAGGGATCTGTTAACAGAAGTGACGGAAGGACAAAATTGAGACGATTTTGAAATGTTAGGGACTTAAATAGGACGAAAACGTTGGAGACAAAATGATACATAGAAATAAATTTTAATTTTAACGTACGCATGGGAGGATTTTTCTCCCGGCGACGCGTACGCGTGACCCATGTCACATGAGCTCATTAATTGCAAATCGCTGGGGCGAATTCTGAGCCTACAAAACTAGTCTATAACGTTTTATTTTAATCATTTTCTCTAATTACCGATGACGAAATGAAAAAGGTAATCTCGACCCTATCACGAGAGTTGAAAGCAAGTGGAGAGGGCTAACTCGAAATATCATAAGTGATGCGCCTTCTGTCTTTCGTAATTGTCAGTGAACGTGGACACCAGAGAGCTACCGATGGTGGAAACCCCGTTAATGTAACGCAGACGGGCACCACCGCCACAAG
Organism: Arachis hypogaea; assembly: GCF_003086295.3. Classification (NCBI taxonomy): domain Eukaryota; kingdom Viridiplantae; phylum Streptophyta; class Magnoliopsida; order Fabales; family Fabaceae; genus Arachis; species Arachis hypogaea. The sequence continues at coordinate 37,789,624 of NC_092048.1, read as the reverse complement.
ATAAACCACCGTGAATTCATCCTGCTGCAAAGAACGGAAGGCAAATGGAAGTACCGATGGGGGAAGAGTTCGGTCCTTGGATAGTGGTCCGTAGAAATCCTAGACAACGAGCATCGAGAACCGAACCAGGGTCAACTCCAACTGAGGCCAAAATAAAGAGGAATGAGGGGACAATTAGGTTTAGCTTTTCTATGCTTTTCTCTTAGTTTCTAGAGAGAGAAGCTCCCCCCTCTCTCTAGAATTAGGTTAGGTTTAGTTTAATTTCCTTTAATTTCAGTCTTTAATTTTTGTTTTAATTTAGTTTCATTTATGTTTCTATGCTTTCTTGTCTTTATCTTCTTCATTTTTTTGTTAATTTCTCTTTTATGTCACTTTTCATTTTATGAACACTCTTTGTTATTTTAATTTATATTTAATGTAATTTATGTTTTATGCTCATTTATTGCTTTCTTTAGTTGTTATTATGATTTTTTTTTCATGTGGTAGTTAGAATTTATTTTTAATGTAATTTAATATTATTTTATTTTCATACACACCAAGTGTTTGATAAAATACTTGACTTAGTTTTTACATAGTTTTTTCTCACTCTTGGCTTGGAATTGATGGCTATGGTGATCCTTGAGTCATTGATGTCCATTCTTGTTTGATACATTAGAATAGTTAGTTGATTTGGTTTCCCTTGACTCTAAGTGACCCAATAGTGTTGACTTGGGACTTAGAGATTGGAATCAACTATGCCTATTTGACTTATCCTCAATGTAGGGTTGACTAAGTAGGATTAACTCTTCATAATCATCATGTGTTTATGGTCAATAGTTAGGATAGATAACCTTAACTCTCAATTACTTGCCAAGAGGTTTCTTTGTATTTAATTGCTTTGACTTTTATTGCTTTGACTTTTAATTCCTTGCATGCTTGTTTAATTTCTTGCTATTTACATTACTTGCCTCTCTCTTGCATTCAATCTTCATTTTTCTCATAGCCAATAATTGATCACTCAATTGCAACTCCTAGGGAAGATAACCCGGGAGTCTAATATTCTCGGTTATTGTGTTTTGATTGTGACAATATTTTGAATTTAAATTTGATTGATGATCAATGGTTGGGTTTGGACTATACTTGCAACGTCAATTCTATTTTTAGTGCAAAAATCCAAACCTATGCTTTTGGTTTTTATCAAATTTTTGGCGCCATTGTTGGAGAGTTGCAATTGTGTATTATTTTTGGCTATTGTATATATGTTAATATGTAAATAGCTTATTTTTTTTGTTGTCTTTTGTTTTTGTTAATGTTAGAATTTGGGATCCCGGAGGACATTGAAAATTCAAGCATTGGTAGGGAAGTCAAGCAAAAGCCACCATAGCAAGGGCTCTCCCAAGTGTCTAACTTAAAGACAATAAATAAAAGTGTCTGGTAACATCTTTCTAACTCTCCCTCTCCTTTTGCACTTGTTTGTTGAATTTTTGCTTCTTTTTAGTTAGCTTAGTTTGATAAAATTTCTATGTTGCTCTTACAATTTTTTTCAGTCAATAAAATTTTAAATTTCAATTAAATTCATCCAATCAATAACTATTTATAGAAATCAACAAAATTTAAAACAAAGTAAATTGTGAATTGAAAAGTAAATTCTCTCAAAATAAGTAGAGACATTTACATATGCACACTACTACTTTCTAGAAAATATAAAATAAATAAAAAATTTTATACTTGTTCACCACAATTAAAATAAATAACAACTTGTTAAAATCAATAAACATTTCTATTTCCTAAAATAATTAAATTATTCTGCAGTATAAATAAGATATATGTATACGTATTTTATTTTTATTATAAATGAGATCGATAAATAATATTATGTAAATTGATAAAATTATTCTAAATTACGTATTTTGATAAATAAAATATTTAATTAATTTATTTAAAAATTTAAAAAATTAAAATAAGATATCATAATATAGTCAAAAAAAAAAAAAGCAAATTTTGATTTAAGTGTTACTAGCAAGCTAAGCATAGCTATTTACTAAACACGGTAAATGGTAATTTTTTGCGTTTGTAGCATAAGGCTTTAAAATGAGTCCAATAAATCATCAGTTATTGACATCCAATCTAAATTAGTAGTTCAAAAATAAAATATTCGATCCAGCCCAATATAAAAAAATGGGTATTGTCCAAAAATTGATCAAAACATTAATTAAAAATTAGTTTCAGGAGTAAACTACTATTTCTACCCACGAAAGTTGAAAACGTTAATATATCTATCCATAGAAAAAGAAAATTATCATTTATAGCCATAAAACATAGGTTTCATACAACAAAATTATTCAAACACTAAAAAATCACATAAAAATCTCAAATTACCTTTATCATCATCATTTTCAACTTTTCATTGAACTCAGAACAGAGTGCTATAACCTAATGCCCCTACAACAAATTAATTGCCAAACTCAAACAGACCATGTGGAGAATTGAACGAATTGAGAAATTTTCACCTGAGCCAAAGTCTGAGAGGCAGGGATGAGCTTGTTCTGTTTCAGCTCTATTTCGGCGAGAGAGACGTTAGATACGGTAGTTGCTCTGAAGGTTCGGCGACTGAGAAGCTGATGATGATGGTGACGTCGCCGACAGCTCGTTGGAGTAGAAGAGAGAGTGAGAACAGGGATTGAGTTAGGATTCGGTGGAGGAGGTGCGAAACTGGTGAGTGGCTCGCTGGCGGTGGTCTGGAATGAGAGAAAGAATGACTAGGACAGTGAGGGTGGCTTGGGTTCGTTGCAGATGGTGGAGACGACGGTGGTTCGCAGCAGTTCTGGCAGCTGGAAGTGTGGACAACGATGATGGCAGGGATTTGATGGTGGTTTGGAGGTCTCTGGTTCTTGAAGAGGAAAGAAGAAGAGGAAGAAGAGGAGAAGGAGAAGTGAATTAGAGTTCGGTGGTTTAAAACACATGGCGAAAGAGACAGAAAGAGAGAGAGAGAGAGAGAGCTCGCCGCGGTTTTGGTTCGCAAAAGGGTCCGCGGTGGTGGCGGCTGGTGTGGTGGCCCGTCGGCGGTACCGGTTTAGTGTTGAGGAGAAGGTAGCCACGTTAGGTGAAAAGAGGAGAGGACGACACTGTGTCTCTAGGGTTGCTGGCGGCGGCGAAGCAGGGGTTAGGGCGAAGGTCCCCTGGTCGGCGAGGGCGAGCAAGAAAGGAGAGAAGGAAGGGAGGCCACAGCGAAGGAGGACGACAACGGATGGAGATAGTGGTGGTGGTAAGGTGATGAGCCGATGAGGATGATCGAGTGGTTAGTGGGAGGAAAAAGATTATGTGGATGATGATAAAGATAATTTGGAATTTTTATGTGATTTTTTAGTGTTTGGATAATTTTGTTATATGGAACCCATGTTTTATGGGTGCAAATGGTAATTTTCTTTTTCTATGAGTAGATATGTCAGTATTTTCAACTATCGTGAGTAGAAATGATAGTTTACTCTTAGTTTCACTATAAAAGTTACGGAACTGACAATATTTGTAGTTGATGCACGAGCAAGAAAAATCAAGACTTCCACGCTTCACTCTTCTTCCTTAACATGTATGTTCTAGAATTTTTCGTTACGAGACATATTTTATTTTTTGAGATATTCTCGCAGTTTAATTTCCAAAGATTTTTAAATTTTATAATATAAAGTACTAAGGTTAGTATTTCATACCAGATCCCCAGATCTCCTAGCGGAATAGCTACTATCCGACCACTTGGATTTGGGTCACCATTGCAGTTTAGACTAGCCCAATAACTACAAATTTTTAACCGATATTTAAATTTAAGCATCTTACTAATTAAAATAAGATAAGATAACAAATTCTTACTATTTAAAGGGAGTCAAAGATTCTTTCGTTTCCCATTCCTAATCTTCACATATACTTTTTAGATCCATTCTTACTTGAGTGTCAAAATGTCTTTGTAGATACCATTTCTGCCGCTCTAGAAATCTAGTCTCGTCACCAACTTGGACGACGAATCTCTGATCTATCTCACAACTCATACTAACAAAATTTCGTATAATTAGATAACTAACTTTTTTTAATTAATATTAATTAATTTTTTAAAAATTATTTTATTATTTTTAATTTTAAATATTAAATTATAAATTTTTAAATTCTAAAATTGGTTAATGTTGGTCAAATAAAAATTAGTTTATTAGACTTTCTCTAAAATAAAATCTATGTATTTGAAGAATAAATTTCTTCCTTCATCAATAAAGAATTAAGAAATTTTCATAGGATTTACTTCCAGCTAATTTTTTTGAAATAAAATTATATAATTTATTATCATAGTTAATTGGTGTATTTTTTTATACAAATTTAAATTTTTTGTCATTTTAAATAACAAATCGAACTCTCATATTTAAGAAATTGGAAAATCAGACTTTTATAATGCATATATCATAGGGTTCGATTTGTGATGAGATGATTATTTTTTCATTTCCAAACAAATTGGAAGATTTAATTAGTATATTTAAAAAAAATTTTAATACCATGATATAAATTTGACCCTTAAATTTGTATTTTTAAAAAATAAAATAAAAACCACATATCTTATCCTCAAATTTGTGATATCCATACAAACAAAAAATACACTAAATTTATATATTATTGAAAAATATCACTATAACTTCAATACTAAAAATAAAATTTATCACGTGTTATAATATCATTTCTTCTAAAATTTAAATTAATAAAAAAATTAACATAAATATTTATATCTCTAACATAAATAAATTATATATGTAATAGTTCATATGTTATTAATAACAAGTGTAGTTATCCGTGCCATGCATGCACGTGATAAGATTGAAATTATAATTTTAAATTGTTTCTTAAAATTAATTTGAATTATAATAATTTGATTAATAAAAAAGTAACATATTATGCATTGTTTATTTTTTCTTAATCTAGTGTTAATTGGATTAACTCTAAAATAGTTATTAATCGGTTTTAGTAATCTACTTTTTTCAATAAATCAGACATATATACTGAATGTGACCATAAATAATCTAATACTAGTTAAATTCACCAATACATTTTTATATGTTAGTTTACTGTGAACTAAGAATAAATATAATTTGATTACAAATATAATATAAATAAACATGTCAAATAAAAGGTTAAATCAATATGCTTACTAATGTCTTTGTTAAATTTTACAAATTGGAGAATAAGTATGTACTTAGGGCCAGCAATTCATACCCTACCTGCAGGTACCCAACCCAGTCCAACCTGTTAGGGTAGGGTAGGCTATCCGACCCGCAGTGAATAGGGTAGAGATCGATCTGGGTATGCCTGTGGGTAGGGTAGGGTACGAGTTTAGGGTGTACCCTACCCTACCCTACCTGCACCTCATATATAACACATATTTTATAAAATTAGGTATATAGTAAAGGAAGTGAGAGTTGAACCCACAACCTGCCTCATATAATGACTTACAATAAGTGAACAACCACTAAACTAGTTAATTAATTTGGTAATTTAGAGCATTAGTTTTTTATTTTTTATGTTATTAATATGTGCGAAATTCAGAATGATTGAATTTTATATTTACTTTAAAAAAATTTGATATTTCTGCGGGTAGGGTAGGATTTAAAACTTTAGGGTGCGGGTAGAGTTAGGGTTGAGAGATTCTCAATCCGCAGGTAGGGTAGGGTAGAGTGTTAATGAAATTTTTAACTCGCGGGTAGGGTTAGGGTAGGGTCCTACCCTAACCGTACCCATTCTAGATGTACTTGATTGCTTGGTGATCACGTAAATAATCGAGTAATTGAGTTACAAATTGATCTCACAGTGTGCATCTTTTTTTTTCTCATTTTTAAATAAAAACAGAAATTAAGAGAAATAAGTAGTAATATATAATAAAAAATAAATAAAAGACTTTGCATATGAATAGATAATTGTTACAAAATAAAATCTCTTTGTGAACTATTAAAATTTCACATACTGGAAATCATGAAGATCAACCATAATGTAATTGTCATTTTTTCCTGCTTTTAATCATGATATAAGTTCTTTTTTTTCGGTCAAGAGTTCAATAATATCTAATTAAAAAAAAACAAATTAAAAGCATCAAATTAAAGACAAATAAATAAATAACATAATAATAATACAAATTTATTACATACCGAATAAGTTAGATTTTTCATTTGTTTGTCTCAATATATCAGCATGAGCAAAAAAATTGAAATGATTGTCAGAAATTTTACGATTATCGACCGTTTTTATTATACATGACTCCTTCTTAAAAGTTATTCTACACACATGTGTAGTCGGTAGATAAATTCCGCTTGATTCTTCAATCAGAAAATTTGAGAAGACATAAACCTTTCTCTCGATCAGATCATTCTCAAACATCTTTGCCAAATAATTCTTGATTGAACAACGAATTTTATCACACTGTAAAATAAATTAAATATAAAGGCTATTAGCACTTATAAATCTATGAAATCGCACTATCTTTGATTCATGCAAGGGTTTACTTATCAAATAAACTTATAATATGAACAAAAAATATTTATAAAATGGACCTAGTATCACTTGAAAGAATCATGAAAAATAATCAACTTACCTTATCATCCATGAAAACCATTTCTATGTAAGCCGTCTTACTCTTGTCAAATTTGGATGAGACTTTCCATAGTCTTATAATTCTTACTTTTATTTTTCAAACTTTTTCATTACATAATCTACCATAGGTAACATTGTTGATAGAATCATAGCTAGTAGCCATTAGGTATGAAAAATAGTAAACAGAAGAAGATCTATGTTTGAGGTACGAATTTTCTACATGATAAATAATTGTAACAATCACTATTACTCCTTATATATACACACACACACTAATTGTACACAGTAATAATTAGTGAATATTTTCAATGGAGATATTTGCTACAATTAGGTAAAATTTATGCCATTATATTTTATTAATATTTATGATTAATTCAATGGAGATACTTGCTCAATATATATATGTTATCTACATTAATTATATGCCAATATTTTTAAGAAAGAACTAAAAGAGGAGATATATAAATATATATAATATTATTGCTACATAGAAAGCATGCATAAATTGCTATGTTTTTTTATTCTACTATACAACTAACTTAAAATTATAGCATCATGTTACTATTAATTCTAGATACTTACTATGATTATATCATATTTAATTATGACTCTAAATAAATAAAATAGATAACATTCAATATTTTTTTATATTCAATATTTATTGTAAATATAGAAAGTAAAATAACTAATAAAAAATATGAGTAGAAAATAAACATATTAATTAAAATTTAATTTGTTATCTAATTAATCTTGTGTCCATACGATATAATTTCACGAAAATGTTATGAATCACAACTTTTTTTTATTCTAAAAAAAACACTATATGTCACCTTTAGTAGTATAAAAATAATTATAAAAATTAATTATTAATATTAATATTAATCACAATTTATTATTGATATCCTAATTTTTTAAAAATATGTTTAACCTTCTTAAAATATAATGCATGTACCGTGTAGACCTTTTCTATTATTATTATTATTATTATTATTATTATTATTATTATTATTATTATTATTATTATCCACTAATTGATATCAAATTAAATGAGCCATCATTAATGTGTGCATCAATTATCTACTTATAAAATTATTGCACATGAATGAGAATTAGAACTATATCAATTGATATAATTAGAATGATTAAAAATACAATAATACTAGAGAACCAAGAGGGTTCCAATAAAAAAAACCAGCCAAATGCTCCTAGACTGGGATCCCAAAGCCCACTTCACTTCAGCCGAATCCCAAAATTCACCCCGCTCAAAATCCTACCATTTCCTTTCACTGTTTTACCGCATCAGATTTTGAAACCATCCACGGCCGTACCAGAACAGCAAGATCATTGGGAAAACCTCGTCTCTGACTTCATTTGATGCCACGCCTGTGCCCACCGCGCCTCCGCCCAACGTACCAGAACGACGCGACTCTCTCGTCTCCTTGTAGCTTCCCCAATCTCGGTCACGGTGATGGGCTCCCACCCAGGTTTGTCGAACGAGTAGCTAGGTTCTCCTGCTCATGAAAAGCGCATCGCTACTGCTGCATGCCAGTGTTGGCAGCGCCGTTGAAGCCTCCTGGTGCAGCTCTGTTTAACGTCATTGGACAGCCACTGCTCCAGCCTGAAAACCTCCTTTCATCTCACTGATTGGTAAGTATTTAGATGTTGCTTTTGATTTCCTCTTCAAGTTTTTGAAAAAGGATTTGGACATGGTGTTGTTATAGTGTTTTTGGTGATTTTCTAGGGATTAGAGGTGTCTGTTGTGTTGTATGTTATGTTGGATACTTCAGGTATTAGTACTGGTAGTAGTATGAGATATTCGTAAAATTTGATGAATCACTGGTTGGTTTGATAAATATCAACTAAATGTTTCATTTGTGGGTTCTGTGTGCTTTGATTGATAGCTCTTTGATGAATCCACATTTGACGATATATTTTGGATTGATTTGAGTGGATTTCATCATATAAACCCATATTTATTCATCTAAATAGCATGCTTTTGATATTTCTTCCTAAATTGTGCTTGAAAGTGAAAATAAGCTCTTTTGCGCTTAAATTAGTCAATTTTTATTCACTTTAATCCCATTTGGTGTCTTGATGTATTTGTTAAGTGATTTCAGGTTTTCAAGACAAGTATGGGTTGAAGGAGTGAGGAAAAAAGCATGCAAAAGGGAAGAAACCATGAAGAAATAGAGTTTGGACATTCCAGCATCCATGCGTGCGCACAAGAGATGCGTGCACGCGCACAAGCGCGAGCTCAGCGACGCGTACGCGTGATCCATGTCACGTGAGCTCATTAATTGCAAATTGCTGGGGCGAATTCTGAGCCTCCAAAACCTAGTCCAACTCATTTCTGGAGTTATTTGTGGCCAAAGTGAAGAGGAATGAAGGGGAATCATCTTTAGGTCAAACAAATTCGATCAATTAGAATATTTATATATTAGAAAAATAAAAAATGAAAATTATATAAATAGAAATGTCTGTTCACAACACAAAACATGAATAGGAATAAATGAGATTTGTGGATGTGGATAAAGAAATGGTTATGATACTATAATTTACGTTTTATTGAATTGAGTATCTTTTTTCAGTTTTTGCGTTTATTCTGCAGAAGCAAATTATGTCAAAAGGGGATGCTATATTATGTTTTTAAATAAAAAGCCTAATGGATATAAAAAAACAAAGTGCACAAAAATTTTGGTAGGTCACTGGCATAGTTAGTTCCCTATCCATGATTCGGCTATTTACTGAAAAACTATTCCTGGAATATGGGAAGAATCTCTTAGGTGGTGGCGATAGAGAAAAAGATTGAAATGTTGTTTAGCTTGCTTTTGTAAAAAATAAAAATAACAAACTTTCCAATTTGACCTAACCCGCGGATCTTTTTTTCATTCATTCATTGAATGATAAAATTCGAATTATAGAGCTACGACACAATCAAACCCAAACGAACAAAATGTAGAATTGAATCGTACCAGTCTCTACTGAGGTTATTACTCATTTTTGTACTTGCTGTTTTATTTTCAAATTATTTCTTCAATTAATAGAAGAAAGGGAATAAATACGTATACGTATTCGAAATTCTTTTATCCCATTCGGAAGGATATAATTTCATAATTATCTATGACTGTTTATGTCACTAGCATGACTACCTGATCAAATGTGGAGGAAAGTGGGATAAATGGCCGATACTACTGGAAGGATTCTTCTTTGGATAATAGGTACTGTAACTGGTATTCCTGTGATCGGTTTAATTGGTATTTTCATTTGATGTATTTTTTTTATATATCATATCCCATTTTATAGAAATGAAAATTGATCTTCTCTTGTGTTAAAAAAAATGACTTGTATTTTGGAGTTTGGAATAAGCTGTAGAAAGGGAATATAAAAATATTCCTATAGAATCTTGAGGAACGGGAGAATTTAATCGTAAATATCGACTAATTCTTACGAAGTACAAATAAAAAAGAAGTCTAAAAAAAAGATCAATTTCATCTATATCGAATTTGAATATCAGAATAGTAGATATAGTTCTGATTCAATGGGTTAGGTCCACTTACTTTTTTTTAATGTTTCGAAATTTTATTATTGGAATAATCGAAAATAGCAATATAAAGAAGATATCATTATTCATTAAATAAAAAAAAAAGAGACTGATAAAAATGTTTAGGGTTTAGTAAGTACTAAATAGACTAAGTACTAAATAGACTAAGTAGAAATTGTTTACTAAAATTTGATTATCATTCATTAGAATGATAACAATAGTTTATTACAATTCAGAATTCTATTTTCTACTGAAATTAGACTCAGGTTTAGCTTTTCTATGCTTTTCTCTTAGTTTCTAGAGAGAGAAGCTCCCCCTCTCTCTAGAATTAGGTTATGTTTAGTTTAATTTCCTTTAATTTCAGTCTGTAATTCTTGTTTTGATCTAGTTTCGTTTATGTTTCTATGCTTTCTTGTCTTTATCTTCTTCATTTCTTTTGTTAATTTCTCTTTTATGTCACTTTTCATTTTATGAACACTCTTTGTTATTTTAATTTACATTTAATGCAATTTATGTTTTATGCTCATTTATTACTTTCTTTAGTTGTTGTTATGATTTTCTTTCATGTGGTAGTTAGAATTTATTTTTAATGTAATTTAATATTATTTTATTTTGATGCACACCAAGTGTTTGATAAAATGCTTGACTTAGTTTTTACATAGTTTTTCCTCACTGTTGGCTTAAAATTGATAACTATGGTGATCCTTGAGTCATTGATGTCCATTCTTATTTGATACATTAGAGTAGTTAGTTGATTTAGTTTTCCTTGACTCTAAGTGACCCAATAGTGTTGACTTGGGACTTAGAGATTGGAATCAACTATGCCGATTTGACTTATCCTCGATGTAGGGTTGACTAAGTAGGATTAACTCTTCATAATCATCATGTATTTATGGTCAATGGCTAGGATAGATAACCTTAGCTCTCAATTACTTGCCAAGAGGTTTCCTTGCATTTAATTGCTTTGACTTTTAATTCCTTGCATGCTTGTTTAATTTCTTGCTATTTACATTACTTGCCTCTCTCTTGCATTCAATCCCCATTTCTCTCATAGCCAACAATTGATCACTCAATTGCAACTCCTAGGAAAGACGACCCGGGAGTCTAATACTCTCGGTTATTGTGTTTTGATTGTGACAATCTTTTGAATTTAAATTTGATTGATGATCAATGGTTGGGTTTGGACTATACTTGCAACGTCAATCCTATTTTTAGTGCGAAAATCTAAACCTATACTTTTGGTCTTTATCACTCTTGGATACCCTAGCTGATGTTCTTCCTTGTGGTTTGGGAGTTTCGCAAAGGGGTAAGTTAGTGATAAGTAAGTATGTTTTTTTTCCTAATTGAACTTGGGTCTGAACTTGATTATGTGAAATTCTAGCATAAAAAATTTGATTTTTTGGGACAGATTTGTTGGAGATTTAACAACATCTATTTGAGTTTTAACTGTATGGTTTTTTTTATTATAATTGGAGTTTTTACTTTTTTATTATATCGTGGGTTGGATGATTTTTTCGTTTATGCAATATGTATCTCCCTTTCAAAAAGTTTATACTCATGTTCTTTTGTTTGGATAGCTGAATTCTGTTTGCAAATGCTGAGTTGTAGTATGTTTGTAAATTGCTATAACTAGAAATTGGATGTTGCTGAATTTAAAGAGCGAATGATGTTATTATCAAGAGTTGGATTTTGCTGAATTGCATATGATTAGAGATTTTTCATATCATGATGTACCAAGTTGGATTCTGCATGTTACTGGTTTTGCTTGAATTGTTGGATTCTATATTGACATATTCCCCTTTTTTATGTGGTTTGGGAGTTAGGAAAAAAATTAGTTTAAATTTGCTTGAATTGAAGTTGGATTTGAGTGTAGTTATTTAAATATGGTGCAAGAGTGAAATTTTTCCTAATTTGTTAGATGTTTCTTATCAACTAAAACAGATGTTCGTTTTAATTAATAGGTGGATGGTTCTTTTCAAATTAAATTGGATGTTGCATTTTATCGTGAATAGATGGAATTTATTTGATTCTGCATGTTGTGTGTTTATATTTTGATGTTATTTTACAGGGCTCCATTGTAAAAGGATTATTGGTTATGCAACTATCATACTATCCATAATTGAATATTACAGGCAGGGAGCATGGTAAATCAGCCACAAGCAACAAGTTCCGCTACACCGATCCAGAATACTGATGAAGGATGATCAAGTAGCAAGTGGCTCTTTTATTGTGAACTTGATAGATTCATTACAAAAATAGTATCTCAAAATAAAAAAGTATGAAAAAACTTACCCTTATGTATGGGCTTCCTATATTGTTGTATATGGTGACTTTGGTCTATAGACTATATATAGATGGAGAAAGCTTCTAAAAACCAAAGACAGAGTAAGGAATCTTCAAGAGAAACTACAGAAGCTTGTTGAAACTGAAGAATATGATCCTTTTACTTCTAAGAATCTCCTAATTTGTCTCTTTTCTGGTTTTTTTTATTTTTTATTTTTTTGAGCTTGTGCATGTTGGCTTTGAGTTTCAATTATTGTATCTCTATGTATGTGTTTGAACAATTGTAGACTAGATGCATATTTTTTAGTGTTAAAGCCAAACCAATGAAAGTGATTGTATTTTTCATTGAGTTCAAAAGGAAAGATGAAGAATAAATACAAATTTTTTCCTTTCTTTTGTGATACTTGTATTCACTATCAATTGAATCATCTTTAGTAAAGAATAAATACAAGTAACTTATGTTAGGTTGGTGCACGAAATTGTGATCTCAATAGTGCCAACAACTTGGTATGCACAATCATAATTTCAATTCCTTTTTCACAACTTCGCACAACTAACCAGCAAGTGCACTGGGTCGTCCAAGTAATAAATCTTACGTGAGTAAGGGTCAATCCCATGGAGATTGTCGGCTTGAAGCAAGCTATGGTCATCTTGTAAATCTCAGTCAGGCAGATTCAAATGGTTATGGGATTTTAATAATTAAAATATAATTAGAACATAAAATAAGATAGAGATACTTATGTAATTCATTAGTGAGAATTTCAGATAAGCGTATGGAGGTGATTTGTTCCTTCTGAATCTCTGCTTTCCTACTGCTTCCATTCAATCATTCATACTCCTTTCCATGACAAGCTGTATATTGGAGGATCACCGTTGTCAATGGCTACCGTCCGTCCTCTCAGTGAAAATGGTCCAAATGCGCTGTCACCGCACGACTAATCATCTGTCGGTTCTCACTCATGTTGGAATAGGATCCATTGATCCTTTTGCGTCTGTCACTACGCCCAACACTCGCGAGTTTGAAGCTCGTCACAGTCATCCCATCCCAGATCCTACTCAGAATACCACAGACAAGGTTTAGACTTTCCGGATCTCAAGAATGCTGCCAATAATTCTAGCTTATACCACGAAGACTCCGATCTTTCAGAATGGATGCTAAGAGATACACACTCAAGCTCGTTTTCATGTAGAATGGAAGTGGTTGTCAGGCACGCGTTCATAGGTGAGAATGGTGATGAGTGTCACATAATCATCACATTCATCATGTTCTTGGGTACGAATGAATATCTTAGAATAAGAATAAGCTTGAATTAAATAGAAAAATAATAGTACTTTGCATTAATTCATGAGGAACAGCAGAGCTCCACACTTTAATCTATGGGGTGTAGAAACTCCACCATTGAAAATACATAAGTGATAATAGTCTAGGCATGGCCGTGAGGCCAGCCTCCAATGTCTAAGGACTAAAACGTTCCAAAGATGAAAATACAATAGTAAAAAGTCCTATTTATACTAAACTAGTTACTAGGGTTTACAGAGATAAGTAAATGATGCAGAAATCCACTTCCGGGGCCCACTTGGTGTGTGCTTGGGCTGAGCAGTGAGCTTTACACGTGTAGAGACTTCTCTTGGAGTTAAACGCCAGGTTGCAGCCTGTTTATGGCGTTTAACTCTGGTTTGTAACCTGTTTCTGGCGTTTAACTTTAGAATAGGGCAGGAAGTTGGCGTTTGAACGCCAGTTTGCGTCGTCAAAACTCGGGCAAAGCATGGACTATTATATAAAGCCCTGGATGTCTACTTTTCAACGCAATTGAGAGTGCTCCAATTGAATTTCTGTAGCTCTAGAAAATCCATTTTGAGTTCAGGGAGGTCAGAATCCAACAACATCTGCAGTCATTTTTCAGCCTCTGAATCAAATTTTTGCTCAGGTCCCTTAATTTCAGCCAGAAAATACCTGAAATCACAGAAAAACACACAAACTCATAGTAAAGTCCAGAAATATGATTTTTATTTAAAAACTAATAAAAATATACTAAAAAGTAGCTAGATCCTACTAAAAACTACCTAAAAATAATGCCAAAAAACGTATAAATTATCCGCTCATTACAACACCAAACTTAAATTGTTGCTTGTCCCTAACCAACTGAAAATCAAATAGGATAAAAAGAAGAGAATATACTATAAATTCCAAAATATCAATGAAACTTAGCTCCATAGATGACCGGGACTAGTAGCTTTTTGCCTCTGAACAGTTTTGGCATCTCACTTTATCCTTTGAAGTTCAGAATAATTGGCATCTATAGGAACTCAGAATTTGGATAGTGTTATTGATTCTCCTAGTTCAGTATGTTGATTCTTGAACACAGCTACTTTATGAGTCTTGGCCGTGGCCCTAAGCACTTTGTTTTCCAGTATTACCATCGGATACATAAATGCCACAGACACATAACTGGGTGAACCTTTTCAGATTGTGACTTAGCTTTGCTAAAGTCTCCAATTAGAGGTGTCCAGAGTTCTTAAGCACACTCTTTTTTTTGCTTTGGATCACGACTTTAACCGCTCAGTCTCAAGCTTTTTACTTGACACCTTTACGCCACAAGCACATGGTTAGGGACAGCTTGGTTTAGCCGCTTAGGCCAGGATTTTATTCCTTTGGGCCCTCCTATCCACTGATGCTCAAAGCTTTGGATCCTTTTTACCCTTGCCTTTTGGTTTAAAGGGTTATTGGCTTTTTGCTCTTGCCTTTTGGTTTAAAGAGCTCTTGGCTTTTTCTGCTTGCTTTTTCTTTTTCTTTCTTTTTTTTTCTTTTTTTTATTTTTTTATTTTTTTCGCAAGCCTTGTTTTTCACTGCTTTTTTTTGCTTCAAGAATCAATTTTATGATTTTTTAGATTATCAATAACATTTCTCCTTTTTCATTATTCTTTCAAGAGCCAACAATTTTAACATTCATGAACAACAAATTCAAAAATATGCACTGTTCAAGCATTCATTCAGAAAACAAAAAGTATTACCACCACATCAAAATAATTAAACTAATCTCAAGGATGAATTCGAAATTCATGTACTTCTTGTTCTTTTGCTTTTAGAGCATTTTTCATTTAATAAAGGTGATGGATTCATAGGACATTCATAGCTTTAAGGCATAGACACTAGACACTAATGATCATGTAATGAAGACATAAACATAAACATAAAGCATAGAGAATGAAAACAGAAAAATAAATAGACAAGGAGATTAAGAAACGGGTCCACCTTAGTGGGGGTGGCGTCTTCTTCCTCTTGAAGAACCAATGGTGCTCTTGAACTCCTCTATGTCTCTTCCTTGCCTTTGTTGCTCCTCCCTCATAGCTTTTTGATCTTCTCTAATCTCATGGAGAATGATGGAGTGCTCTTGGTGCTCCACCCTTAGCTATCCCATGTTGGAACTTAATTATCCTAGGGAGGTGTTGATTTGCTCCCAATAGTTTTGTGGAGGAAAGTACATCCCTTGAGGCATCTCAAGAATTTCATGATGAGGAATTCCCTCAGGCTCTTGTTGAGGTCCATGTGTGGGCTCTCTTGTTTGCTCCATCCTTTTCTTAGTGATGGGCTTTTGAGATGAATCTCTCCATATCCCATGATTTGGAGGTGGAAGCAATTGCCTTCTCTTTCCTCTTTCTAGAGGTTTCTGGCCTTAGGTGCCATTAGTGGTTATGGAAAAACAAAAAAGCAATGCTTTTTCCACACCAAACTTAAAAGGTTTGTTCGTCCTCGAGCAAAAGAAGAAAGAAGAGAGGAGAAGAAGAAGAAAATGGATGAGATGGAGAGGTGTGAGTGTGTCGGCCAAGGAGGGAAAGAAATGTGTATTAGGGGTTGGGTTTGGGAGGGAAAGAGTGGTGAAGAGGTGATGGGAAAGAGAGATGGAGGTGATTAGTGAAGGATATTATTGGAAAGTGTGAAGAAGAGAGAGGGTGTGTCGAGGTAGGTGGGGATATCCTATGGGGTCTACAGATCTTGAGGGGTCAAGGACTTAGCATCCCTGCTCCATTTAGGCATGCAAAATGCCCTTAGAGTGCAATTCTGGCGTTAAACGCCAGATTGCTGCTTGTTTCTGGCGTTTAACGCCAGCTTTTCTCCCTTTCTTGGCGTTAAACGCCAACTTGATGCTCTGTTCTGGCATTAAACGCCAGTCTGGTGCCTGTTTCTGGCGTTAAACGCCAGCTTGATGCTTCTTTTTGGCGTTAAACGCCAGTCTGATGCTTCTTACTGGCGTTTAAATGCCAGTAAGCTTATCCTCCAGGGTGTGCTGTTTTCAATGCTGTTTTTCATTCTGTTTTTGATTTTTCAGTTGTTTTTGCGACTTCACATGTTCATCAACCTAAAGAAAACATAAAATAGCAATAGAAAATAAATAGATACAATTAAATAACATTGGGTTGCCTCCCAACAAGCGCTTCTTTAATGTCAATAGCTTGACAGTGAGCTCTCATGGAGCCTCACAGATAATCAGAGCAGGGTTGGGGCCTCTCAACACCAAACTTAGAGTTTGGTTGTGGCCTCCCAACACCAAACTTAGAGTTTGAATGTGGGAGTTTTGTTTGACTCTGTATTGAGAGAAGCTTTTCATGCTTCCTCTCCATGGTTACAGAAGGAGAACCTTGAGTCTTGAATACAAGGTAGTCCTCATTCAACTGAAGGACTAACTCTCCTCTGTCCACATCAATCACAGCTTTTGCTGTGGCTAGGAAGGGTCTTCCAAGGATGATAGATTCATCATTTTCCTTTCCAGTGTCTAGGATTGTGAAGTCAGCAGGGATGTTAAAGCCTTCAATCTTTACTAAGACATCCTCTACAACTCCATAAGCCTGTTTCCTTGAATTGTCTGCCATCTCTAGTGAGATTCTTGCAGCTTGTACCTCAAAGATCCCTAGTTTCTCCATTACAGACAGTGGCATGAGGTTTATACTTGACCCCAGGTCACACAGAGTCTTTTCAAAGGTCATGGTGTCTATGGTACAAGGTATTGAGAACTTTCCAGGATCCTGTTTCTTCTGAGGTAATTTCAGTTGAACCAGATCATTCAGTTCATTGATGAGCAATGGAGGTTCATCCTCCCAAGTCTCATTACCAAATAACTTGGCATTTAGCTTCATGATTGCTCCTAGATATTGAGCAACTTGCTCTTCAATAATATCTTCATCCTCTTCAGAGGAAGAATACTCATCAGAGCTCATGAATGGCAGAAGGAAGTTCAATGGAATCTCTATGGTCTCTGCATGAGCCTCAGATTCCTTTGGTTCCTCAAAAGGAAACTCCTTTCTGTCCAGAGGACGTCCCATGAGGCTTTTCTCATTGGGACTCACGTCCTCCTCACTCTCTCCAAGTTCGGCCATATTGGTCATGGTTATGGCCTTGCACTCTCTCTTGGGATTTTCTTTTGTATTGCTTGGGAGAGTACTGGGAGGAGTTTCAGTAATCTTCTTACTCAGCTAACCCACCTGTGCTTTCAAATTTCTAATGGAGGACCTTGTTTCATTCATGAAACTTAGTGTGGTCTTGGATAGATTAGAGACTATGGTTGCCAGGCCAGAATGACTCTGTTTAGAATTCTCTGTCTGTTGCTGAGAAGATGATGAAAAAGGCTTGCTATTGCTAAACCTATTTCTTCCACCATTATTGTTGAAGCCTTGTTGAGGCTTCTGTTGGTCCTTCCATGAGAAATTTGGATGATTCTTCCATGAAGGATTATAGGTGTTTTCATAGGGTTCTCCCATGTAATTCACCACTGCTATTGCAGGGTTCTCAGGATCATAAGCTTCTTCTTAAGAAGATGCTTCTTTAGTACTGTTGGATGCAGCTTGCAATCCATTCAGACTCTGAAAAATCATATTGACTTGCTGAGTCAATATTTTTTTCTGAGCCAATATGGCATTCAGAGTATCAATTTCAAGAACTTCCTTCTTCTGAGGCGTCCCATTGTTCACAGGATTCCTCTCAGAGGTGTACATGAACTAGTTATTTGCAACCATTTCAATGAGTTCCTGAGCTTCTACAGGGGTTTTCAGATGAAGAGATCCTCCTGCAGAATAGTCCAATGACATTTTTGACAACTCAGACAGACATCATAGAATATACATATGATGCTCTATTCTGGAAGCATGTCAGAAGGACACCTTTTGATTAGTTGCTTATATCTTTTCCAAGCTTCATAGAGGGACTCACCTTCCTTTTGTCTGAAGGTTTGGATTTCCACTCTAAGCTTGTTCATCTTTTGAGGTGGAAAGAATTTGGCCAGGAAAGCACTGACCAGCTTATCCCAAGAGTTCAAGCTTTCCTTAGGTTGTGAATCCAACCATGTTCTAGCTCTGTCTCTTACAGCAAAAGGGAAAAGCATAAGCTTGTAGACCTCGGGATCAACTCCATTGGTCTTGACAGTGTCACAGATTTGCAAGAATTTAGCTAAAAATTGATGAGGATCTTCCATTGGAAGTCCATGAAACTTGCAATTCTGCTGCATCAGAGAAACTATTTGAGGCTTCAACTCAAAGTTGTTTGCTTCAATTGCAGGAAGTGAGATGCTTCTTCCATAGAAGTTGGAAGAGGGTGCAATAAAGTCACCAAGCATCTTCCTTGCATCTCCACCATTGTTATTAGGTTCGGCCATGTCTCCTTCTTTTTCAAAAATTTCTGTCAGGTCCTTTCCAGAGGGTTGTGCCTTAGCTTCCCTTAGCTTCCTCTTCAGAGTCCTTTCAGGTTCAGGATCAGCTTCAACAAGAATGTTCTTATCCTTATTCCTGCTCATATGAAAAAAAAGAGAACAGAAAAGAAGAGGAATCATCTATGTCACAGTATAGAGATTCCTTTATGTGAGTAGAAGAAGAAAAGAATAGAAGAAGGAGAAGAGAAAAATTCGAACACAGAGAAGAAGAGGGGGTTCGAATTTTGAGTGGGAGAGGAGTGTTAGTAGATAAATAAATAAATAGAAGGAGATAAGAGAGGGGGAGAGAATTCGAATTTAATTTAAAATAAAAGAAAAATATTTTTGTTTTTATTTTAAAATGTAGTTAGAATTCGAAAATTAAAAAGAGAAACAAAATAAACTTTGAAAAAGATAAGAAATAGTAAACTTTTAAAATCAAACAAAAAGATAAGATTAATTGAAAAAGATTTGAAAATCAATTTTGAAAAGATAAGAAGTTAGAAAAGATTTTGAAATTAAGTTTTGAAAAAAATATGATTGAAATTTATTTTGAAAAAGATTTGAAAAAGAAATTTAAAAAGATTTGATTTTGAAAATTGAAGTTGGTTACTTGACTAACAAGAAATTAAAAGATATGATTCTAAAATTTAAAGATTGAACATTTCTTAATAGGCAAGTAACCAACTTTAAAATTTTTGAATCAATCACATTAATTGTTAGTAAAGATTTTGAAATTATGATATGAAATTAAAAAAAAAAGATTTTGAAAATCATTCTCAAAATTTTCGAAAATCATAAAAGAAAAATGAAAAAGATTTGATTTTTGAAAAAGTTTTGAAAATATAGGATTTTTAAATTGAACATTTGACTTGACTCATAAGAAACAACTAAATTTTAAAATTTTTTGAATAAGTCAACTCAAATATTCGAAATTTATGAGAAGAATAAGGGAAATATATTTTTTTTACTTTTGAATTTTTAATGAAGAAAGAGAAAAACAACAAAAAAGACTCAAAACATGAAAATTATGAATCAAACCACACAATGCATGCAAGAACACTTTGAATGTCAAGATGAACACCAAGAACACTTTGAATGTCAAGATGAATATCAAGAACTTATTTTTGAAAGTTTTTAAGAAAAGAAAAACATGCAAGACACCAAACTTAAAAATTTTTAATGTTTAGACACTAACAAATTGAAAATGCATATGAAAAACAAGAAAAGACACAAAATATAAAAATGCAAAGATCAAACAAAGAAGATCATCAAGAACAACTTGAAGATCATGAAGAACATAATGCATGAATTTTCGAAAATTTTAATAAAAATTAAAAAGATGCAATTGACACCAAACTTAAAAATTGACACTAGACTCAAACAAGAAACACAAAATATTTTTGGTTTTTATGATTTTAAAAAATTTTTTGTATTTTTCGAAAATTATTTTGGGAAAAATGAAAAGGAAGAAAATTTTTTTTGTATTTTTTCGAAAATAAGAAATAAAAAGCTTAAAAATAAAATAAAATTACCTAATCTGAGCAACAAGATGAACCGTCAGTTGTCCAAACTCGAACAATCCCTGGCAACGGCGCCAAAAACTTGGTGCACGAAATTGTGATCTCAATGGCGCCAACAACTTGGTACGCACAATCATAATTTCAATTTCTTTTTCACAACTTCACACAACTAACCAGCAAGTGCACTGAGTCGTCTCAGTAATAAACCTTACGTGAGTAAGGGTCGATCCCATGGAGATTGTCGGCTTGAAGCAAGCTATGGTCATCTTGTAAATCTCAGTCAGGAAGATTCAAATGGTTATGGGATTTTAATAATTAAAATATAATTAGAACATAAAATAAGATAGAGATACTTATGTAATTCATTGGTGAGAATTTCAGATAAGCGTATGGAGGTGCTTTGTTCCTTCTAAATCTCTGCTTTCCTACTGCTTCCATTCAATCATTCATACTCCTTTCCATGGCAAGCTATATGTTGGAGGATCACCGTTGTCAATGGCTACCGTCCGTCCTCTTAGTGAAAATGGTCCAAATGCGCTGTCACCGCACGACTAATCATCTGTCGATTCTCACTCATGTTGGAATAGGATTCATTGATCCTTTTGCGTTTGTCACTATGCCCAACACTCGCGAGTTTGAAGCTCGTCACAGTCATCCCATCCCAGATCCTACTCGGAATACCACAGACAAGGTTTAGACTTTCCGGATCTCAAGAATGCTGCCAATAATTCTAGCTTATACCACGAAGACTCCGATCTTTCGGAATGGAGGCTAAGAGATACACACTCAAGCTCGTTTTCATGTAGAACGGAAGTGGTTGTCAGGCACGCGTTCATAGGTGAGAATGGTGATGAGTGTCATATAATCATCACATTCATCATGTTCCTGGGTGCGAATGAATATCTTAGAATAAGAATAAGCTTGAATTGAATAGAAAAACAATAGTACTTTGCATTAATTCATGAGGAACAACAAAGCTCCACACCTTAATCTATGGGGTGTAAAAACTCCACCGTTAAAAATACATAAGTGATAATAGTCTAGGCCTGTCCGTGAGGCCAGCCTCCAATGTCTAAGGACTAAAACGTTCCAAAGATGAAAATACAATAGTAAAAAGTTCTATTTATACTAAATTAGTTACTAGGGTTTACAGAGATAAGTAAATGATGCAGAAATCCACTTTCGGGGCCCACTTGGTGTGTGCTTGGACTGAGCATTGAGCTTTACACGTATAGTGACTTCTCTTGGAGTTAAATGCCAGGTTGCAGCCTATTTGTGGCGTTTAACTCTGGTTTGTAACCTGTTTCTGGCATTTAACTTCAGAATAGGGCAGGAAGTTGGCATTTGAACGTCAGTTTGCATCGTCAAAATTCGGGCAAAGTATGGACTATTATATATTACTGGAAAGCTCTGGATGTCTACTTTCCAATGCAATTGTTGGTTTCTGTAGCTCCAGAAAATCCATTTCGAGTGCAGGGAGGTCAGAATCCAACAGCATCTGCAGTCCTTTTTCAGCCTCTGAATCAGATTTTTGCTCAGGTCCCTCAATTTCAGCCAGAAAATATCTGAAATCACAAAAAAACACACAAACTCATAGTAAAGTCCAGAAATGTGATTTTTATTTAAAAACTAATAAAAATATACTAAAAAGTAGCTAGATCCTACTAAAAACTACCTAAAAATAATGCCAAAAAGCGTATAAATTATCCGCTCATCATAGGTACTTAATTATTTTTGCAAAAATATAAGTGGATGTTACTTCTGTCAAATATCAAGAAGTTTCTTTTTCATACTAAATAGATGTTACTCTAATAAAAGTCGTGTAAATGAAAAACAAAAAAAAAAACTTATCCTACATAAGTAACTATAAATCTGTCATCATACTAAGATGCAATGAAAGGAATCATAATATTCATTCAACCTATCTATACAATTTGCAACACTATAAATACAGGAATTTAACATTGACCAAAATTAATACAAGAAAAATCATCCATTTAGTATAAAAAGAAACATCTATTTGTTTAACAAAAGAAACATGTGACGTTATTCAATTAAATTTTTGCATAAACATTTAAGTTACCTACAAGAAGAAAGATCCTAAGTAGAACCAAAATAAAATACATCCAATTCTTAAAGTATTGTAAAAATTCACAACTATAACTCAAGAAAAAATTCAAAATTTATCAAAAGTGTTTCTGTTGCGTTAAGAAATTAACTAAATTAATTAGTGATGACAAACATTATTTTTGGACAAAATAAATAATTAGTGTCGATTAATTATAATTACTTATTACTAATTGTTTATTGTTGCAGGCCAAAATTTAATAGCCAAAATGGAATGAAAAGCAAACTGCAAAGTTATCGGGCTGAAAGAAAAATCAGAAGCCCAAGGAATCAAAGCTGAAGAAATCAAAACGGGCCAAGTATATCACTACCCGATCCAAGCCCGATTTGATTTCAGCAAGCAAATCCCTCTCTTTTGCCTTACCAAAAGCAATGTTTACTTCTAAACCTTGGTCAGAAACTCAGAAAAGTAAGAAAGAGAAAGAGAGAGCTTCTTCACTAAGCCAATTGACAAAGAAGCAAGAAAGAGAAAGATTAAGCTTGAAAGACAGATGTCAAATCACCAAGTTCAAACCAAATCAGGCTTAGGTTAAAGGTAACCCATTTTCTCTTGCATGCATCAGATCTTCTTCTCTTCTTCCCAACTCTCTGCAAGTTCGAAAATGGCATACAAAGGAAAGTTGCTCTCTGCCTTAATCTACTGTATATCTACGGTCACAAGTGATTTTTGGGGACCAAGTAGCTTCTCAATGGCTCAGATTAAGTTGACCATTGGAAGATTTTTGTGGTTGCTGTTTTATGGCTTTCGGTCAACCTTGGAAGGTCAGAAGGAAAGTTTCTACTCTAAAGTTTAATGAGAAAAAAGTGAATATGTGGGTTGGTGAAGCTCAAGGCTCAAGGAGCTGACCTTGGAAGAAGAACCCAGCAACATACAAGGAGATAAAAGAAGACTTTCTGCTCATTCAGGAGCAAGGAGAGAAAACCAGAGTTTGAGAGTTGTGTTCTGAAAAGAGGTTCCTCTACTTGGATAATGCTTTCTTTCAAAGAAGCATTCGGCTAATACTGAAGAACTCATGCTGAGGTTTGCAAATCTGGTTTCACACATAGCAAAGAGGCTGTTGATGAAGTCAATCTCCTTCATGTTTTACTGATTGTTATGTACTTTTCTAAGTTTATCTTTCTGTAATTTCTTGAGAGAAAAGGCATTGTGAGAAAGCTTAAGAAAAAGCCATGAGTAAAAAAAGGCTGAGAGAAACACTTGAGAGAAAAGCCTAGAGTTATTTTCAGATTTCTTTAGATAAGCTTGTGTCTTGTATCTTGTACCTGTGAGGTATCCCCTTCTTAGTTGGGTTAGCACTAAGAGTGAATAGTTAGGTATTAGCATAGCCAATGTCAAGTTATGTTAGAACTTGAGTGTGAAAGGATTGTATCAATCCTGTGGAATTGGTGTATGTAATATTGTTAACTATAGTGAAAATTCCTCCATTGTTGTGGAGGAGACTGGATGTAGGTTGTATAGCACAAGGCAACCGAACCAGGATACATGCTAGTGTTAGCTTTTCTCTTTTCTGCTCTGATCTGTTTTCTGATATTCATGAGACAAAAATAAATTGTCTCATAAATTTCCGCTGTTGAGTTCAAACAGAATCAGAATTGAAAGTTTGTTTTAAAAGGGTCATAACAGCAACTTAAAAGAAAGGCATAGATTCAACCCCCTTTCTCTAAGCCTACCACAACCTTCAGCTTCAATCGGTGACATCATCACATGTGTTGAAAGACATTGGTTTGATAAGTGATCAAAGTTTTTATTCTTCATTGATCATTGCAGTATCCGCCCAATTTGATACACTTTTCTTGCAAGGAATGCTTGGGATATTTGTGTAGAAATCCACCTAAAAAAATTTACACCAAAAGACATTAACATACAATAAAAAAAATATTCAACTAAGAGCAAACAAAAACATCCACAATCCTATACTAAGTACACCAAGAAAATATGCATAAATGTATGCAATTGCAACAATTTCTCCATTAATTCAAAAGAAAGTCAATTAAACCAGTTCAAATGAATTCAGCAGCATATTCCATCAATTCAATTAGCAAATTCAGAATAGTTCCAAACACTTTCAGCAGTAATTTTTCAAAAAAAAAACCCTTCAGTAAACTCAGAATATTTCTATTTTTTCAACAAAAGCGTCAGTAATTTTCAACACAATCACAAAATTTACCCGATAGTTTCAGCAACATATTCACGAAATTGAGCAGTAAAATAGTGAATCTCCACCCAATCAAATAATTTTCACACAATCTCAATAACCAATTTTTCATTAATTCAGCATAAAAGAGCAAATCATGGATACAGTTAATTCCAGCAGCAGTTATACCAAATCAACAAACGCTTTCGGCTCAAACAAATTCAAAAGCAATTTCCAGCAATACAATTCAATCCAAACACTTTTCAAAACATAATAACCTAAGCTAATCATATCATACAACCTAAATCCACTAAAAAAAAATAAAAAACTAAGCTGATCTAATCATGAAATTGATTGAAAATTAAACTTGAATTCTAATAAAAACTAAACCAAATTAAACTGAAATAAAGGAACTAAAAAATTTGAGTTTGATCAAAAGCTGTACAGAATAACAGAGTAAGAAATTACGAAAAAAGAGGAAGTTACAGCGGTGGTGGAGACAGCCAGAGTGCATCTTCAAGCTCGTTGGAAGGAGGAGGAACAGGGGCTATCCTCTGTTGCGTCGAAGCTTGGCTGAGCTCAGGGAGTTTCGGCTGTTCTACTGGTTTAGTGTTGGAGAGTGAGACAGGGTGGCACAGAGCGAGGGGCCAGAGCAAGTGTTCGGTGGCCCTGGAGTTACTGGTGGTGACGAAGCAGGAGCAGGTGCGAAGGTCTGGTTCGCAGAGAGATGAGAAGAGGGTTGGTGTGGCTGAGGAGGACAGAGAGAGCTTCGTGTTGGGTGGTTTGGTGATGATGACAATAAAGAGGAGTGTGAATGGTGTGGCTGTGGGAGTGGGAGAAAGAGAGTGGGGGAAGGATTTTTGTGCGGCTATGGTGGTATGAGAGAAAGGGAGGGATTTCTATCGTTTTTAATTAGGGTTTATTTAATTAGTTTTTAATTATTCAAATTTTGAATTTAAAATTAATTATTAAATAGAGTTGTTTAAAAAATTGGCTGGTTAATATTGGTTTCTTATATTTTTCCTTAAAAATATCGATGATTGATTTAATAACGCATTGAATATTAATTTAATATAATTATAATAAAGATATTTTTTTAAATTAATATAATAATACATTATTCATGAGCTAATGTAATATAATTAGAGTAAATTTATTTAAGAGAGAAAAAGAGTTTATGCATAATTTTTTTATTTATGTATACATTATATTAATTTTGTTAAATAATTTTATATATACATATATATATGTTACAATAGTTTTTTTAATATATATTACATATACATAAATAATTCTATACATATACATAAATAAAAAATATACGAATTATATTTTGTTAAACTCCATGTCACCGGATATTAAAAATATTTAAATAATATATATTAATTATTTTTTTATTATAATTGTTTCGTTTTATATATACGATTATTTTTTATTCTATAATCGTGCAATAATTTTTTTATTTTTTATATCCATATATATTTCTCAATCTCAACCCCATTCATACGCATGTTAACAGTTTTTTTTTAAATAATAATGTTTTACTTTTTCGTTTTTCTTTTGTTCACGTATCTTTCTTTTTTCTTTTAAATAGTAATATTTTAATATTTCTTTTTCGTTTCTTTTAAATACACTTCTTTTAATAATTGTATTACTAATATAAAATACAAAATAAAAAAAAAAGTGATACATATATTCAAGAAAAAAATAAACTTAAAAATAAAAAAAAAATTATATTAAAAAATTTAAAAATAACATATCCAAGAAGAATAGTCGTAATATATAAATTGAGGCAATAATGTAAATTTTTCTAAAACTAATTTAATCATATACCAATATTAGAAATAAATTACTTAAATAATATTTAATCTATTATAGTCTTTAGAACGTATAGATTAGAGTCATTCTCGTAACGACAACCAACTGAAACAACATTGTAAGTTCGATCATTTAGAATTCGTGCAAATTCAGTTCATCTCCTTGTTAAATAAGCTTCCTCATCTGCTATCCATGCAATGCGGCAATATAGAATTGTCACACCAAGAAACTAAAATGACTCTTATTCTTCTCAATGTCATTGCATTGATGCAAAAGAAGGCCTGTAATTTTTGAAAAAAAAATTATAATATATTATAAAATTATTTTAATTACAAAAAATTTAAAAATAAGAAAATTTGAATATATTATCAATCATTGAAATTGCATCACCGAGTTTGACACGAATTTACCAAAATTGAACTTAAATAATTGAGGGAATTCAATCTCATTATATGCTCCACTTCGAAGATTTTCGGGCAGACGTAGAAAACACGGAGGGGATGGAACTTGAACTTGGCCTACAAAGCTCCGTGGAAACAATTCCTCAATAAAAAATCGAGCTCCTCTCAAAAAAACTAACTTTACCCACATTCTATTAGGTTTGTCATAATATATGAGTAGATCCAACCATCCTTCGGTAAAATAGAATTTACTACCATTTCATTGGACGTTTACATCCATGTAGTTAGAACCTGAATCAGTGAATACAACTCGATGTGGTATTTCATGGATGTGGTGCATTGTAAACGATTGCGGTAAAAAACAATTGCACTGGAATATTAGACGAAAAGAATAAGTTGGAGTAAGATCAATCATTATTAAATTCTTAAAAGAATAATATAATAGTATGTGTATATAAAAAATACTAAAAATACTTATAAATTGTATCTTAAAAGGATCAACTTCGATAAAGAACGAAAAATACATTCTTATTCTACGAAGTAGTAAAGGAAGAATAATAAATTAAAAAAATGAGTTGCCTCTCATATCTAGACTCACAAACAAAAAAAAACACTATATATAGATTTTATTATATCATCATTAGAATCATAGATTTTTATCGTGATTAAAATAATCTGTGCCATTATTATTATTATTATTATTATTATTATTATTATTATTATTATTAAAAAGACTTATAAATACAGAATAATCCATAAATGGAGAAGAATTATATCATGATTAGAATAACATATGCCATTAACATATTATTATCATATCATATTATATCATATATTTATAATATAAATGGATCACCATTAATGTAGTAATTTTTCACTAATAAAATTATTACATAATGAATAAGAATCAGAATTGTATCAATATAATTAAAATTAATATAATTAAAATAATTAAAAATATTTTTGTTTGATAATTAATTTAATAATATATTAAATATTAATTTTATATAATTATAATAAAAATATTTTTTTAAATTAGTATAATTATGTATTATTCATTAAATGCTAATTGTAATATAATTATAATAAAGATATTTTTATAAAATAAATTTAGAAGAGAAAATAATGCATTTATTTTGGAGGAAAAAAAAACTCACGAAAAAATGACACCTCATCTTCGTTAGTTGAGAGAAAAACCAATTTTAATATAATAAGTAGATAAGTAGATAAATTCAATATAATTAAATATCATAAATATATATTTAAAAAAAATTCTTTATTTGTCATCTACGTATTTATGATGTAATCAACTTTAAAATAAAATAAAACTAAACACTATTTCTCTAAGAAAATACTTAAATCAAATCATTTTCTTTTTCCAGTCAATTCAAATCTATATATTTAATTTACAAATCAATCAATCAATTTATTTCTATTTATATAATATTTTAATTTTAATTTTAATTTAATTAATTCGAAATACATAATAGTAATTAATTAATATAGGATTGTGTAACTGTATATAAATAATGCAACAAAACAGTGTTGTATTGCATTAGATAAACTTAAGAATTGATCGAGGTAGTATTTGATTTCTCAGAAACAAGAATGGTTGCTATGAACAACACAAATATCAGGATATTTTTTTTCTTTGCCCTCATTTTTCAATGTAAGTACTTTTTTATTTTTCAAATGCATGAATTTTTACTCTGTTCTTTTTTTTTTCCCATTTTATTGACACGCGTGAAAATTTCAAATTCTATATAATTTGTTTGACAGAAGAAGAAACATTTCATTTATAAAATAGTCATACGATATTTATAGATAATTCAAAAATATTAAATTTAAGTCTAAAAAAGAAAATCAAACATTGTTTATGCAACCAGGGAATTGAAAAACTAAACCAAAATAAAGGAAACCGATAAAAACCAGGGGAAAAAGGGAATGTGGCTAAAGGATAGATAAGGGAAACAGAAAGAGAGTTCGAAAAGAAATAGAGGTGATAGACGATGGAAGAGAGATGCGCATTGAAAACACATCAAGGAAGGATACAGGAGAAAGAAGGGAGGAAAGAGAAGAAGGTAAGGGGAGGAGAAAAAGTGGGAAAAGAAGGTGCGAAAGGTAGAGGGAGAATCATTGCTACCTTACAAAGAGAATGGCGGCTGTTGCCTTTTAAGTTACGAATAAAAATAGGTCAGATTTTATTTTTAATAGATTTAGTTTATTATGTAATTAATTAGTCAGTTTATAGTTTATTATATTTTTTTTTAAATATTAAATCTGATCTGGTCTTAAATTTATTAAAAAGTTTAATAATTTTTCTTTTAAAAATAAAAATATTATTTAAAAAATTATTTTTTAATAAAAATATTTATATATAATATGTTATAATTTAATATTTATAATAAAATATAATAAATTTAAAATATATCATAATTTTATTAATAATAAAAAATTATTTATATATTTAATTATATTTTAATAAATCTAATAGATCAACAAAATTAATTAATAAATTTGAATTTACTTTATTAATATATTAAGATTTTTTTAAAAATTTAAATCTATACTTATTTTATAATAAACCAGATCAAATACAGACTAAATTATTGACCTTTTTCCACCCCTACTCTTAAGTAAAATCTTGCTTTAGATATAGTCAATTAGTCATATAGGAAAAGGGCACGCAATTCTTCTCCTGTGCTTTATAGCCAAGGCGGTTTGCTCTAATTAAAATAGATGTATATTTAAATTCTATATACTTACAACGTATATATTAAAAAATTAGTCATTACATATTAAATATAAAATGTATAAAAAATTGTGAAATATATATATTTTATGACTAATTATTTTAATTTGTTTTATTATTTTGGTGCAAATATTTGTACATATCATCATATCAGGCTATGATGCGTGCAAATTGAGTGATCTTAAGATACATCAAGAGAAAACAGGAGCCCAAGTACACAACAAGCCAGAGTGGAAAGTTAGTATAACCACTGATTGTAGATGTAGTTATCCTAATGTGTTTCTAAAATGTGTTGCATTTCAAACCGTGGAGCCTATTGACTCTTCAATTTTGACTTTCAAGGGTCCATTCTGTGTTCTTGATAAAGCTGTCTCTAGATCTCACCCTATTATCTTCAAATATGCATGGGATACCGTTTATCCCTTTACTATTGCTAACGCAGAAATTGCTTGCCCTTAGTTTTCTATTTTCTATTGCGCATAAATCTCCTTGTGTACTTATATTATCTAATAAAGGAATGAAAGTTTCATTCTCATAAAAAATTCCTTCAAGAAATAAATCTAAAATAAAAAATAAGACTGAAAAATATATTTTATGTTTGCATGTATTTAGAATAAAAAATAGCTAAATTGTTTGAATATGACAAAAGTATAAGTATTTTTTGTATAAAATTATAATTATGATCATGAGTAAAAAATTATATGATATTATGGTAAGATTTTTTAATGATTAATTATGGTGAGATTTTTTAACGACTATAAGATTTATATCATATCATTTTAATAATTATGTTGGTTTT
The DNA here is from genome assembly GCF_003086295.3 of Arachis hypogaea. Classification (NCBI taxonomy): domain Eukaryota; kingdom Viridiplantae; phylum Streptophyta; class Magnoliopsida; order Fabales; family Fabaceae; genus Arachis; species Arachis hypogaea. The sequence goes on along the minus strand of NC_092048.1, from coordinate 37,758,980 downwards.
TCTTATATCTTCATAGACATTATATATATATATATATATATATATATATATAACCCATGAGTGTATGTTCTAAAGTCAATGTCTTTTGTCATATTAATTTATTTATTTAACCTATTTCATATATTAATAATGTATTTTTTTTTTTGGATCTAGATCCTTTCAAGGTAAAAATTAGAATTCTATCATTTTATATTAATTCATCAATAATTTTATTCCTTTAATTATATAATAATTACAATATAATTATATTTTATCTCAATCATTTACAATACATCCCATCCATAAAATTTCATCTCGAATGACACATCCAGCGATATATAATTCACCAAATCTTTATACAATATTTTGATTATTGTATATTTTTTCTTTCCAACTATTAGACTTATATCAATAGTTTGAGAATTATGTTACTATTTTTCAATTAATATATCATTATTTTCTATTACTCAAAATCAATGTTCATTATTATCATTGTCGTCGCCTTTGTTGTTATCATGATCGTTGATTATTATTTTATTGTTATTGTTATTATTTTAGTTATTTTTAATTTCATATTATTTTGTAAATATATATAAAAACCAGGCCACTTTAAAACTTTTCAATATGCTTTTTTCTCACATATTAATAATGATAAAAATGTTTATAATTAGAATCAATTATGCTAAATAACTAAAAGAATGAGAATATACTCAATTAAAAACAATAATTTTGTCATGTAATTTAGATATACTGATAGTTAATCAGGAAAGAAATACTAATCAATAATGATGAAATTTAATATATTATTTTATCAAAAAATTAAATCTCACCATTATTGATTATTTCATTAAATTCATTCCATATTATTAATTTTTTTTATACGACTTATAAAAAAATTAATTGGAAAAGTAACCAAAATACAATGGGAATGAATTTCGGATATAGAGAATTTTATAAGTAGGGTTGGAAGGAAAACTTAATAATATGGAATGTTTTGGTGCGAATTATGAAATTAGTTCTCTCAATGAATCTATTTAAGAAAAAATCAATCAAAAAATATAATTAGAAAATAAATAATGTAATTCATTTGCATGTTTATTTGTGAAAAGAATGAACTAAAGATGTAATCGAGATATAATAAAAATCAAGGTTTTGAAAATCGGACCGGATCGGTTGGTTTGATCGAATTAATTGAAAATTGGTCATTTAACCGGTCCGATTGATCTCTAAAACCGTTTAACAAAAAACCGATTAAAAAATCGGTCAAATTGATAGTTAACCGACGAACCGATTGAACTGGTCGATTTTTTAAAAGATTGGGTTCTCCTTCTTCAGCCTCAAAACACGTTCATTTTGATGAAGGAAAAAAAAATAAAACCAACCGCCAAACAGCATTACACCCTATGTCCCTACCCCTCTATCTTCTCTCTCACTTTCACATTCACCAAAATGTATCCCTAATTTCACCTAACTAACCCTATCAAAGCCAACACCGCCGCCACCGTCAGCCCCCAACCGCCGCCATTCTTCTCTTCCTCACCGGCTCTGTGCTCGTCGCGAAGCTAAGCCCCACCAATGACCGTCACCCCCAGCCGCCGCCACTCTTCTCCTCTTCACCATCTCTGTGCTCGTCGTGAAGCTCTGTGATCGTCGTCGTCCTCGATCCTCTTCTCCTCTACATCACGCGAACAGTTGCTAAATCCTCTTCAAGCGCGTCTTCTCCTCCATGAATCTCTGCCCGGAGGCTTTCCATGGAATCTCTACTCGGTGCCTCGCCGTTGCAAACTGATCCTCTTCTGATCTCACTGTCACCGCCGTGTCTCCAGTAAGCTGCTGCTTCTTCACTTTCGATTTCTAAGATTCTGGCTTCTGAGTTGATTTTTTGTACTAGATTCTTAGTTGGGATTGTGTTTTGAGTTGGGTTGTTGCTTAATATGATTATGAGTTTAGTTTAGAATTTTGAATTGTTTCACTTAGTTTTTCTGTTTTTGGATTTTCTAGATTTGGAGGTTGAGTTGTCTGTATTCTGAGTTTTTGTTGTTGAAAAGCATTGAATTTCTTGAACCTAGTTAGGATTTCATTAGTTATAAGAGGCTTGTTGCATTCTAACGGCGATTTCAGGAGGGTTGAGATTTAGGAGCACCCAATGGTCTTCCATATCCTGCTGACCCACACATAGCTTCCTTCGTGCAGTAGATTTTCTTCCAGTTATGCTTTTTTCCACAATAAGAGATTTTATGAATGTGTTATTCAATTGAATTGTATATTAGCAGCCCAAAAAGGGATAATTAAATTGTATAAGATAATTGAATTTTATTAAGTTAGAAATTATTAAATTTATATATTTAAAATTATATATAGATTTTTTGATAATTTTATATAATATTTAATTAAATCGTTGGATTCTGGTTGGACCCCGATCGAACCAGTAAACCATTGAACCAATACTGTTATCGATTTTTTTATCGATTCGGTTCTCACAACCTTGATAAAAATCAATAACAAGCATATATGTGAACAGATGGGATTTAATGAAAATTTGATGACATAAAGCATTTTGATATAAGTTTTTGAATAAGTTATTTCATATTCATGTATTTAAAGAAAGAATCAATCTCTTTATATAATTTAAAAAATCAATCAGTCATGGATATAAACATTTGAATATGTAAAATTGGAAAAATTTGATAATGTAACATATTTTTGTGTGATGTGTTCAATCACTTTGAATTTTTTTATTTAAATTAATTAAATATATTATTTATCAAAATATATAACACAAAGAATATTTAATGATATAAACATGTGATGAAATAATATACTGCGATATGTGATATAAGTGGTGGTTGTAGGTCACTCTCTTCGATCTCGTAGGTAGTCTCGTTGGCGGCAAGACTGATTCACTTCACCCAGCCTCGAGATAGTGTCGAAGAGGACGATAGTGAATCTGATTCAGATTATGTTGCAAAAATCAAGTCGTCCAACAAGAGTGATTTCTCTGAAGAGTATGCGCTATAAACTTCAACTGGTAGGGGTGCTCAATTTCTTCTTCCTCTCCCTTTGATCATTCCACATTTATCAAAAGTTTCAAGTCATTATTACAGTCTGAATTTGGACGTGATGTAGCTAGATGATCCTTTCAACCTTGGTGATGGGAAAGATTACAACACGGATGACGATGTAAAATTTTGGGTGGGCCATAGGTTCATAAGTATGGATGTTGTTCTAATGGAAGTGAAGAACTACAACATTTGAAACAACGCTGAAAATAGAGTTTTAGAGTCGGATAGGCTAAAATACCATTATTGGTACAAGCAATTCTCTGCTAAATGTCCATAGAGTCTTCGTGCAGCACTTTGATAGAATTTGAACTACTGTTAAATGTTGTCTTTTGCCCTTTATAAAATTAACAAGTAAATGTTGATTATTTTATATATTAGATGATGAGATCTATGAGTAAATTTATAGGAAGGTGTGTAAGTTTGCGGGGCCACATATCTGTTTGTCGCCAACCAAGTCTCAAGACCATACTCAGTTAGATAGTAGTTTGATTTTTACTGTCATCCTACCAATAATACATGCTTATTCCTCTGTTTCTATCATAGTGTTGCAAAATGCAGTGCAACAGAATTATCATTTCAAGCCATCTTATCAACAAGTGTAAATGGCAAAGCAGAAGGCGATTGCTCAGATTTACATTGATTGGGAAGAGTCATATAACAATATTCTCATCCTATTACAAGTTTTGCAAGAATGCCTCCCCAGAACCATTCACGATTGTATTGCTATTCCTTATTATAACGGTAACATCATTGACAGCAATTATAAAAAGCTACAAAGTCTAGAAAGTACCACAAATACCATAAGACAGAAAAGTTCCACAAATACAACAAAATATAAAAGAACTACAAATACAATAAGGTTGAAAACTATGACTGCTGATCATGGTAATGATCCAATCGATTCCCTGTCCCACAACCAGGTGCCCATGTCTGTTGCTGAGGACTACTAGACCGAGGACAAATGACGCCTATGTATTATTTAAAATTTGGTTTTGCATTTATTGATTGCGAAAATGGCATTGAATGCACAAATTAGTAAATTTTTATATTTTGATTTAAATTGGTAAACAATAATCTTCTTTATTTAAATAAACAAAAAAGACTATATATGAAAATGCAACATAAACTAGATAAAGAAAAAATAGAAAAAATAAAATAAATAAAAAATAATAAAAAAAAAAGAAAGTGAAAGAATTATATTTGAAAATCATAATTTAAAATTTTTGTATGTAGATTTTTGTAATACTCACCACTTTTTTGTGGAAAAGAAAATATTCTGGCCAGCAAGCTAGTGTGTCTCTCCCTACCAAAATTTGCAAGTTTGATAGTGTGAATTTTACAATCGGCATTTTTTTTTTGACAAATTATGAATTTTAGATTAACCCACCTATTTTTGTAGTCAAACCAAGACCTTTGATGCCCCTATCAAAGAGTCCCTTGCTGTGATCACAAGGGTGGCTGACCTAGTTGGAAGACTAAAATTGTAAGAGAAGATCGTTAACTTGTTGAACACGGCTTCTGATGTCAGTCGCCTCGGCATTCTCAAGTATGACTGGTGGTCTAAGACTCTTCATGGATTCTCTAATATTGTTCCGAGGACTCAGCTTTCTAGTGTGGTCCCTAGAGTTACTAGTCTTCCTATACCTATCACTATTGCAACTTCTTTCAATTCTACTCTGTTTGAAATTATTGGTAGGACGAATGACTTTCATATCTTGTATTAACTTTTGAATAATGTTAAAATACAATGCACATTGATCAAGTGGTCTTTTGTGTATGATAATTTTTTAGGAGAAATGTTAGGAGACCATCAGAATTTATTATTTTTTTAAAACAACCCAACTTCTAGCCCGTCATGACCAAGGCTGGTAGCTAGGTCATTAAAATTTGGTATCAAAGTAATTCTTTCTTAGTAGAGCCTAGAGAATGGACTAACTATACTTCACTACATACTCTGCTTTTTTTTTATATCATGCCACTAGGATATCTCTGATGATATAATTGCATGATTGCCTATAAGCATACATTTTGGAAACGTTAGCACTTAAACTGGACATGTTAAGACTGATCACCTTAATGTTGATTGTTTAGTGTTAAACAGGACCTCGATGTTTGCAAACAGGCATAACCCCCGTCAAGCGAGATGTTTGCAAACAGGCATAACCCCCGTCAAGCGAGTTCGAGTTCTGAGCCGGCGTTTGACACGACCACCTTACTAGAATCGATGAACGCAATGGCCGCAGGTGTGCACAATTCCATCATTGCAACTAACAGAGTGGTGAAAAGAATGGAACGGCAACAGGAGAACAGTAATTGGCATGACCATGGAAACCAAAACGAACCGAACATGGTGTACCCGAGAAGGATAGGCTGACGACTTTGGCGCCTTCCTTAAAGTTAATCCACCCCAATTCTCTAGAACCATCAACCCAACAGAGGCAGATGATTAGTTCCGCGCTATGGAACGAGCTCTACAAATGCAACATGTTCTTGAAGGACAACAAGTGGAGTTCGCCACTTACATGCTAAAAGGGGATGCACAACATTGGTGGTAGGTAGGGGTGTAAGTTACCGAACTGGACCAAAAATTACTGCAAAACCAAACCGAAATTTAGAACAACCAATCTAAAAATTGAAAAAAAAAAACTATTTTTTTCGATAGAACTGATCGGTTCGGTTCGATTTTTGGATGGCTTAACAAAAACTAAACCAAACCGAACTAAGGAATAACATGTGGTGCCAATGATTTCTCAATTTTTCCCTTTAACCTACCATCAAAATCCTTATCCCTAATAGAGTGATTCACTCACGCAAGATGCAGCGCCTCCTTCCCTCTCCGAAACTCAGAATCTCCCTACCTTCTTCCCTCCACTCTCCTCTATATAGCCTCCTTTCTTCTATTCATAGCGCTTCTCTCCCACTTCCTCCATATGTGGTGCTCTTCCCTCCATCATTCTCATGCATTCTCTAGTTGTTGCTGTTATTGCTAATTTGCTGGTCCTAATCTTTAGTTAGAATGAAATTTGTTGTTGTTGCTAGTTCTGAACTTCACTTGAGTTAAATTTGTTGATGTTGTTGCTAATTTGCTGGTCCTAATTTTTAATTAGATAATAATTTATTGTTGGTCCTAATTTTTTGTGGCTAGTGCTATGAAAATTTGTTACACAAAATTAGCTTCGTGCTTCTCTAATGACAACTAATTTTGAGGAGATTATTGAGGAGTTTGAGAAACTTGAATTAGGTATGCAAAAAAAAGTTGACGTTCCTTTCATAAATTATGCGCATTGCTTTATATTTTATAATTTATATTGATTTTATTGTTTTGTTTTGTAGAAATTGCACCAATTGGAGAAGATGATGATGAATCTGGTATGGATTCAAATTAATCATGGTGGCTGATTTTGTTGTTATTTAGTTATAAAGTGTGTTTATTGGTTTGTAGTTGGATTTAAGATGGTGTTTCATGTTTGTTATACATTTCTATGTATTTGTTTTATGTTTAGTTATGTGTGTTTGTTTTATGTTTAGTTATGGAGATGGATTAAAATTGTATTGAATTTGGATGTGATATACACTTGTTATTTCAAGTTTATTAACTAATTTGAACCTTATTTTACAGTGATTAATGACATGTTTAATTAGGATTTAAAAACCGAAAAAATTGAAAAATAATAAACCGATTGGTTGATGATGGAAGAGAATCGATCAAATCGGTTCGATTAGTTTTTGTCCAAAACCGAACTGATAACACCCTTATTGGCAGAGAGTAAGCCAGTTGTTGGGACAAGAAGGCACTGAGATCACTTGGGCCGACATCCGCACTGAGTTCTACAAAAAGTATTTCCCTCTATCTGCCTGTACCACTGATAAACCACTATTTTATGGTTTATCTTGTGTTTAATTGAGTGGTTTCATCAAATCTTCACCCACTTATTCATATGATTTGCATGATTTTATAATCCCTTCCTAGTATTGTTTTATGAATGAAAACTTGCTTCCTAGAGATCTTTAATTAGTATATTTTAATTCTCCTTTATACCATTCGATGCCGTGATCCGTGTGTTAAGTGTTTCAGGCTTTATAGTTGGTGCATGAAATTGTGATGTCCAGGCTCGAACAATCCCTGGCAACGTGAGCAACTTCGATACAACTAACCAGCAAGTGCACTGGGTCGTCCAAGTAATACCTTACGTGAGTAAGGGTCGAATCCCACGGAGATTGTTGGTATGAAGCAAGCTATGGTCACCTTGCAAATCTCAGTCAGGCGGATATAAAATAATCATGGAGTTTTCGAATAATAAATAATAGAAAGTAGAGATAGAGATACTTATGTAATTCATTGGTAGGAATTTCAGATAAGCGAATGGAGATGCTTTTCGTTCCTCTGAACCTCTGCTTTCCTGCTATCTTCATCCAATCAGTCTTACTCCTTTCCATGGCTGGCTTTATGTGATACATCACCACTGTCAATGGCTACTTTCGGTCATCTCTCGGGAAAATGATCCAATGCCCTGTCATGGCACGGCTAATCGTCTGGAGGCATCACCCTTGCCAATGGCTTCATCTTATCCTCTCAGTGAATAATATGCTCACGCATCCTGTCACGGCACGGCTATTCATCTATCGGTTCTCGATCATGCTGGAATAGGATTTACTATCCTTTTGCGTCTGTCACTAACGCCCTGCAATCGCGAGTTAGGAGTTCGTCACAGTCATCCAATCATTGAATCCTACTCGGAATACCACAGACAAGGTTTAGACTTTCCGGATTCTCTTGAATGCCGCCATCATTCTAGCTTACGCCACGAAGATTCTGGTTAGGAGATCTAAGAGATATTCATTCTAGCTTATTTCATGTAGAACGGAAGTGTTTGTCAGGCACGTGTTCATAGGGGAGATGGTGATGAGCGTCACACATAATCATCACCTTCATCACGTTCTTGGGTGCGAATGGATATCTTAGAAGCGAAATAAGAAGAATTGAATAGAAAACAGTAGTACTTTGCATTAATCTTTGAGGAACAGCAGAGCTCCACACCTTAATCTATGGAGTGTAGAAACTCTACCGTTGAAAATACATAAGTGAAAGTTCCAGGCATGGCCGAGATGGCCAGCCCTCTAAACGAGATCAATAGTCTCCTAAGATGAACAATGGATTAAAACTGAGACCAAAGATGTCTAATACAATAGTAAGAGGTCCTATTTATAATAAACTAGCTACTAGGGTTTACATGAGTAAGTAATTGATGCATAAATCCACTTCCGGGGCCCACTTGGTGTGTGCTTGGGCTGAGCTTGAGTGTTGCACGTGAAGAGGTCATTTGTGGAGTTGAACGCCAGGTTTTGATCCATTTCTGGCGTTCAACTCTGGTTTTGGATCCTTTTCTGGCGCTGGACGCCAGATTTGGGCAGAGAGCTGGCGTTGAACGCCAGTTTGCGTCGTCTAAACTTGGCAAAAGTATGAACTATTATATATTGCTAGAAAGCCCTGGATGTTTACTTTCCAACGCAATTGGAAGCGCGCCATTTTGAGTTCTGTAGCTCCAGAAAATCCACTTTTAGTGCAGGGAGGTCAGAATCCAACAGCATCAGCAGTCCTTCTTCAACCTCTGAATCTGATTTTTGCTCAAGTCCCTCAATTTCAGTCAGAAAATACCTGAAATCACAGAAAAACACACAAACTCATAGTAAAGTCCAGAAATGTGAATTTAACATAAAAAATAATGAAAACATCCCTAAAAGTAACTAGATCCTACTAAAAACATACTAAAAACAATGCCAAAAAGCGTATAAATTATCCGCTCATCACAACACCAAACTTAAATTGTTGCTTGTCCCCAAGCAACTAAAAATCAAATAGGATAAAAAGAAGAGAATATACTATAAATTCCAAACTACCAATGAAACATGGCTCCAATCATATGAGCGGGACTCATAGCTTTTTGCCTCTTAAATAGTTTTGGCATCTCACTTTATCCATTGAGGTTCAGAATGATTGGCATCTATAGGAACTCAGAGTTTAGATAGTGTTATTGATTCTCCTAGTTCAGTATGATGATTCTTGAACACAGCTTCTTTATGAGTCTTGGCCGTGGCCCTAAGCACTTTATTTTCCAGTATTACCACCGGATACATAAATGCCACAGACACATAATTGGGTGAACCTTTTCAAATTGTGACTCAGCTTTGCTAAAGTCCCCAATTAGAGGTGTCCAGGGTTCTTAAGCACACTCTTTTTTTGCTTTGGACCTTGACTTTAACCGCTCAGTCTCAAGTTTTCACTTGACACCTTCACGCCACAAGCACATGGTTAGGGACAGCTTGGTTTAGCCGCTTAGGCCAGGATTTTATTCCTTTAGGCCCTCCTATCCACTGATGCTCAAAGCCTTGGGATCCTTTTTATTTCCCTTGCCTTTTGGTTTTAAGGGTTGTTGACTTTTTGATCTTGCCTCTTGGTTTTAAGAGCTTTTGGCTTTTTCTGCTTGCTTTTTCTTTTCTTTCTATTTTTTTTGTCCTTTTTTTCTGCAAGCTTTGTTCTTTGCTGCTTTTTCTTGCTGCAAGAATCATTTTTATGATTTTTCAGATTATCAAATAACATGTCTCCTAGTCATCATTCTTTCAAGAGCCAACATATTTAACATTCTTAAACAACAACTTCAAAAGACATATGCACTGTTCAAGCATACATTCAAAAAACAGGAAGCATTGTCACCACATCAATATAATTAAGCTAAGTTCAAGGATAAATTCAGAACTCATGTACTTCTTGTTCTTTTGAATTAAAACATTTTTCATTTAAGAGAGGTGATGGATTCACAAGACATTCATAACTTTAAGACATAGTTACTAATTACTAATGATCATGTAGTGAAGACACAAACATAGATAAGCACATAACATAGAAAAAATGAAAAACAGAAGAAATAAGAACAAGGAATGAATCCACCTTAGTGATGGTGGCGTTTCCTTCTTGAGGAACCAATGATGTCCTTAAGCTCTTCTATGTCTCTTCCTTGTCTTTGTTGCTCCTCCCTCATTGCTTTTTGATCTTCTCTAATTTCATGAAGGATGATGGAGTGCTCTTGATGTTCCACCCTTAGTTGTCCCATATTGGAACTCAATTCTCCTAGGGAGGTGTTGATTTGCTCCCAATAGTTTTGTGGAGGAAAGTGCATTTGAGGCATCTCCGGGATCTTATGGTGATGAGCTTCATACGCCTCTTGAGCTCCATGAATGGGCTCTCTTGCTTGCTCCATCTTTTTCTTAGTGATGGGCTTGTCCTCTTTGATGAGGATATCTCCCTCTATGTCAATCCCAACCGAATTGCATAGGTGGCAAATGAGGTGAGGAAAGGCTAACCTTGCCATAGTGGAGGACTTGTCAGCCACCTTGTAGAGTTCTTGAGGTATAATCTCATGAACTTCCACCTCTTCTCCAATCATGATGCTATGGATCATGATGGCCCGGTCTATAGTAACTTCAGACCGGTTGCTAGTGGGAATGATTGAGCATTGAATGAACTCCAACCATCCTCTAGCTACAGGCTTGAGGTCCAATCTTCTTAGTTGAACCGGCTTGCCTTTGGAGTCAATCTTCCATTGAGCTCCTTCTACACATATGTCCATAAGGACTTGGTCCAACCTTTGATCAAAGTTGACTCTCCTTGTGTAGGGGCGTGCGTTCTCTTCCATGTTTGGCAAGTTGAACGCCAACCTCACATTTTCCGGACTAAAATCCAAGTATTTCCCCCGAACCATTGTAACATAGTTCTTTGGATCCGGGTTCTTACTTTGATCATGGTTCTTGGTGATCCATGCATTGGCATAGAACTCTTGAACCATTAGGATGCCGACTTGTTGGATGGGATTTGTTAGAACTTCCCAACCTCTTCTTTGAATTTCATGTCGGATCTCCGGATACTCATTTCTTTTGAGTTTGAAAGGGACCTCGGGGATAACCTTCTTCTTGGCCACAACATCATAGAAGTGGTCTTGATGGGCTTTGGAGATGAACCTTTCCATCTCCCATGACTCGGAGGTGGAAGCTTTTGTCTTCCCCTTCCCCTTTCTAGAGGATTCTCCGGTCTTAGGTGCCATCAATGGTAATGGAAAAACAAAAAGCTTATGCTTTTACCACACCAAACTTAGAATATTGCTCGCCCTCGAGCAATAAACAAAAGAATAGAAGAAGAAGAAGAAGAAATATGGAGAGGGAGAGGGAGATGTGGTTTCGGCCAAGAGGAGAAGAGATGGTTGTGGTGTGTGAATTTGAAGAAGAATGGAGGGTTTTATATAGGAAAGGGAGGGGGGAAAAGGTTTCGGCCATATGGGTGGGTTTGGGTGGGAAATTGGTTTTGAATTTTTGAAGGTAGGTGGAGTTTATGAGGTAGGTTTATGGGGAAGAGTGGATGGATGTGAGTGGTGAAGAGGTGATGGGGAAGAGAGATTGAGGTGATTGGTGAAGGATTTTTGGGGAAGAGTGTTTATGGGGTTGTGTGAAAGAGAGTGGTGAGAAGAAGTAAGTGGAGGTAGGTGGGGATCCTGTGGGGTCCACAGATCCTGAGTGGATCCTGTGGGGTCTACAGATCCTGAGTGGATCATGTGGGGTCCACAGATCCTGAGGTGTTCAAGGATTTACATCCCTGCACCCATTAGGCATGTAAAAATGCCTTTGCACCCAACTCTGGGCGTTCAGCGCCAGGTTGGTGGCCATTTTGGGCGTTCAACGCCCATTTGTGTGCCATTTCTGGCGTTGAACGCAAGAACCATGCCTGTTCTGGCGTTCAGCGCCCAGAAGCTGCCCATTTTGGGCGTTCAGCGCCAGAACCATGCTCTGTTCTGGCGCTGAACGCCAGACAGATGCTCCTCCAGGGTGTGATTTTTCTTCTGCTGTTTTTGATTCCTTTTTCAATTTTTATATTTATTTTGTGACTCCACATGATCATGAACCTAAGAAAACATGAAAAAACAATAAAAATAAGAATTAGATAAACATTGGGTTGCCTCCCAACAAGCGCTTCTTTAAATGTCAATAGCTTGACAGTGAGCTCTCATGGAGCCTCACAGATGTGCAGAGCTTTGTTGAGACTCTCCAACACCAAACTTAGAGTTTGGATATGGGAGTTCAACACCAAACTTAGAGTTTGGTTGTGGCCTCCCAACACCAAACTTAGAGTTTGACTGTGGGGGCTTTGGTTGACTCTGCTTGGAGAGAAGCTTTTTCTGCTTCCTCTCCATGGTTGCAGAGGGAGATCCTTGAGTTTTAAACACAAGGGAGTCCTCATTCCATTAAAGGAATATTTCACCTCTGTCAACATCAATCACAGCTCTTGCTGTGGCCAGGAAAGGTCTTCCTAGGATGATGGATTCATCCTCTTCCTTTCCAGTATCTAGGACTATGAAATCAGCAGGGATGTAAAGGCCTTCAACCTTTACTAACACGTCCTCTACTTGTCCATAAGCCTGTTTTCTTGAACTGTCTGCCATCTCTAATGAGATTTTAGCAGCTTGCACCCCATAGATTCCCAGTTTCTCTATTACAGAGAGGGGCATGAGGTTTATTCCTGAACCAAGGTCACACAGAGCCTTAAAGATCATGGTGCCTATGGTGCAGGGTATTATGAACTTTCCAGGATCCTGTCTCTTCTGAGGCAATGTCAGTTGATCCAGATCACTTAGTTCATTGATGAACAAGGGAGGTTCAACTTCCCAAGTATCAATGCCAAATAATTTGGCATTCAGCTTCATGATTGCACCAAGAAACTTGGCAGTTTGCTCTTCAGTAACCTCCTCATTCTCTTCAGAAGAGGAATACTCATCAGAGCTCATGAAGGGCATAAGGAGGTTCAATGGAATCTCTATGGTCTCCAGATGAGCCTCAGAGTCCTTTGATTCCTCAAAGGGAAGCTCCTTATTGATCACTGGACGTCCCAGGAGGTCTTCCTCCTTGGGATTCACGTCCTCTCCTTCCCTTACAGGTTCGGCCATGGTGCTTATGTTAATGGCCTTGCACTCTCCTTTTGGGTTCTCTTCTGTATTGCTTGGGAGAGTACTAGGAGGGATTTCAGTGATCCTTTTACCCAGCTGGCCCACTTGTGCTTCCAGATTTCTAATGGAAGACCTTGTTTCATTCATGAAACTTACAGTGGCCTTAGATAGATCAGAGACTAGATTTGCTAAATTAGAAGCATTTTGTTCAGAGTTCTCTGTCTGTTGCTGAGTTGATGATGGAAAAGGCTTGCTATTGCTAAACCTGTTTCTTCCACCATTATTAAAGCCTTGTTGGGGCTTTTGATCCTTCCATGAGAAATTTGGATGATTTCTCCATGTTGAGTTATAGGTGTTTCCATAAGGTTCACCTAAGTAATTTACCTCTGCTATTGCAGGGTTCTCAGGATCATAAGCTTCTTCTTCAGAAGATGCCTCTTGAGTACTGTTGGATGCAGCTTGCATTCCATGCAGACTCTGAGAGATCATATTGACTTGCTGAGTCAATATTTTATTCTGAGCCAATATGGCATTCAGAGTATCAACCTCAAGAACTCCCTTCTTCATAGGCGTCCCATTACTCACAGGATTCCTTTCAGAAGTGTACATGAACTAGTTATTAGCAACCATGTAAATGAGTTCTTGAGCTTCTGCAGGCGTTTTCTTTAGGTGAATGGATCCACCTGCAGAAGTGTCCAGTGACATCTTTGATAGCTCAGATAAACCATCATAGAATATATCCAGGATGGTCCATTCTGAAAGCATGTCAGAAGGACACTTTTTGGTCAACTGTTTGTATCTTTCCCAAGCTTCATAGAGGGATTCACCTTCTTTCTGTCTGAAGGTTTGAACATCAGCTCTAAGCTTGCTCAGCTTTTGAGGAGGAAAGTACTTGGCTAAGAAAGCCGTGACCAGCTTATCCCAAGAGTTCAGGCTGTCTTTGGGTTGAGAATCCAACCATAATCTAGCTCTGTCTCTTACAGCAAAAGGGAAAAGCATGAGCCTGTAGACTTCAGGATCTACTCCATTAGTCTTAACAGTATCACATATCTGCAAGAATTCAGTTAAGAACTGAAAAGGATCTTCATATGGAAGTCCATGAAACTTGCAGTTCTACTACATCAGAGAAACTAATTGAGGTTTCAGCTCAAAGTTGTTTGCTCCAATGGCAGGAATGGAGATGCTTCTTCCATGTAAATTGGAATTAGGTGCAGTAAAGTCACCAAGCATCTTCCTTACATTATTATTATTTTCGGCTGCCATCTCTTTTTCCTGTTCGAAAATTTCTGAAAGGTTATCTCTGAATTGTTGTAATTTAGCTTCTCTTAATTTTCTCTTCAGAGTCCTTTCAGGTTCTGGATCTGCTTCCACAAGAATGTTCTTATCCTTGCTCCTGCTCATATGACAAAGAAGAAGGCACAGAAAAGTAATAATAATAATGGAGATCCTTTATACCACAGTATAGGGATCCCTGTGTGAGTGGAAGAAGAGGGGGAGACAAAGAATGTAATATAATGGAAGAAACACAACTGTGAGGATGGAAGAGATGTGAGATGAGATGTTTAGGATATGAATGAATAAATAGAATAAGATGGGAGAGAGAGAATTTTCGAAAAATATTTTTGAAAAAGAGTTAGTGATTTTTGAAAATAGTTTTTGAAAAATGTTAGTAATTTTCGAAAATTAAGATTTAAAAATTAAATTAATTAATAAATTAAAAAGAGATTTTGAAAAAGGGGGAAGATATTTTCGAAAAATGAGAGAGAGAGAGTTAGTTAGGTAGTTTTGAAAAAGTTAAGAAACAAACAAAAAGTTAGTTAGTTAGTTGAAACAAATTTTGAAAAGATAAGAAGTTAGGAGGTTAGGAAAGATGTGTCTTTTCATGTTTATCATATGCATTCTTGAATTCTTAGTGTCTAAGCATTAAAGAATTCTAAGTTTGGTGTCTTGCATGTTTTATTTGCATTAAAAATTTCTCAAAAATATGTTCTTGATGTTCATCATGACATTCATAGTGTTCTTGGTGTTCATCTTGACATTCATAGCATTCTTGCATGCATTCATGGTTTTGATCTAAAAATTTCATGCATTGCACCTTTTTAGTGTTTTTCTCTTGCATCATAAAAATTCAAAAAATCAAAAAAAAATATCTTTCCCTTTTTCTCTCATCAAATTCGAAAATTTGAGTTGACTTTTTCAAAAAATTTTTAAAATCAAGTTGTTTCTTATGAGTCAAATCAAATTTTCAATTTGAAAATCTTATCCTTTTCAAAATCTTTTTCAAAAATCAAATCTTTTTCAAAATTATTAGTTATTTTCGAAAATTCAAAAAAATATTTTTCAAAAATCTTTTTCTTATTTTTATACCAAATTTTCGAAAATAACATTAACAATTAATATTTTGATTCAAAAATTTCAAGTTTGTTACTTGCTTGTTAAGAAAGATTCAAACTTTGAGTTCTAGAATCATATCTTGTGATTTCTTATGAATCAAGTCATTAATTGTGATTTTAAAAATCAAATCTTTTTTTCAAAAACTAATTTCTATCATATCTTTTCAAAAATATCTTCTCATCTTATCTTTTTCAAACTATCTTTTCTAACTTCCTAACTTCTTATCTTTTCAAAATTTGTTTCAACTAACTAACTAACTTTTTGTTTGTTTCTTAACTTTTTCAAAACTACCTAACTAACTCTCTCTCTCATTTTCGAAAATATCTTCCCCCTTTTTCAAAATTTCTTTTTAATTTATTAATTATTTTAATTTTCAAATCTTAATTTTCGAAAATTACTAACATTTTTCAAAAACTATTTTCAAAAATCACTAACTCTTTTTCAAAAATTATTTTCGAAAATTCCTTCTCTCTCATCTTATTCTATTTATTTATTCATCCACTAACATCTCATCTCACATCTCAACCCTCCTCACAGTTGTGTTTCTTCCATTATATTACATTCTTTGTCTCCTCCTCTTCTTCTACTCACACAGAGATCCCTATACTGTGGTATAAAGGATCTCTATTATTATTATTATTTTTCTGTGCCCTCTTCTTTGTCATATGAGCAGGAGCAAGGATAAGAACATTCTTGTGGAAGCAGATCCAGAACCTGAAAGGACTCTGAAAAGGAAACTAAGAGAAGCTAAAATACAACAATCCAGAGATAACCTTTCAGAAATTTTCGAACAGGAAGAGGAGATGGCAGCCGAAAATAATAATAATGTAAGGAAGATGCTTGGTGACTTTACTGCACCTAATTCCAATTTACATGGAAGAAGCATCTCCATTCCTGCCATTGGAGCAAATAACTTTGAGCTGAAACCTCAATTAGTTTCTCTGATGCAGCAGAACTGCAAGTTTCATGGACTTCCATCTGAAGATCCTTTTCAGTTCTTAACTGAATTCTTGCAGATATGTGATACTGTTAAGACTAATGGAGTAGATCCTGAAGTCTACAGGCTCATGCTTTTCCCTTTTGCTGTAAGAGACAGAGCTAGATTATGGTTGGATTCTCAACCCAAAGACAGCCTGAACTCTTGGGATAAGCTGGTCACGGCTTTCTTAGCCAAGTACTTTCCTCCTCAAAAGCTGAGCAAGCTTAGAGCTGATGTTCAAACCTTCAGACA
Organism: Arachis hypogaea; assembly: GCF_003086295.3. Classification (NCBI taxonomy): domain Eukaryota; kingdom Viridiplantae; phylum Streptophyta; class Magnoliopsida; order Fabales; family Fabaceae; genus Arachis; species Arachis hypogaea. The sequence continues at coordinate 37,742,328 of NC_092048.1, read as the reverse complement.
GAAAGAAGGTGAATCCCTCTATGAAGCTTGGGAAAGATACAAACAGTTGACCAAAAAGTGTCCCTCTGACATGCTTTCAGAATGGACCATCTTGGATATATTCTATGATGGTTTATCTGAGCTATCAAAGATGTCACTGGACACTTCTGCAGGTGGATCCATTCACCTAAAGAAAACACCTGCAGAAGCTCAAGAACTCATTGACATGGTTGCTAATAACCAGTTCATGTACACTTCTGAAAGGAATCCTGTGAGTAATGGGACGCCTATGAAGAAGGGAGTTCTTGAAGTTGATACTCTGAATGCCATATTGGCTCAGAATAAAATATTGACTCAGCAAGTCAATATGATCTCTCAGAGTCTGCATGGAATGCAAGCTGCATCCAACAGTACTCAAGAGGCTTCTTATGAAGAAGAAGCTTATGATCATGAGAACCCTGCAATAGCAGAGGTGAATTACTTAGGTGAACCTTATGGAAACATCTATAACTCATCATGGAGAAATCATCCAAATTTCTCATGGAAGGATCAAAAGCCTCAACAAGGCTTCAATAATGGTGGAAGAAACAGGTTTAACAATAATAAACCTTTTCCATCATCCACTCAGCAACAGACAGAGAACTCTGAACAAAATGCTTCTAATTTGGCAAACTTAGTCTCTGATCTGTCTAAGGCCACTGTAAGTTTCATGAATGAAACAAGATCTTCCATTAGAAATCTGGAAGCACAAGTGGGCCAGCTGAGTAAAAGGATCACTGAAATCCCTCCTAGTACTCTCCCAAGCAATACAGAAGAGAATCCAAAAGGAGAGTGCAAGGCCATTGACATAAGCACCATGGCCGAACCTGTGAGGAGAGGAGAGGACGTGAATCCCAAGGAGGAAGACCTCCTGGGACGTCCAGTGATCAATAAGGAGCTTCCCTCTGAGGAACCAAAGGACTCTGAGGCTCATCTAGAGACCATAGAGATTCCATTGAACCTCCTTATGCCCTTCATGAGCTCTGATGAGTATTCCTCTTCTGAAGAGAATGAGGATGTTACTGAAGAGTAACCTGCCAAGTTTCTTGGTGCAATCATTGATGCCAAGGCATCATAGGCTAGTTTCACTAGCATTTTTCTGTTAGTTTTAGTTGTTTTATGCATTTTTCTTGAGCTTAAAGTAACCAAAAATGGTTAAATGAAGAACAAAGCAATGAACCATCCAAACAACATGATTTTGATGCATATTCCATGAGTTTTAGTTATAATACTTAAATGCTATGAATGGAAGATTTCTCATGAAATTTTGCAAGACTTTGATGCAATTGTTTGGATGATTTCAGGGAAGAAGAGGCTAGGCAAGGAAGCAACAAAATCAATAAAGGAAGCTTGAATATCACATGTGGAGTTTAAGTTCCAGTTTAAGCCTAAACTAGAGCTTAAACGCCAAAAATCATGAAGGATAAGAAATGCTGGAATTGAAGTTTAACCTCCAGTTTGACCTCAAACTGGAGGTTAAACGCCAGAATGAAAAGCCTCACTTAAGGAGCATTCCACGTTTAACCTCCAGTTTGACCTCAAACTGGAGGTTAAACGCCAGGATGAGTATGCCACCCAGGGAGGAGTTCCACGTTTAACCTCCAGTTTGACCTCAAACTGGAGGTTAAACGCCAGAACCAGGAAGAGTACCAGGGAGCTTAAACGTGTTCGACAGCTTTTCTACTCCAGGGTTGCTCTCTCCATTTCCACGTTTAACCTCCAGTTTGACCTCAAACTGGAGGTTAAATGTGTTCGACACCTCCAGGGCTACCATTCTAAGCTTCCACGTTTAACCTCCAGTTTGACCTCAAACTGGAGGTTAAACGTGTTCGACCTCCAGTATGCCTCCACCCTTTTCCACGTTTAACCTCCAGTTTGACCTCAAACTGGAGGTTAAACGTGTTCGACCTCCAGTATGCCTCCACCCTTTTCCACGTTTAACCTCCAGTTTGACCTCAAACTGGAGGTTAAACGTGTTCGACCTCCAGGGCTGCCCTTCCTATCTCCACGTTTAAGCTTCAGTTTAACCTTAAACTGAAGCTTAAACGTGTTCGACTACATGACTCTCCAGGGCTACCTTCTTCCATTTCCACGTTTAAGCTTCAGTTTAACCTTAAACTGAAGCTTAAACGTGCTTCTACAAAAGGCCTCACTGGAAGTGTCTGGCGTTTAAGCTGCAGTTGAAGCTTAAACTACAACTTAAACGCCACTCTTGGAAAAGGTTTCTGGGCCAAAAATATTGTGATTTAAGTTAGTCTTTGAGCACAAAGATTAACTTAAACTTACTTTGGTATGAAACCCAATTGAATATCATGGTTTATGGGATTGGGCCTGAAGGATTGATGAGTTTGAAATCTCAATTTATTGAGTCATGTGTCATTATTTGATTATCACTAAGATGGCTCAATAAATGTTATAGGATTTGGATCAACAACCTCATCAAGATTATGGATCATAAACCCAAGGCAAAAGGAAAGCAAGGAGAGGCCTCAAAGCCCAAGAAGCACAACTGAAGCTCAATATAGAAAGTGTATAAATAGGATAGAAGTTAAGTTAGAGGGGATTTTTACTTTTCACTTTTAGCTAGTTTCCCTTTTCTTTGTAATTGAATTCAGAGCTATGATTCACTAAACCCCCTTTCATTGGGTTAGGGAGCTCTATTGTAATTCAATGAATCAATAATAGTTTATCTTCTTCTTCAATCTTTTCTCTTGAATTTTGTTAGAAAGCTTCTCGATCTAATTCCATTGAGTAGTTGTCTTGGGAAAGAAACTACCCATACTTGGAATCCTTCGGAGCCTTGGGAAAGGAATGGAGGATTCATGCTAGAGAAGCTTTCTCACAGTGAATTGGATTGGGGTTTGGATGGATATTGTGACATGTAATCCTACCAAATTGTGGTTCATGAAATTGTGTGGTATAATCAGTGATCAAGCATCATCTCTTCTTATGAACATTTAAACCAAGGGATTGGGAATTTGTTTGTTTTTAGAGAGAATTGGTGAGCCAAGGGATTGGGATCCAATCATATAAGATTGCCAAGCAAAATTCAATGAATGCATTGGTTGAGGAAGAGATATACATGTTTTGATTCGGAGATTTCAATATCTCCTAAACCCAATGAATTCCCCATTTCTGATTTCCACTTTCTCTTTACATTCTGCAACTCAATTCATGCAACACCCCCATTCCCTTTTAATTTCAGCAATTTAGTTTCTGCTCTTTAATTCATTGCAATTTAAGATTCCGCCATTTCAATTCCTTGTCATTTACTTTTCCCGCCAATTTTACATTCCGCAATACTCATCTCAATCTTGATTCCGCTCAACTAGAACACACTTCTAATCCGAATTGCTCACTCAACCAATCCTTGTGGGATTCGACCTCACTCTATTGTGAGTTTTTACTTGACGATAACCGGTGCACTTGCCGGAAGGAATTTTGCCGATCGTGCAATTTCCTAAATCGTAGCATAACTAGATTATGTGCATCAAGTTTATGGCGCCGTTGCCGGGGATTGGTTTTCGATTGACAATTCTCAAATTGGAAGCTAACTAGATTGAGCAATTTTCTCTTGCTTTGTTAATTCTGTCCAAGATACTTGTTGAATTTTAATTTCTGCACTTGGTTACATGCTTTCCTTCTTTATGCCTTTAAATTCATGCAACTAACTCACTGACTCACTAACTGTTTGAATTAATTCCTCAATTGAGTTAACCATACTCTTCCATTAACCAAGAGTATTTCACTTGTTTGTGTTTGACCTGTGTTCTTGTATGACAGGTAGGAGAGGAGAGACATCAACTCCTCCATATACCGAACCAGAGAGGACCCTTCATAGACTTAGAAGGGAAGCAAGAGGGAAGAGAGTAGTGGGAGAAGAGGAATCTGAAGGAGAATCTGAGGACAATTTTGAGGAAGCTTTAGATCTCAACATGGATAGAGAAGTCCACAACCATGAGAGAGCTGATGGAAACGATGCCATCCCAGAGAGGAGGGTTCTTAGTTCATACATAAACCCAACCTCTGGGAATTGTGGTAGTAGCATCCAGAAACCACCCATTCAGGCCAACAATTTTGAGCTCAAGCCACAGCTAATATCACTTGTGGAAAATCATTGTTCCTTTGGAGGAAGTGCTAATGAAGACCCAAACCAACATCTCACAAAATTCCTGAGAATTTGTGACACTGTGAAGTCCAATGGAGTCCAGGAAGATGCCTATAAACTGCTTTTGTTCCCATTTTCACTTAGGGACAAAGCAGCTAAGTGGCTGGAATCATTCCCAAGGGGGAGTCTAACAACATGGGATGAGGTGGAAAGCAAGTTTCTGGCACGTTTCTACCCTCCACAAAAGGTCAATAGGCTTCGATCTGAGGTTCAGACTTTTAGACAACAAGATGGTGAAACTCTCTACGAGGCATGGGAGAGATTCAAGGACTTGACAAGGAAATGCCCACCAAACATGTTCCATGATTGGGTGCAACTGCACATCTTCTATGATGGGCTCTCTTATGAATCAAGGAAGGCTGTAGACCATTCATCAGGAGGTTCATTGAACAGGAAAAAGACTGTGGAAGAAGCCATTGAAGTGATCGAGACAGTGGCTGAGAATGAGTACTACTATGCATCAGAAAGGCATAACACTAAGGGAGTCATGGAGCTGAACCATGTTGATACAATTCTAGCCCAAAACAAGGTGTTTGCCAAGCAACTAGCAGAGCTTACCAGGCAAATAGAAACAAAGCAAGTGGCTGCAATACACACACAAGATCAAGAGGAAGTAGGCATTGAAGGAGGTGATTGGGATGAGGCTAACTATGTGGGAAACCAACAAAGGCAATCATATGATCCACATTCCAACACTTACAACCCAGGCTGGAGAAACCACCCAAACTTTGGGTGGGGAAACCAACAAACCCAACCACAAAACCACAAACCTTACAACCACAATCAACATAACAATTCCACATACCAAAACTCCAACCAAAGATCATACCAAGCCACACAAAACACTTACCCCCAACCATCATATCATGGCCAAAATAATCAACATACCCAACCTAATCCGAACCAACAATTTCAAGATCAATTAAACCGGATAGAAGGAATGCTTGCAACCATGAGCCAAGACATAATTGAATTGAAAGCTTTTAAGGAAGAAGTAAATTCTAACTTGCAAAACCAAGGAGCTGCCATCCAGAAGCTAGAAAATCAAATTTTGTATTTGACTAAGCAAGCCCCTGGGACAAGCGGTTCTCATGCTGCCAAGGCTATAGCAAGGGAAGAATGTAAGGCCATAACCCTCAGAAGTGGAAAGAATCTAAAGGAGATCTCAAGGGAAACCACAGAGGATGAAGCAAAGGAAAATGTGAAAGACAAAGAACAAGGACAATCTTTTACACCGTTTGCAACAAAAGAAAAAGAAAAAGAGGTCCTGAAGCCTTACACACCAAAAGCACCTTATCCTCAACGTTTGATGAAAAGTGAAAAGGATGGCCAATTCTCCAGGTTCTTGGAGATTTTCAAGAAGCTTCAAATCAACATTCCCTTTGCTGAGGCAATAGAGCAAATGCCACTCTATGCAAAATTCTTAAAAGAATTAATGACCAAGAAGAGAAGCTGGAGAAATGAGGAAACTGTGTTGTTAACTGAAGAATGCAGTGCCATCATTCAGCACAAATTGCCTCAGAAATTGAAGGACCCAGGCAGTTTCCAAATCCCCTGCATCATAGGAGAAGTCATGGTGGAGAAGGCCTTGTGTGACTTAGGGGCCAGCATCAATTTGATGTCGCTAACAATGATGAGAAGAATGAAGATTGAGGAAGCCAAACCAACAAGAATGACCCTCCAATTGGCAGATCGAACTTTTAAATTCCCTCATGGGATAGTTGAGGATTTGTTGGTGAAAGTGGGAGAATTTATATTTCCTGCTGATTTTGTGGTGTTAGATATGGAGGAAGAAGCCAAAGCTTCAATAATTCTGGGAAGACCCTTCCTAGCTACTGCTGGAGCCATCATAGATGTACAAAAGGGTGAACTCACTCTTAGACTACATGATGAGAAATTGGTGTTTAATGTATTCAAGGCAATGAGCTATCCATCAGAATCACTAAGGGAATGCATGAGGGTTGATGTAGTGGACATTGCAGTACAAGAAACTTTCGAGGAAACAATAAAGGAAGTGGCAGAGGAGGAGTTCACCAAGGATATTGAAGTTAGTGATATCAAGGGTGCTGACACAACCATGCTAAGCATGCCAGAGAAAGTGAAAGAAGAAAAGGAAGCACCAAAACCTGAGCTCAAAGCATTGCCCCCTAATCTCAAGTATGCATACTTGGGTAGTGATGAGAGTCACCCTGTTATCATTAGCTCGGCCTTGAGCCAAGAACAGGAAGAAGAATTGATCAAGGTGCTGCAAACTCATCAAGATGCCATTGGATGGACCCTAGCTGATTTGAAGGGGATAAGTTCATCCATATGCATGCATAAAATCTTGTTAGAAGAGGATGCTAGACCCTCCATTCAAGCTCAGAGAAGATTGAATCCCGTCATGAAAGAAGTGGTACAAAAGGAAGTCAGGAAGTTATGGCAGGCAGGGGTAATCTACCCCATTTCTGATAGCCCATGGGTTAGTCCCATCCATGTAGTTCCCAAGAAAGGTGGCATAACTGTGGTGCCAAATGAGAAGAACGAACTCATACCCACAAGAACCGTTACTGGGTGGAGGATGTGCATAGACTACAGGAAGCTCAATGAAGCCACCAGAAAAGATCATTTCCCACTCCCATTCATGGATCAGATGCTTGAAAGGCTTGCCGGACATGCTTACTATTGCTTCTTGGATGGATATTCAGGCTACAACCAAATAGTAGTTGATCCTAGTGATCAAGAGAAAACATCATTTGTTTGTCCATATGGAGTTTTTGCTTATAGACGCATGCCCTTTGGATTGTGCAATGCACCTGCCACTTTCCAAAGATGCATGCTGTCCATCTTTTCGGACATGATTGAAAAATTTATTGAGGTCTTCATGGACGATTTTTCTGTGTTTGGGGATTCTTTTCCCAGCTGCCTACACCACCTTGCCTTGGTGCTTAAGAGGTGCCAAGAGACTAACCTAGTATTAAACTGGGAAAAGTGTCATTTCATGGTCACAGAAGGAATAGTCCTTGGCCACAAAATCTCTAATAGAGGCATGGAGGTGGACAGAGCTAAGGTGGAAATCATTGAAAAACTACCTCCACCAAGTAATGTCAAGGCAGTTAGGAGCTTTTTGGGACACGCTGGTTTTTACAGAAGGTTTATTAGAGACTTTTCTAAAATAGCCAAACCTTTGAGTAACTTGCTTGTCTCTGATACACCCTTTGTATTTGATAAAAATTGCATGCTAGCCTATGAACTTTTGAAGCAAAAACTTTCCTCTGCACCTATCATTGCCCCACCTGATTGGAACTTACCTTTTGAACTGATGTGTGATGCATCAGACCTTGCTATTGGGCAGTGTTAGGACAAAGGAAAGACAATTTGTACATGTGATTTATTATGCCAGTAAAGTCTTGAATGCAACCAAAGGAATTACACAACCACTGAAAAAGAACTCTTGGCAATAGTCTTTGCATTTGAAAAATTTAGATCTTATCTCATTGGATCTAAAGTCATTGTCTTCACTGATCATTCAGCTTTAAAATATTTACTTGCTAAACAAGAATCTAAACCGAGACTTATTAGATGGGTTCTTTTGTTGCAGGAATTTGACATTGAAATCAAAGACAAGAAGGGTGTAGAGAACAAGGTGGCAGATCATTTATCAAGGATACCATGTGAAGAAGGAAGCACACAAAGCACACATGTAAATGAGTGCTTTCCTGATGAACAACTCATGGTAATTCACAAAGCACCCTGGTTGCAACATAGCAAACTTCAAGGCCACTGGGAGTTTACCTTTGGAATTTAACAAACATCAAAGGAAGAAATGGTAAATGATGCCAAATACTTCATCTGGGACGAACCATACTTGTTCAAAAAATGTTCCGATGGCATACTCAGAAGATGCATATCCGAGGAAGAAGAAGGAAGTTTTATGGGACTGCCATGGCTCCACTTATGGAGGGCACTTGCAGGAGAAAGCAGC